>NC_057802.1:451816943-452416943 GCF_018294505.1 Triticum aestivum | reverse complement strand
TGATAGTTTAGTGCATGATGCTTTACAACATAAAATCGGGACTTCAAAAATGTTTTGAACGCCATGGAGCATATGAGATGTTCCAAGAGTTGAAATTGGTATTTCAGATTCATGCCCGTGTTAAGAGGTATGAGACCTCTGACAAATACTTTGCCTACAAGATGGAGGAGAATAGCTCAACCAGTGAGCATGTGCTCAGATTGTCTGGGTACTACAATTGCTTGAATCAAGTGGGAGTTAATCTTCCAGATAAGATAGTGATTGACAAAGTTCTCCAATCACTATTACCAAGTTACTAGAACTTCATGATGAACAATAATATGCAAGGGATGACGAAACCGATTCCAAAGCTCTTCGCGATGCTGAAATCGGTGAAGGTAGAAATCAAGAAAGAGCATCAAGTGTTAATGGTTAACAAGGCCACTAGTTTCAAGAAAGAGGGCAAAGGGAAAGAAAGGGAACTTCAAGAAGAATGGCAAGCAAGTTGTCACTCCCGTGAAGAAGTGATACGTCTCCAACGTATCTATAATTTTTGATTGTTCCATGCTATTATATTATATGTTTTGGATGTTTAATGGGCTTTAATATGCTATTTTATATTATTTTGGGGACTAACCTATTAACCGGACGCCCAGTGCCAGTTTCTGTTTTTTTGCCTATTTTAGTGTCTCGCAGAAAAGGAATATCAAACGGGATCCAAACGGAATGAAACCTTCGTGTCACGACCGGATTTTCGGGATGTTAATTTCCCAGAAAAACGGCCTTTGTGCTCACCAGCCCCAGGATTACTGTTAGCTGATGAGGCACCAACTTGATACAAGAATTCCAAGCAAAGTACAAAATATGTAGTACAAGACCATTGTGGCCTAGGAGTACAACACTTGATTTCTAGTGGTTGATGGCGGAAGCGGTTTGTGGTACATCTGCGTCTATGGGACTCCATTTCCCACAAGAACAGCTGACCAGGATAACTCCTATCTTCGCGAGGCTGCTATCGTCAATGCGTAGGTTCCGGGGCTGTCTTCGCAATGCTTATCTCCAAGCAAGGAATCTGGCCAAGACAATAGCCAGGGACAAGCCAGTGAGTACGTTTGAATGTACTCGCAAACATTAAGAACACGGGTATAATATAACAAGGGGTAATCATACTCCGAAATATTTTACGATGATAATGTCTGCCATGAAGTAAACGAAAATCTGTGATGCACGCATGCGGGAAAAATATGAACATGCAATACGGGAGTAAGAATAGAATGCACTGATCGAGTGTCTGAAATGACTCCTCGAAGAGGTGCAAATAAATTAACAATGCCGCAGTCGGGCGTCTGAGCGGCACCACATAAAGGGCTTATAAAGGATAAGTAAATAACAAACATGCCGTAGTCGGGCGTCTGAGCGACGCCACATAAAGGGCTTATAAAGAATAATTAAATAACAAGCATGCCGCAGTCGGGCGTCTGAGCGACACCACATAAAGGGCTTATATAAGAATAATCACAGTGAACATCCAGGAGGTAGAACCGTCCCGGGGATACTCAATAATTCAAATAAAGTAAATGGTTAGTCCACAATAATAATGATCATAATCCATATGTGCCACAGTCATAAACAATATCTAGTTCAGCTGTTTCTCCATCCGAAGATCATCACTGTGCTCAAATCAAGCCGTGTCTCCATCCGAATACCGTTACTATGATCTAGTAAAGCCGTGTCTCCATCCGAAACCGTCACTAGACCCATCTCAGACTGTAGTCCTTACACGAGGATGTGGCTGTCCGAATAGATATAACCTCTGCAGAGGGTGTACTCTTTACCCACGAGTAATGGATTTATTTAGTCCATCGGGACTAATTCCGCCTACGGCTTTTTAATTGAAAACACGCCTGACCTACACACACCAGCTTAACTTACCGGTGTCTGGAATCACCCACAACACCTGTCAAGCCAAACTCTAAGTGGGGAGGCTACAACCTCGACGTAGCATGGGATCAAATTTATATACGCGCGCTCTAAGGGGTGCCCCCCTCTCGGTCCCAACCGGAAACACCCATGCCCCCAGACCAGGTGGCATGCCTACCGGAGGCCTCCGGTATCTTCCACCATGGCCTCTCTGTACGGTGTGTGCTTTGGTAAGGGGTTGACAACTTACAGAACCATACCCTACCTGCGGCAGGGACCAGTGGTAGTACAAAACAAGTAGGGAAAGTCACTGAACAAGACTCGACCTACGACCGACTCAGGTGGTCCAAGTATTCTCCGAAAGATTAGCATAACCAAAATGTTTCCAATCACAGATAGAATCACCGCTCACCAAGCCTCATCATGCCATACCGGACACACTCGTCCTGACGAGGAACTAGGGACAAGCTCGTGTCTACCCAAGACCACGACTCTCCCGGCTTCCTGCCGGATTGCATGAAAAGCTTGCGAGAATGATCACTATCACTAGCATAACCATTTCTAACAGTAAAGCATCTCCAAAAATGCACTCATGCGTGTGACTTTACCGTTACATAAAAATAACATAAGCCCAAGTCAAAGTGGTGTCGAAACCGTATCAAAACACCACACAAACATATTACGCCAGAGTCCAGAATGCTTGCCTTCAAGAGTATGCAAAGGGTGCACTTTTTGAAAGCTTTCTCCTCCCTCCATTTTCCTATTTTGAAAAATATACAAATAACAAATATCTCAAAACCAGTACAAAAATTTGTCCCAAATATTTTTGAAATAAATCTTAAAATAAACTAGATGAAATTTGAGAGAGATAGGAAAAAGAATCAACTCATTTGGAGTTTTATTTTAAAAGATATAGCCAGTCAAAGTTTGGTCAAAGTTCTGTTTTAAATAAAACCAGAAAAAGAAAAACGCTTCGATACAGAATACGCTTTCGGGGTAGGGGATACGCACTCGCGGAAATACGCTTCCACTTAAGCCAGTGTGGGTGGCATGGGGGTCACTGACAGTGGGTCCAGAGGGCCCACTGGTCAGGTTTGACCATTCTCCCCTCTCCCTCCTCTTCCTCTGCCCGAACGGGCCGGGGCTCCGGCGATCGCCGTCGACGAACGGCGGTTCCTCGAGGGCACCTGAGGGCAGGGATGGACCCGCCGGACTGGGGCGGTCCTCCTGGTGGTCGCTGGGTCGTCGGGGGTGGAAGGAGTCGCCGGCGGCGAGCTCCGCGGCGGAGAGGGCTACGGGCGTGAAGTGGGTTTTGGGCTCCGGTGGTTTCCGATCGAGGCTGAGGTGCTGGGAAGCTCCGCAAGAGCAAGGGGAAGTGAGTGGTGGTGCTGGATGGGCGAGGGAGTGCCTGGTTGCGACGAATGGCACCGGAAGGCAGCGGCGGCCGAACCGGCCGGAGTTGGGGGAGATGGACTCTTCCGGCCAATCCACTGCTTGGGGAGCTCTAGGGGAAAGGCTTGAGGTCGCCTGAGCGCTCGGAGGAGCTCGGGGCCTCCTTTTATAGGTGTTCGAGGCTGGTCCCGCGGCGGCTGTGGATAAGAACGCCGGCGACCGCGGTGCTGTAGCTGCAGGGCGACGTGGCGGCGACGAGCACGTGCCGACGAGCTTCAGGATAAGATCGAGCTGTTCACAGGGGCAGCTGGCGTGCGCGGGTGGCTTGGGCGGCGCCGTCCATGACAGAGGCTCACTGCCGACGCCGGCGTGCCGCCAAAAGCCCTCACGGCGGCGCTGTAGGGCGCCAGAGGTGGCGTGGAGAGTGGGCGAGCGTAGTGCGTGGTTCAGCAGGCGAGCAGGGGCCAGGGACGGGACGCGACGAGGGCGGCAGGGCGACGCGGCGGCTCAGTGCGCGCGCGTGCAAAACGTGCACTCTGGGCGCGCCCAGAGCACGCACGAGACATGCTCGACGAAATGCCAGGGCGGTCTAGAGCGCGAGGGGGAGGCTGGCAACTAACAGGGCAAGGATAGGGATAGCTAGGAGCTCAGTGGACATGGTTGCTGGGTTAGTGGAACAAGATCATAGTGCAAACTAGGAAACATGCCCAAAACTGACTATGCACACCAAGTGTTCGACAGACTGCCAAGTGCATTTAGGCAAATCTTGGAGTGGCCAAAATCTCCAGATCAGGGTCTCCCTGGATGTAGGTGAGGATGGCAAGATCATTTGGGCAAAACCAGAAACTTGCTAGTGCAAGTTTTGCAAAACTACAGTTTTGGACAGAAAGAAAAAGGTCTCATTGCATGCACTTAAAATCCACCAATGGGTCCATTCTCCTGGACTTAAGGGTTTTGTAGGGAGGGCTACAAGCAGAAAAAAAAGCTCAGGGTCACTAGAGTAAAATAAAATAGGGTTGCAGTACAAATCACCAAACTGGACCAGAATGAAAAAGAGGTTGATACACTCAAATTTTTCAAAGAACACCACTGGGTTTTAGCATGAGGTTGAATCATATGCATCTACTGACATCTCCAAACACTTGGAAGAATTTTTAAAAGAATATTTAAATAGGTTGTAGTATAAAAATGCCTACTGGACCAGATTTGAAAAGTTGATGTAGAGCTCAAAACCCCCAATAACCAAAAGATATTTTTGCATAAAAGTGATGTGGAAACATCACATGACATCCCCAAATTTTGGTGGAAATTTTAAAAGCATTTGCCAAATGGTTGCAGTGCAAAACAGGCTCCAAATTTATGAAGGATCATTTTAAAAGAGTAAAGCTCAAGAAAAAGAAATTATGCAATTAAATCCACTGATAATGAAAGGTTTTATAGAGAGGGTGTACAAGTCCAATAATCTTTTTGGAAAGTTTCCACTTGAGGTAAAAACCCATAATATAAAAAGGGAAAAGTCTAGACAAATGGAAAAGTTTAATTTCCTGGCAAAATTTTAATTAATAAAACAAGGTCAAAAATTTTGGGGTGTCACAACACCACCCCCCTTAAGAAAAATCTCGTCCTCGAGATTTGTTAAAAGCTGTTTTGAACAAACATTGCTCTTACCAAAAAAATCATTCAACTGTGCACTAAAAATGGTGGCTATAGTGGGAGGGCAAATAGTGGTGTAAAACCACAGTGTGGTACAGTGGCGTAGCATGGAAAAATCCACGGTTGGAGGAAAACGAGATATTTCTACGCGGATACAGTAATTTAGAATAAATTCTAAATTACTAAAACACGCTGGTCGTACCCGAGAGCACAGTGCTTTCTCTGGCTGACAGGTGGACCCGGGGCCCACTGTCGGCCTCTTCTTCTACCTCTGGTTCTCTCTTCTCCCTCGCGTGCTCTCCCGCGCTTCCTCCACCGGCGACGCCTAGCGCATAGGGCATCTAGGCCGTACTGCGGTAGTGCGCGGCGTGCTAGCTGCCGGTGCAGCGTGCACTCACCTCGCGGGCCAGTGCACTGTCGGCACTGCTCGCGGACTCGCCTCCGAACACCGGCGATCGAGCGACGAGTGGCACTGGTGGACCTCGCCCACCGTACACCGATCTCGAGCTATAAAATGGTCGCGGTGCTTCCTTCTTCTTCCTCACACCTGGCCTCGCTTCCACTTCTCCTTCCTTCTCCTCCATTGCTGTTAGCAGGAGCTCGAGACGAGGCTCTAATGGCGAAGGCGATGCCGGACTGGTATGTGGTCCTGGTGTGTGGAGGTTTAGCGACGCTGTTGGGGCTCTCCGTGCTCCTGTGCGCGATGATCCTGGATGATTGTCGTGATGCTGCCGCTCGAGTGCTAGCTCTTCGCGGTGGCGACGATCACGAGGATTAGGTGCGGCGTCGAGTGCTGACTGCTGTCGGTGTGCTGGGGCAACTTGCGCCCGAATGATTACCCACAAAACTCTCTTACTGGGACTGTGGTGTCCTCGTGTGTGATCAGATAGGCGCAAAAATGTGTACGAGGATTTGTGATAAGCGCACGAGGTCGAGTGGTTGTAGCTGTGAGTCTGCTGTTATGGTGCTGCGCGAATAAAAATCTATGCCGCGAAGATATATACGCTGCAGCAACTCGGGGAAAGAAAAACTCACTACAAAATTTATCGCGAGGAAAATAAATTAATTAAATCAAAAATTTACAGCAGTAAAACTGCTCACATAAATGAAACCAAAAAAAAAATTGGATCCATCGCACAAATTTTGGATACTACGAACAAGCTACAACACATAAATAAGTACTGGGATAATAAACACAGCGATGACGTTTACAATAAAAACGGTAAACGGACAGGATCCTGAGAAAACGTCTCTGGTACTGGGACACACTCCTCTTCTATCGGGGAAAGCGGGTTGACCAGTCGATGAACGCGCCTCTCCTGGTCAGGCCTCAGTGGTCTGCCAATAGCGATCCGAGGATTTAAATCAGCGAGGCTCTGGAGATAACCCATTACCCGCTGAGTCAGACGCTCCTGAGCGATAACGTACTGGGCAAGGTTGGCCAGTACTGGATCTCTCTCAATTCTCCCACCGGGAAAAGATGCAACTTCTCCGGGTGCTGCACGACTCGGAAAATAATAATATCCTCGTTTGCTGGCATAGGGTACCGTGAATCAAAGACGAGCGAGCGCCTCGTACGCAGCAGCTTCTATGGCCATATGCGGAGTCGGCATGGATTTTCCCACGAAGGAAACTTCCGTTGGGTCTTGGTTTGGGTATGCGGGAGGGATGTGCACCACCACCCAATACTTCGAGGTGGATGGGGTGATCCTCGATTTGAGCAACTCGTACTGGGGTGGATGGGTGGCACTCATGGTACTGCAGGTAAAGTCCCACAATAATTTAACAAAGCTACCCGGGGTTGCGTCTGGGGTTCTCAAATAAATACTGGGGGTCGGCATGGCAAAGAAATGGCTGTGAGTGTTGGGCACAAGGTGAGGGGTACTTGGCAATGTCACGAGGTGGCCTTTATATAGCATTGGGGCTGGGTTATCCACCGAGGTGAAGGGTAACTGGTTTTGGGGCGGGGTCAAAGCCACAGATATACATATCACATAAATGTGACGCATTACTGTGGGTGTCGTCGGGGTTGGTCTTGGTAGCTGCGCCCGGAATTTAAAAACGCAACTGTACACCAACGTACATATGCATAGCTACTACTCCAAAAATAGGGGCGCTCAAGCAGACAACATATATTAAAAGCGATACAAGATCACACCATTACAAAGCGTAGGGAAACTAAGGCTCGATACAACTCGAGCGTCTTAGTCTACTTCGTTAATGTCTAAGTGGGCTGGCCTGGTGGACGCCGGGGTTTCTCCACGGGTTTCACCGTCGGGATTTGCTGGTTGAGGTTGAGGGGCTGCAGGGTCGGGGAAGTGGTGATGACCATCGCGGGGGTTGCTGGCCACGATCCCGTTGGAACGGGTTCCCAAAAGGCGTCGAAGCGCTTCTGGGGACACCAAAGTACTCTGGTTGATGGCTGGGGCGGACCTCAAGGGATCGATCGGGTGTCTGAACAGCACGACTGGGTTGTCGGCGTGGGGCTCCGTTTCCCCTCTCGCCGGGACTCGGCGAACCAGTTCTCCACGAGCTGCGATCAGATCAAGGGTGACTTGATCGAACAATTGTTCTAGTGCGCTCACGTAGCGCACCAGATGCAATAGTGCAGGATCTGTCTCGTGATCTCCGTTGGCAACCTGGGGCGGCCTACCATACCCGTCACGACTGGGGTAGTAGTAGAATGAGCGACAGTTAACTCTGGGCGACAAGTGCCGGAGTTGAACTATAGCTTCTCGAGCTGCCAGTTGGATGGCTTGTGGTTCAAAGGAAGTCGTCCTTCCAGTGAACCTGTAGGGGCGTTCTGGCAACAGACCCCTACCATAGATGTGCACAGTAGCCCAGTACTGACGGCTCTCACCATACATGGGTCCTTGGTACACAACATATTCAGGAGGCTCTTCTAATGCATAGGCACGGCGGGTGAGGTTTGCGAGCACGGTCACAAAACCTCCAAGGTTGGTTGCTGTGGTCTCATTGTGAACAATGGGGCCAGGCATCGTGGCTTGGTTTTGGGAAAAGAGGCTGTGATGTGCTGGGTTGAGGCTAGCGTGCCCTTTTTATAGAAAAAGGGGACGGAGTCTTCCTCCGCACGCTTGCGCATGAGACGTGTTAGGTGTCGGTCACTGGCGTGTGATCGACGGGCTAGGCTGATAGGTTGGGCACCATCCGCCGAAAGGCGTCGGGTCACTGTGGGGCTATCTTACGCGAGAAGCTTGGCCGGGGTTAGGTTAAGGTCTGGTGGTTTGGTTAACCTAGGTTTATTGACCTGGCTAAGATAGGATTAGCCAATGGTCAGCCTGGCTCTGATACCAAGTCTGTCACGACCGGATTTTCGGGATGTTAATTTCCCAGAAAAACGGCCTTTGTGCTCACCAGCCCCAGGATTACTGTTAGCTGATGAGGCACCAACTTGATACAAGAATTCCAAGCAAAGTACAAAATATGTAGTACAAGACCATTGTGGCCTAGGAGTACAACACTTGATTTCTAGTGGTTGATGGCGGAAGCGGTTTGTGGTACATCTGCGTCTATGGGACTCCATTTCCCACAAGAACAGCTGACCAGGATAACTCCTATCTTCGCGAGGCTGCTATCGTCAATGCGTAGGTTCTGGGGCTGTCTTCGCAATGCTTATCTCCAAGCAAGGAATCTGGACAAGACAATAGCCAGGGACAAGCCAGTGAGTACGTTTGAATGTACTCGCAAACATTAAGAACACGGGTATAATATAACAAGGGGTAATCATACTCCGAAATATTTTACGATGATAATGTCTGCCATGAAGTAAACGAAAATCTGTGATGCACGCATGCGGGAAAAATATGAACATGCAATACGGGAGTAAGAATAGAATGCACTGATCGAGTGTCTGAAATGACTCCTCGAAGAAGTGCAAATAAATTAACAATGCCGCAGTCGGGCATCTGAGCGACACCCCATAAAGGGCTTATAAAGGATAAATAAATAACAAACATGCCGCAGTCGGGCGTCTGAGCGACGCCACATAAAGGGCTTATAAAGAATAATTAAATAACAAGCATGCCGCAGTCGGGCGTCTGAGCGACACCACATAAAGGGCTTATATAAGAATAATCACAGTGAACATCCAGGAGGTAGAACCGTCCCGGGGATACTCAATAATTCAAATAAAGTAAATGGTTAGTCCACAATAATAATGATCATAATCCATATGTGCCACAGTCATAAACAATATCTAGTTCAGCCGTTTCTCCATCCGAAGACCATCACTGTGCTCAAATCAAGCCGTGTCTCCATCCGAATACCGTTAGTATGATCTAGCCAAGCCGTGTCTCCATCCGAAACCGTCACTAGACCCATCTCAGACTATAGTCCTTACACGAGGATGTGGCTGTCCGAATAGATATAACCACTGCAGAGGGTGTACTCTTTACCCACGAGTAACGGATTTATTTAGTCCATCGGGACTAATTCCGCCTACGGCTTGTTAATTGAAAACACGCCTGACCTGCACACACCAGCTTAACTTACCGGTGTCTGGAATCACCCACAACACCTGTCAAGCCAAACTCTAAGTGGGGAGGCTACAACCTCGACGTAGCATGGGATCAAATTTATATACGCGCGCTCTAAGGGGTGCCCCCCTCTCGGTCCCAACCGGAAACACCCATGCCCCCGGACCAGGTGGCATGCCTACCGGAGGCCTCCGGTATCTTCCACCATGGCCTCTCTGTACGGTGTGTGCTTTGGTAAGGGGTTGACAACTTACAGAACCATACCCTACCTGCGGCAGGGACCAGTGGTAGTACAAAACAAGTAGGGAAAGTCACTGAACAAGACTCGACCTACGACCGACTCAGGTGGTCCAAGTATTCTCCGAAAGATTAGCATAACCAAAATGTTTCCAATCACAGACAGAATCACCGCTCACCAAGCCTCATCATGCCATACCGGACACACTCGTCCCGACGAGGAACTAGGGACAAGCTCGTGTCTACCCAAGACCACGACTCTCCCGGCTTCCTGCCGGATTGCATGAAAAGCTTGCGAGAATGATCACTATCACCAGCATAACCATTTCTAATAGTAAAGCATCTCCAAAAATGCACTCATGCGTGTGACTTTACCGTTACATAAAAATAACATAAGCCCAAGTCAAAGTGGTGTCGAAACCGTATCAAAACACCACACAAACATATTACGCCAGAGTCCAGAATGCTTGCCTTCAAGAGTATGCAAAGGGTGCACTTTTTGAAAGCTTTCTCCTCCCTCCATTTTCCTATTTTGAAAAATATACAAATAAAAAAATATCTCAAAACCAGTACAAAAAGTTGTCCCAAATATTTTTGAAATAAATCTTAAAATAAACTAGATGAAATTTGAGAGAGATAGGAAAAAGAATCAACTCATTTGGAGTTTTATTTTAAAAGATATAGCCAGTCAAAGTTTTGTTTTAAATAAAACCAGAAAAAGAAAACGCTTCGATACAAAATACGCTTTCGGGGTAGGGGATACGCACTCGCGGAAATACGCTTCCACTTAAGCCAGCGCGGGTGGCGCGGGGGTCACTGACAGTGGGTCCAGAGGGCCCACTGGTCAGGTTTGACCATTCTCCCCTCTCCCTCCTATTCCTCTGCCCGAACGGGGCGGGGCTCCGGCGATCGCCGTCGACGAACGGCGGTTCCTCGAGGGCACCTGAGGGCAGGGATGGACCCGCCGGACCGGGGCGGTCCTCCTGGTGGTCGCTGGGTCGTCGGGGGTGGAAGGAGTCGCCGGCGGCGAGCTCCGCGGCGGAGAGGGCTACGGGCGTGAAGTGGGTTTTGGGCTCCGGTGGTTTCCGATCGAGGCTGAGGTGCTGGGCAGCTCCGCAAGAGCAAGGGGAAGTGAGTGGTGGCGCTGGATGGGCGAGGGAGTGCCTGGTTGCGACGAATGGCACCGGAAGGCAGCGGCGGCCGAACCGGCCGGAGTTGGGGGAGATGGACTCTTCCGGCCAATCCACTGCTTGGGGAGCTCTAGGGGAAAGGCTTGAGGTCGCCTGAGCGCTCGGAGGAGCTCGGGGCCTCCTTTTATAGGCATTCGAGGCTGGTCCCGCGGAGGCTGTGGATAAGAACGCCGGCGACCGCGGTGCTGTAGCTGCAGGGCGACGTGGCGGCGACGAGCGCGTGCCGATGAGCTTCAGGATAAGATCGAGCTGTTCACAGGGGCAGCTGGCGTGCGCGGGTGGCTTGGGCGGCGCCGTCCATGGCAGAGGCTCACTGCCGACGCCGGTGTGCCGCCAAAAGCCCTGACGGCGGCGCTGTAGGGCACCAGAGGTGGCGTGGAGAGTGGGCGAGCGTAGTGCGTGGTTCAGCAGGCGAGCAGGGGCCAGGGACGGGACGCGACGAGGGCGGCAGGGCAATGCGGCGGCTCAGTGCGCATGCGTGCAAAACGTGCGCTCTGGGCACGCCCAGAGCACGCACGAGACATGCTCGACGAAATGCCAGGGCGGTCTAGAGCGCGAGGGGGAGGCTGGCAACTAACAGGGCAAGGATAGGGATAGCTAGGAGCTCAGTGGACATGGTTGCGGGGTCAGTGGAACAAGATCATAGTGCAAACTAGGAAACATGCCCAAAACTGACTGTGCACACCAAGTGTTCGACAGAATGCCAAGTGCATTTAGGCAACTCTTGGAGTGGCCAAAATCTCCAGATCAGGGTCTCCCTGGATGTAGGTGAGGATGGCAAGATCATTTGGGCAAAACCAGAAACTTGCTAGTGCAAGTTTTGGACAGAAAGAAAAAGGTCTCATTGCATGCACTTAAAATCCTCTAATGGGTCCATTCTCCTGGACTTAAGGGTTTTGTAGGGAGGGCTACAAGCAAGAAAAAAGCTCAGGGTCACTAGAGTAAAAATAAAATAGGGTTGCAGTACAAATCACCAAACTGGACCAGAATGAAAAAGAGGTTGATACACTCAAATTTTTCAAAGAACACCACTGTGTTTTAGCATGAGGTTGAATCATATGCATCTACTGACATCTCCAAACACTTGGAAGAATTTTTAAAAGAATATTTAAATAGGTTGTAGTATAAAAATGCCTACTGGACCAGATTTGAAAAGTTGATGTAGAGCTCAAAACCCCCAATAACCAAAAGATATTTTTGCATAAAAGTGATGTGGAAACATCACATGACATCACCAAATTTTGGTGGAAATTTTAAAAGCATTTGCCAAATGGTTGCAGTGCAAAACAGGCTCCAAATTTATGAAGGATCATTTTAAAAGAGTAAAGCTCAAGAAAAAGAAATTATGCAATTAAATCCACTGATAATGAAAGGTTTTATAGAGAGGGTGTACAAGTCCAATAATCTTTTTGGAAAGTTTCCACTTGAGGTAAAAACCCATAATATAAAAAGGGAAAAGTCTAGACAAATGGAAAAGTTTAATTTCCTGGCAAAATTTTAATTAATAAAACAAGGTCAAAAATTTTGGGGTGTCACAACACCACCCCCCTTAAGAGAAATCTCGTCCTCGAGATTTGTTAAAAGCTGTTTTGAACAAACATTGCTCTTACCAAAAAAATCATTCAACTGTGCACTAAAAATGGTGGCTATAGTGGGAGGGCAAATAGTGGTGTAAAACCACAGTGTGGTACAGTGGCGTGGCATGGAAAAATCCACGGTTGGAGGAAAACGAGATATTTCTACGCGGATACAGTAATTTAGAATAAATTCTAAATTACTAAAACACGCTGGTCGTACCCGAGAGCACAGTGCTTTCTCTGGCTGATAGGTGGACCCGGGGCCCACTGTCGGCCTCTTCTTCTACCTCTGGTTCTCTCTTCTCCCTCGCGTGCTCTCCCGCGCTTCCTCCAACGGCGACGCCTAGCGCGTAGGGCATCTAGGCCGTACTGCGGTAGTGCGCGGCGTGCTAGCTGCCGGTGCAGCGTGCACTCACCTCGCGGGCCAGTGCACTGTCGGCACTGCTCGCGGACTCGCCTCCGAACACCGGCGATCGAGCGACGAGTGGACCCATATGTTTCATGCTATGGTTAGGTTTACCTTAATACTTCTTTTGTAGTTGCCGATGCTTGCAATAGGAGTTAATCATAAGTGGGATGCTTGTCCAAGTAAGGACAGCACCCAAGCACCGGTCCACCCACATATCAAATTATCAAAGTAACGAACGCGAATCATATGAGCGTGATGACAACTAGCTTGACGATAATTCCCATGTGTCCTCGGGAGCGCTTTTCTCTATATAAGAGTTTGTCCAGGCTTGTCCTTTGCTACAAAAAGGATTGGGCCATCTTGCTGCACTTTATTTACACTTGTTACTTGTTACCCGTTACAAATTACCTTATCACAAAACTATCTGTTACCGATAATTTCAGTGCTTGCAGAGAATACCTTGCTGAAAACCGCTTATCATTTCCTTCTGCTCCTCGTTGGGTTCGACACTCTTACTTATCGAAAGGACTACGATAGATCCCCTACACTGGTGGGTCATCAAGACTCTTTTCTGGCGCCGTTGCCGGGGAGTGAAGCGCCTTTGGTAAGGAAAAAATTTATATAGTGTGCTGAAATTTACTGTCAGTTGTTACTATGGAAAGTAATCCTTTGAGGGGCTTGTTTGGGGTATCTTCACCCCGACCGGTACAGCAAATAGTTGCTGCTCAACCTACTGAACCTATTGAAAATGTCTACTTTGAAATTCCTTCGTGTATGATAGAGAAACTGCTAGCTAATCCTTTTGCAGGAGATAGAACATTGCATCCCGATTTGCACCTAATCTGTGTTGATGAAGTTTGTGGGTTATTTAAGCTTGCAGGTATGCCCGAAGATGATATCAAGAAGAAGGTCTTCCCTTTATATTTGAAGGGAGATGCATTGACATGGTATAGGCTATATGATGATATGGGATCATGGGACTACAAACGATTGAAATTGGAATTCCATCAGAAGTTTTGTCCTATGCATCTTGTTCATCGTGATCATAATTACATATATAATTTCTGGCCTCGCGAAGGAGAAAGCATCGCTCAAGCTTGGGGGAGGATTAAGTCAATGTTATATTCATGCCCCAATCATGAGCTCTCAAGACAAATGATTATTCAGAATTTTTATGCTCGGCTTTCTCGTAATAATCAATCCATGCTCGATACTTCTTGCACTGGCTCCTTTATGATGAAGACTATTGAATTCAAATGGGATTTATTGGAAAGAATTAAACGCAACTCTAAAGATTGGGACCTCGACGAAGGTAAAGAGTCAGGTATAACACCTAAGTTTGATTGTGTTAAATCTTTTATGGATACCGATGTTTTCCGTGAATTTAGCAATAAATATGGACTTGACTCTGAGATAGTAGCTTCTTTCTGTGAATCCTTTGCTACTCATGTTGATCTCCCCAAGGAGAAGTGGTTTAAATATAATCCTCCCATTGAAGTAAAAGTAGTTGCACCAATTAAAGTTGAAGAAAAGACTATCACTTATAATGATCCTATTGTTCCTACTGCTTATGTTGAGAAACCACCTTTCCCTGTTAGAATAAAGGATCATGCTAAAGCTTGAACTGTTGTCAACAAAAGTAATATTAGGACACACAAACCCCCTGAGCAAGTTAAAGTTGAACCTAATATTGCTATGGTTAAAGATCTCTTGGCTGATAATATTGATGGGCATGTTATTTATTTCTGTGAGGAAACTGCTAGAATTGCTAAACCTGGTGCTAAAGATAAACATAGACCTGTGGTAGGCATGCCTGTTATTTCTGTTAAAATAGGAGATCATTGTTATCATGGCTTGTGTGATATGGGTGCTAGTGCTAGTGCAATACCTCATTCCTTATACGAAGAAATTATGCATGATATTGCACCTGCTGAGATAGAAGATATCGATGTTACCATTAAGCATGCCAATAGAGATACTATTTCACCGATTGGGATTGTTAGAGATGTTGAAGTCTTGTGTGGGAAGGTTAAATATCCTGCTGATTTTCTTGTTCTTGGTTCCCCACAATATAGCTTTTGTTCCATTATATTTGGTAGACCCTTCTTGAACATTGTTAATGCTAAGATAGACTGCGAAAAGGATGTTGTTACTATTGGTTTAGGTAATATGTCTCATGAGTTTAATTTTTCTAAATTTTGTAGACAACCTCGTGATGAGGAATTGCCTAGTAAGGATGAAATTATTGGTCTCTCTTCTATTGCCGTGCCTCCTAATGATCCTTTAGAACAATATTTGCTAGACCATGAAAATGATATGTTTATGAATGAAAGAAGGGAAATAGATGAAGTATTCTTTAAACAGGGACCTATTCTGAAACACAACTTGCCTGTTGAAATCCTAGGGGATCCTCCTCCACCCAAGGGTGATCCCGTGTTTGAGCTTAAACCATTACCTAATACTCTTAAATATGCTTATCTTGATGAAAAGAAGATATATCCTGTTATTATTAGTGCTAACCTTTCAGAGCATGAAGAAGAGAAATTATTGAAAACTCTGAAGAAGCACCGTGCTGCTATTGGATATACTCTTGATGATCTTAAGGGCATTAGTCCCACTCTATGTCAACACAAAATAAATTTGGAGAAAGACGCCAAACCAGTTATTGATCACCAACGACGGCTGAATCCTAAGATGAAAGAAGTGGTAAGAAAGGAAATACTAAAGCTCCTTGAGGCAGGTATAATCTATCCCGTTGCTGATAGTCAGTGGGTAAGTCCTGTCCATTGTGTCCCAAAGAAGGGAGGTATTACTGTCGTTCCTAATGATAAAGATGAATTGATCCTACAAAGAATTATTACAGGTTATAGGATGGTAATTGATTTCCACAATTAAATAAAGCTAATAAAAATGATCATTACCCCATGCCTTTCATTGATCAAATGCTAGAAAGATTATCCAAACATACACATTTTTGCTTTCTAGATGGTTACTCTGGTTTCTCTCAAATACATGTGTCAGCTGATGATCAAGCAAAGACCACTTTTACTTGCCCTTTCGGTACTTTTGCTTATAGACGTATGCCTTTTGGTTTATGTAATGCACCTGCTACCTTTCAAAGATGCATGATGGCTATATCTGACTTTTGTGAAAAGATTTGTGAGGTTTTCATGGATGATTTCTCCGTTTATGGATCCTCTTTTGATGATGGCTTGAGCAACCTTGATCGAGTTTTGCAGAGATGTGAAATTATCTTGTCTTGAATTGGGAGAAATGCCACTTTATGGTTAATGAAGGCATTGTCTTGGGGCATAAAATTTCTGAAAGAGGCATTGAAGTTGATAAAGCTAAAGTTGATGCTATTGAAAAGATGCCGTGTCCCAAGGACATCAAAGGTATAAGAAGTTTCCTTGGCCATGCCGGTTTTTATAGGAGGTTCATTAAGGACTTCTCAAAAATTTCTCGGCCTCTGACTAATCTATTACAAAAAGATATACCTTTTGTCTTTTATGATGATTGTGTAGAGGCATTTGAAATACTTAAGAAAGCGTTGATTTCTGCACCTATTGTTCAGCCACCTGATTGGAATTTACCTTTTGAAATTATGTGTGATGCTAGTGATTATGCTGTAGGTGCTGTTCTAGGGCAAAGAGTTGATAAGAAATTAAATGTTATTCAATATGCTAGTAAAACTCTAGAGAATGCCCAAAGAAATTATGCTACTACTGAAAAGGAATTCTTAGCAGTTGTATTTGCTTGTGATAAGTTTAGACCTTATATTGTTGATTCTAAAGTAACTATTCACACTGATCATGCTGCTATTAAATATCTTATGGAAAAGAAGGATGCTAAACCTAGACTTATTAGATGGGTTCTCTTGCTACAAGAATTTGATTTGCATATTATTGATAGAAAGGGAGTTGAGAACCCCGTTGCAGACAACTTGTCTAGGTAAGAGAATGTTCTAGATGACCCACTGCCTATTTATGATAGCTTTCCTGATGAACAATTAGCTGTCATAAATGCTTCTCGTACTGCTCCATGGTATGCTGATTATGCTAATTACATTGTTGCTAAATTTATACCACCTAGTTTCACATACCAGCAAAAGAAAAAGTTTTTCTATGATTTAAGACATTACTTTTGGGATGACCCACACCTTTATAAAGAAGGAGTAGATGGTGTTATTAGACGTTGTGTACCCGAGCATGAACAGGAACAGATCCTACGCAAGTGTCACTCCGAGGCTTATGGAGGACACCACGCTGGAGATAGAACTGCACATAAGGTATTGCAATCTAGTTTTTATTGGCCTACTATCTTCAAGGATGCTCGTAAGTTTGTCTTGTCTTGTGATGAATGTCAAAGAATTGGTAATATTAGTAGACGTCAGGAAATGCCTATGAATTATTCACTTGTTATTGAACCATTTGATGTTTGGGGCTTTGATTATATGGGACCGTTTCCTTCCTCTAATGGGTATACACATAATTTAGTTGCTGTTGATTACGTTACTAAGTGGGTAGAAGCTATTCCAACTAGTAGTGCTGATCATAACACCTCTATTAAGATGCTTAAAGAAGTTATTTTTCCGAGGTTTGGAGTCCCTAGATATTTAATGACTGATGGTGGTTCACATTTTATTCATGGTGCTTTTCGTAAAATGCTTGCTAAGTATGATGTTAATCATAGAATTGCATCTCCTTATCACCCACAGTCTAGTGGTCAAGTGGAATTGAGCAATAGAGAGCTCAAATTAATTTTGCAAAAGACTGTTAATAGATCTAGAAAGAATTGGTCCAAGAAGCTTGATGATGCATTATGGGCCTATAGAACTGCATATAAAAATCCTATGGGTATGTCTCCGTATAAAATGGTTTATGGAAAAGCATGTCACTTACCTCTCGAACTAGAACATAAGGCATATTGGGCTATTAAAGAGCTCAATTATGACTTCAAACTTGCCGGTGAGAAGAGGTTATCTGACATTAGCTAACTTGATGAATGGAGAACCCAAGCATATGAGAATGCCAAACTGTTTAAAGAAAAAGTTAAAAGATGGCATGACAAAAGGATACAAAAACGTGAGTTTAATGTAGGTGATTATGTGTTGCTATACAACTCTCGTTTAAGATTTTTTGCAGGAAAACTTCTCTCTTAATGGGAAGGCCCTTACGTTATCGAGGAGGTCTATCGTTCCGGTGCCATAAAAATCAACAACTTCGAAGGCACAAATCCGAAGGTGGTGAACGGTCAAAGAATCAAACATTATATCTCAGGTAATCCTATAAATGTTGAAACAATATTATTGAAACCGTAACCCCGGAGGAATACATAAGGGACACTTTCCAGAACGTTGCAGACTCCGAAAAGGAATAGGTATGTGGTACGATAAGTAAACCGACCCCAAAACATTCTAATGGCAATTTTTCTCTGTTTTGGAATATTTAAGAAATAGGAAAAATAAGAAGCAGTCCGAGAAGGACACGAGGCTTCCACGAGGGTGGGGGCGCGCCTACCCCCTGGGCGGCCCCTCGTGGGCACCTCGTGCGCTCTCGGCGGACTCCGTATTCTTGCCGATACTTCTCTTTCGGTCGGTAAAAAATCATTATATAATCTCACTCGAAGGTTTTGACCAACCGTATCACGCAATTATCCTCTGTTTTCGTTTCGACGCTGTTTTTCTGCCAGAGTTGGTTCAAGGCCAGGCATCATGTCGTCCCCCTCCTCCAACAATGGTGAGAACGATCTTGCTAATGAGATGAGCTGAAGGAGAGAAGAACTGGGAGATCAAAAAAGGATGAGCCAGGAAGAGGACAAGAAGCACTTCGAGGGAAGCCGGCGCACAAGGGGGAAGAAGAGCTCGCTTCCAACTCTTTATCCTCCAATGAGATTAAGCTTTCAAGAATGAAGAAGGTTACTTGTATCCAAACTAGTATCTACACACGTGAAAATGGTTGTTGAAGGAGCATATCGCCGCACTCCGTAAGGGATAATCGCAATTTGGAGGATCTCTAGCTCGATGTGAGAACTATCCTCGAGTTCATCCCAAACATCACACCACCACCTCCGAAGAAAGAGACATAAATACATGGGTATGGACACTCCCCTTGGCAACTGCCAAGCTTGGGGGAGGTGCCCGGTATCGTATCACCATCACACTCCTATCTTTACCTTTTTCTTAGTTCGATCCTTTTGGTATATCTTGATCTAGTAGAATAAAGTTTTAGTATGATTCTAGTTTTGAGTTTTGCCTTATGATCCCTCTATGTAATCGAGTCCGTGAGCTATATATAATAAAGATTAGTGTTGAGTCAAGGGCTTGATTATTTTGCTATGATCTTGATTGAATAAAAGAAAAAAAGAATAAAAAGAAATAAAAGAGATCATATTGATCTTATGGAGAGTAATGACTTCACATATAAAGAGTATGATGATTAAAAGTTGTTGAGAGTTGACAAACATAGTTTTGGTCATCGTTGCAATTAATAGGAAGTAATAAAGAAAGAGAGGTTTCACATATAAATATACTATCTTGGACATCTTTTATGATTGTGAGCACTCATTAAAATATGACATGCTAAAGAGTTGATGTTGGACAAGGAAGACAACGTAATGGGTTATGTTTTCTTATATCCGAAATAAAGTATATTGTCATGGATCATCCAACATGTTGAGCTTGCCTTTCTCCCTCATGCTAGCCAATTCTTTGCACCAAGTAGGGATACTACTTGTGCTTCCAATACCCTTAAACCCAGTTTTGCCATGAGAGTACACCATACCTACCTATGGATTGAGTAAGATCCTTCAAGTAAGTTGTCATCGGTGCAAGCAATAAAAATTGCTCTCTAAATATGTATGATTTATTAGTGTGGAGAAAATAAGCTTTACACGATCTTGTGATGTGGAAGAAATAAAAGCGACGAACTGCATAATAAAGGTCCATATCACAAGTGGCAATATAAAGTGATGTTCTTTTGCATTAAGATTTCATGCATCCAACTATGAAAGCGCATGACAACCTCTGCTTTCCTCTGTGAAGGGCCTATGTTTTACTTTTACCTTACGCAAGAATCAAGGTGATCCTCACCTTTCCTTTTTACATTTTATCCTTTGGCAAGCACATTGTGCTGGAACGATCCTGATATATATATCCAATTGGATGTAAGTTAACATGAATCATTATTGTTGACATTACACTTGAGGTAAAAGGTTGGGAGGCGAAACTATAAGCCCCTATCTTTCTCTGTGTCCGATTAAAACTCCGTAACCACAAGTATTGCATGAGTGTTAGCAATTGTGAAAGACTAAATGATAGTTGAGTATGTAGACTTGCTGAAAAGCTCTTATATTGACTCTTTCTGATGTTATATAAATTGCAATTGCTTCAATGACTGAGATTATAGTTTGTTGGTTCTCAATGAAGTTTCCGATTCATACTTTGCATTGTGAATAGATTATTACTTGAGAATAAGAAATCATATGACAATATATATATATACGTTGCTATTATAAGAATGATCATGATGCCCTCATGTCCGTATTTTATTTTATCGACACCTCTATCTCTAAACATGTGGACATATTTATCGTTATCGGCTTCCGCTTGAGGACAAGCGAGGTCTAAGATTGGGGGAGTTGATACGTCCATTTTGCATCATGCTTTTATATCGTTATTTATTGCATTATGGGCTGTTATTACACATTATGTCACAATACCTATGCCTGTTCTCTCTTATTTTGCAAGGTTTACATGAAGAGGGAGAATGTCGGCAGCTGGAATTCTGGGCTGGAAAAGGAGCAAATATTAGAGACCTATTCTGCACAACTCCAAAAGTCCTGAAACTCCAGGGAAGTCATTTTTGGAAATAATAAAAAATACTGAGCGAAGAAAATACCAGAGGGGGCCCACACCCTGGCCACGAGGGTGGGGGGCGCGCCCTACCCCCTGGGCGCGCCCCCTGCCTCATGGGCCCCCTGGCAGGCCTCCGGTGCCCATCTTCTTCTATATGAAGTCTTTCGTCCGAGAAAAAATCATAAGCAAGCTTTTGGGAAGAAATTCCGCCGCCGCGAGGCGGAACCTTGGCGGAACCAATCTAGGGCTCCGGCGGAGCTGTTCTACGGGGGAAACTTCCCTCCGGGAGGGGGAAATCATCGCCATCGTCATCACCAACGATCCTCTCATCGGGAGGGGGTCAATCTCCATCAAAATGTTCACCAGCACCATCTCCTCTCAAACCCTAGTTCATCTCTTGTATCCAATCTTTGTCCCAAAGCCTCAGATTGGTACCTGTGGGTTGCTAGTAGTGTTGATTACTCCTTGTAGTTGATGCTAGTTGGTTTATTTGGTGGAAGATCATATGTTCAGATCCATTATGCATATTAATACCCCTCTGATTATGAACATGACTATGATTTGTGAGTAGTTACGTTTGTTCCTGAGGACATGGGAGAAGTCTTGCTATTAGTAGTCATGTGAATTTGGTATTCGCTCGACATTTTGATGAGATGTATGTTGTCTTTCCTCTAGTGGTGTTATGTGAACATCGACTACATGACACTTCACCATTGTTTGGGCCTAGAGGAAGGCATTGGGAAGTAATAAGTAGATGATGGGTTGCTAGAGTGACAGAAGCTTAAACCCTAGTTTATGCATTGCTTCGTAAGGGGGTGATTTAGATCCATATGTGTTGAGGATATAGACCTTAGAGTCACCCGCCAGGAGGGGCCGGGTTACTCATAATGGTCATCGCTGGAAGCCCGGCGCCAAGCAAGGAGACGGTGGGCCAAAGATGGGCTTAAGACCCGGATATGGCTTAAGGCCCGTAGTTACAATTATCATTATGGTACAACTTGTAGTGTAAGGGAAGAATAGTTGAGAGTCCGAGCCGGACACTCTTGTGAGCCGGCCGGGACTCTGAGAGCTGCTGGGCGTCAGCCTCCCTATATAAAGGGACGACCCGGCAGCGGTTTAGGGACAGAAAAGATCTCGTCGAGAGCCAGGCATAGCAGTTAAGCACCCTGGTCATCGAAACCCTAATCAATACCATCTCAACTGGACGTAGGCTTTTACCTTCACCGTAAGGGGCCGAACCAGTATAAACCCTCGTGTTCCTTGTCCCGTTTAACCCCTTCAAGCTTCCTAGCGGCGATGGCTCCACGACTAAGTCCTAGCTTGAGGACATCTGCCGTGACAATTCCACGACAGTTGGCGCCCACCGTGGGGCCAGCGCACGGTGGATTTGAGTTCTTGAAGGGCAGCTTCGAAGGGCTCAAGGGATACGCTGTGGGCCGGATGACCAAGAGTCGTCGCGGCAAGCTCTACATCGACGATGCAAACTGGGGCCCCGACGCCGGCTCAATTGAGTACGGGTACCGGGTCCCCTTCGGCGGAATTCATGTTTTCATTGGCAAGATTGGTGAGCCGGGCCCTGAGCCGGATCTCTGCGCCGATCTCATCGAGACGGCTCAGCGTGCACGACCCGCCCGGGCCCTGCCTGCCTTAAGCATGCTTTTGTGGGATGTATCCATGGAGGGCTCTCTGATAGATCTGGATCTGGTGATGAGACGGCCGCCGGCTCTGACGGCGAGTCGTCCACCGATGAGTCAAACTCGTTGTATCAACTTCAAGATGGCAGGCTCATGGGTTGTTCCGATGGTGACAGTATTCCGGACCCGTTTGAGCCGCCAAGCCGGGTTGGAATCTTCATGGCCGGTGCGCAGCCTGTTCAGAACCCTGCTGCTGGAGCGGGAAACCCGGTGCCCTCGCCGGCTCAGGTGCTGATGGATCTCACGGACAAGATGACGGCCCTGTTGACCGCCGCGGTTGACCCGGCGGATCAAGCTCAGCATGATGCGGAGGTGGCGCAGTTAAAGTTAGATCTAGTGAAAGCTAAGGAGGATCTGGCAGCGGAAGGGATCAGGATGGCTGCGGAGAGGGCGGCTCTCGACGCCCAAACTCAGTTGATCCAGGCGCAGTCCTTCCGGCTCACGATGGATCAGAACGCGTCCAATGAGGTCATGAGAAGGAGGCATCAAAAGGCCCAATCTCGACTCCCTCCGGTTTACGATCCTCGAAACCTCTTCAACACGCCAGGTGCAGGGTCTAGTAACCCGCCAGGGATCATAGTGCCCGGGTCTGGGAACCCTGTTCAGCCACAAGTGATGGGGCCTCCCCGGGTGAGCCCTGCCCCGCCTCAGTATGTGCCAATACCACCGGGTCATTATGCTAACCCGCTGGAGAACATGGTAGCCGCAGCAGCGCGGCTGGCGGCCCTCCCAATTGACGGCGACTCTCCGACGGCTATTGAAACCCGCCGGGTCAGGGAACTCCTTCAGACAGCACTGGCGCAGCAAGAGGCGTACTCTTACAGCCGGGACAGGATCCACTCGACCCCTCGTCCAGGCCGGAGCCCGAGTTACAGCAGACACATGGTCTCAGCGACCGGCTCAAGTAATGTCCGACGCCATGACCCGCCCCCTGGCCATGGCCCGGCTCATAACGGAGCCTTTCACGCAGCAGACCAAGACAGAGCGCGGCAAGAGGCGGAGCAGGTGCCTCAGTTGACGGCTTACCAGACTCCCCCGGCTTATCCGACGGCTTCCGTCGACGTGGGTATCCCTACCAGGACTGGAGGTGTCCCTTGCTTGGTGCCGGCTCTCCGCAATGAGCGTCTACCCAAGGACTTCAAAGGCCCTAGGAAGGTGCCTAATTACACAGCTGACTTACAACCCGCAGCCTGGATCGAGAGTTACGAGATGGCCATGGAACTGCTGGAAGTCAGTGAAGCGGCAATGGCCAAGTACTTCACTATGATGTTAGATGGGACTGCCCGCACTTGGTTGAAAGGGCTACCACCGAATTCCATCGGGTCTTGGGCTGAGCTGAAAGCCCGGTTCATCCAAAACTTCAAGGATACCTGTAGGCAGTCTATGTCAATTGTGGATTTGACTAACTGTAAGCAGCAGGAGGGTGAGTCTACGACACATTGGGTTCGCCGGGTTAAGGAAATAATACATTCATCTGATAAGATGGATGCCGGCTCTGCAATCTTAATGTTGGAACAGAACTGTCGTTTCGTGCCCCTGAAGATGAAACTCGGGCGGCTTAAGCGCGACTGCAATGATATGGGTACACTGATGGCGGCTCTCGTCAAGTACGCCGATTCTGATGGTACCAAGGACCCCGCTTCAGATGATGAAAGGACAGGGAAGGGAAAGAAGAACGGCAATGGCAAGGGTCATCAGCATAACCCGGGGAACCAAGGAGGTGGCAAGCGCAAGGCCGATGGCAGCCTAGAGTTCGTAGCCAACGCCAGCTCACAGGGTAATAGCCAGAGACGCAAGGGGAGGCCCCCTCCCCGAGGCGGCGGGTCAGGCCCGACGCTGGAGCAACTGTTGAATGAGCCTTGTCCAAGGCATGGCTCTAGAGAGAAGCCAGCTACTCATCTATGGAAGGATTGTGCAATCATGAAGGCCTTTAAGAATTCCAACGCCTTTAACGGCAACAATGGCCCGGGCGGTGGCTCAGGCGCCGGCGGCTTTCATGGCCCGGGCGGCGGCTCAAATTCTAATCCTCAGAACGGTCAAGGGGGCTTTAATCAGCAGTCTGGCCAGGGTCATCAACAGCAGCAGGGGGTTATCAGACCAATCCAAAGCAGCTTAGCGGTGGACAGTATCATGTGTTTACCACCAGTCTGTGTAAGCGAGATCAGAAGCTTCATAAGAGGGCTGTGAATGCTGTTGAGCCGGCGGTTCCACGCTACTTGCGGTGGTCTGAGCAGCCTATAGTGTGGAGTAGGGAGGATCACCCTCCCCGGGTGGATAATCCGGGTCACTTGGCCTTGGTGGTGGCTCCTCAGGTGGGAGGATATAAGTTCACTAAGGTGCTCATGGATGGAGGCAGCAGCATCAACATCCTCTATTATGAGACTTTCCGTCGTATGGGGTTGATTGATAAGAACCTCAGCCAGTCAAACACTATTTTCCATGGTGTGGTACCTGGTAAGTCGGCTTATCCAGTCGGCAAGATCGAGTTGGAAGTGGCCTTTGGAGATGAGCACAACTACAGGGTGGAAAAATTGACCTTTGAGGTGGTCAAGATAAGAAGTCCGTACCATGCCATATTTGGGCGGCCGGCTTACGCCAAGTTCATGGCACGGCCGTGTTACGTGTATTTACAGCTCAAGATGCCGGGTCATAATGGGACCATTACGGTTCACGGCAGCCGGAAGGTGGCCTTGGAGTGTGAGGAAGGCGATGCAGCTTATGCAGAATCTGTTTGCGCAACAGAGGAGTTGAAGTTTTACAAAGACAACGTTGACCCAACAGATATGACCTCTCTGAAAAAGCCGACTACGGAGCATGAGCCGGCAATGAAATTTAAGTCGGCTGATGAGACTAAACTTGTTGATTTCGTTCCAGGAGATTCATCTCAGCAGTTTAGCATCAGTGCCAATCTGGATCCAAAATAGGAAAGCGCGCTCATCGAGTTCATCCGTGAGAATAGGGACATTTTTGCATGGAAGCCGTCTGACATGCCAGGTGTACCTAGAGAACTCGCTGAGCACACTCTCAATGTTGATCCGAAATTTAAGCCGGTCAGGCAATTCCTTCGGCGGTTTAATGAAGAGAGGCGGAAAGCTATTGGTGAAGAGGTGGCCCGGCTCTTGGCGGCCGGGTTTATTGTTGAAGTCTTTCACCCAGAGTGGTTAGCTAACCCGGTGCTCGTACTCAAGAAGAACGGCACCTGGCGGATGTGTGTGGACTACACGGACTTGAACAAGGCGTGTCCGGCTGATCCTTTTGCCCTTCCCCGTATTGATCAAATCATTGATGCTACGGCGGGTTGTGAGCGCTTAA
Organism: Triticum aestivum; assembly: GCF_018294505.1. Classification (NCBI taxonomy): domain Eukaryota; kingdom Viridiplantae; phylum Streptophyta; class Magnoliopsida; order Poales; family Poaceae; genus Triticum; species Triticum aestivum. Next base: position 452,391,229 of record NC_057802.1, on the reverse strand, counting down.
GTTTCTTGGATGCTTATTCTGGATATCATCAGATTAAAATGGCAGTTAAGGACCAGGAGAAGACGGCGTTCATCACTCCCTTTGGAGCCTTCTGCTATGTGTCTATGCCCTTTGGACTCAAGAGTGCACAGGCGACTTATCAGCGTTGCGTGCAGAACTGTCTTCATAACCAGATTGGGCGCAATGTTCATGCTTATGTGGATGATATTGTGGTTAAATCCAGGAAGGAGGAAACCTTGATAGATGATCTGAGGGAAACCTTTGATAATCTCCGGGTCTACAAGATGATGCTTAACCCGGCCAAGTGTGTTTTTGGTGTTCCTGCAGGCAAGCTCTTGGGTTTCTTGGTTTCTAACAGAGGCATTGAAGCTAACCCGGAGAAGATCAAGGCCATCACCTCCCTGGCTAAGCCGGCGTGTATAAACGACGTCCAGCGCCTGGCGGGTCGTATCGCTGCTTTAAGCCGTTTTATAAGCCGTTTGGGGAGAAGGCTATGCCATTATATCAGTTGATGAAGAAAACTGATGACTTTGTCTGGAATGATGCAGCTAATACTGCTTTTGAGGATTTGAAGAGGCAGCTGGCCGAGCCCCCAGTCCTTGCTGCTCCGGTTGACAAGGAGCCTTTATTGCTGTATGTGGCTGCTAACACACGAGCCGTCAGTGTGGCCGTGGTGGTGGAGCGCAAGGAAGAGGGTAAGGAGCATCCGGTTCAGCGGCCGGTTTATTATGTCAGCGAAGTACTCATTGAGTCCAAGCAGCGGTATCCGCATTGGCAGAAGCTTGTTTATGGTGTGTTCATGGCAAGCCGGAAGCTTAAGCATTATTTCCAGGGTCACCCCATCACTGTGGTCAGTTCTGCCCCCCTTGGAGATATCATTCAAAACAGAGAGGCCACAGGGAGAGTGGCTAAGTGGGCTATAGAGCTCGGACCTCATGGTCTGAAGTATGTGCCACGCACTGCTGTTAAATCTCAGGCCTTGGTGGATTTCATCAATGATTGGACAGAGCTACAAGTGCCCGAGCAAAAGCCGGATAACACATATTGGACTATTCACTTCGATGGGTCCAGGCAGTTGGAGGGCTCGGGGGCTGGAGTCGTATTGGCTTCCCCTAAGGGTGACAAGTTCCATTATGTGCTACAATTGATGTTTCCTTGTACCAACAACGCAGCTGAGTACGAGGCCTTGCTCCACGGTCTTCGGATGGCTAAGGAGATGAGCTTGAGCCGGGTAAGGTGCTTCGGCGACTCAGACTTGGTGGCTCAACAAGTATCAGGAAAGTGGGACTCCAAGGACCCTCTCATGGCGGCTTATCGCCGCGAAGTTGATGCCATTGCTGGGCACTTTCAGGGTTACCAAGTAGAGCACATCGATCGCAGGAAGAACGAGGCGGCTGATGCTTTAAGCCGGCTGGGCTCTCAGCGAAAACCGGTGCCGCCTAATACTTTCCTGGACGTCTTGCATAACCCTTCTGTTAAGTTGCCTACAGAGGAAGACTTGGCTGTCCCTGACCCGGAGGCACGATTGGTGGCGGCTCTCCACATCATCCCGGACTGGACAGTGCCTTATCTGGCTTACATGACCCGGGGAGAGTTGCCTGAGGATGAAACTTTGGCCAGACAAATAACCCGGCGGTCTAAGTCAATGGTTGTTATCAATGGTGAGCTGCATCGCCGCAGTGTTACGGGAGCGTTCCAGCGTTGTGTCTCCCCTGGGGAAGGTCAAGAGATCTTGCGTGAGATTCATGAAGGGGATTGTGGTCATCACGCCGGCTCAAAGTCTCTTGTGGCCAAGGCTTTTCGTCATGGTTTTTATTGGCTGACGGCTCATGCTGATGCGGAGGACTTGGTCAGTAAATGTGATGGTTGCCAAAGGTTCTCGCGACGGGCTCATGTGCCGGCTCAAGAGCTGAGGATGATCCCAATTACTTGGCCCTTTGCGGTCTGGGGGCTTGATATGGTTGGGCCTTTTAAAAGGTCCAAGGATAAGAAGACCCACCTCTTGGTGGCAGTTGACAAATTTACCAAGTGGGTTGAAGCAGAGCCAGTTAGCAAGTGTGATGCAGCCACGGCAGTTCAGTTTATGAAAAAGGTGATCTTTCGCTTTGGCTTTCCACACAGCATTATAACTGACAATGGTACCAATTTATCCAAAGGCGCCATGGAGGAGTTTTGTCAACGAGAGCATATTCGACTTGATGTTTCATCAGTGGCTCATCCTCAATCCAATGGTCAAGCTGAGAGGGCTAATCAGGAGATTCTGAAAGGCATCAAACCCCGGCTTTTGGTCCCTTTACAACGGACGCCGGGTTGTTGGGTGGAGGAGTTACCTTCCGTGTTGTGGAGCATCAATACTACTCCTAACAGGTCTACGGGTTTCACGCCTTTCTTCATGGTTTATGGAGCGGAAGCAGTCCTCCCCAGTGACATCCGTCATGACTCGCCTCGAGTGGCGGCTTATGTTGAGGTGGATAATGAACAGGCGCGCCAAGATGCTCTTGACTTGTTGGACGAACAGCGTGATGTGGCAGCAGCTCGCTCAGCGATTTACCAACAAGACCTGCGCCGTTATCATAGTCGCCGGGTTAAATCCCGGGTCTTCCAGGAAGGCGATCTGGTGCTCCGGCTCATCCAAGATCAAACAGATGCGCACAAGCTATCCCCGCCTTGGGAAGGGCCCTTTGTGGTCAGCAAGAATTTGCACAACGGGTCATATTACCTCATTGACATTCGGGAGCACAAAGATTCACGTAAGTCGGAGGAAGAGACCCGTCGGCCGTGGAACATAGCTCAGCTTCGGCCTTATTACACTTGAGCCACCGGCTCTCATAATGTACATATTTCTCTAAGCCATGTATATATTATGATAAGCAATAAAGCAGGACCTCTGTCCTTTTTTCTCCTCCAAAGATGAATGTGTTGTTTTCATTACAAGATCATGTGATAACTTGAAGGAGGATCCGGCTTATGATCGTATTTCGAATCTAGCCGTACACAATATAGTCACTTGGGGGCTTCCTGTTCAAACATAGGTCGTATTCGAACCAAAGAGAACATAGCTGTCGATACCCATTTGATTGGCAAAGTGCCGAGCTCATTAGGGAGTTTTCTTTGATCATATTTGAATCATAGTTTAACCCCTTTGGGAACCGACGTGGATCGTATTCGAATCAGCGTCGTTAAACAATTCTTAAGTCATTTGGGGGCTTCCTGTTCAAACATGGGTCGTATTCGAACCAAAGAGAACATAGCTGTCGGTACCCTCTTGATTGGCATCGCCACACCCACTGGGGGCTATATGATCGTATTCGAATCCTAGCATAACCCCTTTGGGACGGGTCTCTGGTCGTATTCGAACCGGAAGCCTCTAAGTTTTTCTGATTTATAGCAAGTTCTTCTGATGAGTTCAAGTATGCACGGCGGGTCTCACCTTGCCAGCTTAAACTTTGATCTACAGTACTAGTTGAATACAATCGGCGTTCTTAAGACTGGTAAACCGTAGTTGAGGTACCAACCTTATTACCCGGGTTATATAAGCCGGTAGTGTGCTTGCAGGCCGGTAAGTGTGTTATTACGGGTATGTCAAAGACATGATTGAGGACCAGTCTTTTTTGATTCATCTTCCGGGTTATATGTCTAAAACTATGATTCTCAGTGCGGTAAGCCGCCTAGAGACTTGTGATTTGTCTTTCTATGCAGGATAGTTAAAGGCAACTATTTGAGACTAAGGAAAATGAATGACCCGGAGACATATAAGGAAGCAACTTCAATGGAATTCAGCATTCAACGCGTGCACGATGGCACGGCAAAGTTAAAGTGTTGATCCTATTCTATTACAAGACTCATCGAGTCCAAAAGGGTGAAGCATTGTTTAAATAAGCCGCCTACAAGGTTAAGATGCCTGCTGGGTTGAAGCTTCCGGCTCGTCCCTCTCCGCTCCTCCGGCTGTTCCCAAGACTTGGAAAGTTGACGACTTCCAATCAATACCGCTCAGAGCTTCAAATTGAGCTTCCTCGTCAATTAACCCGGCCGGGTCAACCTCCGGGGCAAATGTGTGCTTACGAGTCGGCGGGATTAAGTTGATGGCTTCGTAACGCGGAGTGGGGATCCTCTGATTTTCTGCATCATAACCCAGTTGGTACTTGGTCAGATCCGTGTCATTTCCAATGAGGGTGGCCACTGGACGCACGATCTTCACGCAGGCTGCAAAGTCCCTTTGATCGAAGGGGGTGCCGTCTTCCTTCAAACTGGGGTAGCCCAGAGCGATGTCCGCCGGGTCTAACTCTGGAAGGAACGCCTTGGCCCGGCTCAGAGCAGCGATAGCTCCGGCTCTTGCCGAGGCCCGCCGCAGCTCTTGGACACGTTGGGGAAGAACGGCAAGCCGGCGAAGAACTTCCGCCAGATGAGTTGGCACCTCGTTGGATAGGGCTACCACAGCCAAGGCGCGCTGTGACCCGGTGTAAAGTTGCTCCACCAGGGTGTACACGGCCTTCAGCTTGGTTACCACGCTTTGGTTGAGGTTGGCGCTTCTGGGACCTGTGTAACAGAGTAAGATGAGCCACCGGCAATGATGGGTTATGAGACATAAAGAATTTTAAACTGGATGAAAGCCGGTGGATGACTTACCGAAGATTGCGGAAACCATCTGGGACACTTGGCGCTTTAAGCCGGAGAGTTCGGCGGTTTTCTCTGACAGAGCCTTCTCCGCCTGTTCGGCCCGGTTCACCAGAGTCGCCTTCTCTTCGGCCCAGGCTCTCCGTTCAGCGTCAAAGTCCGTCTTCAGCTTTTCTTGCGCAGCAATACTGGACACAAATTTGGCATTGGCCTTCCGGGTCTCAGTTTCTTGTGTCTTTAGGCGGGTCTTCAGATCAGAGATGTCAGCTTCAAGCTTCTTGCAAGCAGCCTGCATAATTTCTAGGTTATAGGATGAACAGTTATTATACAATTTTCAAAGTCCCAAGCACTTTCCAAGCAAAGACACTTGGCACTTGGGGGCTAATGCATATCGAACGTTTCTATCTACAAATTGCTAGTTCAAGTGAGTAAGCCGGAACTTAAGTCTACAACATATTCTATCATAAGTCGTAGACTTGGGGGCTAGAGCATGGTAAGAATAACAAAGATAACTATACAGTAAGCAAGAAGAAAGAAGAGTGGTACCTCAGACTTCTGCTGAATCTGGTTCACCATGCCGATCTCTGCATCCCGGCTCTTGTGCACTTGGCTGATGAAGCCGGAGACGATCTCTCCGATGTTCAGGTTGGCGTAGTCGGTGAGGTCCAGATTAACTCGGCGGGGCTGTAGCAACTCCCCCTTGGCGGAACACTTGGCCAGCGCAGTAGGCCTCCCCGGCTCAACAAATTCCGTCCGGGTGATTACCACGTCCGGGTCATCTGCTGGTTGAGCTGAGCTGGAGGCCTCCGGGTTAGCAGAAGTTTCTGCTATTGGCTTGTCGGTTGGAGCAGTGGCTTCAGGAGCAGAGGCAGCTGGCGGTTCTTGAGCGGCTACCTCCGGTTCAGGCAAGTCCGGCTCTTCGACCGGCTTGTTCTTCTTCGCCCTTTTGCTGAGTTTTGCCTGGGCACTGAAAAGACAAAAAGGTTAAGCACAAAAGTGTAAGTAAAGACAAGTACAACATGAGATGATCATCATTACCCGGGCACGGTCTTGAAAGCCGGCAGGTTCGACTGGATAGAGTCGCCAGAAGAGGGGAAAGTTTCCTGATAATTTGAGTCAGAAGAGTTGAGCGGTTGACGTATAACACCCGCCAAAGGATGAAAAGGGTACAAGTTTGAGATCACCTCGGTCCGGCGTTTCCTCGACGCGTCAGGTAAGCCGGAAGAGAGGTCAGCGTCCCTGTTGGTCCGGGTGTGCCGCCGGCTCTCATGAGTCTGTCGCTTCAAAAGAAATTTAGGATCTTGATAAGCTAAAGGATGTGAAAATCTTACTTTCCGGGTTACCCTTCGGACTTTCAGCCTTGGCAAGGGCTCCGAGTCGGAGGAAAGTGACATTACCTCTTCAACCACCGGGTTACTTGCTCCGGTGTCATCCTGTTGATGAACAGTATTGATAAGGCGGACAGAAATAAACAATAAACATAACAAGAGCTTACAGGTTCAGGGGTTACCTCTGACTCGGAGCTGTCGCTTAGTTGCATCAGCTCTGAAGCAGTAGTCCTACTTCCCTTCTTACGGGGAGCGGCTCTCTTGGCGGCTTTCTTCGCCTTCCTGGCCTTCTTGGCCGCCTCATGGTCATATTTGACCTTCCCGAATTTGTCATCAGCCTGAAAAATACAATGATGATTTCTTAAAGGATTCAGATGAAAGTTATCTACAGAAGAAGATAAGATGTTCAGATCAGCGGCTTACTGCTGGGGCTGGATTGGTCTTGCAGAAGGGGGCTAACCCGGTCCTCCCGCAGTCTGCCAAGCTCTCGTTCAAGAGAGCCTTGGTCATGTCTTCAGCAACGTCTTCAGGAAGATCATTGCGACTTTGTCGCAGGGGGTCATCTTTCCGGCCTGTGTACTCACACATTAAGCCGGGGCGGCGGCTCAGGGGGATCACCCGCCACGAGATCCAGACCTGGACCAGATCAATTCCGTTGAGACCATTGCCCAGGAGAGCCTTGATCTTGTTGATGGTGGGGAGCAGAGGTTGGCGCTCCGCCTGAGTTAACTTGTCAGACAGAGGGTGAGTCGGCTCCAGACGTGAAGGGCGAAAGCCGGGCAGCAGGCTCTCGTCAGCCGGCGACGTGTCTTGGCAATAGAACCACGTCTGGTTCCAGTCCTTTGGGTGACTTGGCGGCTCGGCGTAAGGGAAAAGGCAGTCTCTCCGTCGCTGAATGGAGATTCCGCCAAGTTCCAAACTTGGCCCGTTGGCGCACTCGTTCTGGCGGTTCAGGTAAAAGAGCTCTCTGAAGAGTAGCAGGCTGGGCTCTTCTCCAAGGTAGACCTCGCAGAACACTTGGAAATTGCATATGTTGGACACCGAGTTGGGTCCTATATCTTGTGGCCGCAGGTCAAAGAAATTCAATACATCCCTGAAGAACTTTGAGCCGGGCGGTGCGAAGCCCCGGCTCATGTGATCCGCAAAAATCACTACCTCCCCGTCCTTTGGCTGTGGTCTCTCCTCTGACGGGTTAGGGGCACGGTAGGACATGACGTCCTTCTTAGGCAGGTAACCTGACTTGACAAAATCCGCTAAAGTCTCGTCGGTGACATTGGACCTCATCCAATTGCAAGTGATGGATGCTTTAGGAGCTTTGGGAGGCATGGTGAAAGTCGGCAGCCTATGATAAAAGGAAACGTCCGGTTTAATTATAAGTCGGAGGAAATTTACAGTTCAATGTTAAAGTGGCGGCTTATGGAGGGGACTAATGATATATGTCTAAATGCATCGGGTTATCTAAGCCGCTGGTGTGCTTGAGAGTAATTCAAATCGTCTACAGCCTTGTTGTAAGTGAGCCGGAAATTTTTTACGGCGCGTGGTTTCCTTTGAGCCGGAAGGTTCTACGGCGCGTGATTTCTTTAAACCGGAAATGTAAACCGCCATAACTCAACGAGGGCAGTTTTTTACTAAGTATGGTGAAAACAGGTTTCACACATTGCAGTAAATAATTTGGATCAAATGGTCGGCTGAAAAAGAAAATTTCTAGACCTAAAAACAGACGCGAGGGAAGTTCTTGGGCTCGAACGGGGCCTTTATGCAGTCAAAAGAGGTCTATTTGCATTTGAAATGGGTGCCAAACAGCTACCGCGGCAGGTCTATACAGGTCTAAGATCAAGAAGGGCAGTAAAAATAAGAACTACCAACAGTTCGTGGGTGACGGCGAAGAACACGGACGAACAGGACGAACCCTACTGCAGATCTGTTCTACGGGGCAGCCAGGACTTACAGGTGCTGGTGAGTCGCGGAGGTCGCCGCCGTTTTCTCTGGACACAACAGGTTGATGCAGCGGCCGGAGTTGGTGAGGAGGAGGAGACCCACGGCGGCGACAGCAACAGAGCTCGAGCGGAGGAACAGTGGCGCGAGGAGGAAGACGGGTGGCTGAAGACCCGAGGGTCGGACTATTTATAAGGGCGAGCTCATAAGTGGGCGCGAGAAACGAGGAGGTCACGGCGCGGTTATCTCGCCCGAGAGGCGCCTCAATTTTCGGGACAGCAGTAAAGATAAGATCCGTTGCGGATCTGGTGGAGTAAAAAATGGACTTAATGGAAGATGACGTCACGGCGGATTACCCGGAGTCCAGAGGATGACGTCACGCCGGGTTATGGCCTTCATGCAATTGTAAGCCGGAGAATTTCTGTCGAAGGAATTGAAGATTGACCTGAGCCGGCTCAAATCAATCTGGGGCCTAATGTTGAGGATATAGACCTTAGAGTCACCCGCCAGGAGGGACCGGGTTACTCATAATGGTCATCGCCGGAAGCCCAGCGCCAAGCAAGGAGACGGTGGGCCAAAGATGGGCTTAAGACCCGGATATGGCTTAAGGCCCGTAGTTACAATTATCATTATGGTAGAACTTGTAGTGTAAGGCAAGAATAGTTGAGAGTCCGAGCCGGACACTCTTATGAGCCGGCCGGGACTCTGAGAGCTACTGGGCGTCAGCCTCCCTATATAAAGGGACGACCCGGCAGCGGTTTAGGGACAGAAAAGATCTCGTCGAGAGCCAGGCATAGCAGTTAAGCTCCCTGGTCATCGAAACCCTAATCAATACCATCTCAACTGGACGTAGGCTTTTACCTTCACCGTAAGGGGCCGAACCAGTATAAACCCTCGTGTTCCTTGTCCCGTTTAACCCCTTCAAGCTTCCTAGCGGCGATGGCTCCACGACTAAGTCCTAGCTTGAGGACATTTGCCGCGACAACTCCACGACAATATGTTTCATGCTATGGTTAGGTTTACCTTAATACTTCTTTTGTAGTTGTCGATGCTTGCAATAGGAGTTAATCATAAGTGGGATGCTTGTCCAAGTAAGGACAGCACCCAAGCACCGGTCCACCCACATATCAAATTATCAAAGTAACAAACGCGAATCATATGAGCGTGATGAAAACTAGCTTGATGATAATTCCCATGTGTCCTCGGGAGCGCTTTTCTCTATATAAGAGTTTGTCCAGGCTTGTCCTTTGCTACAAAAAGGATTGGGCCATCTTGCTGCACTTTATTTACACTTGTTACTTGTGACCCGTTACAAATTACCTTCTCACAAAACTATCTGTGAGCGATAATTTCAATGCTTGCAGAGAATACCTTGCTGAAAACCGCTTATCATTTCCTTTTGCTCCTCGTTGGGTTCGACACTCTTACTTATCGAAAGGACTACGATAGATCCCCTACACTTGTGGGTCATCACGCGCCCCCACCCTCGTGGGCCCCTCGTAGCTCCACCGACATACTTCTTCCGCCTATATATACTCTTATACCCTAAAAACGTCAGGGGGAGCCACGAAACCACTTTTCCACCGCCGCAACCTTCTGTACCCATGAGATCCCATCTTGGGGCATTTTTCAGTGATCTGCCGGAGGGGGAATCGATCATGGAGGGCCTCTACATCAACACCATAGCCTCTCCGATGAAGCGTGAGTAGTTTACCACAGACCTTCGGGTCCATAGTTATTAGCTAGATGGCTTCTTCTCTCTCTTTGATTCTCAATACAAAGTTCTCCTCAATGTTCTTGGAGATCTATTCGATGTTATACTTTTTGCGGTGTGCTTGCCGAGATCCGATGAATTGTGGGTTTATGAACAAGATTATCTATGAATATTATTTGGTTCTTCTCTGAATTCTTATATGCATGATTTTATATCTTTGCAAGTCTCTTCAAATTATCGGTTTAGTTTGGCCTACTAGATTGATCTTTCTTGCAATGGGAGAAGTGCTTAGCTTTGGGTTCAATCTTGCGGTGTCCTTTCCCAGTGACAGTAGGGGCAGCAAGGCACGTATTGTATTGTTGCCATTGAGGATAAAAATATGGGGTTTATATCATATTGCTTGAGTTTACCCCTCTACATCATGTCATCTTGCTTAATGCGTTACTCTGTTCTTATGAACTTAATACTCTAAATGCATGCTGGATAGCTGTCGATGTGTGGAGTAATAGTAGTAGATGCAGAATCTTTTTGATCTACTTGACACGGACGTGATGCCTATATTCATGATCATTGCCTAGATATTCTCATAATTATGCGCTTTTCTATTAATTGCTCGGTAGTAATTTGTTCACCCACCGTAATACATGCTATCTTGAGAGAAGCCACTAGTGAAACCTATGGCCCCGGGATCTATTTTACATCATATTAGTTTCCCATCAACTTGCCAATTTCTATTGCCGTTCTTTTTATTTTGCAATCTTTACTTTCTAATCTATACAACAAAAATACCAAAAATATTTACTTTACTATCTTTATTAGATCTCACTTTTGCGAGTGGCCGTGAAGGGATTGATAACCCCTTTATCGTGTTGGTTGCAAGGTTCTTGTTTGTTTGTGCAGGTACTAGGTGACTTGTTGCGTTGCCTCCTACTTGATTGATACCTTGGTTCTAAAAAATTGAGGGAAATACTTACGCTACTTTGCTGCATCACCCTTTCCTCTTCAAGGGAAAACCAACGCATGCTCAAGAGGTAGCAAGAAGGATTTCTGGTACCATTGCCGGGAGATCTACGCCCAAGTCAAGACATACCAAGTACCCATCGTAAACTCTTCTCCCTCGCATTACATTATTTGCCATTCACCTCTCGTTTTCCTCTCCCCCACTTCTAAAATGATTTTTGAAAACCTTTGCCTTTTTCTTCGCCCCTTTTTCGTTCGTCCCTTTTCGCTTGCTTCTTGTGTTCTTGGGTGTTAGTATGCCTGTTTGCCTTGATGGCTCTGCCAAGAAGCGTTGATCGTCACCTTAAAAGGTTGGAAGAAATTGAAAACAACGTTAGAAGTTTTATTTCCTTACAATTTGAGCATAATTATTTCTTCAGAAACGAGCTTAAAAAACAACAAGTTTTATGGAGTACATGAATAAAGAGCTCGATGATATGTCTAAGGAATTTTATGGTTTGAAATCTCAGTCTGCTCATCTTGAAAATTTAGTGGGCCAAATTTCGGTAAGCAAGCCACCTTAGTTAATAAGATGGTCGCTAAACCGGAGGATCTAGATGATAATAATGATGAAGATCTTAAAGTGATTGATGTGACTCCTATTAAATCTTTGTTTTCCAATATAAATCTTGATAAAGATGGGACTGGAGATGAGTCAACTTTAGTTAAAAGGCGTCCCAATGATTCTGAGTTTTTAGATCTTGATGCAAAAATTAATAAGATTGGGATTGAAGAGGTCAAAACTTTTCATAGCAATGAACCCACTATTTTGGATTTGAAGGAATTTAATTATGATAATTTATCTTTGATAGATTTTATTTCCTTGTTGCAATCCGTGTTAAAGTCTCCTCATGCTTATAATCAAAACAAAGCTTTTACTAAACATATCATTGATGCTTTAATGCAATCTTATGAAGAAAAGCTTGAACTAGAAGTTTCTATCCCTAGAAAACTTTATGATGAGTGGGAACCTACTATTAAAATTAAGATTACAGATCATGAATGCTACACTTTATGTGATTTGGGTGCTAGTGTTTCCACGACCCCAAAAACTTTGTGCGATATGCTAGGTTTTCGTGAATTTGATGATTGTTCTCTAAATTTGCATCTTGCGGATTCCACCATTAAGAAACCTATGGGGAGCATTAATGATGTTCTTATTGTTGCAAATAGGAATTATGTGCCCATAGATTTCATTGTTCTTGATATAGATTGCAATCCTACATGTCCTATTATTCTTGATAGACCTTTCCTTAGAACGATTGGTGCAATTATTGACATGAAAGAAGTAAACATTAGATTCCAATTTTCGTTAAGGAAAGGCATGGAACACTTTCCTAGGAAGAAAATTAAATTGCCTTATGAATCTATTATGAGAGCCACTTATGGATTGCATACCGAAGATGGCAATACCTAGATCTATTCTTGTTTTTATGCCTAGCTAGGGGCGTTAAATGATAGCGCTTGTTGGGAGGCAACCCAATTTTATTTTTGTTCTTTGTTTTTTGTTACTGTTTAGTAATAAATAATTCATCTAGCCTCTTTTTAGTGTTTTATGTTTTAATTAGTGTTTGTTCCTAGTAGAACCTTTGGGAAGACATGGGTGAAGTCTTTGCAATCTTGCTGTAAAAAACAGAAACTTTTGCGCTCACGAGATTAGATGCCATTTTTTACTGGAGAGTGATTTTAGGTTGATTATTTTTTCAGATGATTAATAGACAAATACCTCACATCCACCAATTTATTTAAGAATTTTTAGAGTTCCAGAAGTATTCGTTTGATACTGATTGCTACAGACTGTTCTGTTTTGACAGATTCTGTTTTTCGTGTGTTGTTTGCTTATTTTGATGAATCTATGAGTAGTATCGGGGGGTATGAACCATAGAGAAGTTGGAATACAGTAGATTTTACACCAATATAAATAAATAATTAGTTCATTACAGTACCTTAAAGTGGTGGTTTATTTTCTTATACTAACGGAGCTCATGAGATTTTCTGTTTAAGTTTTGTGTTGTGAAGTTTTCAAGTTTTGAGTAAAGATTTGATGGATTTTGGAATAAGGAGTGGCAAGAGCCTAAGCTTGGGTATGCACAAGGCACCCCAAGGTAAAATTCAAGGACAACCAAAAGCCTAAGCTTTGGGATGCCCCGGAAGGCATCCCCTATTTCGTCTTCGTCTATCGGTAACTTTACTTGAGGCTATATTTTTATTCACCACATGATATGTGTTTTGCTTGGAGCGTATTGTATGATCTGGGTCTTTGCTTTTTAGTTTACCACAATCATCCTTTCTGTACACACCTTTTGGAGAGACACACATGAATAGGAATTTATTAGAATACTCTATGTGCTTCACTTATATCTTTTGAGCTAGATAATTTTGTTGTAGTGCTTCACTTATATCTTTTTAGAGCACGGTGGTGGTTTTATTTTATAGAAATTATTGATCTCTCATGCTTCACTTATATTATTTTGAGAGTCTTTTATAACAGCATGGTAATTTGCTTTGGTTATGAATTTAGTCCTAATATGATGAGCATCCAAGATGGGTATAATAAAAACTTTCATAAAAAGTGCATTGAATAGTATGAGAAGTTTGATTCTTTATGATTGTTTTGAGATATGAAGATGGTGATATTAGAGTCATGCTAGTTGAGTAGTTGTGAATTTGAGAGATACTTGTGTTAAATTTTGTGATTCCCGTAGCATGCACGTATGGTGAACCGTTATGTGATGAAGTCGGAGCATGATTTATTTATTGATTGTCTTCCTTATGAGTGGCGGTCGGGGACGAGCGATGGTCTTTTCCTACCAATCTATCCCCCTAGGAGCATGCGCGTAGTACTTCGTTTCGATAACTAACAGATTTTTGCAATAAGTATGTGAGTTCTTTCTGACTAATGTTGAGTCGTGGATTATAGGCACTCTCAGCCTTCTACCATTGCTAGCCTCTCTAATACCGCGCGACTTTCGCCGGTATCATACACCCACCATATACCTTCCTCAAAACAGCCACCATACCTACCTATTATGGCATTTCCATAGCCATTCCGAGATATATTGCCATGCAACTATCCACCGTTCCGTTTATTATGACACGCTTCATCATTGTCATATTGCTTTGCATGATCATGTAGTTGACATCGTATTTGTGGATAAGCCACCGTTCATAATTTTTCATACATGTCACTCTTGATTCATTGCACATCCCGGTACACCGCCGGAGGCATTCACATAGAGTCATATTTTGTTCTAAGTATCGAGTTGTAATTCTTGAGTTGTAAGTAAATAAAAGTGTGATGATCATCATTATTAGAGAATTGTCCTAGTGAGGAAAGGATGATGGAGACTATGATTCCCCCACAAGTCGGGATGAGACTCCGGACGAAATAAAAAAAAGAGGCCATAAAAAAAGAGAGAAAGGCCCAATAAAAAAATGAGAGAAAAAGAGAGAAGGGACAATGCTACTATCCTTTTTCCACACTTGTGCTTCAAAGTAGCACTATGATCTTCATGATAGAGAGTCTCCTATGTTGTCACTTTCATATACTAGTGGGAAATTTTTCATTATAGAACTTGGCTTGTATATTCCAATGATGGGCTTCCTCAAATTGCCCTGGGTCTCCGTGAGCAAGCGAGTTGGATGCACACCCACTTAGTTTCTTTTGTTCAGCTTTCATACACTTATGGCTCTAGTGCATCCGTTGCATGGCAATCCCTACTCACTCAAATTGAGATGTATTGATGGGCATCTCCATAGCCCGTTGATATGCCTAGTTGATGTGAGACTATCTTCTCCTTTTTGTCTTCTCCACAACCACCATTCTATTCCACCTATAGTGCTATGTCCATGGCTCACGCTCATGTATTGCGTGAAGATTGAAAAAGTTTGAGAACATTAAAAGTATGAAACAATTGCTTGGCTTGTCATCGGGGTTGTGCATGATTTAAGTATTTTGTGTGATGAAGATAGAGCATAGCCAGACTATATGATTTTGTAGGGATAGCTTTCTTTGGCCATGTTATTTTGAGAAGACATGATTGCATTTTTATGTCTATATTAAACTTTTGTTATGAATCTTATGGTTCTGAACATTCATGCCACAATAAAGAGAATTACATTGATAATTATGATAGGTAGCATTCCACATCAAAAATTCTGTTTTTATCATTTACCTACTCGAGGACGAGTAGGAATTAAGCTTGGGGATGCTTGATACGTCTCCAACATATCTATAATTTTTGATTGTTCCATGCTATTATATTATCTGTTTTGGATGTTTAATGGGCTTTAATATGCTCTTTTATATTATTTTTGGGACTAACCTATTAATCGGAGGCCCAGTGCCAGTTTCTGTTTTTTTGCCTATTTTAGTGTTTCGCAGAAAAGGAATATCAAACGGAATCCAAATGGAATGAAACCTTCGCGATGATCTTTCTTGGACCGAAAGCACACCAGAAGACTTGGAGATGAAGTCGGAACGCAACGAGGCGGCCACGAGGCAAGAGGGTGCGCCCAGGGGGTAGGCGCGCCCCCACCCTCATGGGCCCCTCGTAGCTCCACCGACGTACTTCTTCCACCTATATATACTCTTATACCCTAAAAACATCAGGGGAGCCACGAAACCACTTTTCCACCACCGCAACCTTCTGTACGCGTGATATCCCATCTTGGGGCCTTTTCCGGTGATCTACCGGAGGGGGAATCGATCACGGAGGGCTTCTACATCAACACCATAGCCTCTCTGATGAAGCGTGAGTAGTTTACCACAGACCTTCGGGTCCATAGTTATTAGCTAGATGGCTTCATCTCTCTCTTTGATTCTCAATACAAAGTTCTCCTCGATATTCTTGGAGATCTATTCGATGTAATACTTTTTGCGGTGTGTTTGCCGAGATCCAATGAATTGTGGGTTTATGAACAAGATTATCTATGAATATTATTTGGTTCTTCTCTGAATTCTTGTATGCATGATTTTATATCTTTGCAAGTCTCTTCGAATTATTGGTTTAGTTTGGCCTACTCGATTGATCATTCTTGCAATAGGAGAAGTGCTTAGCTTTGGGTTCAATCTTGCGGCGTCCTTTCCCAGTGACAGTAGGGGCAGCAAGGCACGTATTGTACTGTTGCCATCGAGTATAGAAAGATGGGGTTTATATCATATTGCTTGAGTTTATCTCTCTACATCATGTCATCTTGCTTAATGCGTTACTCTGTTCTTATGAACTTAATACTCTAGATGCATGCTGGATAGCGGTCGATGTCACTACAAAAAAAAGACACTCCCGTGATGATACGTGTTTGTCACAGTAGGTCACGTTTTCTGTCATGCATGTACATCCATGACAATTTTATGACAGAATCAAGATAGTCATACCTGTGCTGTCGTAGAAGTGTTCCATGACATTACCAAAATTATCATCACGGAAGTGTCCACTTCCATGACGATAAATCGCGCGTCATAGAAGTGCTTTCGTCAAGGGTGACCGACACATGGCATCAACCGTAACGGGTCGCCGTTAAGCTATCGGGTCCGGTTTGGATCCGATAACCCGTTAACAGCCCGGACCAATGGGGATTTTCCACGTGTAAAATTCTCATTTGCGGGAGGAAACACGTGTCGGCTCAACGTTTGGACAGATGTCATCCACTCATTGGACAGGAGGCGCCTATGATACGTCGACACGTGGCACGGCCCAATAGAGGCCCATTCCGATGAAATGGCCGGCCCAGCTAAAGTCCCACCATGTTTTTTCAGACACTAGTGGGCTGGCCCGTTAACAGCCTGCCATCTTTTGGGCCAAATTGAGGCCCATAGCAGATCAGTCCTGTTCACATCCTGCCATGCTTTGGGCCAAATTGCGGCCCATATCGGATCAGGCCCGTTAACAGGCCACTATTCTTTTGGGCCCATTCTAAGACAGGTTTGTATTTTAGCCTGTTAAATGCACGTTAACCAGTTCGGCCTGATAATAGTTTCGGCCTATTAGTGGCCCGTGGTGCATCTGGGACGCTGTCGGCCTGATTTAACTTTAGGCCCTTTAACGGCCCATGCAGAAACTGGGCTATTTCTTGCCCGAAGTAACTTTAGGCCTCTTAATGGCCCGTAGTCTTCGTGGATAAGTTTTAGCCCAATAGGCCTATCGGCCTGTTAATGGCCCGTGTAACAGTTGGGCCTAATTACAGTCCGCGTTGAATCAGGCCTGCTTACAGCCCATCTGATAATGGCCCATGACACTTTTGGGCCTATGGCCCGCGTGGATACCGGCCTGCTTAAAGCCCATAATTTTATTGGGCCAAACTGGCCCGAGATATATTTTGGCCTGTTAACTGCTCGTCCTATTTGGGCCAAACATGGGCCTTAGGCAGTTTCAACCTGTATTGGCCCGTGAATTTTTCAGCCCAACGCTGGCCCAATCTAGGTTTTAGCCTGTTAAAATCCCATGGTATTCTCTGGCCCAGCTGGCTAGAACTTTACTCGGCCTGTTAAAGGTGGGAAACTACTACAGGTTTAGACCTGCTAATGGCCCAAGATGATTATAGGCCCACGTTTTGGCCCATATGAGTAACGGGCCGGCCTGAAGACCGACAACACTGAGATCCACTGAACCTTCCGGCCCAAATTACAGCATACCGACCAAAGAATAAACCTAGACTATACAATAAAGAAATTACTGCATATTACATCCACTGGGAATCAAAGTTCTCTACCAGTGATAATAAAGTGCAATGTCACCATGGATTACATACACTGGGCATCAAAGGTCGCTACAAGTGCATATAAACGCACCAACAAAAGAATATACAAAACTAAGAGCACTTCAGAAGGCACTAGGCCTTTACAGGACGGGCCCCCAAGCAGCCGAACAAGCTGATGAGACCTTAGTTGTGTCAATGATAGATGCTCCATCCCTAACTGTATGGCAAGATAGTGCGCATGGCAGTCCTCTGACATCTTCTTTGCATCTTTGACTTCAAGTCGGAGCTAAGCTAAAGCAAGCCTTTCCGCTTTACGTTGAGACTGAAGCAGTCGAACTGACTGAGGCAGTGACTGCGCAGAGGTTGTCTCACACCTGCTGGTGAGTAGCTTCAACTCACTATCTTCATCAAGACATGACCTTGGGGTCATCTCGCTGTCCTTAATATGATTTGGCTCACTATATTCGCTAAAGTTCTGCCTGCCATAAGAGATACGACTCTGAAAGAGAAACAAGGAGACACATAACAGGTTTCACAATTATATAAGCAAATAAATGGATCTATTCTGCATAAGGAACATGTTTTGACAACTACAATTTAAAACTGGTAGTTGTTGGAAACATCCAATCAGATGTAAACAACAAAGTAAACAGCAGTGGAGGAAATGATGCCTATCCAACTCTATACTAGAACAAAGTTTGAAGGCTTGAGAAGGATGAACTTACATTACATGTTAACACGGGCTGGACAAAGCCCCTCTCCATGTTGATGGAAGGATAATTCAATAAATTCCCCAAAGAAAATTCTTTATAAGCGTTGCCATTTTTCTACATTTTACAAAGACTAAATATAGATCAAATAATATTGGAAGAAACAGAGGATAATGAAGCTCAGGTGCAGACTGATGATACATAATCAAATAGTAATTAATTAAGTACAAGGTTACAAGGCAAAAGGTACTGACAAGAGGAATGCAGACATCAACGTGTGTAGTGGCATTGGCTTTATTAAACATTTGGTAAGAGTAAATGTAGATATGATAATTTGGAGAAAGTGGAGGGCAGGGCAGATAAGATGCAGAGTAATGCTAGACAATCAACTATCTCGCGATGCAAGTACAGTAATACCACCACCGTCCATTATTACTTGTCGCTCAAATGGATGTATCTAGCACTATTAAGTTCTAAATACATCCAATTGATCAACAATTAATTCGATACAGAGGGAGTACATGACAACAGGTACATACATGAGCAATCCAAAACTTCATAACAATTGTGTTAATTCTACATTTATCTAAGAGTAAATATAGATCTTATAATTTCAAGCAAAGGGAGGATAAAGAAGCGAACATTTATAGTGATGCTACATAACCAAACAGCAATGAGTGTACGTATGCTGACAAAGGGCAAGAGGTACTGACAAGAGCAATGCAGAGCCCAGTATTGTTGTGAGATCCTATGATCCTTTAAGCAAGGAGCTTCATCTGAAATTAGTTTTCATACAAGAGAGAAGGTAAGGCACATGCAGAAATTTAGGAGTTCAAATTTTGAATCGATATCATAGACAGTACCTGACGCTGGGCTGTCAGCAGTTCTAATAGGGGTTTGGCCAGTGGAGTAGGGGTAGTGTAACATCCCAAAATTCTAAATTTTGGAATGTTATATTAAATAGATAGATTTGATTGATTGTTTGGTTGTTGTGTGATTGATTGACTGAAAGTGAGTGAAATTCTAAACTTTTGAAAGTTAAATGAGAGGGAATAAAAGGACTTTCCCAAACTTTCATCTTTGCTTTTTGATCTCCATGAATTCAAAATTATTTTCATCATGAAACCCTGGAGAGAAGATGACATGACTTCTTCCATTTATTTAAATGAAAAGGGGTGTTGAAAATATTTGAATTTCATTTGAAAATATTTCCAATTCGGAACTTTAAGCAACTCAATGATTTTCACGAGAGAAGATAAAATGACTTCTTCAAAACATATGAAATATGAGTTGGGAGTTTAAAGGGATCAAATTTTAAAAATCCTTTGGAAATTATTTTCAATTTGGAGTTATTTGGGTTTTATTCAAATTATTTTTCTCTAAAAATAAAATATACAGAAATTAGGGTAAAATGATTCCCTACATCAGAAAATTGAAGAGAAATAAATTTGAAATCATTTTGGTATTTTTAAAATGATTTTTATTGGATTTTATTGCACCAGTGGCACTCTTTGTTTTATTTAAATTTGTGTGTATTTTATTTGATCTTATAAAAATGTTCAGATTGTAGGAAATGTTTTTTCTGAAAATTTTGATATATTACATGACTATATTAGTTTCTTTTATTCTTTGTTTTTCTTTACTTTGTTGCGACTATTTAAAAAAACTTCTTAGCCAGACCGGGGCTACTGGGCCAAAGCCTAGCCAGTCGGCCCAGCCCAGCCGCACCGCCTTCCTCCGCCCGAGCAGGAGACCGCCGCCGCCATGACATTGCCGCCGCCGCCGTGTCCTTCGAGGACACCGCGCCCCGCCGCCTTTGCCTTGCCCCGCCTCCACGCCTCGCCTCCCCCTTAAATACCAGGCCCCTCGAGCCCCGCGACGCCTTGAGCCACCGCCGGCCTCGCATCTCGCACCGCCGCCGCAGATCCCGCCTCCGCCGCCCTCGCATCTCGCGCCGCCGCCACAGATCCCGCCGCCGCCGCCTGCGCCGCCCCGCGTAGCCACCGCCTGCGCCGCTAGCTGCTGCTGCCGTCGCCGCCCGACGCCGCCGTCGCTGCAGTCGTCGGAGCTCGCCTCCGCCGCCGCCGACGACCCACCGGCCGATCCGCCCGAACCGGTATAACCCGCCGACCCGATCCGGTTATTTTTTTAGGGTTTCGGTTTTCGTTTAAAAACCCGTTTTTTTATTTGGTTAGTTTAAATAGTGAGTGTTCGCTAGTTTAGGTTCTGGAGCGAACGAATTCATTAGATTAGGTTCTATTAGCGAGCGTTCGCTCGATAGATTTTTCTTTTCTTTTTAATTTCGGCCAGGGACCTATGCGTGATGATTTTATTTACAGATTAGTCCCTGATTTTCAAACGATCACTACTTTTTACTCGTTTGTCCAAATCCAACGAAACCAACGCCCACGTCTTCGTTATGATCTCCTCTATACAGATAATTAACTGAGACATGTTTTTGAAAAATTTAAAATTTGGTTTCAAACAAATTTAGATTCAAACTTTTTTTTGTTCGTAACATGAGTTTCGTAACCCCGTTTTAGTTGATTCTTTTTGCTAATCGAAGCTCTTGACCTAAATTTTCTGATAAGGCCAAATTCACATAATTTTGGTACTGTTAGAAATTGTTTTATGTTGCAAGAGTTATTTGCTTGGTTTTGATGTTTTCTGAATAGTCTTTTTCGTTCTTTTTGATCTTTTGAGTGATTGCTTATGTGTGGTTACTATTGCTTGCTTACGATAGATTGACCGGAGTGTGACGAGTAGAACTATCAAGAGTGTTGAGTGCGAATCGTCTTCATCAACATTGCAGGCAAGTTCACACTTTGATCATATCCCTTCCATACCCAGTTTTTATGCATTAGTTTCACCCTCAAACATTGCATGAGTAGATTGATAACATGTGGGTATTGGGAAGTAGTTGATGAGGTAGGGCCCTGCATTCAAACCTTGGGAGTTACTTTTACGTTATGCTTATATTGCCCTGCTATGCTCGTAGACGTGGTTTGGGTGAGTGAATCCATCACAGATGTGAGATTGTTATTAATGGTTCAACTTAAGGTGGCAACTTAAATACACATCTAGGTGGATTGAGGCACCTGGGTAATTCCAGTGATTGCCTGTATTTTTGGAAATCCCGGGGTACCATGTGATTCTCTTTTTGGACTGCCACCCAGGCTCAAAGGGATCATGAGATTATTAATAATAGAAACTTCCGTGTGCAGCCACAAGCTATTATGGGCTCTAGCATAGTTGATTAAGTCGTGTGAACTCTTACAGTGGTAGACTAGCAGATGTAGGGGATGTAGGTGGTATGGTCTACCCATCGTAAGGTGCTAACGCTTCTGAAAGACTGTGTCTCGGTCATCCGTTTCTCAAACATCATGTAGTGCGAGAAATCAAACAGAGGAGATCGAGTCTTGTGGGGAAAAGTGCGCAAACCTCTACAGAGTGTACAAACTAATCATGATTAGCCGTGTCCCCGGTTATGGACATCTTGAGTATTTGGTTCTTGGATTATCATGTTGATCTCATCACGTTACTTAATTAATTTGTTGGGTTCTTAGTGATTACTTTTAAATGGGATTGAGAGGGGGTTTACCTTCTCGATATTTTCAACCAACTTTGTAGTTAAATAAATTATATTCCTTTGTAGTAGGGAAAATTTGGCTTTTCACAAAAACATTATAACCATAGAGCTTTTCCACCAGCCAAATATTCATGTAGTGATAGCTATTATTCATCATTATCCTATGGTGTGAATTTGCCAGTACATTCCATATACTGAACCTTTGTGGCTGCAACGTCTCATGTTGAAGGAATCTTATGACGAGTAAGTGCTACGTTACGGTCACAATTTCTACACTCAACTTTGCCGTCGGTGTTGATGGGAATCCACAACCTTGTTACTTCCGCTATTTGGATTGAGGTAATAGTATTTACGTTATTCATACATGTGATTTACCTCTGTTATAAATCCTCGAGTACTGTGTGTGTCAGCATACCAATCCAGGGATGACACTTAAGCACAGAGACTTGACCGTCTGAGGTCGGGTCGCTACAAGATGGTATCAGAGCACATGTTGACTGTAGGACGTGACCCTAGAAACTGGCAAGCCCATAGGAAGGATTTTCTCTAATACTTTCTTTTTCAAAAAGATCTTTTACCTCTCTTCTCTTCTGAGCTTATTCAAATATTCTCTTTTAGTGAGACCATTCCCCTTTTCCCTTTTGACCACACGAAGATTCAGCTGATGGGATCACTCCAAGAAGTACAAGATATCGGACAACTAAGATCACTTCGAAATGAAGAGGATTTTACCGTGCATTATAATAATGGAAACTGCAACGGTTGAAGACTCCGAAGACTAGGAGAATTTGAAGGCTCTAAAGAATTCCCAGATTTTTTATGACCTAGGAAGGCTACTCTTATGGAACTTGGCAGACTATGGAAGCTGTCAATACCCGAGATCAAGGTGTATCGGAGAAAGACCGGAGCATGGAGAGTTAAAAACTCAAAGTTTTGTCAAGGAAACCCCAATGCAGGAGATATCAACTATGGAGACATAGCTCATGGAAATGACAAGAGCGGAAACACGGCTATCCATGATGTTATCGCCCGTTTATGCTATTGTCACCGTGCTGAGTTAAGCATGCACATGCATGGAAGGATTGGATGGTAGAAGGCTGATGGAGCACCTATCAGCAAGATGAAGTTTTAACCTTAGCCGGTATATCACCAGGATCTGGAGTGTTACATCAAGAAGTTAAGATGGACCTGCAGGAAGCCGTATTTGACAAGGAAGCAGTTTGTGAAGAACACGGGACCCAGAAGCTGAAAGTAGCCAAGCTGGAAGAGCAAAACCACGAGACACCGGAGATTCGTCAGGAACTGGAGGACAGTAGGACTATGGTTCATGCCAAGGATGTTGAAACCCAGAAGTTTGGAACGCAACTGCAGAATATTAAAGGATGTCACGAGAGATTTTGCGTTAACAGAGATGATCTGGCAGAACAATTTGAGAAGGACAAGCATGATCGGAAGAAGCCATCGGAGACATGAACAAGACTTGAAGAGTTTGGCGACGTTGAAATTTATTGACCTTTAGAAGACCAAACCCCTATTATATACCTGCGTTAGATGCGACGATTGTGAGCTGTCATTTGTTTGATGTTTTTCCGACAGCCACAAATAAAATCTGTCTTTTCAAAACTTTTGTTTGTATTGTGTGTATCCCTCTCTATCTCTCTTATCCCACCCCAAAACCCATGGACCCAATAGAGGATGAATGGATCTGAACCCATATTTTTTGGGACCAATAAGTCAATTGGAGACAGACCGATGGATCCAGAAATGGAAGATCATATGGAGTATAACACGATAGCCGGAAAAGATATGGCCCAGCATGCTCTTCAGTGCTTTGTAAGAGTTGCTGCTACTTGGTGGAGGATGTACCAAACCATCGATGGATGGCAAAGAGTAACCACTTGGGAAGAATTTAAGTTGACTCTGCAAAGATCTCGTCTTGTGTCCCAGAAGTTGAGGCCTTATGGAAAGGATAAGAAGAAACCTTGTGCATACAAGCTTTGTGGAGAAATAGGACACAACCATAAAGAAAACAAGGACGAATACCCTCATAAGCAGAGGATTTCCAAAGGAGTTAGCCGAAGATCTCAGGGAACTTTGGTTAGAGATTGTTCCCAAAGGTTTTGTTGCAGCAATGGAAGTTCAGTCTACATTGTTGGGAAAGATCCGTGAAGCTCAGAAGGATGACAAAGAGATTTGCTGAGATAAAAGAGAGGATGAGCAAAGGAAAGGCCAAAGGTTTTCGTAAGGATGAGCACGACACCTGATGGTTCGAGGACCGTGTATACGTGCCCAATAATGCAAAGATCAGGAAGTTAATACTTCAGGAGGCTCATGAATCACCATACTCGATTCGCCCGGGAAACACCAAGATGTATTTTGATTTGAAGGAGCGTTTCTGGTGGACTGGTATGAAGAAGGATATTGCGGAGTATGTAGTCGTAGGTGATGTATGCCAGAGAGTAAAGGCAGAGCATCAGAAGCCATCCGGATTACTACAGCCTATGCCGATACCCGAATGGAAGTGGAATAAGCTTGGCATGGATTTCATTACCGGATTTCTCAGAACCAGATCGGGATATGATTCTATCTGGGTAGTAGTTGATTCGCTTGACCAAAGTGGCTCACCTTATCCCAGTGAAAACCACCTATACAAGTGCGAAGTTGGCCAAGATATATATGACCAGGATCGTATGTCTGCATGGAGTTCCGAGGACCATCGTATCAGATAGAGGAACACAGTTTACCTCAAAGTTTTGGAATCAGCTGCACCAGACTTTGGGTACTAGGCTAGAGCTCAGTACAACCTTTCATCCACAGACAGATGGATAGACCGAGAGAGTCAATCAAATTCTGGAGGACATGTTGAGAGCGTGTGCGCTAGATTATGGATCTAGTAGGATGATAATCTGTAACACCCACGATGCAGCTATATCTCCCACGTGTCGAGGCACGACTAAGAGGCATAACCGCATTGTAGGTTTTGTCGCAAGAAGGGTCATCTTCACACAATCCCATGTAATGAACAAGAATGGGATAAAGAGTTGGCTTACAATCACCACTTCACACAATACATAAACAAATTCATACATCATTCAAGATACACACATAGACCGACTACGGTCGAATCCAGATAAAAAGAAGATAACCCAACTGCTAGATCCCCGATCATCCCAACTGGGCTCCACTACTGATCAACAGGAAAACGAAACATATTAACGACTAAGGTCCTCGTCGAACTCCCACTTGAGCTCAGTTGCGTCACCTGCACTGGTATCTTCGGCACCTGCAACTGTTTTGGAAGTATCTGTGAGTCACGAGGACTCAGCAATCTCACACCCGCGAGATCAAGACTATTTAAGCTTATGGGTAGGAAAGGGTAAGGTGGTGAGGTTGCAGCAGCGACTAAGCATATATGGTGGCTAACATACACAAATAAGAGCGAGAAGAGAAGCAACGGAACAGTCGTGAAGCTAGAAGTGATCAAGAAGTGATCCTGAAACTACTTACGCACAACCATAACACAAGAACCGTGTTCACTTCCCGGACTCCGCCGAGAAGAGACCATCACGGCTACACACGCGGTTGGTGTATTTTAATTAAGTCAAGTGTCAAGTACTCTACAACCGGATATTAACAAATTCCCATCTTCCTCATAACCGCGGGCACGGCTTTCAAAAGATAAAACCCTGCAGGGGTGTCCCAACTTAGCCCATTATAAGCTCTCACGGTCAACGAAGGATATTCCTTCTCCCAGGAAGACCCGATCAGTCTCGGAATCCCGGTTACAAGACATTTCGACAATGGTAAAACAAAACCAGCAAAGCCGCCCGATGTGTCGACAATCCCGATAGGAGTCGCATGTATATCGTTCTCAGGACACACCGGATAAGCGAAGCGTACAGGTACCGACGTATCCCAAGTTGCCAAGGGATGGTCCCGCACGGTGCTCTAGTTTGGACCAACACTTAGACAAGCACTGGCCCCGGGGGGGGTAAAATAAAGATGACCCTCGGGATGCGCGACTCCCAAGGGAAAAAGGCTAGGTGAGGCAAATGTAAAACCAAGGTTGGGCCTTGCTGGAAGAGTATTATTCAAAGCGAACTGTCAAGGGGTCCCATAAATCACCCAACCGCGTAAGGGACGCAAAATCAAGGAACATAACACCGGTATGACGGAAACTAGGGCGGCAAGAGTGGAACAAAACACCATGCATAAGGCCGAGCCTTCCACCGTTTACCAAGTATATAGATGCATTAATTAAATAAGAGATATTGTGATATCCCAACAAAGTTCATGATATCCCTGTTCCAACAAGGAACAAACTTAATCTTCACCTGAAACTAGCAACACTATAAGAGGGGCTGAGCAAAGCGGTAACATAGCCAAGCAACGGTTTGCTAGGAAGGGTGAAAAAGTCAGAGGCTGACATGGCAATAAAGGAGGCATGATATAACAAGTGGTAGGTAGCGCAACATAGCGATAGAGCGAACAACTAGCAAGCAAAGATAGAAGTGATTTCGAGGGTATGGTCATCTTGCCTGAGATCCCGCAAGGAAGAAGAACAAGTCCATGAAGAAGACAAACGGACGTAGTCGAACGAATCCTCCCAACTCCGGAACGAAACCGAAGCTAACGAGAGAAGCAACCCGGAAAGAAACAAACAACATAGTACACAACCACCACGTACACATGGCATGATGCACAAACAAGTATGATGCATGTCCGATTTAATGAGGCATGGCATGGCAATATGCATCAAACAATACTACAAATTAAGTGGACCTCAATATGCAACGAGTTGCATATTGGAGAAACACCACATCAATTATTTAGTTGTCTCTCGTTTATGTACCCAACAATATTAAATGTTATTAAACATGGCAAGAGGTGAAGCATAGTAAGACTATCTATCTAGGCAAGTTTAAATGAGGCCAGAACAACAAACAACAATTCCTGAAAATCCCCATGTGCATATTTTAGATTTGGTACTGTTCTGCCACAAACACAATTTTAATGTTGTTAAACAGCAAAATAAAGTGCACCATGTTAAACTAGGCATTTTTCTACCCCATTTACATATAAAGTTTATTTAAATCCGAGCTACGGTTATTTAGTTATGAAATAAATCATTTTAACATGGCATTTAAGCAAATTAATGCAAACAGCAATTTAAACATTTTAAACATGGATGAAAGTTGCATATTATGAGACTAGACAGAAATCTAAGCATTTTTCATATATGAAGTTTTATATAGGATGCACTGTTAAAGAGTTATTATATGCATGAAGACTAGGGACTTCTCTGTAAACCTGCACTCTCTGGATAATTAGCTAAAAATGCAGCAGAGGAAAAAACATGCATCAGGCCGAAACTTGAACAGGGCCGAACAGGAGCAGGCGCTGGGGGGCAGCTCACCCATGGGCTTCGGCCCGGTTCGGTGGAGAGGGAGGCTGGATGGGGCGCTAGGGTGTGGCCTCACCCAGTGGGCCTTGGCCCAGTCGATGCATGCGGCTGAGGCGCGCTGGGCCTTGACGCTGTCAACGGCGAGGAGGGGAGACCGGTTCGGGGCGATGCAGTCAAAGGGGCGAGCAGCTTCGCTGCCAGATCGAGCGCGGGGTCAACGCGACGTTGTCCCGCTCGATGCAGGCGGCACTGGATGAACTCGAGGGACGCAAAGATCCCGCGACGCAGAGGCCAGAGAGGCCGGTACTCGACGAATCCGGAGGCTGGCGATGTCGGGCACGGTCGACGGCGAGCTCCTGCGTCGGGACGTCCATGCGGCAGGGGACTTGGCGCAGGGGAGCTCTAGGATGAGCGGGACGCGGGGATGGACGCGGGAGGACGGATCCATCCGTCTCCCGGCTGGGCCTGGTGCAAACGGCGGCGAGGGAGCTGCGGCCATCCATGGTTGTGCCTGGTACAGAGAGGGAGAGGCATGAGAGACGAGGGAGAGAACCAGAGGGCGGAGGGACGGAGGAGAAGAAGAGGGGAAGGGGCGACGGGGTCCTGGTCGTGGCCGCCGCCGGCGGGGTCACCGGAGGGCGCGGCCAGCAGGGTCGGCGAGGCTCGGGCGCGAGGGCTTCTACTCCGCGGCTGTGGGCACGGGGACGAGGAGGTAGGCGCTGGCATGGGGAGGAGCTGCTGGTTGGATCAAGGGGAGATGGTGGTTGGCCCGGGATGGATCTGGGAGGATCCCAAGGTGGGAGGCGAGTGGGTGGATGGCTGGCGGCGGGTGAGGGGATTTGGTGGATGGGACAAGCCTCCTAAAAACTAGGGTTAGGCTGTTTAAATAGCTAGGTGGACTAGCTTAAGGCAAAACGGACCCTCCGATCAAAATCGAACGGTCGAGAATAAATAGGCTGTGGAGTCCAATAAAGAAAACGGAGATGTTTTATAGATGTTAGGAGATGATCTGAATGCAACGGTGATGACTGAGCGGATCGGGTTCGGGACACTTTCGGACGCGCGCGAGGGGTCTGAGCAAAGTGTAGAGAGGGTCAAACGGTCAGACAAGAGGGAATCGAAAACCCGGTTGGACTCGGATCAGTCAACGAAGGCAAGGGGGGAACGCGGCAACTACGAACGGACCACGAGTTTAAGAAAACATGCGGATGCAATGCGTATGATGCGATGATGAATGCAACAAACAAATAAAACACACGGTGAACACGAAAAACAAGGAAGGCATCTGGAGCATCGGTCTCGGGGCGTTACAAGCTATTGCCCCTTTGAGTACTAGGCTAGAGTCCAGTACAGCCTTTCATCCGCAGACAGATGGATAGACCGAGAGAGTCAATCAGATTCTGGAGGACATGTTGAGAGCGTGTGCGCTAGATTATGGATCTAGTAGGATGATAATCTACCTTACGCGGAGTTCTCATACAACAACAGTTACCAAGCCAGTTTGAAGATGGCCCCTTTTGAAGCTTTGTATGGGAGAAGGAGCCAGACACCGTTGATGTGGGATGAAGTTGGAGACCGTCAATTGCTTGGACCAAATGTGATCAAGGAGTCAGAAGAGAGTGTTAAGTTGATTCGAGATAGACTGAAGGTAGCTCAGTCCAGGCAGAAGAAGACTAAAAAACACAAGGAGGTAGTCTATGAAATTGGAGACAGAGCATGTCTTCGTGTGTCCCCTCTGCGAGTAGTTAAACGATTTGGAGTTAAGGGAAAGTTAGCCCCGAGATTTGTAGGACCATACCGAGTTTTGGAGCGTATGGGAGAAGTGGCCAACAAGTTGGAGTCACCCGAAGGACTGTCAGGAGTTCATGATGTGTTTCACGTTTTCCTAGTTGAAGAAGTGCCATGCAGAGATGGCCGACATTCCCCTGAGAGGACACTTGACCCCTGGAAAGGATAATGATGTTCCACGGAGTGGACTTCATAAGTACGATTTTTATCTCGATATGTTGGATACCCCAAGAATATGAAGGGATGAAGTACTATTGGATATAAAGGAGATATGATGTTGGTATTATGGAACAATTATAACTCCATGATGACTCTGAGTAATCACGTCTTAGTTTGGAACCAATAAAAGGAAGAAGGACCATACAATTGGATGGATTTTAAGTATGCTAGGAAGCTGGATGTTGGATTAAAGAATCAGTTGCCTCGAGGATGAGTTCAAGGTTTACAAGTGATGAGATGGGCCATAACCCACAGGCCCCAGGACCTGCCAAGAAGCAAGCACATTCTTGCTGAAGGAAAAACCCTGGAAGAAGTTACGACTTTATCAACAGACGATCTTATAGGAGTTATGCTAAACCTGAGAGTTGTGAAGGAACGATAGATGTTTGTTTGGCTTGCAGAATCAATGGATTCATCCGAACTTGGTTCGTCGACAAGAGAAAATTCTGCATTGCTTGTGAGGATGACCGAGTGTTAGAATGCGAGATTCGCTAAACCGTATACAAGGTAATGATTTGGGTGCGGGATGGATTGATCACCATACCGACTTACTCTTATTATTCGCCTTGTTATATGGGATGGTAAATCTGAGTGACTTACCTATAGTAGAGGGACGACGATATTAAACCTTGTTTAAACCCTAGAATGGTATAGGTATTTTTTCCTTATACAAGGCAGCTTTTGCCAACCGTAGGTTATACGGTGAGGATCAACTAGACTCCTTTCTTGTAGGAGAAACCATGAATTGATGACCACCATGAGATATCGATAGTTGTTTAGTTTTGGCGCCAGACTCGTCAGCTAAGAAGACCCAGTCTCAGAATAACCTTACGAAGATGAAAGGACAAAAGAAATTAAGGAAAAGGTTATGCCACTATCGGAAGAGCCCAGAGAAGGAATTTTTCTGAGAATCTGAGAAGACCGGCCCTGCCAACAATAAGGATGGAGTATATGAGTTTTGGTGGAACCATAACCATGTTTCTAAGGGTGGTAGCACCCCAGACCCCCTGTGATGATCGATGGATTTTGAGAAGACCCCAAACCTAACCTATTTCTTTCTAGCCTCTCCGAATCTCAAGGACGAGATTCATTTTAAGGGTGGTAGGTTTGTAACATCCCAAAATTCTAAATTTTGGAATGTTATATTAAATAGATAGATTTGATTGATTGTTTGGTTGTTGTGTGATTGATTGACTAAAAGTGAGTGAAATTTGAAACTTTTGAAAGTTAAATGAGAGGGAATAAAAGGACTTCCCCAAACTTTCATGTTTGCTTTCTCATCTCCATAAATTCAAAATTCTTTTCATCATGAAACCCTGGAGAGAAGATGACATGACTTCTTCCATTTATTTAAATGAAAAGAGGTGTTGAAAATATTAAAATTTCATTTGAAAATATTTCCAATTCAGAACTTTAAGCAACTCAATGATTTTCATGAGAGAAGATAAAATGACTTCTTCAAAACATATGAAATATGAGTTGGGAGTTTAAAGGGATCAAATTTTAAAAATCCTTTGGAAATTATTTTCAATTTGGAGTTATTTGGGTTTTATTCAAATTATTTTTCTCTAAAAATAAAATATACAGAAATTAGGGTAAAATGATTCCCTACATCAGAAAATTGAAGAGAAATAAATTTGAAATCATTTTGGTATTTTTAAAATGATTTTTATTGGATTTTATTGCACCAGTGGCACTCTTTGTTTTATTTAAATTTGTGTGTATTTTATTTGATCTTATAAAAATGTTCAGATTGTAGGAAATGTTTTTTCTGAAAATATTGATATATTACATGCCTATATTAGTTTCTTTTATTCTTTGTTTTTCTTTAATTTGTTGCGACTGTTTAAAAAAACTTCTTAGCCGGACCGGGGCAACTGGGCCGAAGCCCAGCCAGCCGGCCCAGCCCAGCCGCACCGCCTTCCTCCGCCCGAGCAGGAGACCGCCGCCGCCACGACATCGCCGCCACCGCTGTGTCCTTCGAGGACACCGCGCCCCGCCGCCTTTGCCTTGCCCCGCCTCCACGCCTCGCCTCCGCCTTAAATACAGGGCCCCTCGAGCCCCGCGACGCCTTGAGCCGCCGCCGCCCTCGCATCTCGCGCCGCCGCCGCAGATCCCGCCGCCGCCGCTGCAAAGCCGTGCCGCCTTGCCGCGCCTTGCCGCCGCCTCCGCCGCCCCGCGTAGCCACTGCCTGCACCGCTAGCTGCTGCTGCCGTCGCCGCCCGACACCGCCGTCGCTTCAGTCGCCGGAGCTCGCCTCCGCCGCCGTAACCGCCGCCGTCGCCGACCCGCCGGCCGATTCGCCCGAACCGGCCGAACCGGTATAACCCGCCGACCCGATCCGGTTATTTTTTTTAGGGTTTCAGTTTTCGTTTAAAAACCCGTTTTTTTATTTGGTCAGTTTAAATAGTGAGTGTTCGCTAGTTTAGGTTCTGGAGCGAACGAATTCATTAGATTAGGTTCTGTTAGCGAGTGTTCGCTCGATAGATTTTTCTTTTCTTTTTAATTTCGGCCAGGGACCTATCTGTGATTATTTTATTTACAGATTAGTCCCTGATTTTCAAACGATCACTACTTTTTACTCGTTTGTCCAAATCCAACGAAACCAATGCCCACGTCTTCGTTATGATCTCCTCTGTCCAGATAATTAACTTAGACATGTTTTTGAAAAATTTAAAATTTGGTTTCAAACAGATTTAGATTCAAACTTTTTTTGTTCGTAACTTGAGTTTCGTAACCCCGTTTTAGTTGATTCTTTTTGCTAATCAAAGCTCTTGACCTAAATTTTTGATAAGGCCAAATTCACATAATTTTGGTACCGTTAGAAATTGTTTTATGTTGCAAGAGTTATTTTCTTTGTTTTGATGTTTTCTGAATAGTCTTTTTCGTTCGTTTCGATCTTTTGAGTGATTGCTTATGTGTGGTTACTATTGCTTGCTTACGATAGATTGACCGGAGTGTGACGAGTAGAACTATCAAGAGTGTTGAGTGCGAATCGTCTTCATCAACATTGCAGGAAAGTTCACACTTTGATCCCTTTCATACCCAGTTTTTATGCATTAGTTTCACCCTCAAACATTGCATGAGTAGATTGATAACATGTGGGTATTGGGAAGTAGTTGATGAGGTAGGAACCTATTGCCCTGCATTCAAACCTTGGGAGTTACTTTTACGTTATGCTTATATTGCCCTGCTATGCTCGTAGATGTGGTTTGGGTGAGTGAACCCATGACAGATGTGAGATTGTTATTAATGGTTCAACTTAAGGTGGCAACTTAAATACACATCTGGGTGGATTGAGGCACCTGGGGAATTCCAGTGATTGCCTGTATTTTTGGAAATCCCGGGGTACCATGTGATTCTCCTATGGACTGCCACCCAGGCTCAAAGGGATCATGAGATTATTCATACTAGAAACTTCCGTGTGCAGCCACAAGCTATTATGGGCTCTAGCATAGTTGATTAAGTCGTGTGAACTCTTACAGTGGTAGACTAGCAGATGTAGGGGATGTAGGTGGTACGGTCTACCCATCGTAAGGTGCTAACGCTTCTGAAAGACTGTGTCTCAGTCATCCGTTTCTCAAACATCATGTAGTGCGAGAAATCAAACGGAGGAGATCGAGTCTTGTGGGGAAAAGTGCGCAAACCTCTGCAGAGTGTACAAACTAATCATGATTAGCCGTGTCCCCGGTTATGGACATCTTGAGTATTTGGTTCTTGGATTATCATGGTGATCTCATCATGTTACTTAATTAATTTGTTGGGTTGTTAATGATTACTTTTAATTGGGATTGAGAGGGGGTTTACCTTCTCGATATTTTCAACCAACTTTGTAGTTAAATAAATTATATTCCTTTGCAGTAGGGAAAAATTGGCTTTTCGCAAAACATTATAACCATAGAGCTTTTCCACCAGCCAAATATGCATGTAGTGATAGCTATTATTCATCATTATCCTATGGTGTGAATTTGCCAGTACATTCCATGTACTGACCCTTTGTGGCTGCAACGTCTCATGTTGAAGGAATCTTATGACGAGTAAGTGCTACGTTACGGTCACAATTTCTACACTCAACTTTGCCGTCGGTGTTGATGGGAATCCACAACCTTGTTACTTCCGCTATTTGGATTGAGGTAATAGTATTTACGTTATTCATACATGTGATTTACCTCTGTTATAAATCCTCGAGTACTGTGTGTGTCAGCATACCAATCCAGGGATGACACTTAAGCACAGAGACTTGACCGTTCGTCCACCATGCCAAGTTTGTTAGCCAGTGGATTGTTCCGCAATATTCCTCTCGTGCGCCCATTCTCATATTCATTTTGATAATGTTCAGTACCTGACATGCATGAAAACATAAAAACAAGTGAGTTTATCTTTGTAATGCAGAAGTGATTCTAATCCAATACTGCCTCCCTGTAAACCCCTTTGTGCTATCTCTGCAATTCTTCTGAGAGATGCGATGCATGTTGTAACTTGGTGTGTGCATTAATGTAATGTGGCCTACTACTCAAAATATGAGAGCTCCAGAAGTGATGATACTTCGTAGATGACAGCTTCAACATATAGTAAAGAAGAACAAGTTGACCTGACCTGACAGATTCAAAATATACTAAGGGAGAGCAATACTAAGGGAGAACAACTCGACCTGACTAGTCGGCTGCAAATGTCTCTGCTACTCTTCCCGACAAGGAACATATTTATTAAAGAAGAGAAGAGGATCATCTTAAAGAAGAGCAGAAGAGCAAGCAGATTGAAGATATTAAAAGTCTTTCTATACAATGTCGGTTGCCCACCCATGATGAACCAGAGCGCATAGAGAAATAGTATTCCTTCCAGTCTCTCCATATGTGGCTCACAAGCATTTTGAAACTAAAGTAGGAACATTTAGCTGACCAATTAAACATCTCTTAGTTTTACTAATATCAACATAATATCGTATTTGAATTTGTACAACTAAGCTTGTTTAGATCGATGGGTGGAGAAGTGCTATTACGACACGAACCACGTAGGCCGATCGTGGTCATCATAAAATGGGGAAACCGTAAGCATGATGAGTATAGTGTTGACCGTGGCAGTGGGATGGTAGATCTGAAGCTGCAAACCATGCAGAGGGTAGTTAGCAACTGATCTTTGCTTTGAAATAACAACTAAGATTTGGTATGGACAAGAAAGTACAGTCAACAAGTGACAAAGAAATGCAATTTTGTTGTCTCTCTATATGTCGCGACATGCATTTGGAACTCAAGTGGGACCTTTAGCTAACCAATTAAATGTGTTTGTTAACTAATATCAGTATCATATCACAATCATATTTGAACAACTAAGCCCTGTGTTGTTTAGCTTGATGGGTGGAATCATGCTAGTAGGACAGAAAGCACCTACGCAGATCATAGTAGAGTAGATAAAAGGGGAAAACCCTAAGCATCAAGAGTAAAATCAGGAAAGTGGAACTAGCTGGACCAGTGGGTGGCGCACATACTTTTCGAAACGAATATAGGAACATTAGGTGACCAATTAAACGTTCTTTGTTTTAGTAATATGAGCATCATATCAGATTCGTATTTCAACACCTAAGCTTTGGAATTATGAGTGGCATGTTGTTTTGCTTGATGGGTTGAGGTCTTGAGGAGCAGTGCTAGTACGACACAAAGCACCTACGATGATGGTAGTGAATATAAAGGGGGAAAACCATAAACTTTACGAGTATAGTGACCATGCCATTGCGGATCTGAAGGTGCAAACCGGACAAAGCTACTTTGCAACCAATGTTTGCTTTCAACTAGCCACTACGATTTGGTACGGACAAGAAAAGTACAGTAAACAATTTACGATCTATTTTCCGGGTGAGATCAATTACTTAAGCACATATGGAAGAGTACCACCTCTCTTGCGACGCCATGTAGGCCCCTGCTGATACGTTGAGGGTGATGTGGGTGCGATGGCTGTCGGCGGCGGGGAAGAAGACTTTAGACAGCAGACGGCCAGGTCGGGGGATAAATCCTGTTGCCGTGGACGAGAAGGTCGTAGGAGTGGCAATAGCAAGATGGACGACGGCACCGATAAGCGAGAGGACGCGATGAAAGGATCCTGGTCCGGCGCCGTGGATGAGAGACGTCCATCTCTTGCAGTGGACGACGGGGTAGCGGCTCCTGCAAGGTGGAGGATGGGGTGGCGGACGGAGGAGGCTGGCTGAAGTGGGGAGGTTGTTGTGGCGCCGACGGTGTATGAATGGGGAAATGGAGGGGGAGGGGGATCTCAAACTTTTGGACGCGCTTGTCTAAAATGTGGGAAAGTTACGAACTTATCCCCCATTTAAAATTTCGGACATCACGCCGGTTGGGGATAGGGCAGTAATCTCGCATCTCCCAAATATTTGCCGCTAGCGATTTCGGGCGAGGAGAGGGTGTTTTGCTGCCCACGGTTGGCGCCCATAGTGTATGAATGGAGCTGACAGGTAGGGCCGTTGTGTCACGTCTGAGGGAAGTTACACATCTGCCCCTATTTAAAATATTTGCCTACATCGATTTCGGGCGAGGAGAGTTTTTCTGCCGCCCACCGTGTATGAATGGGGAAATGGAGGGAGAGACACATGTCTTTCGGACGAGCTTGAATCAAATGTGTTTTGCCGCCCATGTTTGGCGCCCACCGTGCTGGAATGGGCTCAGAGGCGGTCGTGTCACGTCTGATTGAAGTTACTAGTCTACCCCTATCGACAGCAGTGTAAATCCGGTCGATAAGGATGTCAAAGTGTCAGGGGTAGACAGTAATTTCCATCTCGCAAACACTTGCTTTGGGCAGCCCACAAATGATAGTGGGTGTTTAGCCGCTTCGTTCAAAACTTGGGAGAATTAGCATTCATGTTTGCCCTGGGCCCTGACAACTAAATTCAAATCCAATTTGTATTCGATTACGAATATCCACCGATAATTCTATGTTTTGTTATTTATTTCTTCAAAACCACAACAAAGATTTATTCCACCTTTATATATGATTATGATTTAGAAATGTCGTGATCTTTGAATTCAGTAGGTTGGATACACTTTGAGTCAAATAGTTATTTCATCCAATACAATATGCTCACATGAAAAACAGTTCACTTTATGTCAATCATACAAGTACTGAGGATTACCTCGCCTAAAAAATTCGGATTATTACAACACATGGACAACATAGGGGGTCTTACAACATAATCCATTCAGAGACATGACACAACATGCAAGTACAATAATATATTGACAATTTCAACTGGTATATAAAGAAGAACTGGGATTACCCTGGGCTTCAAATAGCAGAAACAGCAGGACCTCCTCCGTCTTCAAATGCAGCATTCTTACTTCCTCCAATTCTTGGGTTGCTTGCATAATGTGTGAAGCTAATTGCATAATTTCCAGCCTCAAGATCAAGATTACCTCATTCATGGCAGCCACACCATCTCTTTCTGCCTCTAGTAGAGCCTCAAGAACTATAATATCTATGCTCAGACTGCTCTCTGGCGGTGTTACCTCTGAACTGCTACCATCTGGTAACATGGATGGCGCACTGCTTCCACAAATAGATTCTGGGGTTGTGCATTGTGTCCTAGTGTGAACGGCATACTGAAGGGTTTCCGTTGGACATAAGTATGATATAGTTATCGCATGATTAAGGCAGTAAGCTTACATGGTAAACGACATATGAATTATTGCCGAGCATGGCAAGCTATATTTTAATGGTTCAAAGCAGCATCAGCCGAAAAGAAATTAAAATGGTAAGATGAAACTTGAAAGGGAGTGTACCACCGCTATATTTAAGTTGCCAAAGCATCTAAGCAGTTCAAATAATCTGAGAAAGCACTTAATAGTGTGGCCTCATATAAACTACGAAGACAGTCTTGTGATGAAGTTCAGAGGAAAAGTTAAGGACTCAAATGAACTAGGCTTGCATTTCTTTACGATAGTACAACATGCACTGCTGACATATTGGCCAACTCAGGTATAGCCTAACAAGTAACAAACAAGCATTCGAATCAAGCAATACAGCAAAGTAGACAACTGAACTATTTTTAATTCTGTAGGATTACAGGTTGAGGGCACAAGCCAAGAAAGTAGCCCACACACATTACATTTCACATGTACTAAAACACACTGGCTTACCCTATGTTGCTGTGAAGCCTCGCTGTTGTTGCAATGTTCTTTGAAGATATCGTCCGCATCCCATGGTTGCAAATCTAGTTGTTGTAGTTTATTCTCCACCCTCTATTTAGGTAAAATTAATTTTAATCGCATGCACTGGTTCGAATTGATCATCAATGGTTCATCTAAACTAATGAAAGAAGGGTGTGTGCTTACACGACAATATATCTGCTTCACTATATTTTTATGCTTGTTCGAGGTGCCAGCCCTAAAAGAACAAATATTTTGCTTGATGGGGTTGGCAGCTCCATAATTAATCCTTACTTATGAAGCCTGTTATCCCAAACAAGTTGGAGTATGCTAGATATGAAACCCTTTCACGAGGACTTCCCAGGAGGT
Source organism: Triticum aestivum (assembly GCF_018294505.1). Lineage (NCBI taxonomy): Eukaryota > Viridiplantae > Streptophyta > Magnoliopsida > Poales > Poaceae > Triticum > Triticum aestivum. Next base: position 452,353,714 of record NC_057802.1, on the reverse strand, counting down.
CACCCATCCTAGTACTACTCTCGCCCAAATGGGTTTCATACCCAAAAGACTGGCTAGTTTTTAATTAGTCATGCAACTTGGGAAGATCAATAACACACAAAAAAGTAATGAACAGAGGCTCGGAGTAGTGATGTAATAGCTAGCATCAGAAAATGTAGGGCAAAACAAACAAAAAGCAGCGGAACCACATGCTAGTTTGCTGATGTGTAATTAAGCATAGAGAACATGAAGCAGTCTGATGGAACCAACAGGTGGCATCAGAACAACACCATTATCATAAATATAGCATGCAAGAAGTAAAATAGTAGGCATTGATATCTAGGAAGTACAATAATACTTAGGACAAAACTAAAGCATATTAAATATATGTGCACTGGTATGTAATTTAGCACATGTAACATGTTCACTGCCAGAAGTATGGCCCTACAGGTGCAAGCAGAATAACGCGTCTCATGCAAAATTGAATGATGCCCTGAAGAAATTCAAAGGTGCGGTGCTTATGCTAAGAAAGTGAACGTAGGCGCCGGCCGTTGGATAATAGTACCTGATTCTCGGCGGCGTATGGGTATCGTTGTCATACTTGATAGCTAAGGATCATCGATGGTGCTCGTGTTGCGGTTGAGTTTGGGCCGGCTATCGCCGTCACTGAAGCGGCTCCGGTGCTTCGGTTGCGGCGCCTGTTGAGGGAGTCCTGGACTAAGGGGTCCTCGGGCGTCCGGCCTATTAGTCATGGGCCGGACTGATGGGCTATGAAGATACGAAGATCAAAGACTCCACCCGTGTCCGGATGGGACTCTCCTTGGCGTGGAAGGCAAGCATGGCGATCAAATATGAAGATTCCTTTCTCTATAACCGACCTTATGTAACCCTAGATCCCTCCGGTGTCTATATAAACCGAAGGGCTTAGTCCGGATAGATAGATACTCATTACCATAGTCATACAAGCTAGACTTCTAGGGTTTTAGCCTTTACGATCTCGTGGTAGATCAACTCTTGTAATACTCATATTCATCAAGATCAATCAAGCAGGAAGTAAGGTATTACCTCCATAGAGAGGGCCCGAACCTGGGTAAACATTGTGTCCCCCGTCTCCTGTTACCATCGATCCAAGACGCACAGTTCGGGACCCCCTAACCGAGATCCGCCGGTTTTGACACCGACATTAGTGCTTTCATTGAGAGTTCCACTTTGCCGTCGTCAAGAGGTTTGATGGCCCATTCGATCATCTACAACGATGCTGCCCAGGGGGAAGTCTTCCTCCTCGGACAGATCTTCGTTTTTGGCGGCTTCGCACTGCGGGCCAACTCGCTTGGCCATCTGGAGCAGATCGAAAGCTACGCCCCTGGCCATCAGGTCAGATTCAGGAGCTTGAACTACGTAGCGAACATCCGCGGAGATTTGATCTTCGACGGGTTCGAGACCGCGGCAGCTGCTCCCTGTCACCTCGATGAACATGACTTAAATCTGTCATCGGGCCACATCCATGAGATAGCTCATGTAACTACTCTAGCCTTAGATCCGGAGCAAATAGCGCCATCCAAGGATGGGAAGCTCAACCCCGCCACGAAGGCCACAGATTCTGTGGCGTTGGAGCCGCACACAGACTTAGCCTCATGTGATATCTGTGTCACCGGAACTCCGGACTCGTTTCTGGCTATAAGTTCCAAACCGTGCGCGTCCGCGGACGCCGAGCTTGATTGGTTATCGATCTTCGAATTCAGCGCCGCAGACATCTTCCGACACTCGCCTTTCGGTGATGTGCTAAACTCATTAAAGAATCTGTCCTTGGCGGGAGACTCACAGCCGAATTATGTCCGGTTCGAACTGGAGGCTGATGATGGAGAATTTCGCTTCCCACCCACCACCCACTTCATAGCCACTGTCGATGACTTAACCGACACACTTGACCATGACTCCGAGGACATCGACGGTATGGACGACGATGCCGGAGAAGAGGAGGCTGAAAGGATCGAGAAGAGGTGTCTAGAGCGGGGGGGGGGGAGGGAATAGACTCAAGTCAAGAAAAGTTGCAGTTTTTAATTTCTCTTAAGTTGATGTGGAGTTTAAGCACAAGTTTAAACATTCACAATACTTATCAAGCAAACATGCAAGCATACAAAGAGTATATGAGCAGCGGAATGTAAAGCATGCAAGTTGCAAGAAAGTAAAGAGAAGGGATTGGAGTGTGCAAACGCAATTTGGAGACACGGAGATTTTTATCCGTGGTTCCGATAGGTGGTGCTATCGTACATCCACGTTGATGGAGACTTCAACCCACGAAGGGTAATGGTTGCGCGAGTCCACGGAGGGCTCCACCCACGAAGGGTCCACGAAGAAGCAACCTTGTCTATCCCAACATGGCCGTCGCCCACGAAGGACTTGCCTCACTAGGGTCGATCTTCATGAAGTAGGCGATCTCCTTGCCCTTACAAACTCCTTGGTTCAACTCCACAATCTTGTCGGAGGCTCCCAAGTGACACCTAGCCAATCTAGGAGACACCACTCTCCAGGAAGTAACAAAATGTGTGTTGATGATGAACCCGTGCTCTTGTGCTTCAAATGATAGTCTCCCCAACACTCAACTCTCTCTCATAGGATTGGATTTGGTGGAAAGAAGATTTGAGTGGAAAGCAACTTGGGGAAGGCTAGAGATCAAGATTTATGTGGTTGGAATGGAATATCTTGACCTCAACACAAGTGTAGGTCGTTCTCTCTCAGAAAATAGGTATTGGAAGTGTAGGCATGTTCTGATGGCTCTCTCCACGAATGAAGAGTGGGTGGAGGGGTATATATAGCCTCCACACAAAATCTAACCGTTACACACAAATAACCAAACTCGGTGGGACCGATTCAGAGAACTCGGTCAGACCGATTGGGTTCATAATGTGACCGTTAGGTGTTTTGGTGGGACCGACAAGTCAACTCGGTGGGACCGATATCATTAGGGTTAGGGCATAACGTAATATCGGTGAAACCGATTACACAAACTCGGTGTGACCGATTTTGGTAATAGACTAACAGAGAGTTGGTCAGGCAAACTCGGTGGGACCGATTCACTCATTGTCATGGATATACCCCGCGGCGTAAATCGGCCGGAAGTATAACCCGGTCGGACTTGGCGGTTTACTTCAGACCCGGCTGAGACTTGACGATTCACTGGCGACCCGTTTGGACCTGGCGGTTTATGATTCATTGGTAATCCGGCAGGCGGGTCAGAGGAGCGACAAGACCCGGTGGCCCAACGGGCGGTTCACGAAGGCCGGTTTAAGAGGAAAGGCATGAGGAATATTTACCTTACAAGGAGTTAAGACAAGGACTTGTATCCGGTTTGTATTAGAGATAGACTAGTCCTAATCCTAGTAGGACTCCACATGTAACCCGCCCCTTCAACTTATATAAGGAGGGGCAGGGCTCCCCAAAGAGGGACAAGAGACAAGCAACAAGCAATAATCTCCAGGGCTAGACACAACTAGGAGAGCCAGTTTACGGCGAGTTCCCCATGAGGATAATGAGACCTAGCCACAAACAGCATGTAGGGATATTACCGGATGATGTTTCCCGGGGCCCGAAGCTGTCTAAATCCTTGTCTTGTGTGTTGCGTCTCTCGATTCCGCTCAACCCCTCTCAAGCTACTACATAGATGTGTTGGCCTCACGACTAAGTCCTCACACTAGGACATCTGCCGTGACAATTCCACGACAGTTAGCGCCCACCGTGGGGCCTGCGCACGGTGGTGTTGAGTTCTTGGAGGGATTTTCTTCAGAGATCGAGAAGTTCGCAAATTTCTGAATGAAGAAAAATCAGTTGGAAGGATCTGCATTAACTCCCGAGAGGATTGAATCATTGCTGCTGCTACACTCACGGAAGTGACGGTCAAGTACTAGTAGTTGCACGGTTTACGAGATCTGATGGATTTTGGGATAGTACCATGTGCTACTTCTAGTATGTGAGTTCTAATGAGAGGAAGTTTTGACTAAATCAACTCCGATGCATCACGCGAAGACTCAAGAAGCATCAGGGAGAGATTCCAGAATAACAATATGGTACAAGCCGGGCTCAAACTTGATCCGAACTCGGACTCACTGGTCGCGCGCCCATCTCCCGAGTTGCCGGGCGGCTCCGCCTCGGGTCTGACCTGAGTCGTCGTCGTCCTTATTGCCGGGCCGCCCTGGTCTCAACTTCAGGCCATCGCTCGTCCGAGCACACCCATCAAGATTATAGAAAGAGAGATTAACGTGTGTTGCACGTTGACCAAAGAAAACGAGCAGACATCAAATCGTGAACTAGTAGAACACGGAGCAAAAAGTGGATTTAATATCCTGCACCATCAAGTCCCGTGGCATCTCAGCAATACGTTGCTGACTACATGGCTGAGAAACCAAAGGAAAAATACTAGTACTAGTACGTGATGTGAAGCTACACATCAAAATTGCTTAGTCTTCAGTTACCACTTCTGACAAAGACATGCGACCAGAAGCATCAATGCAAGCCGAGTAAGGCATCCACAGTCGCAGCACCTGCCGCTTGTCACATCTGAGTCGCCACCCCGGCCTGACCGTGCCTCACGCCAGCAGCACCACACCTTCGCCAGGTCAACGGCTCCGCTCCGACTCACCCCTGGCCGAACCGCCTCCGTTAGTCCGTTCTGCTGTTGTGCCATGCAGGCCACCTTGGCCCCTCCGCCATCATGGACGAATTGCCTCACGGGATCTGCCCCACGTGGCCGCACTGAACTAGTTATGGTCGCGCCTCACCAACCCGCCGTTGCGGTGGACACACTGTGTTGAGTTGCCGGAGTGCCCTTATTACAGCTTCCGAACCGGCCTCACCTCTGAGCCTGTGAGTCGCTCCCATAGCTGCATGGTTGAATCGCCCGAGCCAGTCTGGCCTTAGTCACCGCCTTGATTCAGTACTGCTGCTCCTCGTGCGCCGGTTCACCACTGCAGTCAGCTGCTGTCGTCTGCTCGTGCCGGTTTACCACCCACGCCCGCGCCCTTGTTCCTCTTCTGTCGGGACCGGTCTTAAGTCGCCAGTGCGCTACCTCCGTCCCCATTGACGCGCACGGCTTACCGCGCCTCGAGTCGCCCCTGCCTGGTTTTTCCTCTGAGCCATTGCCCCTAGGCATGCTCTCCTGCTGGTTGCCGCTTGAAGAAAAGGAAGGTGGGGAGATGATTGGATGATTGAAAAAAGGTGGACGTGGATTAAGTCATCGTTCATGTTGCTGTTGGATTCCATATCCCAGCTAAATTATGGACGTGCAAAGATCATTTGTCATCCCAATGCATCAAGTGATATCTTCCTCTATATTTTATCAGCCGGTTAATTCTTTTTAGAACAATTACTTGGGCATGTAATATTGTTTCGCAGGACAATTGTTCATTTCAAATTGAAGGCATTATACTGCGGGTATGGAGCACGCACTGGTAACGTTCTGCAGCAACGTTTTCATCCGTGCCACACTACCCGAAGAACGGATGTGAGCAAGTTGCCGCCTCTGTGGCCCGGTCTACATTAACTCGCCCGTCCGAGCGGATTACCGCGCTTGCGATTACTCGCCCGCCCCCACGGCTTGCCGCGCCTGCGGTTGACTCGCCCGTCCGCACCGGCTTACAACGCCGCAGCCGGCTCATCTGTCTGCTCTCACGGCCGACTCGGTCATGATTGGTTTTAGTGTCACCGAGGACAATCATTCACTTTATACCATGGGTATGGAGCACGGGCTGACAATATTCCGCCCGGCGATAGTCCGTAACATATTACCCGATGAATGGGCGCGCACAAGCCGCCGCCCGTACGGCCCGGTCTACATCAACTAGCCGGGACTGCGCCTGTGATTGACTCGCGCGTCCGCACCGGCTTACAACGCCACGGACGACTCACCCGTCCGCTCTCGCGGCCGGTTCACGCGTCCGCGCTGGTTTACAATGAGGAGGACAATTTGCTTGTCCGCACCGGCATACAATGCCATGGCCGACTCATCTATGTTGCCTCTGATGCTGCGGTCGTCTTTGTTGTCCGTCTCTCGCGGTCTGGTCTACATCAACATACCGGGCCGCACCTGTCTACATGAGCTGTTTATTGGAGTATGAACAAGTCACAGCTTGGGTAGCCCGGTTTTCTTTCAACAGAATGGAGGCAAATTATCATACACTATCAACGGCCGTCTGCCCTGGGTGGTTCAACGGGCAGGCGCACAAGTCGCCGCCACTACAGTTTTTGGTTAACTTCAAATCACCAGTTGGAAGGAACCATTGGGCGAGTTGCTGACACGGCTCATGCGGGATCATTTATAACCCGCCGCAGTCACTTCAACCTTCTGTGGATTCACATCGTGCTATCAACACCAATGATATACAAGTTATGACGGTTTACATCACGGTCAAATATGGAGAGTCTCAAGCCAACTCCTCGAGTCACCTTTGAGACTCGGGGGCTACGATGACATGATTAAACAAATCTTGCCAGTTTCAGCAAATTTAAGAACCCCAGGATGATGGAGGGAAAAATAACCCGGTCCTGGAGGCTACTGTTATATTGATGAAAATTTAAGGGCCGTCAGAAAATTTCTGGCTTATAAAGTATATGACAGTTACAAAATCCCGGCTCAATGAAGAAGTTCCAGGTCATTAGAAAGGATTCCGGTTTAAAATCCGGCTCAAGGGAAGTCAGTCTCACTGAAGCTCTCAAATATCCGGTTTACAATCCGATTCAAGGAAAATCTGTTCTCCCACAAGGCTCTGGAGCTCTCAAATCCGGTTTAAGAATTTCCGGTTCAGAAAGAATTAATCTCTTGCAAGTTTGAGTTTAAATGCCGTCAGAAAATTTCCGGCTAAAAATAAAGATACCGGTTTAAAATCCGGTTCAAGAGAAAGATGTCTCCCACAAAGCTTTGAAGCTCTCAATATCCGGTTTAAAATCCCGGTTCAAGAAGAATTTATCTCTTGCAAAAAGTTAAAGGTTGCCGAAGAGGACCTGCTGCCATGATGCGTGGTTCAAACATGGGTATCCTGCCTTATTGGCTTATCATATTATTGATCACTTGGGGGCTTGGTCGTATCCGAACCATAGCTACACCTCTTGACCGGCGCAATGCCACAGCATCACTTGGGGGCTTGGTCGAACCCGAACCATAGCTACACCTCTTGATCGGCGCAATGTCATAGTATCACATGGGGGCTTGGTCGAACCCGAACCATAGCTACACCTCTTGATCGGCGCAATGCCACAACATCACTTGGGGGCTTGGTCGAACCCGAACCATAGCTACACCTCTTGATCAGCGCAATGCCACAACATCACTTGGGGGCTTGGTCGAACCCGAACCATAGCTACACCTCTTGATCGGCGTAATGCCACAACATCACTTGGGGGCTTGGTCGAACCCGAACCATAGGTACACCTCTTGATCAAATTTTGGGCCTGGCAGCCCATGAAAAGCCTCGACTACAACGGTTTTATTTGCCTTTTGCTAAGTTTCTCTTTCTTTTGATAAGATTTGTGATGTTTTCAAACCGGTGTTTATCAACCCGGTTAGGTTGTCAACTACAAGTTGTCAGTATATGATCAGTCATAATCCGGAGATTATCAACCCGGTCTGGTTTTGACTACAAGTCGCCAGTATTATATATGGTTAATCTGGTGTTTATCACAACCTGGTATGGTTTTATCATAAACTGGCGCAATATGGAAGGAGTTATCAGTACTCAAGATTGGGGTTATCACCTTTTACTACAATAAAGTTGGCCAACCAGTGATGTGATTTAATGTCACAGGTATGATATATTTCATATTTGATTATTTTTAAGGGCAGCCTTAGTTATCAACCCAGGTTATATGTTGGGCATTATGACCCGTCCGGCGGTAAACCGCCAGGACACTTTAAATTTGTTGTATGCAGAAACAGGTTGAATAAAGCATGATGATAAATTACCCGGTGTTTATTAAATCGGCCTGGCTTTGGACTATAAGTCACCAGTATATATTTGGATTGCGCCATTGGAATCATGCACTTATAAATCATTGGGTTATATTATTCAAATAGGCAAACTTGGCTGAATTTTCATTATGATATTGAATGAATAAGGTTTTCATATCGGATTATATTATCTTGAATAGCCAACATGGCTGGATTTTTATGGTTATTAATAACCGGTATTATTGAGGTTTTCAAAGTCGCTTTAGCGCAATGGCTATTATTTTATCAAAGGATATGATTTATTCTACAATGGAAGGAATAGTCCCGAGTCGCTGCAGGCTTACAACCCGGCACTTGGGGGCTACATTATTCAAATTGAGATTACATGCAAGTCTCATGTCGCTGCAAGCATGCACCATGACACTTGGGGGCTAATGCAAAGTCATTTTTACTAGTCTTATTGAAGACCCGACTCATCATATCATAATGAGCCGGCCCTTGGGGGCTACCAATTGCTCCTGTCAACAATTCAAGATACACAAGTTTTCGTCCATTATATTGAAGGAACCACTGCTCAGTTGGTAAAGCACAAAGCTCTTAACCTTGTGGACGTGGGTTCAAGCCCTACGATGGAAGCTACATTATAAGATGTTATTTTCATTGAAGTATATATCAAGTCCCGGTTCAGTATTATCTTACTAAGCCGGCCCTTGGGGGCTACACATCACTGCTCAAGTCTACATGATTATATTTACAAAGTCCCCGCTCATTATTGCATAATGACCCGGCCCTTGGGGGCTACACTGATTGAAGTTTTTATAAGCAATTACAAGTCCCAGGTTGCTGCAAGCATGACAACCCGGTACTTGGGGGCTACATATATGGAGTATTCAGTTTTTTACTATAGATGAATAACATGGATTTCTTCAAAGTGGCAGTATTTATATTGAAGTAAGTCTTAAGTCATCACTTTGTTCTGCTCAAGACTTGGGGGCTACAGGTAATACGGATATAAGGAGAAATATTTTCAAAGTCTCAGTTTTGAGCAAACCAGATTAACCTCGCGTCACCAATCATTATGACCCGGTGTCTGCAACAATCATAACCCGGCGTCATCAAATCATGAACCGGCGTTGGTAACAATCATGAACCGGCATTGGCACCAATCATGAACCGGCGTTGGCAGCAATCATGACCCGGAATTATCAGTTTTTATAACCCGACAATGGTGGTAATCATAAACCGGCAAGTTCTACATCTTCAAGCCGGCTGAATATCAGTTGAATATTTGAAGACCAATATTTTTGTCAAATCAGAGCTTTGAAGGCCGATTTAAATGGATTCTTTATTTGCAATATTTCTTCTACAAGTAAATTGATTATGAAGCTGGTCTAATGACCCGGATTTTCTAGAAGAAGGAAATAACAAGGACTTAAGGATGATCAGATGCCAGCTTACAAGAATTCTTAACCCGAAGCATAATTTGTCAAAATTGTTCTTGTGTTTGTTTTGCAGGATCAGTTTAACATGGATAAATCCAAATTAAACTGGGGGCTAATGTCGGGGATATACCCCGCGACGTAAACCGGCCGGAAGTATAACCCGGCCGGACTTGGCGGTTTACTTCAGACCCGGCTGGGACTTGACGATTCACTGGCGACCCGTTTGGACCTGGCGGTTTACGATTCATTGGTAATCTGGCAGGCGGGTCAGAGGAGCGACAAGACCCGGTGGCCCAACGGGCGGTTCACGAAGGCCGGTTCATACTATGGTGGGCCGGTTTAAGAGGAAAGGCATGAGGAATATTTACCTTACAAGGAGTTAAGACCAGGAATTGTATCCGGTTTGTATTAGAGATAGACTAGTCCTAATCCTAGTAGGACTCCACATGTAACCCGCCCCTTCAACTTATATAAGGAGGGGCAGGGCTCCCCAAAGAGGGACAAGAGACAAGCCACAAGCAATAATCTCTAGGGCTAGACACAACTAGGAGAGCTGGTTTACGGCGAGTCCCCCATGAGGATAATGAGACCTAGCCACAAACATCATGTAGGGCTATTACCGGAAGATGTTTCCCGGGGCCCGAAGCTGTCTAAATCCTTGTCTTGTGTGTTGCGTCTCTCGATTCCGCTCAACCCCTCTCAAGCTACTACATAGATGCGTTGGCCTCTCGACTAAGTCCTCACACTAGGACATCTGCCGTCACAATTTCACGACACTCATCTCAGTTAGACCGAAACGTTACGAAGGGGTGACAGAGAGTTTGCATTGCAATCTCGGTGCGACCGATTGCAAATTTTGGTGAGACAGAAATTATTGCAAGAGGCAACAGAGAGTTTGCAATCCCATCTTGGTGAGACGGAGATCCCTGTCGGTGAGACCGAAAAGACTAGGGTTTCTGGCAGTGGCTATGTCAAGATAACTCGGTGGCGCCGGATAAAAAGAATCGGTGGGTCCGAGTTTGACTTTTAGGTTTGGGACATATATGGATATGAGAAAGTGGTTCAGGGCTTTGGAGCATATCACTAAGCACTTTGAGCAAGCAAGCCATTAAGCAACACCTCATCCCCTCTTAATAGTATTGGCTTTCCTGTGGACTCAATGTGATCTTGGATCACTAAAATAGAAAATGTAGAGTCCTGAGCTTTGAGCTTGAGCCAATCCTTTGTCTTCAGCATCTTGAACGGGTTCCACATCCTCTAATCCATGCCACTCTATTGTTGAACTTATCTGAAACATACTAGGTAGAAACATTAGTCAACCAAGAGATATGTTGACATTAATTACCAAAATCACCCAGGGAGCACTTGTGCTTTCAATCTCCCCCTTTTTGGTAATTGATGACAACATACATGAAAGCTTTAGATAAAGATATAGAGAACAACAAGTAAAGCTTTGGAAAGACATGTAACATGCATAGGCTCCCCCTATATGTATGCACTCATGTAAATATGGAACATAGGAGCATGTGAATGCATAAGCATGACAGAGCAATCCATGTGTTACATGTATCTTGGCCATATGCATCAGAGCAACTAATTCGAATATAGGAAATGTAACTTCATGCACATGAGTCCTTCTTGCAAACAGTATGTACAACATCAAGAGATCCTCATGCACATGACTTAGATGCATATACTTACCTTGTGGTCTTTGAGTTGGCTTAGAAGAGAATGAACCTGAGTAAACAAGGTTAGATAACACAGATACATCCACTAACCAGAGCAAACAAAAGAACCACAAAAGTACCAAGACTGGGATGACATGTATAAAGTGAGTACTGGGTACTCTGTTGATATAGACATGTCCCCAAAAGTAAAGATGTGCAATAAAATCAGAGATTTTCCTTCCCTTAGATGTCTTGCTCCCCCTGAATCTTACATGAGATATTGGGAGAAGATAGGGAACAGAAAATCAGAGCAAAAGAAAAGAAATAGAGCTAATGCAAGCAATCAAATATGAACATGTCTTTCCCCTCTTAAAGACATGTAATTTCTCTCCTCTTGAACACCAAGCATATGAGGTCTGAGGTTTCTCACACACACTCCCCCTGAGTATCCTCTCCCCCTATAGAAATGATTAAGCATAGAGCTTTGATATGATCCCTCTCTCCCCCTTTGACATCAATTTCCAAGAAGGGCTCTTCTCTGGATGTTTGTTTTATTGCAAAAGGGTTTGGTCCTTGAGTCATAAAGCAAAGCGAATGTGATGCTGGTAGAGAACAAGAGTCATTGAGTGGAGCTGGAGCAAAAAGACTGCAGAAATAAGTGGCAAGTTGTCTTTCCTGTAGTGAAATCGGTAGCACCGAGTTATGTGCTTCGGTGGCATCGAGAGAATTCGATTGGGCCGAATTAAACAAACTGGTGGAACCGAGTCCATCACAAAGAGAACACTTGTCACCTCAGCTCACTAGGCTCTTAAGATCTCACAAGGATTTGCAAGGAATTAGCTAAAAGATTTGCAAAGAATTGGATGCAGAAATTGCAGAACAAGAAGAAATAAAAGATCTAGATGAAGTTTTTTTTGAAAGGGGAAAACACAAATACATGAGGCAAATGCAAGAGAAACACAAGAGAGCTTCATCTAGAATTGGGCGGCGACAAAGTCACCTATGTTAGAGTATATTGACTTAGGAGTCAAGTGAGAGCACTTGATCATAGGTCATACTCATCGTTTAAGCTCAAAAATGGGGTTACCATTTTTCGTTTAAGCATCTTGATGTATTCACATCTTGTTGAGTTGCCTTGCCCCATGATTTGGAGTAAAGCTTCTCTAAGATGGAACAACATACCTTGGGTGGTGGTGTTGATCTTGGTGATGTAGTTGAACTTGTGTGGGTTGCGCAGGGTTGATGTAGCTCAGAGTTGGGAGCACTACTTGGAATTTGAGTTCATCTACCTACATGAGTTAGTTTTGCAAGGAAGACCACTTGTGTATCCAAAATGACAATCATAAATCTTAATGTAGAATTTGTCAAAGGATATGTTTGAAGAGTTTTGTGCTTCCTTGTCTTCAACCACCATTATGTAGAGACTTGATGATGTAGAGATTGCTCAAGATGTGAGTGAGTTGCAATCTCATGAATTTAGATTCATCCAAGTACCTACAAGGGTTAGATAGCATGCAAGGGTGCAAAAATATCCAAGACATATAGATAGCATCATGAAAGAAGTATCAAGGATTAGTCAAAGGGTCATCCCTTGCATGTATCCAAATGGAGTTCCTACTCCAAGTTTGCAGCATCAATGATGTTCAATTCACCTCTCAAACGGCAAAAGACTTTTTCATCAAGCGGTTTGGTAAATATATCCGCTTATTGCTTATCGGTACGAACATGCTTAAGATTAATGTCCCCTTTGGCAACATGGTCTCGAATGAAATGATGACGAACTTCAATATTCTTAGTTCGAGAATGTTGCACGGGATTGTGAGCAATCTTAATAGCACTTTCATTGTCACAAAGCAATGGAACATGTTTCACATATATCCCATAATCTTTAAGAGTTTGGGTCATCCAAAGTAATTGAGCACAACATGATCCAGCAGCAATGTATTCCGCTTCGGCGGTGGATAAGGATACCGAGTTTTGTTTCTTGGAGGACCAAGACACAAGAGATCTACCAAGAAATTGACAAGTACCCGAAGTGGACTTTCTATCAACCTTGTCTCCGGCATAGTCCTAATCGGAGTAACCAACAAGATCGAAAGAAGACCTCTTAGGATACCAAATGCCAAAATTTGGTGTGTGTATTAAGTATCTCACTATCCTTTTCACAGCCTTAAGATGACACTCTTTAGGGGCCGCTTGATATCGTGCACACATGCACACACTTAGCATAATATCTGGACGAGAGGCACATAGATATAACAATGAACCAATCATAGAGCGGTAATCTTTTTGATCAACCGGTTCACCATCCTTAGTCAAGTCAAGATGTCCACTAGTAGGCATGGGTGTGAACATACCTTTGCATTATTGCATATTGAACTTCTTGAATAAGTCCTTCGTGTACTTTGTTTGAGAGACAAAGGTACCTTCCTTAGTTTGCTTGATTTGCAAACCAAGAAAGAATTTGAGTTCACTCATCATAGACATCTCAAACTTCTCCGACATTAGCTTTCCAAACTTCTCACTAAAATGAGGGTTAGTTGAACCAAATATAATATCGTCAACATAAATTTGGCACACAAATAGTTCTCCATTAACCCTTTTAGTAAAAAGAGTAGAATCAATTTTTCCAATCTCAAAGCTTCTTTCAATAAGGAACTTGGTCAAGCATCTATACCTTGCTCGAGGAGCTTGTTTAAGACCATAAAGGGCTTTGTGAAGTTTGTAAACATGATTAGGTTTCTTAGGATTGACAAAGCCGGGAGGTTGCTTAACATAAACTTCCTCCTCAATTTCACCATTTAGAAAAGCACTTTTAATGTCCATTTGGTACAAGGTGATATCATGATGATTAGCATAAGCAAGTAAGATGCGAATGGACTCAAGCCTAGCAACGAGAGCATATGTCTCACCATAGTCCATACCTTCAACTTGAGTGTAGCCTTGGGCGACTAGGCGTGCTTTGTTGCGGACGACTTGACCATCGTCATCTTGCTTGTTGCGAAACACCCATTTGGTACCAATGATGTTGTGGTTGTTGTCGGGCTTCTCGACCAATGTCCATACTTGATTTCTTTCAAAGTTGTGTAGCTCTTGATGCATAGCGTTTATCCAATCCGGATCTTCCAATGCTTCTTCAACCTTCATAGGTTCAATGCTAGAGATGAATGAGTAATGTTCACAAAAGTTAGCCAAACAAGTTTTAGAGCGAGTGATTCTCCCGGTTTGGATATCATCGTAGATTTGCTCGACAGGATGATCTTTGGCGATTCTTGCTCGAACTCGTGGGAGCTTTGGCTTGGCTTGGGGTGGAACATCCTCTTCATCTTGTTCTTCTTCTTGGCCTTCTTCATTGTTGACGTTGTCATTCTCTGTCGTGGTGGAGAGGAGGTTGTTGATGTTCATCTTGGTGTACTTCCTCGTTTTCTTTGTCTTGGTGTGTCCCACTTGTGGATGCTTCCGTATCAATTCTTGGTTCACCTTGTCGTGAGGTGGAAGCTTCCACTTGGACGGACGAGGTACTCTCCTTCACCTCCGTTGGACGAATCTTGCCAATAGACAAGTCTTGGATTGCTTCCGAAGGGTCTTTGTCTCCTACATCAATTGGCAATTGCTCTACTTGCGAGCCGTTAGATTCATCAAACTTCACATCTACCGTCTCTTCAACCTTTCGGGTGAAATTGTTGTAGACACGGTAAGTGTGAGAGTTTGAGCCATAACCAAGTAGGAAACCTTCATGAGATTTAGGAGCAAATTTAGAACGACGATGCTTATCAAGAATGTAGCACTTTGAGCCAAATACTCGAAAGTATCCAACTTGGGGTTTGTTACCGGTGAGGAGCTCGTATGCTGTCTTGCCGAGTAGCTTGTGAAGATACAAGCGATTTGTTGCATGACAAGCTGTCTCAACCGCTTCCGCCCAAAAGTGTTTTGGAGTCTTGTACTCATCAAGCATCGTTCTTGCCATCTCAATAAGAGTCCGGTTCTTCCTCTCAACAACTCCATTTTGTTGAGGTGTGTACGTAGCCGAGAACTCGTGTGAAATCCCCTCTTCGTCAAGAAAGGTATCCACATTTGCGTTCTTGAACTCCGTTCCGTTGTCGCTCCGAACCTTCTTGATCTTCACTGTCAAATTGATTTTGGGCCTTCCTAGCGAAGTTTTTGAAGATCTTTTGGACCTGCGATTTGTCATCAAGAAAGAACACCCACGTAAATCTTGAAAAATCATCAACTATGACTAGACCAAATGAGTTACCACCGAGACTCTTGTAGGCATTGGACCAAAGAGATCCATGTGAAGTAGCTCGAGTGGTCTTCTCGTGGTCATGATGTTCTTCGCGCGATGACTTCCTCCAACTGTTTTCCTGCCTGACAAGCACTACAAAGTCTATCCTTGTCAAATATGACATCTTTTACTCCAAGGATATGATCACCTTTAATAAGCTTATCAAGATTTCGCATGCCCACATGACCTAGCCTTCTATGCCACAACCAGCCTTTAGAAGATTTAGCAATAAGCAAGTTCTAGGTTGAGCCTTTTTAGTGAAATCAACAATGTAAAGATCACCTCTACGTATACCGGTAAAGACCATTTTACGATTATCTCTACGAAACACTTGGCAATCTACTTCAGTAAATAGGACGTTGAAACCAAAGTTAGCAAGTCTAGATACGGAAAGTAAATTGTAGCCAAGCGATTCAACGAGCATAACATTTTGTATGGAGCTATCATGTGAGATGGCCACCTTACAAAGGCCAGCCACTTTACCCTTTGAGTTATCATCGAAAGTGACATACTTCAGAGGGCCGTCGTTTTCAGCAAGCTCACGAAACATATCTTTGTCCCCGGTCATATGATCAGTACATCCACTATCAAGGAACCATTACTTTCCTCCAGCCATGTAGCCCGCGAAGATTAGCCATAAGACCAAAGTGTCTCATTGCATCGTCAAGATCATAGTCACTTTCATCACTTCATCATAGTATCCATGCTCAACATTGTCATGTGATGGATCAATTCCTAGAGAGAGTGATTCATTAGAAGTATGACCGTAACAATGTTCATCTATATGAATTCTAGTGACTTCGGAAATGATATTGCTAATAATTCCAACATCTCCTTTGGCACGCATGAGATCACGAAGCTCAAATAGACAATCATCAAACTTAGGATCACTAGTACTCATCCTATTCAAGGTAATAGACTTATGGAGAATCTCATCTAGCTTTTTCAAGGAATAATTTGGGAATCGTTCCTCTAGAAATATCATATGGTGTAAGCACAATCTAGAGTAGGTAAGCTAGCAATCAAATTTTTAGGAAATCCTTTTACAATAAGATTGATAGTTCTAAGATTGCGAATCATGTCAAGATCTTCATCGGGTGTGGGATGCAAAGGATCAACAATGCGATCACAAGGAGTAGTAATGTACTTGGTCAAATGATATTCATTGAAAATCTCAAGCATCTCATTTTTCCACTCATGAAAGTACTCTCCATAAAGTATAGGCACTCTATGTCTAAGACTCCCCAAAGTAGACACATCCATCTTCCTCCAAAGGTGCTTAAACCAAGGCAATGGAGACCAATGCTCTGATACCAATTGAAAGGATCGAGAAGAGGTGTCTAGAGGGGGTGAATAGACTCAACTCAAGAAAAGTTGCAGTTTTTAATTCTCTTAAGTTGAAGTGGAGTTTAGCACAAGTTTAAACATTCACAATACATATCAAGCAAGCATGCAAGCATACAAGAGTATATGAGCAGCGGAAAGTAAAGCATGCAAGTTGCAAGAATGTAAAGAGAAGGGATTGGAGTGTGCAAACGCAATTTGGAGACACGGAGATTTTTATCCGTGGTTCCGATAGGTGGTGCTATCGTACATCCACGTTGATGGAGACTTCAACCCACGAAGGGTAACGGTTGCGCGAGTCCACGGAGGGCTCCACCCACGAAGGGTCCACGAAGAAGCAACCTTGTCTATCCCACCATGGCCGTCGCCCACGAAGGACTTGCCTCACTAGGGTAGATCTTCACGAAGTAGGCGATCTCCTTGCCCTTACAAACTCCTTGGTTCAACTCCACAATCTTGTCGGAGGCTCCCAAGTGACACCTAGCCAATCTAGGAGACACCACTCTCCAAGAAGTAACAAATGGTGTGTTGATGATGAACTCCTTGCTCTTGTGCTTCAAATGATAGTCTCCCCAACACTCAACTCTCTCTCTCATAGGATTGGATTTGGTGGAAAGAAGATTTGAGTGGAAAGCAACTTGGGGAAGGCTAGAGATCAAGATTTATGTGGTTGGAATGGAATATCTTGACCTCAACACAAGTGTAGGTGGTTCTCTCTCAGAAAATAGGTATTGGAAGTGTAGGCATGTTCTGATGGCTCTCTCCACGAATGAAGAGTGGGTGGAGGGGTATATATAGCCTCCACACAAAATCTAACCGTTATACACAAATCACCAAACTCGGTGGGACCGATTCAGAGAACTCGGTCAGACTGATTTGGTTCATAATGTGACCGTTAGGTGTTTCGGTGGGAC
Source organism: Triticum aestivum (assembly GCF_018294505.1). Classification (NCBI taxonomy): domain Eukaryota; kingdom Viridiplantae; phylum Streptophyta; class Magnoliopsida; order Poales; family Poaceae; genus Triticum; species Triticum aestivum. The sequence continues at coordinate 452,336,147 of NC_057802.1, read as the reverse complement.
TGACAAGTCAACTTGGTGGGACCGATATCATTAGGGTTAGGGCATAACGTAATCTCTGTGAGACCAATTACACAAACTCGGTGTGACCGATTTTGGTTGTAGACTAACAGAGAGTTGGTCACGCAAACTCGGTGGGACCGATTCGCTCATCTCGGTTAGACCGAAACGTTACGAAGGGGTGACAGAGAGTTTGCATTGCAATCTCGGTGCGACCGATTGCAAATTTGGTGACACAGAAATTATTGCAAGAGGCAACAGAGAGTTTGCAATCCCATCTTGGTGAGACCGAGATCCCTATCGGTGAGACCGCAAAGACTAGGGTTTCTGGCAGTGGCTATGTCAAGATAACTCGGTGGCGCCAGATAAAAAGAATCGGTGGGTCCGAGTTTGACTTTTAGGTTTGGGACATATATGGATATGAGAAAGTGGTTCAGGGCTTTGGAGCATATCACTAAGCACTTTGAGCAAGCAAGCCATTAAGCAACACCTCATCCCCTCTTAATAGTATTGGCTTTCCTGTGGACTCAATGTGATCTTGGATCACTAAAATAGAAAATGTAGAGTCCTGAGCTTTGAGCTTGAGCCAATCCTTTGTCTTCAGCATCTTGAAGGGGTTCCACATCCTCTAGTCCATGCCACTCTATTGTTGAACTTATCTGAAACATACTAGGTAGAAACATTAGTCCAACAAGAGATATGTTGACATTAATTACCAAAATCACCCAGGGAGCACTTGTGCTTTCAATCTCCCCCTTTTTGGTAATTGATGACAACATACATCAAAGCTTTAGATAAAGATATAGAGAACAACAAGTAAAGCTTTGGAAAGACATGTAACATGCATAGGCTCCCCCTATATGTATGCAATCATGTAAATATGGAACATAGGAGCATGTGAATGCATAAGCATGACAGAGTAAGCCATGTGTTACATGTATCTTGGCCATATGCATCAGAGCAATGATTGAATATAGGAAATGTACCTTCATGCTCATGAGTCCTTCTTGCAAACAGTATGTACAACAGCAAGAGATCCTCATGCACATGACTTAGATGCATATACTTACCTTGTGGTCTTTGAGTTGGCTTAGAAGAGAATGAACCTGAGTAAACAAGTTTAGATAACACAGATACATCCACTAACCAGAGCAAACAAAAGAACCACAAAAGTACCAAGACTGGGATGACATGTATAAAGTGAGTACTGGGTACTCTGTTGATATAGACATGTCCCCAAAAGTAAAGATGTGCAATAAAATCAGAGATTTTCCTTCCCTTAGATGTCTTGCTCCCCCTGAATCTTACATGAGATATTGGGAGAAGATAGGGAACAGAAAATCAGAGCAAAAGAAAATAAATAGAGCTAATGCAAGCAATCAAATATGAACATGTCTTTCCCCTCTTAAAGACATGTAATTTCTCTCCTCTTGAACACCAAGCATATGAGGTCTGAGGTTTCTCACACACACTCCCCCTGAGTATCCTCTCCCCCTATAGAAATGATTAAGCTTAGAGCTTTGATATGATCCCTCTCTCCCCCTTTGACATCAATTTCCAAGAAGGGCTCTTCTCTGGATATTTGTTTTATTGCAAAAGGGTTTGGTCCTTGAGTCATAACGCAAAGCGAATGTGATGCTGGTAGAGAACAAGAGTCATTGAGTGGAGCTGGAGCAAAAAGACTGCAGAAATAAGTGGCAAGTTGTCTTTCCTGTAGTGAAATCGGTAGCACCGAGTTATGTGCTTCGGTGGCATCGAGAGAATTCGATTGGGCCGAATTAAACAAACTGGTGGAACCGAGTCCATCACAAAGAGAACACTTGTCACCTCAGCTCACTAGGCTCTTAAGATCTCACAAGGATTTGCAAGGAATTAGCTAAAAGATTTGCAAAGAATTGGATGCAGAAATTGCAGAACAAGAAGAAATAAAAGATCTAGATGAAGTTTTTTTTGAAAGGGGAAAACACAAATACATGAGGCAAATGCAAGAGAAACACAAGAGAGCTTCATCTAGAATTGGGCGGCGACAAAGTCACCTATGTTAGAGTATATTGACTTAGGAGTCAAGTGAGAGCACTTGATCATAGGTCATACTCATCGTTTAAGCTCAAAATGGGGTTACCATTTTTCGTTTAAGCATCTTGATGTATTCACATCTTGTTGAGTTGCTTTGACCCATGACTTGGAGTAAAGCTTCTCTAAGATGGAATAACATACCTTGGGTGGTGGTGTTGATCTTGGTCATGTAGTTGAACTTGTGTGGGTTGCTCAAGGTTGATGTAGCTCATCAAGAGTTGGGAGCACCACTTGGAATTTGAGTTCATCTACCTACATGGGTTAGTTTTGCAAGGAAGAGCACTTGTGTATCCAAAATGACAATCATAAATCTTAATGTAGAATTTGTCAAAGGATATGTTTGAAGAGTTTTGTGCTTCCTTGTCTTCAACCACCATTGTGTAGAGACTTGATGATGTAGAGATTGCTCAAGATGTGAGTGAGTTGCAATCTCATGGATTTAGATTCATCCAAGTACCTACAAGGGTTAGATAGCATGCAAGGGTGCAAAAATATCCAAGACATATAGATAGCATCATGAAAGAAATATCAAGGATTAGTCAAAGGCTCATGCCTTGCATGTATCCAAATGGAGTTCCTACTCCAAGTTTGAAGCATCAATGATGTTCAATTCACCTCTCAAACGGCAAAAGACTTTCTCATCAAGCGGTTTGGTAAATATATCCGCTAATTGCTTATCGGTACGAACATGCTTAAGATCAATGTCCCCTTTGGCAACATGGATCTCGAATGAAATGATGACGAACTTCAATATGCTTAGTTCGAGAATGTTGCACGGGATTGTGAGCAATCTTAATAGCACTTTCATTGTCACAAAGCAATGGAACATGTTTCACATATATCCCATAATCTTTAAGAGTTTGGGTCATCCAAAGTAATTGAGCACAACATGATCCAGCAGCAATGTATTCCGCTTCGGCGGTGGATAAGGATACCGAGTTTTGTTTCTTGGAGGACCAAGACACAAGAGATCTACCAAGAAATTGACAAGTACCCGAAGTGGACTTTCTATCAACCTTGTCTCCGGCATAGTCCGAATCGGAGTAACCAACAAGATCGAAAGAAGACCTCTTAGGATACCAAATGCCAAAATTTGGTGTGTGTATTAAGTATCTCACTATCCTTTTCACAGCCTTAAGATGACACTCTTTAGGGGCCGCTTGATATCGTGCACACATGCACACACTTAGCATAATATCAGGACGAGAGGCACATAGATATAACAATGAACCAATCATAGAGCGGTAAACTTTTTGATCAACCGGTTCACCATCCTTAGTCAATCAAGATGTCCACTAGTAGGCATGGGTGTAGACATACCTTTGCATTCTTGCATATTGAACTTCTTGAATAAGTCCTTGGTGTACTTTGTTTGAGAGACAAAGGTACCTTCCTTAGTTTGCTTGATTTGCAAACCAAGAAAGAATTTGAGTTCACTCATCATAGACATCTCAAACTTCTCCGACATTAGCTTTCCAAACTTCTCACTAAAATGAGGGTTAGTTGAACCAAATATAATATCATCAACATAAATTTGGCACACAAATAGTTCTCCATTAACCCTTTTAGTAAAAAGAGTAGAATCAATTTTTCCAATTTCAAAGCCTTTTTCAATAAGGAACTTGGTCAAGCATTTATACCATGCTCTAGGAGCTTGTTTAAGACCATAAAGGGCTTTGTGAAGTTTGTAAACATGATTAGGTTTCTTAGGATTGACAAAGCCGGGAGGTTGCTTAACATAAACTTCCTCCTCAATTTCACCATTTAGAAAAGCACTTTTAATGTCCATTTGGTACAAGGTGATATCATGGTGATTAGCATAAGCAAGTAAGATGCGAATGGACTCAAGTCTAGCAACGGGAGCATATGTCTCACCATAGTCCATACCTTCGACTTGAGTGTAGCCTTGGGCGACTAGGCGTGCTTTGTTGCGGACGACTTGACCATCTTCATCTTGCTTGTTGCGAAACACCCATTTGGTACCAATGATGTTGTGGTTGTTGTCGGGCTTCTCGACCAATGTCCATACTTGATTTCTCTCAAAGTTGTGTAGCTCTTCATGCATAGCGTTTATCCAATCCGGATCTTCCAATGCTTCTTCAACCTTCATAGGTTCAATGCTAGAGATGAATGAGTAATGTTCACAAAAGTTAGCCAAACGAGTTTTAGAGCGAGTGATTCTCCCGGTTTGGATATCATTGTAGATTTGCTCGACGGGATGATCTTTGGCGATTCTTGCTCGAACTCGTGGAAGCTTTGGCTTGGCTCGGGGTGGAACATCCTCTTCATCTTGTTCTTCTTCTTGGCCTTCTTCATTGTTGACGTTGTCATTCTCTTGTCGTGGTGGAGAAGGAGGTTGTTGATGTTCATCTTGGTGTACTTCCTCGTTTTCTTCATCTTGGTGTGTCCCACTTGTGGATGCTTCCGTATCAATTCTCGGTTCACCTTGTCGTGAGGTGGAAGCTTCCACTTGGACGGACGAGGTACTCTCCTTCACCTCCGTTGGACGAATCTTGCCAATAGACAAGTCTTGGATTGCTTCCGAAGGGTCTTTGTCTCCTACATCAATTGGCAATTGCTCTACTTGCGAGCCGTTAGATTCATCAAACTTCACATCTACCGTCTCTTCAACCTTTCGGGTGAAATTGTTGTAGACACGGTAAGTGTGAGAGTTTGAGCCATAACCAAGTAGGATTTAGGAGCAAATTTAGAACGACGATGCTTATCAAGAATGTAGCACTTTGAGCCAAATACTCGAAAGTATCCAACTTGGGGGTTGTTACCGGTGAGGAGCTCGTATGCCGTCTTGCCGAGTAGCTTGTGAAGATACAAGCGATTTGTTGCATGACAAGCTGTCTCAACCGCTTCCGCCCAAAAGTGTTTTGGAGTCTTGTACTCATCAAGCATCGTTCTTGCCATCTCAATAAGAGTCCGGTTCTTCCTCTCAACAACTCCATTTTGTTGAGGTGTGTACGTAGCCGAGAACTCGTGTGAAATCCCCTCTTCGTTAAGAAAGGTATCCACATTTGCGTTCTTGAACTCCTTTCCGTTGTCGCTCCGAACCTTCTTGATCTTCACGTCAAATTGATTTTGGGCCTTCCTAGCGAAGTTTTTGAAGATCTTTTGGACCTGCGATTTGTCATCAAGAAAGAACACCCACGTAAATCTTGAAAAATCATCAACTATGACTAGACCAAATGAGTTACTACCGGGACTCTTGTAGGCATTTGGACCAAAGAGATCCATGTGAAGTAGCTCGAGTGGTCTTCTCGTGGTCATGATGTTCTTCGCGCGATGACTTCCTCCAACCTGTTTCCCTGCCTGACAAGCACTACAAAGTCAATCCTTGTCAAATATGACAGCTTTTACTCCAAGGATATGATCACCTTTAATAAGCTTATCAAGATTTCGCATGCCGACATGACCTAGCCTTCTATGCCACAACCAACCCTTAGAAGATTTAGCAACTAAGCAAGTTCTAGGTTGAGCCTTTTTAGTGAAATCAACTATGTAAAGATCACCTCTACGTGTACCGGTAAAGACCATTTTACGATTGTCTCTTCGAAACACTTGGCAATCTACCTCAGTAAATAGGACATTGAAACTGAAATCAGCGAGTCTAGATACTGAAAGTAAATTGTACCCAAGAGATTCAACGAGCATGACATTCTGTATGGAGCTATCATGTGAGATGGCCACCTTACCTAGGCCAACCACCTTACCCTTTGAGTTATCACCAAAAGTGACATACTTTCGAGGGCCATTGTTTTCAGCAAGCTCATGGAACATATCTCCATATAGCATAGGCACAATCAAGAGTAGGCAAGCTAGTAATCAAATTTTTGGGCAAACATCTTATGATAAGATTGATAGTTCTAAGATTGCGAATCATGTCAAGATCCTCTTCGGGTGTGGGGTGCAAAGGATCAATATGAGGTGCACAAGGGCTAGTAATGTACTTGTTCAAGTGATATTCATTGAAAATCTCAAGCATTTCATTTTTCCACTCATAGAAAAACTCTCCATCGAGAATAGGCACTCTACGTCTAAGACTCCCCAAAGTAGACACATCCATCTTCCTCCAAAGGTGCTTAAACCAAGGCAATGGAGACCAATGCTCTGATACCAATTGAAAGGATCGAGAAGAGGTGTCTAGAGGGGGGAATAGACTCAACTCAAGAAAAGTTGCAGTTTTTAATTCTCTTAAGTTGATGTGGAGTTTAAGCACAAGTTTAAACATTCACAATACATATCAAGCAAGCATGCAAGCATACAAAGAGTATATGAGCAGCGGAATGTAAAGCATGCAAGTTGCAAGAAAGTAAAGAGAAGGGATTGGAGTGTGCAAACGCAATTTGGAGACACGGAGATTTTTATCCGTGGTTCCGATAGGTGGTGCTATCGTACATCCGCGTTGATGGAGACTTCAACCCACGAAGGGTAACGGTTGCGCGAGTCCACGGAGGGCTCCACCCACGAAGGGTCCACGAAGAAGCAACCTTGTCTATCCCACCATGGCCGTCGCCCACGAAGGACTTGCCTCACTAGGGTAGATCTTCACGAAGTAGGCGATCTCCTTGCCCTTACAAACTCCTTGGTTCAACTCCACAATCTTGTCGGAGGCTCCCAAGTGACACCTAGCCAATCTAGGAGACACCACTCTCCAAGAAGTAACAAATGGTGTGTTGATGATGAACTCCTTGCTCTTGTGCTTCAAATGATAGTCTCCCCAACACTCAACTCTCTCTCATAGGATTGGATTTGGTGGAAAGAAGATTTGAGTGGAAAGCAACTTGGGGAAGGCTAGAGATCAAGATTTATGTGGTTGGAATGGAATATCTTGACCTCAACACAAGTGTAGGTGGTTCTCTCTCAGAAAATATGTATTGGAAGTGTAGGCATGTTCTGATGGCTCTCTCCACGAATGAAGAGTGGGTGGAGGGGTATATATAGCCTCCACACAAAATCTAACCGTTACACACAAATCACCAAACTCGGTGGGACCGATTCAGAGAACTCGGTCAGACCGATTTGGTTCATAATGTGACCGTTAGGTGTTTCGGTGGGACCGACATGTCAACTCGGTGGGACCGATATCATTAGGGTTAGGGCATAACGTAATCTCGGTGAGACCGATTACACAAACTCGGTGTGGACCGATTTTGGTAATAGACTAACAGAGAGTTGGTCAGGCAAACTCGGTGGGACCGATTCGCTCATCTCGGTTAGACCGAAACGTTACGAAGGGGTGACAGAGAGTTTGCATTGCAATCTCGGTGCGACCGATTGCAAATTTTGGTGAGACCAGAAATTATTGCAATAGGCAACAGAGAGTTTGCAATCCCATCTTGGTGAGACCGAGATCCCTATCGGTGAGACCGAAAAGACTAGGGTTTCTGGCAGTGGCTATGTCAAGATAACTCGGTGGCGCCGGATAGAAAGAATCGGTGGGGTCCGAGTTGACTTTTAGGTTTGGGACATATATGGATATGAGAAAGTGGTTGAGGGCTTTGGAGCATATCACTAAGCACTTTGAGCAAGCAAGCCATTAAGCAACACCTCATCCCCTCTTAATAGTATTGGCTTTCCTATGGACTCAATGTGATCTTGGATCACTAAAATAGAAAATGTAGAGTCCTGAGCTTTGAGCTTGAGCCAATCCTTTGTCTTCAGCATCTTGAAGGGGTTCCACATCCTCTAGTCCATGCCACTCTATTGTTGAACTTATCTGAAACATACTAGGTAGAAACATTAGTCCAACAAGAGATATGTTGACATTAATTACCAAAATCACCCAGGGAGCACTTGTGCTTTCAATCTCCCCCTTTTTGGTAATTGATGACAACATACATCAAAGCTTTAGATAAAGATATAGAGAACAACAAGTAAAGCTTTGGAAAGACATGTAACATGCATAGGCTCCCCCTATATGTATGCACTCATGTAAATATGGAACATAGGAGCATGTGAATGCATAAGCATGACAGAGTAATCCATGTGTTACATGTATCTTGGCCATATGCATCAGAGCAACTGATTCGAATATAGGAAATGTAACTTCATGCACATGAGTCCTTCTTGCAAACAGTATGTACAACAGCAAGAGATCCTCATGCACATGAGTTAGATGCATATACTTACCTTGTGGTCTTGAGTTGGCTTAGAAGAGAATGAACCTGAGTAAACAAGGTTAGATAACACAGATACATCTACTAGCCGGAGCAAACAAAAGAACCACAAAAGTACCAAGACTGGGATGACATGTATAAAGTGAGTACTGAGTACTCTGTTGATATAGACATGTCCCCAAAAGTAAAGATGTGCAATAAAATCAGAGATTTCCTTCCCTTAGATGTTGCTCCCCCTGGATCTTGCATGAGATATTGGGAGAAGATAGGGAACATAAAATCAGAGCAAAAGAAAAGAAACAGAGCTAAAGCAAGCAATCAAATATGATCATGTCTTTCCCCTCTTAAAGACATGTAATTTCTCTCCTCTTGAACACCAAGCATCTGAGGTCTGAGGTTTCTTACACACACTCCCCCTGAGTATCCTCTCCCCCTATAGAAATGATTAAGCATAGAGCTTTGATGTGATCCCTCTCTCCCCCTTTGACATCAATTTCCAAGAAGGGCTCTTCTGGATGTTTGTTTTATTGCAAAAGGGTTTGGTCCTTGAGTCACAAAGCAAAGCGAATGTGATGCTGGTAGAGAACAAGAGTCATTGAGTGGAGCTGGAGCAAAAAGACTGCAGAAATAAGTGGCAAGTTGTCTTTCCTGTAGTGAAATCGGTAGCACCGAGTTATGTGCTTCGGTGGCACCGAGAGAATTCGGTTGGGCCGAAGAAAACAAACCGGTGGAACCGAGTCCATCACTAAGAGAACACTTGTCACCTCAGCTCACTAGGCACTTAAGATCTCACAAGGATTTGCAAGGAATTAGCTAAAAGATTTGCAAAGAATTGGATGCAGAAAATGCAGAACAAGAAGAAATAAAAAGATCTAGATGAAGTTTTTTTTGAAAGGGGAAAACACAAATACATGAGACAAATGCACGAGAAACACAAGAGAACTTCATCTAGAATTGGGCGGCGACAAAGTCACCTATGTTAGAGTATATTGACTTAGGAGTCAAGTGAGAGCACTTGATCATAGGTCATACTCATTGTTTAAGCTCAAAAATGGGGTTACCATTTTTCGTTTAAGCATCTTGATGTATTCACATCTTGTTGAGTTGCTTTGCCCCATGATTTGGAGTAAAGCTTCTCTAAGATGGAACAACATACCTTGGGTGGTGGTGTTGATCTTGGTCATGTAGTTGAGCTTGTGTGGGTTGCTCAAGGTTGATGTAGTTGGGAGCACCACTTGGAATTTGAGTTCATCTACCTACATGGGTTAGTTTTGCAAGGAAGAGCACTTGTGTATCCAAAATGGCAATCATAAATCTTAATGTAGAATTTGTCAAAGGATATGTTTAAGAGTTTCGTGCTTCCTTGTCTTCAACCACCATTGTGTAGAGACTTGGTGATGTAGAAATTGCTCAAGATGTGAGTGAGTTGCAATCTCATGGATTTAGATTCATCCAAGTACCTACAAGGGTTAGATAGCATGCAAGCGTGCAAAAATATCCAAGACATATAGATAGCAACATGAAAGAAAAATCAAGGATTAGTCAAAGACTCATGCCTTGCATGTATCCAAATGGAGTTCCTACTCCAAGTTTGAAGCATCAATGATGTTCAATTCACCTCTCAAACGGCAAAAGACTTTTTCATCAAGCGGTTTGGTAAATATATCCGCTAATTGCTTATCGGTACGAACATGCTTAAGATTCATGTCCCCTTTGGCAACATGGTCTCGAATGAAATGATGACGAACTTCAATATGCTTAGTTCGAGAATGTTGCACGGGATTGTGAGCAATCTTAATAGCACTTTCATTGTCACAAAGCAATGGAACATGTCTCACATATATCCCATAATCTTTAAGAGTTTGGGTCATCCAAAGTAATTGAGCACAACATGATCCAGCAGCAATGTATTCCGCTTCGGCGGTGGATAAGGATACCGAGTTTTGTTTCTTGGAGGACCAAGACACAAGAGATCTACCAAGAAATTGACAAGTACCCGAAGTGGACTTTCTATCAACCTTGTCTCCGGCATAGTCCGAATCGGAGTAACCAACAAGATCGAAAGAAGACCTCTTAGGATACCAAATGCCAAAATTTGGTGTGTGTATTAAGTATCTCACTATCCTTTTCACAGCCTTAAGATGACACTCTTTAGGGGCCGCTTGATATCGTGCACACATGCACACACTTAGCATAATATCAGGACGAGAGGCACATAGATATAACAATGAACCAATCATAGAGCGGTAAACTTTTTGATCAACCGGTTCACCATCCTTAGTCAAGTCAAGATGTCCACTAGTAGGCATGGGTGTAGACATACCTTTGCATTCTTGCATATTGAACTTCTTGAATAAGTCCTTGGTGTACTTTGTTTGAGAGACAAAGGTACCTTCCTTAGTTTGCTTGATTTGCAAACCAAGAAAGAATTTGAGTTCACTCATCATAGACATCTCAAACTTCTCCGACATTAGCTTTCCAAACTTCTCACTAAAATGAGGGTTAGTTGAACCAAATATAATATCATCAACATAAATTTGGCACACAAATAGTTCTCCATTAACCCTTTTAGTAAAAAGAGTAGAATCAATTTTTCCAATTTCAAAGCCTTTTTCAATAAGGAACTTGGTCAAGCATTTATACCATGCTCTAGGAGCTTGTTTAAGACCATAAAGGGCTTTGTGAAGTTTGTAAACATGATTAGGTTTCTTAGGATTGACAAAGCCGGGAGGTTGCTTAACATAAACTTCCTCCTCAATTTCACCATTTAGAAAAGCACTTTTAATGTCCATTTGGTACAAGGTGATATCATGGTGATTAGCATAAGCAAGTAAGATGCGAATGGACTCAAGTCTAGCAACGGGAGCATATGTCTCACCATAGTCCATACCTTCGACTTGAGTGTAGCCTTGGGCGACTAGGCGTGCTTTGTTGCGGACGACTTGACCATCTTCATCTTGCTTGTTGCGAAACACCCATTTGGTACCAATGATGTTGTGGTTGTTGTCGGGCTTCTCGACCAATGTCCATACTTGATTTCTTTCAAAGTTGTGTAGCTCTTCATGCATAGCGTTTATCCAATCCGGATCTTCCAATGCTTCTTCAACCTTCATAGGTTCAATGCTAGAGATGAATGAGTAATGTTCACAAAAGTTAGCCAAACGAGTTTTAGAGCGAGTGATTCTCCCGGTTTGGATATCATCGTAGATTTGCTCGACAGGATGATCTTTGGCGATTCTTGCTCGAACTCGTGGGAGCTTTGGCTTGGCTCGGGGTGGAACATCCTCTTCATCTTGTTCTTCTTCTTGGCCTTCTTCATTGTTGACGTTGTCATTCTCTTGTCGTGGTGGAGAGGGAGGTTGTTGATGTTCATCTTGGTGTACTTCCTCGTTTTCTTCGTCTTGGTGTGTCCCACTTGTGGATGCTTCCGTATCAATTCTTGGTTCACCTTGTCGTGAGGTAGAAGCTTCCACTTGGACGGACGAGGTACTCTCCTTCACCTCCGTTGGACGAATCTTGCCAATAGACAAGTCTTGAATTGCTTCCGAAGGGTCTTTGTCTCCTACATCAATTGGCAATTGCTCTACTTGCGAGCCGTTAGATTCATCAAACTTCACATCTACCGTCTCTTCAACCTTTCGGGTGAAATTGTTGTAGACACGGTAAGTGTGAGAGTTTGAGCCATAACCAAGTAGGAATCCTTCATGAGATTTAGGAGCAAATTTAGAACGACGATGCTTATCAAGAATGTAGCACTTTGAGCCAAATACTCGAAAGTATCCAACTTGGGGTTTGTTACCGGTGAGGAGCTCGTATGCTGTCTTGCCGAGTAGCTTGTGAAGATACAAGCGATTTGTTGCATGACAAGCTGTCTCAACTGCTTCCGCCAAAAGTGTTTTGGGGTCTTGTACTCATCAATCATCGTTCTTGCCATCTCAATAAGAGTCCGGTTCTTCCTCTCAACAACTCCATTTTGTTGAGGTGTGTACGTAGCCGAAAACTCGTGTGAAATCCCCTATTCGTCAAGAAAGGTATCCACATTTGCGTTCTTGAACTCCGTTCCGTTGTCGCTCCGAACCTTTTTGGTCTTCATGTCAAATTGATTTTGGGCCTTCCTAGCGAAGTTTTTGAAGATCTTTTGGACCTGCGATTTGTCATCAAGAAAGAACACCCACGTAAATCTTGAAAAATCATCAACTATGACTAGACCAAATGAGTTACCACCGAGACTCTTGTAGTCATTTGGACCAAAGAGATCCATGTGAAGTAGCTCGAGTGGTCTTCTCGTGGTCATGATGTTCTTTGCGCGATGACTTCCTCCAACCTGTTTCCCTGCCTGACAAGCACTACAAAGTCAATCCTTGTCAAATATGACAGCTTTTACTCCAAGGATATGATCACCTTTAATAAGCTTATCAAGATTTCGCATGCCCACATGACCTAGCCTTCTATGCCACAACCAACCCTTAGAAGATTTAGCAATTAAGCAAGTTCTAGGTTGAGCCTTTTTAGTGAAATCAACTATGTAAAGATCACCTCTACGTATACCGGTAAAGACCATTTTACGATTGTCTCTTCGAAACACTTGGCAATCTACCTCAGTAAACAGGACATTGAAACCGAAATCAGCAAGTCTAGATACTGAAAGTAAATTGTACCCAAGAGATTCAACGAGCATGACATTTTGTATGGAGCTATCATGTGAGATGGCCACCTTACCTAGGCCAACCACCTTACCCTTTGAGTTATCACCAAAAGTGACATACTTTCGAGGGCCGTCGTTTTCAGCAAGCTCACGGAACATATCTTTATCTCCGGTCATATGATCAGTACATCCACTATCAAGGACCCATTCCTTTCCTCCGGCCATGTAGCCGCGAAGATTTGCCATAAGACCAAAGTGTCTCATCGCATCATCAAGATCATAGTCACTATCATCATCCTCATCATAGTATCCATGTTCAACATCATCTTGTGATTGATCAACTCCTAGAGAGGGTAATTCATTAGACAAATGATCATTTCTATGGTTATCTTTATGAATTCTAATAGCTTCGGAAATGATATTGCTAATGATTCCAACATCTCCTATGGCACGCATGAGATTGGTAAGCTCAAATAAACAATCACCAAAGCTAGGATCACTTGAATTCATCTTACTCAAGGCAATAGACTTATGGAGAATTTCGTCTAAATTTTTCAAGGAATAATTTGGAAATCGTTCCTCAAGAAATCTCCATATAGCATAGGCACAATCAAGAGTAGGCAAGCTAGTAATCAAATTTTTGGGCAAACCTCTTATGATAAGATTGATAGTTCTAAGATTGCGAATCATGTCAAGATCCTCTTCGGGTGTGGGATGCAAAGGATCAATATGAGGTGCACAAGGGCTAGTAATGTACTTGTTCAAGTGATATTCATTGAAAATCTCAAGCATTTCATTTTTCCACTCATAGAAAAACTCTCCATCGAGAATAGGCACTCTACGTCTAAGACTCCCCAAAGTAGACACATCCATCTTCCTCCAAAGGTGCTTAAACCAAGGCAATGGAGACCAATGCTCTGATACCAATTGAAAGGATCGAGAAGAGGTGTCTAGAGGGGGGGAATAGACTCAAGTCAAGAAAAGTTGCAATTTTTAATCTCTCTTAAGTTGATGTGGAGTTTAAGCACAAGTTTAAACATTCACAATACTTATCAAGCAAACATGCAAGCATACAAAGAGTATATGAGCAGTGGAATGTAAAGCATGCAAGTTGCAAGAAAGTAAAGAGAAGGGATTGGAGTGTGCAAACGCAATTTGGAGACACGCAAGGTGGTGCTATCGTACATCCGCGTTGATGGAGACTTCAACCCACGAAGGGTAATGGTTGCGCGAGTCCGCGGAGGGCTACACCCACGAAGGGTCCACGAAGAAGCAACCTTATCTATCCCACCATGGCCGTCGCCCACGAAGGACTTGCCTCACTAGGGTAGATCTTCACGAAGTAGGTGATCTCCTTGCCCTTACAAACTCCTTGGTTCAACTCCACAATCTTGTCGGAGGCTCCCAAGTGACACCTAGCCAATCTAGGAGACACCACTCTCCAAGAAGTAACAAATGGTGTGTTGATGATGAACTCCTTGCTCTTGCGCTTCAAATGATAGTCTCCCCAACACTCAACTCTCTCTCTCTCATAGGATTGGATTTGGTGGAAAGAAGATTTGAGTGGAAAGCAACTTGGGTAAGGCTAGAAATCAAGATTTATGTGGTCGGAATGGAATATCTTGACCTCAACACAAGTGTAGGTGGTTCTCTCTCAGAAAATAGGTATTGGAAGTGTAGGCATGTTCTGATGGCTCTCTCCACGAATGAAGAGTGGGTGGAGGGGTATATATAGCCTCCACACAAAATCTAACCGTTACACACAAATCACCAAACTCGGTGGGACCGATTCAGAGAACTCGGTCAGACTGATTTGGTTCATAATGTGACCGTTAGGTGTTTTGGTGGGACTGACAAGTCAACTTGGTGGGACCGATATCATTAGGGTTAGGGCATAATGTAATCTCTGTGAGACCGATTACACAAACTCGGTGTGACCGATTTTGGTTGTAGACTAACAGAGAGTTGGTCAAGCAAACTCGGTGGGACCGATTCGCTCATCTCGGTTAGACCGAAACGTTACGAAGGGGTGACAGAGAGTTTGCATTGCAATCTCGGTGCGACCGATTGCAAATTTTGGTGAGACAGAAATTATTGCAAGAGGCAACAGAGAGTTTGCAATCCCATCTTGGTGAGACCGAGATCCCTATCGGTGAGACCGAAAAGACTAGGGTTTCTGGCAGTGGCTATGTCAAGATAACTCGGTGGCGCCGGATAAAAAGAATCGGTGGGTCCGAGTTTGACTTTTAGGTTTGGGACATATATGGATATGAGAAAGTGGTTCAGGGCTTTGGAGCATATCACTAAGCACTTTGAGCAAGCAAGCCATTAAGCAACACCTCATCCCCTCTTAATAGTATTGGCTTTCCTGTGGACTCAATGTGATCTTGGATCACTAAAATAGAAAATGTAGAGTCCTGAGCTTTGAGCTTGAGCCAATCCTTTGTCTTCAGCATCTTGAAGGGGTTCCACATCCTCTAGTCCATGCCACTCTATTGTTGAACTTATCTGAAACATACTAGGTAGAAACATTAGTCCAACAAGAGATATGTTGACATTAATTACCAAAATCACCCAGGGAGCACTTGTGCTTTCAGAGGCCCCAGCCACGCCGTTCACCGGACAATGGACGACCACTTCCTCATATGACGTATACATGGTGGATACGCCAAAAGATAATAGCGGCGATGACAAGGAAAACCCAGTGGAGGATGACCCCTCTAAGACACAACCAAAGCGTCGGCGTCAGCGGCGCCGCTCTAAACCACGCCGCAGCAAGGACAGCAACACCGGCACAGGAAACGACAACACTCCGGACGGTGCCGAAGACGTAGAAGACCACGACGAACAAACTGACGAACAGGCCATAAATGAAGACTCGGAGGACGGTAGTTATCATCCGCTCTCCGAGGAGGAGGTGATCCTCAGCAACGAAGACTTTATCGTGCCCGAGGAACCCCTTGAGCAGGAGCGCTTTAGGCGCCAGCTAATAGCCACTGCAAGGAGCCTGAAAAAGAAGCAGCAGCAGCTTCAAGCTGATCAAGATCTGCTCAACGATAAATGGACTGATGTCCTGG
Source organism: Triticum aestivum (assembly GCF_018294505.1). Classification (NCBI taxonomy): domain Eukaryota; kingdom Viridiplantae; phylum Streptophyta; class Magnoliopsida; order Poales; family Poaceae; genus Triticum; species Triticum aestivum. The sequence continues at coordinate 452,320,224 of NC_057802.1, read as the reverse complement.
CAGCCGAAGAATACGGCCTTAAATTGCTACCTCAGTTTGACGATGAGGCGTTGGAGCCCATACCATCATCGCGCAATGCAGCTGACCGACCACCACGGGGCCGGGACAAAGCGGCAACTCAAGCCGAACACCAGCCTGCTCCACCTCACCGTAAGGGTAGAAATAAAACAGCTTGGGGACATGCCTACGACCTGCGGCAAAAATTGGATAATAATGCAGGACATATTAGATCGATCTACGGATCGCGAGGGCGTGCCCCGACACGTGACGACGGCCACCTATTCGGATGCAACAAGCCTAGTCACTCTCAGGCCGAACTCCGCAGACGGACTCCATCGGAGCTACGTCGCGACGTGGCCCGATATAGAGGCACCGCACACCCTCTTTGCTTCACTGATGAAGTAATGGATCATGAATTCCCAGAAGGGTTTAAACCCGCAAACATCGAGTCATATGATGGGATAACAGACCCCGCGGTCTGGATCGAGGATTTTCTCTTCCATATTCATATGGCTCGTGGTGATGATCTCCATGCCATCAAATATCTCCCACTAAAACTCAAAGGACCATCCCGGTACTGGTTGAACAGCCTGCCAGAAAACTCTATCAGCAGATGGGAAGATTTGGAAGAAGCCTTCTTGGACAACTTCCAAGGAACATACGTCCGGCCTCCGGATGCAGATGATTTAAGTCATATAGTCCAGGAGCCTAGGGAATCAGCCAGGATATTCTGGACTAGGTTCTTAACTAAAAAGAACCAGATAGTCGACTACCCGGATGCCAAAGCCCTGGCGCCTTTAAGCATAGCATCCGCGATGAATGGCTCGCCCGACATCTCGGGCAGGAAAAGCCGAAGTCCATGGCGGCTCTTACGGCACTTATGACCCGCTTTTGCGCGGGTGAAGATAGTTGGCTAGCCTGTTGCAACAATAATGCAAGCGAACCTGGCACCTCTGAAGCCAAGTATAGCAATGGCAAGCCCCGACACAACACACACAAGCGTCGAATCAACGGCAACCATACCAATGACACGGCGGTCAACGCCGGATTTAGTGGCTCCAAGTCCGGTCAGCGGAAGAAGACGTACAATAAGAACAATTCGGGCTCATCCAGTTTGGACCGCATACTCGATCGTCCGTGCCAGATACATGGCACCCCAGAAAAACCGGCCAACCACACCAAGAGAGATTGTTGGGTCTTTAAACAGGCCGGCAAGTTAAATGCCGATAACAAGGAGAAGGGGGCGCAGAGCAAGGACGATGACGAGGATACTCGGCCACCGAACACAGGGGGACATAAGAAATCCCCCCCCCCCAAGTTAAAACGGTGAACATGATATACGCCACCCATATCCCCAAGAAGGAGCACAAGCATGCACTCAGGGATGTCTACGCGATGGAGCCAGTCACCCCAAAATTCAACCCATGGTCCTCCTGTCCGATCACCTTCAATCGCAGGGATCACCCGACCAGTATCCGTCATGGCAGTTCAGCCACACTGGTCCTCGACCCAATTATTGATGGATTCCATCTCACGCGAGTCCTCATGGATGGTGGCAGCAGCCTGAACCTGCTCTATCAGGATACAGTGCCCAAAATGGGTATCGATCCCTCAAGGATCAAGCCCACAAAAACCACCTTTAAAGGTATCATACCAGGTGTAGAGGCCTGTTGCACGGGCTCAATCACACTAGAGGTGGTCTTCGGATCCCCGAATAATTTCCGAAGCGAAGAGTTAATCTTCGATATCGTCCCTTTCCGCGGTGGTTACCATGCGCTACTTGGACGAACCGCATTCGCTAAATTCAACGCGGTGCTGCACTATGCCTACCTCAAGCTCAACATGCCAGGACCACGCGGTGTAATAACGATCAACGGAAATATGGAGCGCTCCCTCCGTACCGAGGAGCACACCGCGACCCTTGCAGCAGAAGTACAAAGTAGCCTTTTTAGGCAGAACCTCAATTCGGCAGTAAAGCCCTCGGACACCGTCAAGCAAGTCCGAACTACTCTGCGGCAGGACGGTCCAGCTCGTCCAGAGCTTGACTAGCAATCCGGCCTCCGTCCCAGTCCCGATCAAGCGGCGACATTTGTGCCCCGCGTACATAACTACGCACTCAAAATACCATGGGCACGGACGGAGGCAAAGCTAGACCATGATCCATAATGCGGCTCAACCGCCCTTGGATCCTCACACCTTCCCTTTTTTTCATTTCAGGTTTTTTTTCTTCTCGAGCCTTTTTCTGATAACCTGATCATCGGACCGATCACGGGACGGATACACCAAGGAGGCAAGGAGCTTTGACGTACAAGGGAATCACCAGGTGGTCTCTGCAAACGATCGCTATACCTTTTTTACATACCCGCACGCAGCTCGCTCTTGGTCAAGGCATGTTAAATAGCCTATTGCTTATCGCACCATTTGTATCAATACGCCTTGACGTATTTATCAAATTATAATGGAAATAGTTCGCGGCCCAAATTTTTAAGGTCCCAGCTTATTACCTTTGCTTTCTTTCTGTTCTCCTTTGTTTTTTGCTGATAATTTTATCACATAGCACCCGTACACTTTGGTGCGTTTCATAATTGCCAGGGGCTTCGTAGCGCCTCGCACTACGGAAGCAAAGTCCGAACACTTTTACAGTACAGTTCGGCACCCTGAATTTAGCATTATATGCATTGGCTCTGAATCATGTCTTTGGTCAATAGTTGGGTTGCCCGGCTCCTGTGCTTACTACCTTACGTTCCGCTATATCGGCTAGGGTAGTAAAGGGAGAACTACTACGATTGTGTCCCGGTTTATCCGGATGAGCACGTCAGTAGAGAAAGCCGAAAACTGACTATCATGATGTGGCGAGAGCCGGTCAGCTGTTCGGAGGTTTCAAATCGCTAGAGGTTTTTTCCCGCATCATGCGACGGATCGGTACTTACCCGATCAGGTGTTTACAGTACCCCTCCAGTTCAGCCTTCCGAACACCAGGGGCTGCGCCTAAAATTTTATTGTCGAACTCCTATGGCTAAGTAAGGGTGATAAAGCATTATAGTCCGATTGCCTTGTTCGTTGCGCTAAACACCTCCTTCAAGGACCAAATAATTGGATCAAGAGTGTTTAGATTCCATCCCGAACACCCCCGTATTATCTACGTGGCGGCTGAAGCCGACGATAGGCCAACTCTCAGATTTAATAAAAACGGCCGCACAGGAGGTAAAAACTTACACAAAGCATTATATTACATAAATTGTCTTTGTTTCATAATACAGGGCGAGACAAACATGAATGTATTCATTCAAAGATCACGTCTTTCGCACACTGCCCCGCAACAATGCGAGATCCCTCCAGGACTCCATCAAAATACAGCTCAGGCTTGCCGTGCTCCTTGCCCTCCGGTGGCCCCTCGGTCACAAGCTTGACGGCATCCATCTTCGCCCACCAGATCTTTACGTGAGTGAAGGCCATGCGCGCGCCCTCGATACAGACCGACCGCTTGACGACGTCCCACCGAGGACATGCATTCACCAGCTGCTTCACGAGGCCGAAGTAGCTGTTGGGGATAGCTTCGGCAGGCAACAGCCGGATTATCAAATCCTTCATGGCTAGTTTGGCCATCCTATGCAGCTCGACCAGCTGTTTCAGCTGATCGGTAAAGGGCACTGGATGTTCTGGCGCAAGGTATTGCGACCAGAACAGCTTCTCTGTTGAGCTCCCTTCTTCGGCTCGGAAGAACTCCGCAACATCGGACGCGCCGTGCGGCAGATCCGCAAACACCCCTGGAGAACTCCGAATCCAGGTCAGTAAAAGATACTTCCTCTTCACACACTTGCTTTGCATACTAAATGCCTTACCCGCCGCAATCTTCCTGGCCTCTTGGATCTCCTGGAGGGCGCCCTGGGCCTCATTCCGGGCCGTCTCCACGCTCTGACGATCCTTGGCGAGTTCGGTCTCTTGAACCGACGCATCACGCTCCAAGGTCTCGCACTTCCTCACCGCGTCCTGGAGCTCTTGCTGGACCTCGTTGACCCGAGCCTTGAGCTTATTACGAGCGGCCTGCTCCTTGACAGCTTTCTTCCTCGGCTTCGGCCAAGGCTTTCTGCAGGGCCTCGACCTTGGTCGTCGCTCCTGCGCAAATCATGACATTACAGTCAATATGCATCATTTATTCTTTCCGAAATATATAGCAAGTCATTGCATACCTTGCTGCTGCTCCAGCTGTTTCCTCGCCTGGCCGAGCTCTCCCTCGGCCCGCTCCAGCTTCCGCTTTAGTTTGGAAACTTCGGCAGTGTGCGTGGTCGCGGCCAACAAAGACGCTTGCTTATTAGCATAAAGACACATTTAGTTTGCTCCCTGCGAAAATTAATTGATCCTCTGCCCGGTTTTTCTTTACGAACACCGGACAGTGTCTTAGGGGCTGCCGTCTATATATGGACTTTTCTCTTTTGCGTCGCTTACCTCAAAACCTGTCAGCAGGCTGCTGCAGGCCTCGGTTAGTCCGCTCTTGACGGACTGAACCCTTTCAATCACCATACCCATAAGGATACGGTGTTCATCCACAATGGAAGCGCCTCGTAGCGCTTCCCTTGAAGGAGGCTGCTCGCCGGATTCCGAAGCCGTATAGGTCTCCGGAACCGTCTCCGGCTGGGGGCCGAACTGAACATGGCCCCCATCGCTAGTCTCCATGGGGATTTGCTTCCCCATGTGTCCGGCGACCAAGGTTTCGCCCTCTGTCGCCACCCTGACAGCCTCCTGAACCTCCCCTGGCCGGAGAAGGTCATTTGGGACGTCACCTCGTTGTCACCCTTGGCCTTGGGAGAGTGAGTGGCAAGCGGTGACTCGCTGGCCATCGCCTTTGAATCCAACAAACCTCCTGATGAGGATCGCTGGAGGCTGTCGTGGGCCGGACTGTAATAGCACAATTTAATATATTAATGCCATGAGGCTGGACACATGGACATGCACAAGTTTTTAGTAATTACGATGTGGCCAGGGGCTTGGTCCTGGGGGGCCGCTCCGGACTGCTGTCGACATCCCACGCGGAGTTATCCGCGAGGGGGCCTTTTTCCCTCTTGGGCGCCTTCGCCTCCAAATTTGTAGAGGCCGCCCTCTTCTTCCTTCCCCCCTCAGGGGGGAGTTGCTTTCTTCCTCCTCCTCGTCATCGTCTTCGGGTGGCCGAGGAGTGAGTTTGGTCTTCGGACGACATGTCCGAAGCTCCCTTACGGCGGGGGCCACTTCGGACCCCCTTGGCCTTTTTCCTGGCCTTCTCCGGCGCCTTGTAGGGCGCGGGAACCAACATCTTCTCTAGGAGCGGGATGACTGGTTCCTTGGGCAGCGGAGCCGGACAGAGAATCCGCTCCGCTTTCTCTGTCCATGCCTGAGAAGTGAACATTAAAGTTTTTAGATATCTTCCCTGAATAACTAAGAGGAGGATGCACCTTGAGACATGAATGACTTACCGCACTGGCAGGGTGGGCAAGATCGTGCCCACGGTCCGAGTCTATGGCCGGCGGCGTCTCGGTGCCCTTGAAGAGCAACTTCCAGACATCTTCGTGAGTGGTTCCGAAGAGCCTCTCCAAAGTCTGGTGCTTCTCCGAATCAAATTCCCACAAAGGGCATGTTCGACTCTGGCATGGAAGGATCCGCTGAACAAGCATCACCTGGATCACATTGACGAGCTTGATGTTTTTATCCACCATGCTCTTGATGCGCGTTTGCAGCGCTGTCAGTTCGTCCGACGAAGACCAGTCCAGTCCCTTCTTTAGCCAGGAGGTGAGCCACATTAGAGCTTCGGACTTGAACTCTGGAGCCGCGGCCCAAGTGGCGTCACGAGGCTCTGTGATATAGAACCACTGCTTCTGCCACTCCTTGACGGTCTCCACAAACGTACCTTTGGGCCATGTGACGTTGGGCATCTTGCTCACCATGGCTCCTCCGCACTCTGCTTGTTGGCCATCCACCACCTTCGGCTTCACGTTGAAGATCTTGAGCCATAAGCCGAAGTGGGGCTGGATGCGGAGGAAGGCCTCGCACACGACAATGAATGCCGAGATATCGAGGAAGGAGTTCGGGGATAGACCATGGAAATCTAGCCCTTAATAGTACATCAATCCACGGATGAAAGGGTGAAGTGGAAACCCCAGTCCGCGGACGAAGTGAGGGAGGAAAACTACCCTCTCAGTAGGCTTCGGGGTGGGGATGACTTGCCCCTTGGTGGGCAGACGGTGGGCGATTCCTTTCGCCAGAAACCCGGCCGCCCGAAGCTGGGTGATGTCCTTCTCCTTGACGGAGGAGACCATCCACTTGCCTTGTCCTCCGGATCCGGACATGATTGAGTGCTTCCTGGCGGAGGAGAAGATGGGAACTTGGGCGCTGGAGCTCGAGAATGGAAGGACATAGAGGAGAAGGCGTGGGTGAAGAAAGGGAATTCTTATCTCCTTATAAAGGCAGTGAATATTGAACGCCTCCCCACTCGCCTTTAAACTCGCCTATTCCCAAGGGCGGCGCAAACGGCACGATTGGGTTACCCATGCCCGTATTGATGAGAATCCCGCAATAAGGGGACACGATCTCTGCTTTGACAAGACATGCGAATGGAGACCGCATCTCGAAACGCGGAACGGCAGACGAAAACGGTTCGAAATAATGACCGGGTAGATGTGATGTCACATTACAAAAAAGTTGTCAGCGGATTAGACTCGTGGAATATTATACTCTCTGTGGTTGTGTGTGGTGCTTGTGTCACAGGTCCGGATACATTCTACGCGTCCGAAGACTATCTTGGAGTATTCGGGAAGGGGAACCCGCCTTGCAATGCCGAAGACAATCTGCGTGCCGGACACCTCGTCATTGAAGCCTGGTTCAGGGGCTACTGAGGGAGTCCTGGACTAAGGGGTCCTCGGGCGTCCGGCCTGTTAGTCATGGGCCGGACTGATGGGCTGTGAAGATACGAAGATCAAAGACTCCACCCGTGTCCGGATGGGACTCTCCTTGGCGTGGAAGGCAAGCTTGGTGATCAAATATGAGGATTCCTTTCTCTGTAACCAACCTTATGTAACCCTAGACCCCTCCGGTGTCTATATGAACCGAAGGGCTTAGTCCGGATAGATAGATACTCATTACCATAGTCATACAAGCTAGACTTCTAAGGTTTTAGCCATTACGATCTCGTGGTAGATCAACTCTTGTAATACTCATATTCATGAAGATCAATCAAGCAGGAAGTAGGGTATTACCTCCATAGAGAGGTCCTGAACCTGGGTAAACATTATGTCCCCTGTAACACCCACGATGCGGCTATATCTCCCACGTGTCGAGGCACGACTTAGAGGCATAACCGCATTGTGGTTTTGTCGCAAGAAGGGTCATCTTCACACAATCCCATGTAATGAACAAGAATGGGATAAAGAGTTGGCTTACAATCGCCACTTCACACAATACATAAATAAATCATACAGCAATCCGAGTACACACATAGGTCCGACTACGGAACCAAAAGAGAAGAAGACAACCCCAAATGCTAGATCCCCGATCGTCCCAACTGGGCTCCACTACTGATCATCAGGAAACGAAACATAGTAACGACCAAGTTCCTCGTCGAACTCCCACTTGAGCTCGGTTGCGTCATCTGCACTGGTATCGTCGGCACCTGCAACTGTTTTAGAAGTATCTGTGAGTCACGAGGACTCAACAATCTCACACCCGCGAGATCAAGACTATTTAAGCTTATGGGTAGGAGAAGGGTAAGGTGGTGAGGTTGCAGCAGCGACTAAGCATATATGGTGGCTAACATACACAAATAAGAGCGAGAAGAGAAGCAACGGAACGGTCGTCAACTAGTAATGATCAAGAAGTGATCCTGAACTCCTACTTATGTCAAACATAACACAAGAACCGTGTTCACTTCCCGGACTCCGCCGAGAAGAGACCATCACGGCTACACACGCGGTTGATGTATTTTAATTAAGTCAAGTGTCAAGTTCTATACAACCGGATATTAACAAATTCCCATCTGCCACATAACTACGGGCACGGCTTTCGAAAGATAAAACCCTGCAAGGGTGTCCCAACTTAGCCCATTATAAGCTCTCACGGTCAACGAAGGATATTCCTTCTCCCGGAAAGACCCGATCAGTCTCGGAATCCCGGTTTACAAGACATTTCGACAATGGTAAAACAAGACCAGCAAAGCCGCCCGAATGTGCCGAAAAATCCCGATAGGAGCTGCACATATCTCGTTCTCAGGGCACACCGGATGAGCAAGATGTCGGGTGGGCATAGACCCTGGTTGCCCAGGGGGCGCCGGACATCGCTTGGTTTGGACCAGCACTCGAAGGAGCACTGGCCCGGGGGGGTAAATAAAGATGACCCTTGAGTCTACAGAATCCAAGGGAAAAAGGCTTAGGTAGGCGAATGGTAAAACCAAGGTTGGGCCTTGCTGGAGGAGTTTTATTCAAAGCGAACTGTCAAGGGGGTCCCATAAATCACCCAACCGCGTAAGCAACGCAAAATGAAGGAACATAACACCGGTATGACGGAAACTAGGGCGGCAAGAGTGGAACAAAACACCAGGCATAAGGCCGAGCCTTCCACCCTTTACCAAGTATATAGATGCATTAATTAAGATAAGAGATATTGTGATATCCCAACATATCCATGTTCCAACATGGAACAAACTTAATCTTCACCTGCAACTAGCAACGCTATAAGAGGGGCTGAGCAAAAGCGGTAACATAGCCAAGCAACGGTTTGCTAGGAAGGGTGAAAAGGTTAGAGGCTGACATGGCAATAAGGGAGGGATGATATAGCAAGTGGTAGGTAGCGCGGCAAAGCAATAGAGCGAACAACTAGCAAGCAAAGATAGAAGTGATTTCGAGGGTATGGTCATCTTGCCTGAAATCATGTAAGGAAGAAGAACGAGTCCATGAAGGAGACAAACAGACGTAGTCGAACGAATCCTCACAACTGCGGAACGAAACCGAAGCTAACGACAGAAGCAACCCGGAAAGAAACAAACAACATAGTAAACAACCACCACATACACAAGGCATGATGCAAAATCAAGTATGATGCATGTCCGATGTAATGAGGCATGGCATGGCAAAGTGCAACAAACAATACTACAAATTAAGTGGAGCTCAATATGCAACGAGTTGCATATTGACGAAACACCACATTCAAGTTATTTAGTTTGCTCTTGTTTATGTACACAACAATATTAAATGTTATTAAACATGGCAAGGGGTGAAGCATAAGTAAACTAACTATTTAAGCAAGTTAAAAGAGGCCGGAAACAATAAACAACAATTCCGGAAAATCCCCATATGCATTTTTTGAATTTGCTACTGTTCTGCCATAAACACAATTTTAATTTTGTTAAATAGAAAAATAATGTGCACCAAATTAAACTAGGCATTTTTCTACCCCATTTACATATAAAGTTTATTAAATTCCGAGTTACGGTTAATTAGTTATGAAATAAATCATTTTAGCATGCCATTTGAGCAAAATTAAACAAACATCATTTTAAACATTTTAAACAAGGACGTAAGCAGCATATTATGAAACTAGATGAAATTCTGAGCATTTTTCATATATAATGTTTTTACAAATGATGCATGGTTATTAAGTTATTATATGCATGACAAAGAGGGTGTTTCTGCAAAACAGTAAATCCTGGGAAAATAGTTAAAATCGCAGAACCTAAAAAAAACTATGCGGGCCGAATCTGGCTAGCCCAACAGGAGCACAGGGGAGGACTGGGGCCGCTCACCCATGGGCCAAGGCCCGGGTCAGTGGAGAGGGAGGCCTGCAAGGGCACGCTGGACCGCGGTGCGGGAGGTTGGGCCAGGAGGCGCGGACGAGGCCGCGTCCCACGCAGCAGGACGACGCGTCCACGGTGCGGCGAGCGGGCGGTCAACGCGGGCTTGACCCGATGGCTGGCGCTGGTCTCGCTTGATGCAGAGGAAGCAGACAGGGGGACTTGGCGCTGGCGTCTCCCGGCGATGGCCGGTAGCGAGCGGAGCTTGGCAAGGCGGCGACCGAGGCGACGAACTGGAGGAGGTGCTCGGGCGGCTTGGCGAGGGGAGAGGTCAACGCGGGAGTGCGTCTCCTCGTTCGATGCAGGGTGAAACAGAAGGGCGGAACGGGCATCCCGCTTGCTCTTTCGCTTGAACCGAACGAAGGTAGAGGCGTGCCTCTCGCCGGGGAGAAGCAGGACGACGGGGACCCGAGGGCGCAGTGCGTCCAGGTCCGCGGCGGAGTAGGCGGCGTGGTGCGGATCCGGGTGCAGAAGTGGCGGACGCGGCTGACGAACTCCATGGCGGGCTAGTTCCTACAGGCCGACGACGGCACGGGGATTAGAGAGAGAACCAGGGGAAACAGGGTGAGGAGGAGGAGGAGAGGCACGGCCTTGGGACCTGACGGTTCAGGGAATTGGCGAGGCGGCTGGAGGCACACACGGCATGGAGGAGCTCCTCTCCCGTTAGGCTCGTGCGCGCGGGACGAAGTAGAGGAGGTGGCGCCATGGAGCTTGGCGAGTTCCTGCTCGTTCCTATTAAGGAGAGAGAGATGGCCACCGTGAGAGAGAGAGGGGGAAATCACAGGAGGGGGAGGAGAGGTCGCGGGGCTGTCGGGGCACTCATCTCCGGCGATGTTCCGGTCACCGGTGTCGACCGGCCGACGAGGCGGGGTCGAGGGTGATGGGGAGCTGCGGGAGGAGCTCGGGCAAAGGCAGGGGATCGAACCCCTCTCGATCTAGATCGAGGAGGGAGCGGGAGGCGCGGCTGCGGCTTGCGGTGGAGATCGAGCAGAGGCAGAGGCTGGTGGATTGGATCGGGGGGGAATGAGGAGATCCCGAGGAAGAAAAGGGAGGTGGGTGGCGGCGGCTCGGGAATAGGTGGATGGGACAAGCCTCCTAAAAACTAGGGTTAGGCTGTTTAAATAGCTAGGTGGACTAGGCAAAACGGACCCTTCGATCAAAATTGAACGGTCGAGAAAAATAGGCCGTGGAGTCCAATAAAGAAAACGGAGATGTTTTATAGATGTTTTGGGATGATCCGGACCCAACGGTGATGACTGAGTGGGTCGGGTTCGGGACAGGTTTCGGACGTGCGCGAGAAGGGGTTTTGTGCATTGCAGAGAGGCTCAAACGGCCAGACAACAAAAGAACGGTTGGTCTCGAAAGGGACAACGGAGGCAACAGGTAGAAGCGGGAACTACGAACGGACCACGAGTTTAAGAAAACATGCGGATGCAATGCGAATGATGCGATGATGAATGCAACAAACAAATAAATACACGCGATGATAACAAAAAAACAAGGAAGGCGTCCGGGGCGTCGGTCTTGGGGCGTTACAACACTCCACCACTACAATAGGATCTCGTCCCGAGATCTAGGACGGCACCGGAGAAAAGCGGAAGAGGAAGAGAAGAGGTAAAGCTAAGTTGCTTCTTTAACAAACGAGTGAAACCACGAACCTTGAGAGGTTAAATAATTTAAAGAAGAATACAATGGAGATGAACGCGATTGCAAACACTCCGTTAGAAAAAAAGGAACAAGGAACATTACGGGAACCTTGTAGGTTGAAGGACATGAAACAAGAGCTTAACGGATCAAAATTAATATGAAAGCACACCGGTAGAAAAGAGAAACAAGGAACACCATGTGAACCTTGGAGTTTGCAAATCTATGAATGGTGAGAACAATGGACAAGAAGGAATTGAAACCACTCTGGCTGAAACGAGATAAACAAGGACCAAGGAAGAACAAATGCGGACATCACTCCGGTTGAAGAGATGCAAGACTTGATAAGATGAAAGAACCTGAAAAGAGGACACGACACTCCGGTTAAATGGATAAGCAAGGAAAGAACACGATCTTCACAATTCGAGATGATGAGCGAAGAGAGCAACATCGCAATGACTCTGGAAGAAAGAGTAGAAGATAGATCATTGAAATAAATGAATGGAGAAGAAAATGCCAACTTCTGCCACAAATGATCTTGGAAAGCACCCTTCCAAGAAGGTTAGAACGGAGTTGTTGGAAAACCAACAACGGAAGGAATAAGCTTGTAGTGGGCTTATGGAAAACTTCTCAAGATAGAGGCGAAATTCTGCCACTACGGAAACAACTAATATAATTGATAACACCAACGAGATGAAAAACTTCTTTCACCAAGAGGATATGAGAAAACTTGGATCATTGATAAGCACCATAATAGCAACATTCCTTAGGGAAGGCTTTAGGTGAAATATAACCCAATACAACTCCAACAAAAAGATTGATGGATTTAAAATACCTCATTCTTGACAACAATATGAATCAAGAAACATGAAGGAAATTGTCAAGAGTAATATAACACCACCTCAAATGATAAGGTAGAACGAATTGCACTTTAGAATGCAAGATGAAGAATGCTTGGACTGCACAAAACAAAACATGTGTTGAGCACCATGTTTATTTTTAGAGTATAGCTTGGCTGATCTTAACTTCAAGAGAAATCTTGAAGAACAATTGAAGAATGAAAGGAATCCTTGATGAGCCACCATGTTGATCCTCCATGAAGAACTCCGATAATAAAAGAATGATCAAACGAAAGGGAAAGTTGAAAAGAACTCCGAGAGAAGCCTTGCAATGATTAGATGAAGCTTTGAACTGACATAATTGAAATAACTTGGAGCTTCGGAAAGAAAAATGAACAAATGAGATCAAGAATTTTGATGAATCTCCGGAATAAGGAATTAATCACTTGGATGAAACAAGAATAAGAATTACATTATGCTTAGCCTTCACCAATTTGGATTGATGACAAGCAACGGATTTTGCATACTACTTATTCTCGTAGAAAGGATTAAGATAGATATTGCGCAAACTTGGGAAGGTCTTCATCGAACCACCGGTAGGATTGAAACAACGAATAAATTGATATGATAACGAAGGAAGAGAACTCTTGAACGAACCACCATAAGAATCTGAAAATCAACGAAGATAAGATAAAGAAACATCGGGAAGAATTAGAAAATGAACGAAGATACTTGAAAGAATTTAGATACAAGTGAACGAAGAGATCACGAGCTGATTAGAGAATACTTGAACGGTGCACCGGAATAATATGGAGATGAACGAAGAGACATCAATTTAGAATAATTGGAGAACAAGGCTGAAAACTTGAATGAATAATTCTGAGATGATGGGCTCCGGAGAATCAAACTGAAAAGACTCCTGAAATGCTCCGGATGGGTGAAAAGAGTTCTCACAATCGAAAACAATTATGAGAGGATGGCATAAGTTAGAACTATGAATCTTGAAGAGAATGGAGCAAGATTTAAGAGAAACTCTTCTTTGGTCTTCAAAATCCGAGAATGACAATGAGAAACACCACCATGAATTGTTGAGATACTCCGGGATGAAAATTAGAAAGGTTGAACCAACGATGAAAAGAATTTGAAAGATCTTGGAGAAAGACATTTGACTGATGATAATTCATTCTTACGTCAAACTTTGCAATGAATTTGAGAATAACTCCGAAAAATTAGAAGAGTCAGGTAAGATCCTGGGAAAAGACCAGTGGGTTAGGGCCCACTCAAAAGATACACCGTTGAATGATTAAAAGAAAGATTGCGCCAGTTGAATTAAATGGCTCAAAAGAGATAACAACCTCGAGATACCTTGAACGGATTGGGAATGGAAATGCGAATCTTCTGAGATATCTTCAGCACTCCGGAACAATTGAATAGCAAGCGGGGAATGATTAAGAGATATACCGGCATGAGAAAGCATTTGAAAGGAGGAAAGGGCTATAATCAACACTGAAAGCTTCAATTGAATCCACCGGCAAAGAATACGAGAATGAAGAATGATAATCTTGAAGCTTCCTGAGCATCTTCCTGAGAATCACCAGCTAAGAACATTGATGGAAAAGAATGGAGAAACTTCACATCCATAAGATGGATACATGATTAAGAAATCTGAGTCCTTGAAGAAAGAGGGTGGGAGGGTGGGAAAACAAAAGCAACTTGGGTCGGATATAACGAACACTGTTGAGAAAAAACTTAGAACTGATCTTGCGAATGTTGGAATGACTCGATGCACTTGAAGAGAAACACACCGGTTGAAAAGAATTAATATGACAACCTCGATGATCGAAAGGATTAGCAACCACATAGAAATATGAGAACACCGCTTAGAATAAGGTATGGAATCAACACTTGGCATTGAAGCAACTCGAATACCGCAAAACAAAACAAAAAATAAAGGATTTGGCTTGCAGAATAAGCCGGAAACAAACATATGATAGATCCCATATCGTATCATGTGTGTGTTGGAAAGATATCCTACGAGATACTTGAATTCCCACTTATAAACTCCTGAAACTTTATGGTTATGCAATCTGGTGTTGGGGATACAGGGGACGCAATATATCTCACCCAAACTAACAATACCTAGATCCAGCTGTATCCATCCTTCAACACATAACCAAGAAACCTTCGGAAATCGTGTACCTCAACCTTCGAAAAGCATCCGTTATACGAGTTATGGCAATACTCCCGAACTCCCGCCCCAGTACTGGGTGGCGTCGAGGTGATCTCACCAACAACTGCATAAAAGAGATTTTCGATGTCGGCGAAACTCAGGTATTCCAGAACTGCACCGATAAAATTGTGACGACAACACCTCGGAGCTCAACTCCCCGGGACACTGCCACAACCCCTAAATGTCAGGAGGCACCAAGAACAATGTTCTCGTCACAAAACCATCGGAACGATTCCAAGATACCCGCGTGATCCTAAAAAATTTAGTGAAATTTGAGGAGAGAAAAGTCAAAACTTCTACGTCAGGAGGCCTCACCAGAGCGACGAAGGGACTGAGGAATAGAATCCTACTCCCCGATATATGTAATCCTAAGACTCAAAACAATTTTGTTCTAGACTCAACAACGTCAGCGATTCGACCAAGCAGGGGGCTCCTAAGTCGGGGATGGCTCCCATACCAACTTGTAACACCCACGATGCGGCTATATCTCCCACGTGTCGAGGCACGACTTAGAGGCATAACCGCATTGTGGTTTTGTCGCAAGAAGGGTCATCTTCACACAATCCCATGTAATGAACAAGAATGGGATAAAGAGTTGGCTTACAATCGCCAGTTCACACAATACATAAATAAATCATACAACAATCAGAGTACACACATAGGTCCGGCTACGGAACCAAAAGAGAAGAAGACAACCCCAAATGCTAGATCCCCGATCGTCCCAACTGGGCTCCACTACTGATCATCAGGAAACGAAACATAGTAACGACCAAGTTCCTCGTCGAACTCCCACTTGAGCTCAGTTGCGTCATCTGCACTGGTATCGTGGGCACCTGCAACTGTTTTGGAAGTATCTGTGAGTCACGAGGACTCAGCAATCTCACACCCGCGAGATCAAGACTATTTAAGCTTATGGGTAGGAGAAGGGTAGGTGGGTGGAGGTTGCAGCAGCGACTAAGCATATATGGTGGCTAACATACGCAAATAAGAGCGAGAAGAGAAGCAACGGAACGGTCGTCAACTAGTAATGATCAAGAAGTGATCCTGAACTCCTACTTACGTCAAACATAACACAAGAACCGTCTTCACTTCCCGGACTCCGCCGAGAAGAGACCATCACGGCTACACACGCGGTTGATGTATTTTAATTAAGTCAAGTGTCAAGTTCTCTACAACCGGATATTAACAAATTCCCATCTGCCACATAACCGCGGGCACGGGTTTCGAAAGGTAATACCCTGCAGGGGTGTCCCAACTTAGCCCATGATAAGCTCTCACGGTCAATGAAGGATATTCGTTCTCCCGGAAAGACCCGATCAGTCTCGGAATCCCGGTTTACAAGACATTTCGCCAATGGTAAAACAAGACCAGCAAAGCCGCCCGAATGTGCCGACAAATCCCGATAGGAGCTACACATATCTCGTTCTCATGGCACACCGGATGAGAAACACGTCGGGTTGGCATAGACCCTGGTTGCCCAGGGGGCGCCGGACATCGCTCGGTTTGGACCAGCACTCGAAGGAGCAATGGCCCGGGCGGTAAATAAAGATGACCCTTGAGTCTGCAGAACCCAAGGGAAAAAGGCTTAGGTAGGTGAATGGTAAAACCAAGGTTGGGCCTTGCTGGAGGAGTTTTATTCAAAGCGAACTGTCAAGGGGGTCCCATAAATCACCCAACCGCGTAAGGAACGCAAAATCAAGGAACATAACACCGGTATGGCGGAAACTAGGGCGGCAAGAGTGGAACAAAACACCAGGCATAAGGCCGAGCCTTCCACCCTTTACCAAGTATAGAGATGCATTAATTAAGATAAGAGATATTGTGATATCCCAACATATCCATGTTCCAACATGGAACAAACTTAATCTTCACCTGCAACTAGCAATGCTATAAGAGGGGCTGAGCAAAAGCGGTAACATAGCCAAGCAACGGTTTGCTAGGAAGGGTGAAAAGGTTAGAGGCTGACATGGCAATAAGGGAGGCATGATATAGCAAGTGGTAGGTAGCGCGGCAAAGCAATAGAGCGAACAACTAGCAAGCAAAGATAGAAGTGATTTCGAGGGTATGGTCATCTTGCCTGAAATCCCGCAAGGAAGAAGAACGAGTCCATGAAGGAGACAAACAGACGTAGTCGAACGAATCCTCACAACTCCGGAACGAAACCGAAGCTAACGAGAGAAGCAACCCGGAAAGAAACAAACAACATAGTAAACAACCACCAGATACACATGGCATGATGCAAAATCAAGTATGATGCATGTCCGATGTAATGAGGCATGGCATGGCAAAGTGGAACAAACAATACTACAAATTAAGTGGAGCTCAATATGCAACGAGTTGCATATTGACGAAACACCACATTCAAGTTCTTTAGTTCGCTCTTGTTTATGTACACAACAATATTAAATGTTATTAAATATCGCAAGGGGTGAAGCATAAGTAAACTAACTATTTAAGCAAGTTAAAAGAGGCCAGAAACAATAAACAACAATTCCGGAAAATCCCCATATGCATATTTTGAATTTGCTAGTGTTCTGCCATAAACACAATTTTAATGTTGTTAAATAGAAAAATCATCTGCACCAAGTTCAACTAGGCATTTTTCTACCCCATTTACATATAAAGTTTATTAAATTCCGAGTTACGGTTAATTAGTTATGAAATAAATCATTTTAGCATGGTATTTGAGCAAAATTAAACAAACATCATTTTAAACATTTTAAACAAGGACGTAAGCAGCATATTATGAAACTAGATGAAATTCTGAGCATTTTTTATATATAATGTTTTTACAAATGATGCATGGTTATTAAGTTATTATATGCATGACAAAGAGGGTTTTTCTGCAAAACAGTAAATCCTGGGAAAATAGTTAAAATCGCAGAACCTAAAAAAACCTATGCCGGCCGAATCTGGCTAGCCCAATAGGAGCACAAGGGAGGACTGGGGCTGCTCACCCATGGGCCAAGGCCCGGGTCGGTGGAGAGGGAGGCCTGCAAGGGCACGCTGGACCGCGGTGCGGGAGGTTGGGCCAGGAGGCGCGGACGAGGCCGCGTCCCACGCAGCAGGACGACGCGTCCACGGCGCGGCGAGCGGGCGGTCAACGCGGGCTTGACCCGATGGCTGGCGCTGGTCTCGCTCAATGCAGAGGAAGCAGACAGGGGGACTTGGCGCTGGCGTCTCCCGGCGATGGAAGGCAGCGAGCGGAGCTTGGCAAGGCGGCGACCGAGGCGACGAACTGGAGGAGGTGCTCGGGCGGCTTGGCGAGGGGAGAGGTCAACGCGGGCGTGCGTCTCCTTGTTTGATGCAGGGTGAAACAGAAGGGCGGAACGGGCATCCCGCTTGCTCTTTCGCTCGAACCGAACGAAGGCAGAGGCGTGGCTCTCGCCGGGAAGAAGCAGGATGGCGGGGACCCGAGGGCGCAGTGCGTCCAGGTCCGCGGCGGAGCAGGCGGCGTGGTGCGGATCCGGGTGCAGAAGTGGCGGACGCGGCTGACGAACTCCATGGCGGGCTAGTTCCTACAGGCCGACGATGGCACGGGGATTAGAGAGATAACCAGGGGAAACAGGGTGAGGAGGAGGAGAGGCACGGCCTTGGGACCTGATGGTTCAGGGAATTGGCGAGGCGGAGGGAGGCAGGCACGGCATGGAGGAGCTCCTCTCCCGTTGGGCTCGTGCGCGCGGGACGAAGCGGAGGAGGCGGCGCCATGGAGCTTGGCGAGCTCCTGCTCGTTCCTGTGAAGGAGAGAGAGATGGCCACCGTGAGAGAGAGAGAGGGGGAAATCATAGGAGGGGGAGGAGAGGTCGCGGGGCTGTCGGGGCACTCATCTCCGGCGATGTTCCGGTCGCTGGTGTCAACTGGCCGACGAGGCGGGGTCGAGGGTGATGGGGAGCTGCGGGAGGAGCTCGGGCAAAGGCAGGGGATCGAACCCCTCTCGATCTAGATCGAGGAGGGAGCGGGAGGCGCGGCTGCGGCTTGCGGTGGAGATCGAGCAGAGGCAGAGGTTGGTGGATGGATCGGGGGGAATGAGGAGATCCCGAGGAAGAAAACGGAGGTGGGTGGCGGCGGCTCGGGAATAGGTGGATGGGACAAGCCTCCTAAAAACTAGGGTTAGGCTGTTTAAATAGCTAGGTGGACTAGGCAAACCGGACCCTTCGATCAAAATTGAATGGTCGAGAAAAATAGGTTGTGGAGTCCAATAAAGAAAACAGAGATGTTTTATAGATGTTTGGGGATGATCCGGACCCAACGGTGATGACTGAGAGGGTCGGGTTCGGGACAGGTGTCGGACGTGCGCGAGAAGGGGTTTTGTGCATTGCAGAGAGGCTCAAACGGCCGGACAACAAAAGAACGGTTGGTCTCGAAAGGGACAACGGAGGCAACAGGGAGAAGCGGGAACTACGAACGGACCACGAGTTTAAGAAAACATGCGGATGCAATGCGAATGGTGCGATGATGAATGCAACAAACAAATAAATACACGCGATGATAACAAAAAAACAAGGAAGGCGTGTGGGGCGTCGGTCCTGGGGCGTTATAGTCCCCCGTCTCATGTTACCATTGATCCTAGACGCACAGTTCGGGACCCCCTACCCGAGATCCGCCGGTTTTGACACCGACACCTGTCGACATACAAGAAAGCTCGTTGATACGTCTCCAACGTATCTATAATTTTTTATTGTTCCATGCTATATTATATTCTATTTTAGATGCTTATTGGGCTTTATTATACACTTTTATATTATTTTTGGGACTAACCTATTAACCGGAGGCCCATCCCAAATTGTTGTTTTTTTGCCTGTTTCAGTGTTTCGAAGGAAAATGATATCAAACGGAGTCCACACGGAATGAAACCTTAGGGAACGTGATTTTCAGAACAAACGTGATCTAGAGGACTTGGATTCTACGTAAAGTAATCAACGAGGAAGGAAAGAGGCAGGGGGCGCGCCTACCCCCCTGGGCGCACCCTCCACCCTTGTGGGGCCCTCGTTGCTCCATCGACGTACTTCTTCCTCCTATATATACCCCTATACCCTGGAAACATCATATACGGAGCCAAAACCCTATTTCCACCGCCGCAAACTTCTGTACCCGTGAGATCCCATCTTGGGGCCTTTTCCGACGCTCCACCGGAGGGGGCATTGTTCACGGAGGGCTTCTACATCAACACCATAGCCTCTCCGATGATGTGTGAGTAGTTTACCTCAGACCTTCGGGTCCATAATTATTAGCTAGATGGCTTCTTCTTTCTCTTTGGATCTCAATACAAAGTTCTCCTCGATCTTCTTGGAGATCTATTCGATGTAATCTTCTTTTGCGGTATGTTTGTCGAGATCCGATGAATTGTGGGTTTATGATCAAGTTTATCTATGAACAATATTTCAATCTCCTCTGAATTCTTTTATGTATGATTGGTTATCTTTGCAAGTCTCTTCGAATTATCAGTTTGGTTTGGCCTACTAGATTTATCTTTCTTGCAATAGGAGAAGTGCTTAGCTTTGGGTTCAATCTTGCGGTGCTCGATCCCAGTGACAGAAGGGGAAATGACACGTATTGTATTGTTGCCATCGAGGATAAAAAGATGGGGTTTATATCATATTGCATAAGTTTATTCCTCTACATCATGTCATCTTGCTTAAAGCATTACTCTGTTCTTATGAACTTAATACTCTAGATGCATGCTGGATAGCGGTCGATGTTTGGAGTAATAGTAGTAGATGCAGGATCGTTTTGGTCTACTTGTCGCGGACGTGATGCCTATATACATGATCATACCTAGATATTCTCATAACTATGCTCAATTCTATCAATTGCTCGACAGTAATTCGTTTACCCACCGTAATACTTATGCTATCTTGAGAGAAGCCACTAGTGAAACCTATGGCCTCCGGGCCTATTTTCCATCATATTAATCTCCCGTCAACAAGCTATTTCTGGCGCCGTTCATCTTTGCATCATTTACTTTACTCTTTATCATAAAAATACCAAAAATATTATCTTATCATATCTATCAGATCTCACTATCGTAAGTGACCGTGAAGGGATTGACAACCCCTTTATCGCGTTGGTTGCGAGGTTCTTATTTGTTTGTGTAGGTGCGTGGGACTCGCGCGTGGTCTCCTACTGGATTGATACCTTGGTTCTCAAAAACTAAGGGAAATACTTACGGTACTTTACTGCATCACCATTTCCTCTTCAAGGGAAAACCAACGTAGTGCTCAAGAGGTAGCACTCATCTGTGGTAAGTGAACAGTTGCATGATAAAGAAGAGAAAAACCGAAGGAGTACAAATCGAAATAACCTGATGAGGCTGCGGCGTCACTAAAGCAGGGCCGGTGGAGTTGAATATGGCGTCCGTGGAGCGGGTCTGGTGCAGTGGACAAAGGCTTCGGCGGGCGCGGTGTACAGTGCTTTCGGTGAGGCGGATCTGTTGCGGCGAACAAGGGCTTGTATGAAGGGCCAGCGATGGGGCGGACGAGGGAGTCAGTGAAGGGCCTACACTATGGTGGACGAGGGCGCTGGTTAAGCAGATCCGGTGCGGTGGACCATGATGGCGGTCAAGGAGATCTGGAGTGGTGGACAAGCCAGTCGGTGAAGCGGCTCCAGTGAAGTGGTGAGTTGGCAGTTTGGGGTTCCAAGGTGTGGAAGGTAGATCCGGCGGGGTGTGAGGTCGACCGCTGCGGTGGAGGACTAGATTCGGTGGCTTGTCGTGGTTGGGGGGGTCGGGGAGGGGAAGGGGAGGAGCTCTGGGGAAGAATGTTGGGGGCAAAGAGGGGAAAACAATGGAGTTACCAAAGCAGCCCTTTTCCGTTCATGTGGCAGGGGTAAAACAGGAATATCGCAGGGCTAAACTTTCGGGCGCGAGATATTTCGATGTGAGCGGGAAGTTTGAAAGCTTTTGGCGCCTGAAATTATAAGTGTTCTGCTCTTGTACGGCCGACTATGATATCATGGCCGAAAATTTATTTGTTTTGCACCCAAAAAAAGTGCAAGTTTTGAAAATCAATGTCTCCAACTCGAAACTTAGATTGTCCATTCAATTCAAATATGGATCATTGAGCTAGTACAAGTAACTACCATCATAAGGTCCAATTCAAATGAAATTCCAAATGTGTTTATCCTAAATATGATGACAAAAGCAAAAATGTGCATGTGTATGAATAAAGTGGATGATTATAAAGCTTGAACATGCACGTATGTGTATATCTCTAGGTTTGATATAGGACAATGCTAACGCCCACACGTGTGGTGGGAGCCAAACCCGCCCACACACCCTATAGCACACAGACTACGCCATGCCACCGCAGGCATGCATGCATGTGGAAATCTTTTTGGATTTTCTATTTTGAAAATGTTTTATCTCTTAAATGAAAAATCCGATTGAAGATCCGTTTTCACCATTAAATCCCTCGCCACGAGATCTTCGAAACTAGATCTCATATCAATATATTTCGACGAATTTTTTTGGTTAAAAGTTGCCGTGTCTATTGCACATGAATTGCCATGATGTTTACACTGAAGTTGCCATGATATGTTTCAGCTATTTTCTTCTACATTTAAAAGTAATTTTGACATATTATAAAATGGGGAATTAAGAAACTAGATTTGCCATGCATCATAAATTAAAGTTGCCATGATACATGCACTTAAAATTGCCATGGTTCATACAAAAAAATATTTTCATGGTCAAAGTACTGGAATTGCCATAATCGAAAAACTAAAATTGCCATGATCTACAAACTAAAATTGCCAAATGGCAACTTTAGTTTAAGCACTATGGCAACTACAGTGTAGACATCATGGCAACTTTGGGCAAAAAAAAATTCGTCAAAACATATCAACATGGGGTCTAGTTTTGAAGATCTCGTCGAGACGGATTTAATGGTGAAAACGGATTTTTAATTGGCTTTTTAATTAAGAGATAAAACATTTTTAAGTCGAAAACCAAAAAGATTTCTGCTGATGTCATCTGTTCATACGTGGCAAAATGAGTGGTGATGGAGGCGTGTGGGCGATGTGCAAACGCCCACACGTGTGGGCGTTAGTTTTTCCATTGATATATGAATTTGAAATCACGAAATCCCAGCTTAAAAAATGTACCTCCGTTTAAATGAATTATAAAAGCTAATGATGGAGTCGAATTCCAAAATTCCAATCTTTGGTTTGTAATTCTGGTACATCAAGGTATATCACGCATGTTCAAAAGTATCGTTATCTCATAGTCCAAACTGTGAAACAAATTGATCAACCATGAGTGCACACACTATTGACCATATATATCTCAATTACGCTAATGTAACGCCCCTAGACCGACGCTCCAGACGCCTTCCTTATTTTTCGTTATCGTTGTGTGTATTTATTTGTTTGTTGCATTTCATCATGGCATCATCCGCATTGCATGTTTTCTAAAAAACTTGCACCCGTTGATAGTTGCCGCTTCTTCCTCGTCTCTGTTGACCTTTCTCAAGACCGACCATTCGTTTGCTGCCCGACCCTTTGACCCTCTCTACACAATACTCAAACCCCTCGCCTGTGTCCGAAAACTTCCCCGAACCCGAACCGGACTATCGTTACCATTGGGTCCGGATCATCCCCTAACATCCCGAAAATATCTTCGGTTCTTTATTGGACTCTCCCTAGCCTATTTTTTTTGTCCGCCCGATTACGATCGAAGGGACGATATACCCCTAAATTAAATCCACCTACTGTATATATCTAGACAAACCACCTAGTTTCTAGGGATCCTACCCTAGCGCCGCCGCCACTCTTCCTCGGGATCTGTCTAATCCTTCCACCCGCCTTCTCCTCGATCTCCCCACCAGCCCAACCGGAGCGCTCGAACAAGTCTCCTCCTTCCTCGGGATCGATCCAGATCCCACCTGCCAAATCCCCTCTCGATCCAACCACCAACCACGACCACGACCAGGCCAAGCCTCGCCGTCCCTTGCCTCCCCCTCGTCGTCCCTCTCTCCCCCGGTGCTAAACTCTCCTCATTTCCCTATGTTCTTCACGCAGGAGCAGCAGTAGACCGTGGCACCACCACCGGAGCTCGCCGCTGCCGGGAATCACCTTCTTTCGCCGGAGATCGCGTCCTTGTCCTGGATCCGGTCAGTTCTGCCATCCCACAGCGTGCCCTTCTCCTTCCTTCGGTCTCCTCCTCCACTCACATCTCATCCCCTCTCTCAGTTCTCTTTGTAGCGCTGCAGCCTTCTGCCTGTGCGTCGTGCGCAAGAACCGACAAGGCTCCAGCGCCATGGACTTCCCCCACCTCTGCCCGAGCACCTCCAGGACCTCGTGTGCCCCCGCCGCGTCGCCGAATCCGGCCACCAGCACCCTCCAGCGCCGCCGCTTCCTTGCTCCTGCTGCTCGATCCCCTGTTTCACGAACGAGGAGACGAGCACCTCGCCCGCGTTGACCCCGTCCTCGACCGCGCCAGCATGGCCAGCCTCCTGGGCCGCAAGCACGCCCGAAGCCCAGATCTGCGCCGCTTGGGCCTCCTCCTCTCCAGTCGGGCCTTGGCCCAGGGTGAGCAGCCCCAAGCCTCTCCTGTGCACTATCGGGCTAGCCAGATTCGTCCCGCGTACGTTTTTTTTCCCAGATCTGCGATTTTGCTAATTATCCAGGGAATTGCAGTTTTACAGAAAAACCCTCAACATCATGCATTTAATAACTCCACAACCGTGCATCATATTAAAATGTTTTACATATGTAACATGCTCAGAATTTCATCTAGTTTCATAATATGCTGCTTACATCCTTGTTTAAAATGCTGCTTGCATTTATTTTGCTAAATGCCATGCTAAAATGCTTTAATTCATAACTAATCAACTGTAACTCGGAATTTAATAAACTTTATATGTAAATGGGGTAGAAAAATGCATAGATTAACTTGGTGCACTTTATTTTGCTGTTTAACAACATTAAAATTGTGTTTATGGCAGAACAGTACCAAATCTAAAATATGCACATGAGGATTTTCCGGAATTGTTGTTTGTTGTTCCGGCCTCATTTAAACTTGCCTAGATAGGTAGTTTTCATATGCTTCACCCCTTGCCATGTTTAATAACATTTAATATTGTTGGGTACATAAACGAGAGAGAACTAAATATTTGATGTGGTGTTTCGTCAATATGCAACTTGTTACATATTGAGCTCCACTTAATTTGTAGTATTGTTTGTGCACTTTGCCATGCCATGCCTCATTAAACCGGACATGCATCATACTTGATTGTGCATCATGCCATGTTTATGTGATGGTTGTTTACTATGTTGTTTGTTTCTTTCCGGGTTTGCTTCTCTCGTTAGCTTCGGTTTCGTTCCGGAGTTGTGAGGATTCGTTCGACTACGTCCGTTTGTCTTCTTCATGGATTCGATCTTCTTCCTTGCGGGATCTCAGGCAAGATGACCATACCCTCGAAATCACTTCTATCTTTGCTTGCTAGTTGTTCGCTCTATTGCTATGCTGCGCTACCTACCACTTGGTATATCATGCCTCCCATGTTGCCATGTCAAGCCTCTAACCCACCTTTCCTAGCAAACCGTTGTTTGGCTATGTTACCGCTTTTGCTCAGCCCCTCTTATAGCGTTGCTAGTTGCAGGTGAAGATGAAGTTTGTTCCATGTTGGGACATGGATATTGTTGGGATATCACAATATATCTTATTTTAATTTATGCATCTATATACTTGGTAAAGGGTGGAAGGCTCGGCCTTATGCCTGGTGTTTTGTTCCACTCTTGCCGCCCTAGTTTCCGTCATACCGGTGTTATGTTCCTTGATTTTGCGTTCCTTACGCGGTTGGGTGATTTATGGGACCCCCTTGACAGTTCGCTTTGAATAAAACTCCTCCAGCAAGGCCCAACCTTGGTTTTAACATTTGCCACCTAAGCCTTTTTCCCTTGGGTTCTGCAGACTCAAGGGTCATCTTATTTTACCCCCCCCCCCCCGGGCCAGTGCTCCTCGTAGTGTTGGTCCAAACTAGAGCCACTTGCAGCGCCACCTCGGGGAAACTTGAGGGCTGGTTTTAGTTGTACATAGTGTTCATCCGGTGTGTCCTGAGAACGAGGTACGTGCGACTCCTATCGGGATTGTCGACACATCGGGCGGCTTTGCTGGTGTTGTTTTACCATTGTCAAAATGTCTTGTAAACCGGGATTTCGAGACTGATCGGGTTTTCCCGGGAGAAGGAATATCCTTCGTTGACCGTGAGAGCTTATAATGGGCTAAGTTGGGACACCCCTGCAGGGTATTATCTTTCGAAAGCCATGCCCGCGGTTATGAGGCAGATGGGAATTTGTTAATATCCGGTTGTAGAGAACTTGACACTTGACTTAATTAAAATACATCAACCACGTGTGTAGCCGTGATGGTCTCTTTTCGGCGGAGTCCGGGAAGTGAACACGACTTTTGGGTTATGTTTGACGTAAGTAGGAGTTCAGGATCACTTCTTGATCATTACTAGTTGACGATCGTTGTGTTGCTTCTCTTCTCGCTCTTATTTGCGTATGTTAGCCACCATATTTGCTTAGTGCTTGCTGCAGCTCCACCTCCTTACCCCATCCTTCCTATAAGCTTAAATAGTCTTGATCTCGCGGGTGTGAGATTGCTGAGTCCTCGTGACTCACAGATTCTTCCAAAACAGTTGCAGGTGCCGTTGATACCAGGGCAGGTGACGCAACCGAGCTCAAGTGGGAGCTCGATGAGGACCTTGGTCGTTACTATGTTTTGTTTCCTGTTGATCAGTAGTGGAGCCCAGTTGGGACGATCGGGGATCTAGCATTTGGGGTTGTCTTCTTTTATTTTGGTTCCGTAGTCGGACCTATGTGTGTACTCTGATTGATGTATGATTTATTTATGTACTGTGTGAAGTGGCGATTGTAAGCCAACTCTTTATCCCATTCTTGTTCATTACATGGGATTGTGTGAAGATGACCCTTCTTGCGACAAAACCATAATGCGGTTATGCCTCTAAGTCGTGCCTCGACATGTGGGATATATAGCCGCATCGTGGGCGTTACAGCTAAAGTCCCTCAAATATAGACACCTAATTCATTATCTGAAGCCAACCCTCCCACCCCCACCCCCTCCGTCGCTCCCCCCACACACACACGCCGTTCTCTTCCCTAGACACGAACACACGAGCACATTAACACCCCCCTCTCTTCTAAAGTCCGGACCCCAATATAGGCCTCTTATCACTTTGTCTCTCGGGCATGCACACATCTCTTCCCCCACTCTCCAGCTCTCCCGGCATCTCTCTTTCCCAAGCACACGCACTATGTAGAGTGTATCTTTCTCATACACACAAAACGTGCCCCCCAAACGTCTATCTACCTAGTTATGTGGTTCTCGCACACTCACCTCACACACCACCCCCACTGCAAACAAGCACACTTTGTCTCCTTGTGAACCACTCTCCTCTTTCTATCTCTCCCACATGCGGACCCGCCCCAGCTCCTTCCCTATATACATATATGTCGTGACTCTTTCCATAGCTCCCTAATGTATCATCATTCTCAATCTCGCATGTTGTTCTCTACACCATCTATTCTAGACCTCTCATGAAGTCCCTATCACACACACGATGACTTGCTTCCCTTGCGTCTCCGTACATAGGCCAATTTCGAACAACATCAACATTGTCTCCCTATCTATACGCCACTTATGGACACAAACGACCCCTCTCCCCCCTCTTTTCCTCTCTCTCTCTCTCTCTTCTCTCTCTGTCGCTAGCTCTCTCTCTCTCTCTCGCTCGCTCACTCGCTCTCACAGCCCTCTCCCACACACACTCGATGTCTCTTCCAAATAGTCTGCTCCCCGCCCGCACCCATGCTATCCCGCTACTACACATGCCTTTGTCTCTCTTTGACACAGATGTCACACCATTCCCCCTTCCCTTATACTAGGTTTAAATCATTAGTGGTCTCTCTACTCCACATACACACACTCCCTCTCACACACAAACGCGCGCACAAACACACACAGACACGCACAAACACCCATCTAGCTATCTGGATCCTTCTTTTAAGACACACACCTTGCATATTCTCTACAACTCTAGATATGTATATACCCCCCTCTCTAGCTCAGATGCACACCAAAATTCTTCATATCTCTAACTCACACATCTCTCCCCATGCCCACATGTGTATCTCAGACACTCACTCTCTGATTATGTCTATGTGTCTCCACGTTACACAACACAAAGCCCCATGTACATGTCTCTCTCTATCCTCCACACACATAGACACAAAGAATCTATTATCATTGCCTCAGTCTCTAGACATATCACACACGCACACTGTCTCTCTCTCTCGCAAACACGCTCAACAAGGGTTTCCCCATGAATAACTTACCGTCTATTCATCAACAGTCGTGGCAGTATAGCGAACACGGGACATGAAAAAGAATAAATCTACACGTCCGCAGACCACCTAGTATGACTGCTAGGACTAGAGCAAGCCGAAAGCGCGCCGCCGTCACCCCCTCCTTATCGGCGACGGGAAAACCTTTGTTTTACACAGTCGAGAAGTCATTCTGCTAAGGCCCCACATGCTGAGCCATTGAATAGAATGTAGATCCTAGTTTACGGAAACAAGCTAGTATCGATAATACATTTGTATCTCCATACTTATATTTCTTGTCTTATAAAAAACCAAGTTGGTGATGATGGTATGCGTGCCATCTTGCAATAGACCGTCCGATCTATATCTGACGGATGGAAATTAAACTAAAAGATACCCGCACCTCTCTCCACATTTACAGACAAGGCCTTCCCTCGTTCATCCTTATCTCCAATAACCCCATTGTTGAGCAATTAAAAAAGGAAGCCTCTGGAACAAACTGGCCTGGTGGCCGCTGCCGGCGTCGTCCATTCCCTTACCTCCACTCAGTCTGACCACCAATCACCACCACGCCCCACTCCTCTTCACCTTATCTCCTCTTTCATGAGATATCATTAATTTCTACACATGGGATTACTCATGCATGGATCAATCACAACAAGTGTTTTATAAAAATATGCATCTTGATGTTCCGTGCAATGCACGGACATCTTGCTAGTACTCCTACACAAGACTAAGTTGGTGATGATGGTGTGTCTCCCATCCGTCATTTCTGACCATTAGATCTACATCTAACGACTGTGAGGTAAGTTGTTTCCTTTTCTCACCAACATCCCACTTATGTACCAATTTGCAGAAAAACCCATAATTAGTATCTTAAAACCAACCACACCCCTCCCTTACCTCACCAAAACAGCCAAGGAATATTTTCTGATTGAAACATAATATATCTCTAGTGATATCTGCACTCTTATAAAAAAACCGAGTTGGTGATGATGGTGTGCCTGCCATCCTGCAATATAGACCGTCCGATCTATATCTGACGGATAGAAAGCAAACTATGACAATTTTGCAAAAAGATACCCGCACCCCTCTCCACATTTGCAGATAAGGACTTCCCTCGTTCATCTTCGTCTCCCACGAGATAAACAACTCGTATAAATGCATCTTGATGTTCCATGCAACGCATGGGCCTCTTGCTAGTATGTGTATCAAAATTAGAGTGTTTTGTATCAAGTTTGTGAATAAGTATTATTCTAATTATGATTCGTTGCAACGCACGTGAACATTGCTAGTATTTCCAACCATTCCAAAAAATGCTAGTATTTCCATAGTTTCGAGTTTTCCATCAAGATATTAGTCATCCATGGTTGATATTTACTTTCAATCACGTACACATAGGCACTATGTAACTAGCCTTGCTTATTGGCTTCCAAAGCTTAACTTTCACTCCTACTTACAATATGCAGAGTATTTAACAAAAGACTACCACTTTCAACCAGCCCTAGGAAGAAACTATTGTACAAAAAATAGCAAAAACATACCCAAAATTTCTAAATCCATGCCAAAAACTACTACCTAGTGCCGATTAGGCTCGTTTAAACCCGTTTATGACAGGGTTGGCCCACACGTCCGTGCTAACGAGGCAGCTTAAACAAACACATTTTGTTTGACGTTGACACGAGGGACCCACATCTGACCTTCTATCCTGTTATATTCCCCCTCAAATCATTATGTTTCCTGAACATTACTTCAAACAGTACTAATGCGTGTTTGTTAGTGGCGCCGGTGATGAGGGAGTTGGTCGCCGCTTCGCCGGATGGGCCGGACGTCGCACTGGCCTCCGCACGGGTTGGCAGGCTGGCCCGAGCGTGACTCACGCGCGAGCAAGCCGCCGCGCTGGCCTTCGCTCGAGCCAGATGGCTGGCGTTAGCGCGGCGCATGCGAGCAAGCCACCGTGCCAATCTAGCTAGCAAACCTTGCAGACAAGCAGCTGGACGGAGCTATCTTGGCTAGCTAGCGGCCGCGAGCGCCGGACGGAGCTGGCATCCGGGCTGCCGCAAGATGGGCTCCACACCGCCGGCGGTTTTGACCTCGCCTTCTGCCGACGGCGGTAGCTGCGTCCCATGGCCGAGGATGACTAGGTGGACGGGCCGGAGATAGGAGGTCACTTGGGGATTTTTGTGCAGACTGACATGTAGGTCCCACAAGTCATAACGCCTAACTTGCCGGTCGAATAGAAGGCCTTGACTTAAGGGGTGAAATGGGTTGAAACGTGCCTATAACGGCACTTTGTAGAGTAGTCGTTTCTTGGTAGGGCTGGTTGGTAAGGGCATGTACAATGGTTGATAAGGTAGTCTTATCTTAAGTCCGGCACGTATGCAAGTGGTAGTAGTTTCTTGGCATTATTAGTGGTTTCTTTGCATTATTAGTGGTTTCTTGTAAGGAACAATGTACTACTAGCGACAAAAGGCGATTCTAGGTTGCGTTGTACTCCAACGAGTACTACTAGTGGTCGCGGGAGTGTATACCTCGTTTTGTGGGTTCGATCCCGGCCGAACGCACGGCGGCCTTTTTTTTAATAGTAACTTCGCTGCGAGCCAATATTGTACATGGGTAGTTTGAGTTCTGAAGTCGAACGGACATGTCGCACCACAATCTGGGTGCACTGGATAGCCCAGCCACGTGAACGGTTTTTCCTTCCCATCATCTCGTGGCTCACGTGCTCGCCCTAGCCGCACCTCGCTTGCAGCTTCCTCATCAGCTAGTAGCATATTTAAACTAGCGCCTCCCAATTAAGCCCGAGAAGCCAGAAAAGCCAAGCATGGCATTGGGAACTATGCAATATGGCTCTGTACGTAAAGTGCTAGTACTCTACTAGTACTCTGTAGCTTGTGGCATTGCACGCATGGACTTCACTCCATTATCGGCTCTATAAAAGAAATTCCTCTTGACGTGATTTTTTTTGAAACGGAGGCAGAAGCTTTGGCTCATATCATTCATAAAGAAGGAACTACTAACAAAGTTCGACGAGATCCATTACACCTCCACAAATGGAAGCGAAAAGCCTAGTCTCGCTGTATCAAATAACTCAAATGTTCTGCCCCCGCGGTAACCATCGCTGATAAACAGGCTGCTAGTGTGTGCGTGAGAGGAGCGGTTGAGTAGGCCAGCTACACGCTTGAATAGAGCACCGAGAGTACCCACTACGCAGGTGTACTTTCCCTGCATTGATAGTACAACGATGGTTCTAGAGAACAGTACTACCCTCCACTTCCAACTGTAGCTCCTTGGCCCTGAGATTAAGAGTTCAAAACTGGTGCACTATACTAGAAGCACAGTACATCGCACTACTAGTTGAAAAATAGTACTAGTACTGCTACAGTAGGAGTATGTAGTAAATAATAGCCTCACCCCTTCGCTAAGGAATGATCGAGGAGCTGCAGTTAGAAGGGACGAGGCCCTATGGTTACTATGCTCTTATCTCCTCCTCGCCAGTTCCCCTCCCCCCGAAGAAAAGGCAGTTTGTCGCTGCTCCCATGGATTCGCCAGGCGGTTCTCCTCCTCGTCGGGGCTGGGAGACCTTGGATGATGATCCTCTGGGTGAAATCGCACGCCGCTCCGACGTCCTCACCGCCGCAAGACTCGGTGCTTCCTGCACCAACTTTTTCAAGACGGTGCTTAAACAGGCTTGGGAAAAGGCCATGCTTGTTGGTCTTCCATGCGTCCTCGAGGAGAAGGTTATTCTATGGGACAATCCTTCGAACAGTCCACCGCTCCTTGGCCATGGTTGCACGTTGACTCCGCTAGAGTTGCCGACGTTGAGAGGTAGTCGGATTTTGTCCGATGAGCAGCCCAGTCATGGAGTTTGATCATGTAGTACTTAGTTATTCCATTTCCATCCCGTAATTTCTCTGCTGCCCATTGTCTTATATATAGGTTTGGGTCGGTGCCAACGAAGATTGGCTTGCATAGCTCCGGCCGGATACCACCATCACTTTGCACAACATCCACAACAGTGCGGCCGTTCCCATAGACCCCTTCTCAACCATTGGGATCGGCCTTCCGGACTGGCTGGGCTCGAATACGTATGATGATGCCTACATGAGATTGAAGAAGATAGTAATTGCGGACCCACCGACAAAGCGAGGCGGCTACAACGATTACTATCTCATCGCGGTGTTCGACATAAGGATTGCCATCAATGCAAGAGGCAGTAACGGCAGCGGCTGGCGCATGTTGGCCGCGGCAGATTTGTACCCCTACACGTTCGAAGACGCCGTGCGCCATCTAGGCCGCATCTTCGCAGTGACAAGCCAGGGGACTTGTTTCATCTGGTTGCCATCCTACGGTACGGGAGATTACAAACGGAATGCACAAACCATCATTTGCATCCCTAACGGTACTCATTATTTTGCAGGGACTAGTCATCCCCCGATCAAAATAAGATCGCCAATCCTGGATGTGCATTTGCATCCGCGATTTGGTCTAACCTAGAACCTTGTAGCTGACTTTGGCATATTGGGATCAACTATCTTAGCAGTCGTTACCCATGGTACCACTGATGTGCAACATGGTCACACAATCTACCACGATCGGACCGTCACCATCTACCCAGGTATTCCATTTAGTATTATATTTTTTAACCTTCTCGCCTTCTCTTTCATTGTTGTACTCCTTACTAGTACTAGTAGGTGTACTTTTACCTTGGAGGACGCGTATAGCTAGCTAGGCCCTTGAAGACTTGAACCCACTGGCTGCCACCATTTTTGTTTTTCCATGTCTTACTATCTCATCCATGTAGCCAAGAGTGGCTATATATAATAAGCCGGTTATTTTACTTCCTCTATACCGGAGTAGTACTATTTGCTGCACAGTATTACTAACCGCCATATTTGAGCACAACATTATTATGCATGGACCTTGACTGTGTACGTCACCATGTGTCCAGATCTGAGATGCCGCGTGTACCAGATGAACGGCGCCAAGTTCGACCCCCGTGATGCTACGTGGGTGCCGAGGAACACTCTTGGAGAGTACTCGCTTTTCATTGGGGACAGCTACCCCATTGTGAAGCGGATGCCACCTTCCGTGCACGACACCGAAGGCCTACCGTTCATGAAGCATGGTTGTATCTTTAGTGTGCACCGCCGGATGAACAACATGCTGCGACACGCTATCCCTGATTTATGCCGCTTCAGCTTGGATGAGTCTCCATCGTGTGGAACCGGACTAGAAAGCTGTGACAATGATTCCCGTTGCCTACCGGTATGGATCGTGCCATCCATGAAGAACACCTAGGACTGGAACCTGGAGGAGGACATGTAGCCCATCTATAACATGTAAGTGGGGTATGGTAAATTGTGAACGGTAGCGCTGTGAATATATGTAGACTAGTCGTGCACAAATTTATCACATGAATTGGAGATGAACTTGTATGCATACTGGCATTTGTCCTTTAGAATTTATTACTAATAAATGTGTTATGTGTACGTGCAACTTGTGTGGTTGTTGCACGGGATCCAACACGATCATTGAGAAAAAAGGTGGCACAGCTTTGGATATAGGTGACATGGCGGCATCATACACTAGCATCGTTCGCTATAGTTGTAATACTCCTACTAGGACGACAACTCCTATAAAACCTTGCGCTTGGCTCTTTGCCTCTTCGGGAGGTTCAACAGTTCATACTCGTGTGAACCTTGCACTTGGCTCTTCGCCTCTTCGGAAGGTCCAACAATGATGATACTACAGTACAATATGCTTCTGGCAATCTGGCACCAATTGAACTGTTGCACGTCCACCGCGAGGGCGAGGGCGAGCGAGAGGGAGAGGGAGAGGGTGCTGTAGTCAAAACCCTCTCCTCGTCCTGCGAGCCACCGCGCGCGTGGGCGGGGGAGAGGTGTAGTAACAAGCTTCTCCTCGTTCGGCGAGTTGATGTGACACATCAAAGCAGAACAAGTACTAGTCCTTTCCAGTTAATATGGCTTAATTTGAAAAAAGAAAAATACACTGGCGGTTAACGTATGTAACAATACGC
This sequence comes from Triticum aestivum, assembly GCF_018294505.1. Lineage (NCBI taxonomy): Eukaryota > Viridiplantae > Streptophyta > Magnoliopsida > Poales > Poaceae > Triticum > Triticum aestivum. The sequence continues at coordinate 452,286,322 of NC_057802.1, read as the reverse complement.
TCTTTACGATCACTATATATAGTTTTGCGGTGATTATACGATCACTAGCTCATCGTAGAGCACCGTATTGCTGTTGGGGAACGTAGTAATTTCAAAATTTTCCTACGCACACGCAAGAACATGGTGATGCATAGCAACGAGCGGGAGAGTGTTGTCTACGTACCCTCATAGACCAAAAGCGGAAGCGTTAGCACAACGCGGTTGATGTAGTCGTACGTCTTCACGATCAAGTACCGAACGCACATCACCTCCGAGTTCAGCACACGTTCAACTCGATGACGTCCCTCGAACTCCGATCCAGCCGAGCTTTGAGGGAGAGTTTCGTCAGCACGACGGCGTGGTGACGATGATGATGTTCTACCGACGCAGGGCTTCGCCTAAGCACCGCTACGATATGACCGAGGTGGATTATGGTGGAGGGGGCACCGCACACGGCTAAGAGATCCAAGGGATCAATTGTTGTGTCTATGGGGTGCCCCCTGCCCCCGTATATAAAGGAGCAAGGGAGGAGGAGGCCGGCCCTAGGAGGGGCGCGCCAAGGGAGTAGGATTCCTACTCCTAGTTGGAGTAGGTTTCCTCCTTTCCTAGTCCAACTAGGAGAAGGGGGGAAAGGGGGGAAGAGGAGAAGGAAGGGAGAGGGGGGCCGTGCCCAAACCCCTTGTCCAATTCGGACTGGGCTTGGGAGGGGCACGCGCCACCTCCTGGCTGCTGCCTCTCCTTCCCACTAAGGCCCATTAAGGCCCAATACTTCTTTCCCGTATTCCCGTAACTCTCCGGTACTCTGAAAAATACCCGAATCACTCGGAACCTTTTCGATGTCCGAATATAGTCGTCCAATATATTGATCTTTACGTCTCGATCATTTCGAGACTCCTCGTCATGTCCCCGATCTCATCCGGGACTCCGAACTACCTTCGGTACATCAAAACACATAAACTCATAATATAACCGTCATCGAACTTTAAGCGTGCGGACCTACGGGTTCGAGAACTATGTAGACACGACCGAGACACGTCTCCGGTCAATAACCAATAGCGGAACCTGGATGCTCATATTGGCTCCCACATATTCTACGAAGATCTTTATCGGTCAGACCGCATAACAACATACGTTGTTCCCTTTGTCATCGGTATGTTACTTGCCCGAATTCGATCGTCGATATCTCAATACCTAGTTCAATCTTGTTACCGGCAAGTCTCTTTACTTGTTCTGTAATACATCATCTTCAACTAACTCATTAATTGCAATGCTTGCAAGGCTTAAGTGATGTGCATTACCGAGTGGGCCCAGAGATACCTCTCCGACAATCGGAGTGACAAATCCTAATCTCAAAATATGCCAACCCAACAAGTACCTTCGGAGACACCTGTAGAGCACCTTTATAATCACCCAGTTACGTTGTGACGTTTGGTAGCACACAAAGTGTTCCTCCGGTAAACGGGAGTGGCATAATCTCATAGTTATAGGAACATGTATAAGTCATGAAGAAAGCAATAGCCACATACTAAACGATCAAGTGCTAAGCTAACGGAATGGGTCAAGTCAATCATATCATTCTCCTAATGATGTGATCCCGTTAATCAAATGACAACTCATGTCTATGGCTAGGAAACTCAACCATCTTTGATTAACGAGCTAGTCAAGTAGAGGCATACTAGTGACACTATGTTTGTCTATGTATTCACACATGTATCAAGTTTCCGGTTAATACAATTCTAGCATGAATAATAAACATTTATCATGAAATAAGGAAATAAATAATAACTTTATTATTGCCTCTAGGGCATATTTCCTTGAGTCTCCCACTTGCACTAGAGTCAATAATCTAGTTCACATCGCCATGTGATTTAACATCAATAGTTCACATCACCATGTGATTAACACCCATAGTTCACATCGTCATGTGACCAACACCCAAAGGGTTTACTAGAGTCAATAATCTAGTTCACATCGCTATGTGATTAACACCCAAAGAGTACTAAGGTGTGATCATGTTTTGCTTGTGAGATAATTTTAGTCAACGGGTCTGTCACATTCAGATCCGTAAGTATTTTGCAAATTTCTATGTCTACAATGCTCTGCACGGAGCTACTCTAGCTAATTGCTCCCACTTTCAATATGTATCTAGACCGAGACTTAGAGTCATCTAGATTAGTGTCAAAACTTGCATCGACGTAACCCTTTACGACGAACCTTTTGTCACTTCCATAATCGAGAAACATATCCTTATTCCACTAAGGATAATTTTGACCGCTGTCCAGTGATCTACTCCTAGATCACTATTGTACTCCCTTGCCAAAATCAGTGTAGGGTATACAATAGATCTGGTACACAGCATGGCATACTTTATAGAACCTATGGCCGAGGCATAGGGAATGACTTTCATTCTCTTTCTATCTTCTGCCGTGGTCGGGCTTTGAGTCTTACTCAATTTCACACCTTGTAACACAGGCAAGAAACTCTTTCTTTGACTGTTCCATTTTGAACTACTTCAAAATCTTGTCAAGGTATGTACTCATTGAAAAAACTTATCAAGCGTCTTGATCTATCTCTATAGATCTTGATGCTCAATATGTAAGCAGCTTCACCGAGGTCCTTCTTTGAAAAACTCCTTTCAAATACTCCTTTATGCTTTGCAGAATAATTCTACATTATTTCCGATCAACAATATGTCATTCACATATACTTATCATAAATGTTGTAGTGCTCCCACTCACTTTCTTGTAAATACAGGCTTCACCGCAAGTCTGTATAAAACTATATGCTTTGATCAACTTATCAAAGCGTATATTCCAACTCCGAGATGCTTGCACCAGTCCATAGATGGATCGCTGGAGCTTGCATATTTTGTTAGCACCTTTAGGATTGACAAAACCTTTTGGTTGCATCATATACAACTCTTCTTTAAGAAATCCAGTAAGGAATGTAGTTTCGACATCCATGTGCCAGATTTCATAAAATGTGGCAATTTACTAACATGATTCGGACAGACTTAAGCATCGCTACGAGTGAGAAAATCTCATCGTAGTCAACACCTTTGAACTTGTCGAAAACCTTTTTCCGACAAGTCGAGCTTTGTAGATAGTAACACTACTATCAGCGTCCGTCTTCCTCTTGAAGATCCATTTATTTTCTATGGCTTGCCGATCACCGGGCAAGTCAACCAAAGTCCACACTTTGTTCTCATACATGGATCCCATCTCAGATTTCATGGCCTCAAGCCATTTTGCGGAATCTGGGCTCATCATCGCTTCCTCATAGTTCGTAGGTTCGTCATGGTCAAGTAACATGACCTCCAGAACTAGATTACCGTACCACTCTGGTGCGGATTTCATTCTGGTTGACCTACGAGGTTCGGTAGTAACTTGATCTGAAGTTACATGATCATCATCATTAGCTTCCTCACTAATTGGTGTTGGAGTCACAGGAACAGATTTCTGTGATGAACTACTTTCCAATAAGGGAGCAGGTACAGTTACCTCATCAAGTTCTACTTTCCTCCCACTCACTTCTTTCGAGAGAAACTCCTTCTCTAGAAAGGATCCATTCTTAGCAACGAATGTCTTGCCTTCGGATCTGTGATAGAAGGTGTACCCAACAGTCTCCTTTGGGTATCCTATGAAGACATATTTCTTCGATTTGGGTTTGAGCTTATCAGGATGAAACTTTTTCATATAAGCATCACAACCCCAAACTTTAAGAAACGACAACTTTGGTTTCTTGCCAAACCACAGTTCATATTGTGTCGTCTCAACGGACTTAGACGGTGCCCTTTTTAACGTGGATGCAGTTGTCTTTAATGCATAACCCCAAAACGATAGTGGTAAATCGGCAAGAGACATCATAGATTGCACCATATCTAATAAAGTACGGTTACGATGTTCAGACAGACCATTACACTGTGGTGTTCCAGGTGGCGTGAGCAGTGAAACTATTTCACATTGTTTTAACTGAAGACCAAACTCGTAACTCAAATACTCTTCTCCATGATCAGATCGTAGAAACTTTATTTTCTTGTTACGATGATTTTCCACTTCACTCTGAAATTATATGAACTTTTCAAATGTTTCAGACTTCTGTTCATTAAGTAGATATACCCATATCTGCTCAAGTCATCTGTGAAGGTCAGAAAATAAAGATACCCGCTACGAGCCTCAATATTCATCGGACCACATACATCAGTATGTATGATTTCCAACAAATCTGTTGCTTGCTCCATTGTTCCGGAGAATGGCGTGTTAGTCATCTTGCCCAACAGGCATGGTTCGCAAGCATCAAGTGATTCATAATCAAGTGATTCCAAAATCCAATCAGCATGGAGTTTCTTCATGCGCTTTACACCAATATGACCTAAACGGCAGTGCCACAAATAAGTTGCACTATCATTATTAACTTTGCATCTTTTGGCTTCAATATTATGAATATGTGTATCACTACGATCGAGATCCAACAAACCATTTTCATTGGGTGTATGACCATAGAAGGTTTTATTCATGTAAATAGAACAACAATTATTCTCTAACTTAAATGAATAACCGTATTGCAATAAACATGATCAAATCATATTCATGCTCAACGCAAACACCAAATAACACTTATTTAGGTTCAACACTAATCCCGAAAGTGTAGGGAGCGTGCGATGATGATCATATCAATCTTGGAACCACTTCCAACACACATCGTCACTTCACCCTTAACTAGTCTCTGTTCATTCTGCAACTCCTGTTTCGAGTTACTACTCTTAGTAACTGAACCAGTATCAAATACCGAGGGGTTGCTACGAACACTAGTAAAATACACATCAATAATCTGTATATCAAATATACCTTTGTTCACTTTGCCATCCTTCTTATCCGCCAAATACTTGGGGCAGTTCCGCTTCTAGTGACCAGTCCCTTTGCAGTAGAAGCACTTAGTCTCAGGCTTAGGACCAGACTTGGGCTTCTTCACTTGAGCAGCAACTTGCTTGCCGTTCTTCTTGAAGTTCCCCTTCTTCCCTTTGCCGTTTTCTTGAAACTAGTGGTCTCGTCAACCATCAACACTTGATGTTTTTCTTGATTTCTACCTTCGTCGATTTCAGCATCACGAAGAGCTTGGGAATTGTTTCCATCATCCTTTGCATATTATAGTTCATCACAAAGTTCTACTAACTTGGTGATGGTGACTAGAGAATTCTGCCAATCACTATCTTATCTGGAAGATTAACTCCCACTTGATTCAAGCGATTGTAGTACCCAGACAATCTGAGCACATGCTTACTGCTTGAGCTATTCTCCTCCATCTTTTAGCTATAGAACTTGTTGGAGACTTCATATCTCTCAACTCGGGTATTTGCTTGAAATATTAACTTCAACTCCTGGAACATCTCATATGGTCCATGACGTTCAAAACGTCTTTGAAGTCCCGATTCTAAGCTGTTAAGCATGCATGGTGCACTAAACTATCAAGTAGTCATCATATTGAGCTAGCCAAACGTTCATAACGTCTGCATTTGCTCCTGCAATAGGTCTGTCACCTAGCGGTGCATCAAGGACATAATTCTTCTGTGCAGCAATGAGGATAAACCTCAGATCACGGACCCAGTCCGTATCATTGCTACTATCATCTTTCAACTTAGTTTTCTCTAGGAACATACATAAAACATAGGGAAGCAACAACGCGAGCTATTGATCTACAACATAGATATGCTAATACTACCAGGACTAAGTTCATGATAAATTAAAGTTCAATTAATCATATTACTTAAGAACTCCCACTTAGATAGACATCCCTCTAATCCTCTAAGTGATCATGTGATCCAAATCAACTAGACCATGTCCGATCATCACGTGAGATGGAGTAGTTTCAATGGTGAACATCACAATGTTGATCATATCTACTATATGATTCACGCTCGACCTTTCGGTCTCAGTGTTTCGAGGCCATATCTGTTATATGCTAGGCTCATCAAGTTTAACCTGAGTATTCCGCGTGTGCAACTGTTTTGCACCCGTTGTATTTGAACGTAGAGCCTATCACACCCGATCATCACGTGGTGTCTCAGCACGAAGAACTTTCGCAACGGTGCATACTCAGGGAGAACACTTATAACTTGATAATTTAGTGAGAGATCATCTTATAAAGCTACCGCCGAACTAAGCAAAATAAGATGTATAAAAGATAAACATCACATGCAATCATAATATGTGACATGATATGGCCATCATCATCTTGTGCCTTTGATCTCCATCTCCAAAGCATCGTCATGATCTCCATCATCACCGGCATGACATCATGATCTCCATCATCTTGATCTATATCAATGTGTCGTCACATGGTCGTCTCGCCAACTATTGCTCTTGCAACTATTGCTATCGCATAGCGATAAAGTAAAGCAATTATTTGGCACTTGCATCTTATGCAATAAAGAGACAACCATAAGGCTTCTGCCAGTTGCCGATAACTTCAAAAAAACATGATCATCTCATACAACAAAATATAGCATCATGTCTTGACCATATCACATCACAACATGCCCTGCAAAAACAAGTTATACGTCCTCTACTTTGTTGTTGCAAGTTTTACGTGGCTGCTACGGGCTGAGCAAGAACCGTTCTTACCTACGCATCAAAACCACAACGATAGTTTGTCAAGTTGGTGTTGTTTTAACCTTCACAAGGACCGGGCGTAGCCACACTCAGTTCAACTAAAGTTGGAGAAACTGACACCCGCTAGTCACCTGTGTGCATAGCACGGCGGTAAAACCAGTCTCGCGTAAGCGACGCGTAATGTCGGTCCGGGCCGCTTCATCCAACAATACCGCTGAACCAAAGTGTGACATGCTCGTAAGCAGTATGACTTATATCGCCCACAACTCACTTGTGTTCTACTCGTGCATATTACATCAACGCATAAAACCTGGCTCGGATGCCACTGTTGGGGAACGTAGTAATTTCAAAAATTTCCTACGCACACGCAAGATCATGGTGATGCATAGCAACGAGAGGGGAGAGTGTTGTCCACGTACCCTCGTAGACCGAAAACGGAAGCATTAGCACAACGCGGTTGATGTAGTCGTACGTCTTCACGATCCGACCGATCAAGTACCGAACGCACGGCACCTTCGAGTTCAGCACACGTTCAACTCGATGACGTCCCTCGAACTCCGATCCAGCCGAGCTTTGAGGGAGAGTTCCGTCAGCACGATGGCGTGGTGACGATGATGATGTTCTACCGGCGCAGGGCTTCGCCTAAGCACCGCTATGATATGACCGAGGTGGATTATGGTGGAGGGGGCACCGCACACGGCTAAGAGATCCAAGGGATCAATTGTTGTGTCTATGGGGTGCCCCCTGCCCCCGTATATAAAGGAGCAAGGGAGGAGGAGGCCGGCCCTAGGAGGGGCGCGCCAAGGGAGTAGGATTCCTACTCCTAGTTGGAGTAGGTTTCCTCCTTTCCTAGTCCAACTAGGAGAAGGGGGGAAAGGGGGGAAGAGGAGAAGGAAGGGAGAGGGGGGCCGTGCCCAAACCCAACAAGGCCCATTAAGGCCCATTAAGGCCCAATACTTCTTTCCCGTATTCCCGTAACTCTCCGGTACTCCGAAAAATACTCGAATCACTCGGAACCTTTCCGATGTCCGAATATAATCGTCCAATATATCGATCTTTACGTCTCGATCATTTCGAGACTCCTTGTCATGTCCCCGATCTCATCCGGGACTCCGAACTACCTTCGATACATCAAAACACATAAACTCATAATATAACCGTCATCGAACTTTAAGCGTGCGGACCCTACGGGTTCGAGAACTATGTAGACATGACCGAGACACGTCTCCGGTCAATAACCAATAGCGGAACCTGGATGCTCATATTGGCTCCCACATATTCTACGAGGATCTTTATCGGTCAGACCACATAACAACATACGTTGTTCCCTTTGTCATCGGTTTGTTATTTGCCCGAGATTCGATTGTCGGTATCCTCATACCTAGTTCAATCTCGTTACCGGCAAGTCTCTTTACTCGTTCTGTAATACATCGTCCGCAACTAACTCATTAGTTGCAATGCTTGCAAGGCTTAAGTGATGTGCATTACCGAGTGGGCCCAGAGATACCTCTCCGACAATCGGAGTGACAAATCCTAATCTCGAAATACGCCAACCCAACAAGTACCTTCGGAGACACCTGTAGAGCACCTTTATAATCACCCAGTTACGTTGTGACGTTTGGTGGCACACAAAGTGTTCCTCCGGTAAACGGGAGTTGCATAATCTCATAGTCATAGGAACATGTATAAGTCATGAAGAAAGCAATAGCAACATACTAAACGATCAAGTGCTAAGCTAACGGAATGGGTCAAGTCAATCATATCATTCTCCTAATGATGTGATCCCGTTAATCAAATGACAACTCATGTCTATGGCTAGGAAACTCAACCATCTTTGATTAACGAGCTAGTCAAGTAGAGGCATACTAGTGACACTATGTTTGTCTATGTATTCACACATGTATCAAGTTTCCGGTTAATAAAATTCTAGCATGAATAATAAACATTTATCATGAAATAAGGAAATAAATAATAACTTTATTATTGCCTCTAGGGCATATTTCCTTCAATTGCACCCTACTAACCGGCCACATAGTCGACGTGGCACTTTGTTGACTGTTTAAATTGTCACCTGGTTTCTGGGTCCCACCTGTCAGTTGGCAGAGCAAAGAAATCGGTTGAAAAAAATTTACGCAGGTGCGATAGGAGTCCAACCCTTGCGCGCGAACCACCCGGGCTGTGTATGTGAGTGCATGCACGTGTACTCCCTCTGTCTTCCAACAAAGAGTGTACATCGGCAAAAAAATAAAGAGTGTACATCTACACTTCCAATGCATTTAGCCTTTAATCTAAAATCGATATTGATTGACTAATGCACCAACTTGTGCTCTAGCTATAGGCTACATGTCTATCCTTAATTACAGCATGCAACAACCTTCATTTAATCTTCTCTCAATGGTCGCATGCACACATAAATCTGCTACTTTTGGGCGTTAATTATGTCCTCGTCAATGTGTAAATCTCTAAATGTACAGTCTTTCATGGACGTAGGGAGTAGGTTGAGCACTTGAGCGTGAGCGTGTGTGTTGTGTCACGTGCTGTGTGCCGCATGGGTGCGTGAGTGTTGCGTGCGTCCATGTGTACGTGTGAGTGTTGCATGTTGCATGCATGCATGCATGCATCAGGCTTTTACTCCCTCCCATTGACATGTTCATGTTTCAAGCTTCCTATGTTCCCTCCATATTGTGATACTCCCTCTGTTCCCAAATACGGAGTAAAAGCCTCCCTCTGTTCCCACGGAGTATTTGACTCTCTAGAGATTTCAACAAGTGACTACGTAAGGAGCAAAATGAGTGAATCTACACTCCAAAATATGTCTACATACATCTGTATGTTGTATTCCATTTGAATGCCTAAAAAGACAATATTTAGGAATGGAGGGAGTAGCAAATAAACATTAAGTTCTCTTGTTTTCCCTCCTTGGTCACGGTGCACAACCAAAGATGACTTATTCACCTGGGTGGAGGGAGTAGATGGTCAAAGTTTGACACAAAATTAATGCATTGGTACACATAATATTTTGAGGAAAACGAGTTCATTAATTGAGTGTTTTTGCAAACTACAAAAATTATTCCACCACTCATCATCTACCTTGGTTGATGAGATTTTTGAATTGAGCCCTATAAACCGGAAAGGAGGTAGTACTAGTACTCCTACATTATTGGCGCCGGGTGCCTTCGCCAATGTTTCATCTTGTTGGACAGGATGAGGCTACTTCCAATGCATCGGTGCTTACATGGGGTGCTAAGCACATTAAAAACTTTAGCAACTAAAGCTCCCAATGCTTACATGTACAAGTGCTTAACTTGTTGGTGCTAAGCATCCTTTATTTAATGATTTTGTAACTAAAGTTCTTCATGCATTGGTGGGATTGTTCCATTTAAGTCTTTTGTCTAGGTTCTTGCGCTTAGTACTGGGGTCACCACACTTGTCTCTCCTCTTAATTACCTTGCCACATCAGACTTTTTACCTACATGGTAGCCTTAGCACCTGTACAAGGCGGAGCATTGGGAGGGGCCCGAGCGTACAGGCATAGGGATACTGTAGATAGGAAGTCTTCGCGATCCATTATTCCCCATCTCGGTCAGAGAGAACTATTCATCTAGTCTTCACAGTGAAGTGACAATACACGCTGCAGTAGATGGGACACTTGATTAATAAGCTGAACCGGCGTGTGGGTGTTGCTAAATCAGCCATACCCAGTACTGCCATCATGTTTGCCAGTGGAGCACGCTTCCGCAAATATGACTACGCACCTCTCTCCTCCATTAACTGACATATGGCCCTGTTGAGGTAGACCCACATGTCATCGGCGTAACTATTTACACTCCAAAGGACGGTATATCCTGGTAGTAGTACTAGTAGAATTGAGATTTAATGCACGTTCTTCCCCTTCTTTCACACTTCTTCCTCCTCTCTTCTTCTTCCTCCTCTCTTCCCCATCGTCGTCCGCACACCATTTCCCCCCGCTCACTGCTCGCCCGCCCGCGCCATCTTCCTTGGTAGCTCGCGCGTACCATATCCCCCCGCTCACTACTCGGACACACACGCCATCTTCTTCGCTCACCCGCCCGAATCCACTTGTCCGCTGGCTTGCGGGCACCGAAAACCCCAGTCACTCAGCGCCCTAAAAAACCCTATGGCAGAACCGACTGACACGCAGAGCCGCGACTGGAATTCCCTCCCCGATGTTCTCTTGGAGCAGATCTGTAATCGTATGGACCTTCTCAGCACCGTATGTCTGGCCGCATGCTCGGTGTCTTTGTACCGTCTACTCGTCTGCAACCGGTCGGCTCTTTTCAAGGCACCCTGCTTGCTGATGCCCAATCCTCGCAGGTGGCCCAGAAACCGACTTGACGATCCTATGGAGGTTGTCGTGGTGCCCCTCGACATGCTACCACTACCCGTCCACCTATCCTTCATGCGTGGCCACTACTGGGCGGGCATGAAGGCCAACTGGATCGTCCTCATCCACCAATCCGGTAGTCCATGGCGTCTCATGGATATCTACACCCAACGAGAGATCACCCTTCCATCGTTGGATACCGCCGCCATCGACCCTCGCGGCCCGCCGGACACTCCTGCCTACTACGCACGAGACGCGTCCAGCTTTTGGCTCGACCTTTGTTTGCTGAAGGTTGTAATCTGCGAAGTGCCCACACCATCAGAAGACTACATGGATTACAAGCTCATTGTCGTGTTCAACATGGGATTAGTCTATCTGGAATCCGGTCGTCATACATGGTTATGGCTCATCGTCGATCCTCTTCACCCAACATTTCTGTCTGATGCTATAGTGCATGATGGCATCGTTTATGCGGTAGACGCACAGATTGGCTGCCTATACTGGTGGAATCTATCATCGCGCAATTGTTCTATCTCATCTCATCTTTACCTTAAGAATACGACTGCCTCTTCATTGTTACAAATTTAGAATATATAGTATGTCTATAACCACATCATTGCTATATGTTCCTCTCATTTCCAAGATTTTTATGACCACACATGTTATTGTTAGAGTTGATATGAGAACAATTGGCATCTAATGATTGTTAGAATAGATATTATGAGTATAACCTCATGATTGCTATATGTTACTCTCATTTCCAGGATTTTTATAACAACGCATGTTATTGCTTAGAGTTGATATGATAACTGTAGTAAGTGCTATGGTAGAATATGAGTAGGCCATGTCATATATGTTTTCCTCTCATTGTTACATGATGTTTGAACCATGATATATTGCTAGAATATGAAAGACATTGGCTTATTTTTTTAACTTGGGGTATGATTATGACCACGGCATTGCAATTCTCTGTCTATGATATGTGTCACTGTTATAATAATCTTAATTCCACACATACTTTGAACATGGTTGTTTATTTTTGTCCTTTTGGTCTCCAATTTGAATTTTTGCAGCAAACGCAAATGCGCTGGCCTTCATGATTCCAGGACCTGGAATCATACCAGCCGACGGGTGGTGGTTTATTGCTCGTTCAGCTGACGGCGGTCATTTGATGCTCATTTGCACGTATCAAATTGATCAAACCATTTCATCAAACCACATGCAGTACAATGCCTGGGGCGTTCGTGACATTGACGGCTATGGCTGCTTCATGTTCGAGAAAGATCCCAGCTCCGTTGGGCCAGGCGTATTCAACTAGAGGCGGGTTTACAGCCTCGGCAACCACTCCATGTTCCTCAGGCTCAATTATCCTATCATCCAACCAATCATCGATCATATCACCGGCGATGATTACCGTGCTATGCAACTTCCATACGCCAGGGGCAACTATGTTTACACATCATACCATGGGTTTCATGAATCACCATATCCAAAGATTCGTCGACACAGCTTGTTGCCAGATAATCTTCAGTGTGTGAAAGACATCAAGCTTCCATGCGATGGATGGCTTTTGCAAACCCGACATGGGGCGATGTGGTTCATGCCAACAGCAAATATGCACAACTTGATTCGTACTAATATCTAGACCGAGCCATATATCCTGCTGCTGTAGCATGACCCTCTTTTGTTGGATATTATGTACTGTTGTTAGTTTAAAGCACTCCTCTGGTTTGAAGGATAGATACCTTTCTAGGATCAAGTGCATCCTAACTCACCTGCGTAGGATGTACTGATAATGATGATGAAGATGCTATGCAGAAGCCATATATATAGGGTGGGTCTATTATGATAACACCCCTTAAGAGTCTTATTCTGCACATCAATTTCTTATTCTGCACACACCCGAACAAACACAAAAAAGAAACCCGCCACTCCTCCCATGACCCCCCGACCCACCAATCTTCACCCTCCACCCCCGACCAGAGCGGCACCCCATCCCAACACCACCTTTCCTGCCGCCCACCACCACCACCTGCCTCCTACCCCACCCCACCACCACCTTCCCCAAGCCCCGCACACCACCACCACCTTTCCCGCCGCCCACCACCACCACCTGCCTCCTACCCCACCCCACCACCACCTGCCCCCAGCCCTGCACACCACCACCACGGCGCCATGCCTCCCTCACCCTGCGACCCTGCTTTACCACCCATCGCCGCCCCGCCCAGACGCCGGATCCCGCCTCGTTGGTCGCCGGATTCGCGCTAGACGGTGGATCCTGCCCCGCCGCACCTCCCTCGCCCTGCGGCCCTGCCTTACGACAACCCATCGCCGCCCCACCCAGACGCCGGATCCCGCCTCGGTGGTCGCCGAATTCGTGCCAGACGGCGGATCCAGCCCCGCCCCCTCCTTTGCGCGGGATCCTAGGGCCGCCTCCCACCCCCGACCCTCCTGCGCGTCGGTGGATCCGCCGTCTTTGACCACGGGCCGACCTCCTCTCCAAAGCGGCAGCCAAGCCGTCGGCCTCGCGCCGCCCTGCTGCCCGGCCGTCTTCCAGAGGCTCGGCGACGCGCCGCCAAACCAGCCACTACCTTCGGCTAGGATAAGGTAGCCGCGAGCTTCTTCCTCCTCCCACCAAATTTCCGCACGACCCGCCATGCAGGAACCGCCCCCGCCACCTTCTTCATGCCCCGCCCATCCTCCACGACTCACCCTTCCCTCCCCGGCCTCCTTCTACCTCCGCCGTCGCGCCGGCCCGCCCAGCCCTGCCGCCATCCTTGAGCAGTGCGCCGTGATCCCTGGAGCAGTGCACCGTGAGCCTCTCTAGCAGCTCATCCACGGGCACCGGCAATTTTTTTGGCTTCTGCAGTTCCGTACCACCCGCGTGCAGCTCGGGCGCGAGCATGATGTGGTTCGGTGCGGTCCATTTGGTCTTTGCTGCAGTAAGTTTCAGGAGAGCCGTGACGAGAGAATTTCCCGTGGCATCTCAGTTTACTGCTGTTGTTTATGCGGCGATCTATTGTGGTTCTCTTCTTCCCAAACGGTAGATGATGCGGTGTGGCTATGGCACGGTTGAAGTTCAGTACATTTTTGTTGCTTTTTCATATTTCGCGGGTCGTGTGCTCTCCCCCAACGCGTCGTGCAGTTCGCCGGTCCACATCATGTGGTTCACGGGCCGCGTGATTGCAGTGCAGTTGACCCCTCATGTGCGGCGTGTGCGGCGTGCAGCACAGAGCAAAACGGGTATGCAGTTTAGTCTACTATTGTTTGTGGTTTTTTTGTGTGTCTATCGAATGTATCTGGTTGGGATAAGATGTATTTTGTATAAAAAATATTTGTTGAGAAGTTCATTTCAAAAAGCATTAAAATGGGTCACTTTTCAAGAGAAAAAATGGATGGATGCAGCCCACTTCAAGGGGTATTGTGGTTCACTACATTTAGCAAAAAACACGGTGGTGGATAAAAAACAAAAACAAGCAAAAAACAGTGTGGTTCACTCGCCTTGTCCTAGCGGTTCACTCGCCTCGTCCCCGAAGTGCGGAAGAATTTCTAAAATTTAAAAGAAAACAAAAAATGTGTGTGGTTCATTTTGCAGTGCGTTTGGTCCTCGGATGTGGTTCACTTTCAAGAGTGATGCTGTTCACTTGCACCTAACACGAAAGTGTGAAAAATTTAGCAAAACAACAAAGATGGTAATGCGGTTTACTTCGATATATGATGTGGTTCACTTGCCCTAGTCTCTGCGGTCCATTCTCGTTCATAAAAAAAGTTAAAAAAAAGACAACAAAAACTCGTATGAGAAAAATTACGTCCGACAAAAGAAATTATGCAGCTCGCTTGCCCGTCCGATGCAGTGCAGTTTTCATTCTAAAGCAGTGTGGTCGGCCGTATGATGGTGTTCATCCCGTAAGTGCAAAAAAATTGTTACGAAAGCGAAAAAAAGTAATGCGGTTTACTTCTTGATAGTGTTGTGGTACATTTACACCCGATGTGAAGTGCACTCTACTTTCTCGTCCTTGAAAAAATTACGTTAGAATAAAAGAAACCATGTAGTTCTCTTACATGTCTGATCCAGTGCGGTTTTTCATCCGATGCAGTGCAGTTTTCAGTCGGATGAAGTACCCACGTCGATTTGGGTGTCGCGAAAAACAGAGTGTCCGCATTTCGCTAAATTTAAAACTGGTCTTAAACCGTAAAGAATTAGAGAGAGTGTTCTACATGGAAAAGTTGCGCCTCGTCGATAATTTTCCAACGACATATCGTTTGAATCATTCCGACCAGCGGTTTGTAAAAAATTGCGAAAAACGGCCGCTGCCACTCGTTGTCCGCCGCACGATTTTCAAAATTAACTTAAAACTGTAAGGAATCTCAAAACCATTTCTACATATGGAAGTTGTACCTTGTCCATAGCTTTCCAACGACGTATTACACACCTCGTTTTGACAAACGGTTCAAAAACTAGAGCGAAAACAGTACCGAAAATTGCAAAAATTTCAAAAAAACAGAATTCCGCGATTTAGTAAATTTGAAACTGCTCTTAAACCGTAACGAATTAGAGAAAATAATAGATATGAAAAAGATGCGCCTCGATGATATCTTTCCAACGGCATATCATTTGCTTTATTCCGATGAGCGGTTTAGAAAAAATCATGAAAATACGCTCGCTGCCACTTGTCATCCGCCGCACCATTTTTGAAACTGCTCTTAAACCGAGAGGAATCTTGAAAAGTGTTCAACATGGCGAAGTTGCGCCTAATCAATAGATTTCCAACGGTATATTATACGCCTCGTTCCGATTAATGGTTAAAAAATTAGAGCGAAAACAGTACCGGAAAAACACTGCGTGCAGTTTTTTCCGACACGAAGTTCACTCGTGTGACTACTGCAACACAGTGGGTTCAAACAATGACGTGCACTTGCGTTGAGCGTGCAGTGCAGAAGTGTTAACAGAATAGTTATTCTGCTAATATTAGCAGAATAGACCGGCTGTATATCAATTAGGCTTCAAGTGTGTACTTGTTGGTGAAAGTGTTGTCCAATGGGAATTATATTTTGTATTAATCATGTAGCCTACAAATTCTGTGGCACGGCCTTGTAAATTCTTACCCCATTTCTAAATGTGTACTAGTCCTCTATACCATATATTGCGCTACTGTAACATCCCAAAATTCTAAATTTTGGAATATTATATTAAATAGATAGTTTTGATTGGTTGTTTGATTGATTGTGTGTAATTGAGTGAAATTCAAAAACTTTTCGAAAGTTAAATGAGAGGGAATAAAAGACTTTCCCAAACTTTCACTTTGCTTTTATGATCTCCGAGAATTCAAATTCTTTTCAAATACAAAACCCTAGAGAGAAGATGACATGGCTTCTTCCATTTAATTAAATGAAAAGGATTTCGAAAAGATTTGAATTTTATTTGGAAATATTTTCAAATTCAAAAACTTCAAGCAACTCAATGATTTTCATGAGAGAAGATAAAATGACTTCTTCAAAACATATGAAATATGAGTTGGGAGTTCAAAAGGATTAAATTCAAAGTCCTTCTGAAATTATTTTCAATATAGAGTTATTTGGATTTTATTCAAATTAGTTTTCTCCAAAAACAAAATATATGGAAAATAGGGTAACATGATTCCCTACAATAGAAAATTGGAGATAAATAAATTTGAAATCATTTTGGTATTTTTTTAAAATGATTTTTATTGGATTTTAGTAGGGCAGTAGCACTCTTTGAATTATTTGATTTTTTTCTCGCTTTTATTTGACTTGACAAAAATGTCCACGTTGTAGAAAATAATTTTCTGAAAATTTGGATATAAAATATGCCTAGGTTCTATTTTATTTTATTTCGTTTTTATTTTATTTTCGCTGTGCTTTAAGAAAAAAAAATCTTCCTCGGACCGACCGGGTCGGCCCAGTTCGCCAGGCCACGGCCCAGCCGGCCCATGCCTCGCACCCGCGCCGTTCCCGACTCCGGCGGGAGTCCGGCCCGACCACGGCCGCCGCCGCCGTCCCCGACGCGGACTCCTCCGCCGCCTCTCCTGCCCCTCCTCCACGCCACCTCCTCCCCTCTCCAATAAAACCCGAGGCCCCGGGCCCCGTTCCTCCTCCTCCGCCACAACCGCCGCCCTCGCCGGAGCTCCCGCCCCGACGAGATCTGCTGCCGCCGCCGCGCTCCATTCTGACTCCCCGAGCGCCGCCGACCCCACCAACCTCACCGCCGCGCCACGCCGCCCCTTCCCCGCTACTCCGCCGTCGCCGCCGACGCCCGGAGCCATCGCCCCGTTCATCGCCGAGCCGCCACCGTCGTCTTCTCCGGCGACGTCGACGCCCACCGCCGCGGTAAGCCACCGGCCGCCCTCGTCCGTTCGATCTAGGATGGATGGCTAGGATTAGATCTAGTCGCTTTTTTATTTCCGAACCGGTACACGTTAAATAGAGAACGCTCGATGTTTACCTCTTCGCAGCGAACACATTCATTAGTTAGCGTTCGGTAACGAACGTTCACTTTTTAGCTTTTTCTTTTTTTGTTATTTTCGGCCAGGGACCCATCTGTGAATAATTTATTTACAGATTAGCACCTGATCTTCAAACGTCTACAACTTTTTACTCGTTTATCCAAATCCAACGAAACCAATGCCCACTTCTTCGTTATGATCTCCTTTTTCCAGTAAAACAACTTAAACATGTTTTTGAAAGTTTTAAAATTTGATTTCAAACAGATTTGTATTTGAACTTCTTTTGTTCATAACTTGAGTTTTATAACTCCGTTTGAGTTGATTCTTTTTGCAAATTAAAGTTCTTGACCTCAACTTTCTGATAAGGCCAAATTCACCCAATATTTGTACTGTTAGAAAATGTTTTCTCTTGCAAGAGTTATTTGCCTGTGTTTTGAAGTTTTCCGAATTGTTTCCTACGTTCTTTCCGATCTTTTAAGTGATTGCTTATGTGTGGTTACTATTGCTTGCTTACGATAGATTGACCAGAGTGTGACGAGTAGAACTATCAGGAGTTATGAGTGCGAGTCATCTTCATCAACAGTATAGGCAAGTTCACACTTTGATCATACCTCTTACTATCCAGTTTTATTGCATTAGATCAATCCTCAAACAATTGCATGGTTAGGATCTGAATTAAATTGTGGGTTTTGGGAAGTAGATGAGGTAGTACCTATTGCCCTGCTTATTATGAAACCGTTGGGAGTTACTTCTATGTTTGCTTATTGCTATGCTATGCTCGTGGACGTGGATTGGGTTTGAGTGAATTTGCATGACAGATGTGAGGATGTTAATTAATGGTTCAACTTAAGGTGGTTACTTTATTTCACATCTGGGTGGATTGAGGCACCTGGGAACCCAGTGTTGCCTGTATTTTCGGATATCCCGGAGTACCTGTGAGATTATCCTAACCACCACCCAGACTCAAAGGGATCATAAGATTATTCATGCTAGAAACTTCCGTGTGCAGCCACAAGCCATTATGGGCTCTGGCATAGTTGAGTAAGTTCTGTGAGCTCTTGAAGAGGTGGACTAGCAGATGTAGGGGGATTGTAGGTGTAACGGTCTGCTCGGAGTAGAGAGTAAATGCTTCTGAAAGACTGTGTCTCGATCATCCGTTTCTCAAACACCAAGTAGTGCGAGAAATCCAACGGAGGAGATCGAGTCTTGTGGGGAAAAGTGCGCAAACCTCTGTAGAGTGTACAAACTAATCATGATTAGCCGTGTCCCTAGTTATGGACATCTTGAGTATCTAGTTCCTGGATTATCATGTGTATCTCATCATGTTACTTTAATTTAAATTTGATTGGGTTTAATCACGTTCTTAATTGGGATTGAGTTGGAGGTACCTTCTCAATGTTTAACAACCACCATGATAGTTAAATAAAAATTTATTCCTTTGTTGTAGGGAAAAATTGGCTTTTCGCAAAAACATGTTAACCATAGAGCTTTTCCACCAGCCAAATATGCATATAGTGATAGTTATTATTCATCATTATCCTATGGTGTGAATTTGCCAGTACATTCAATGTACTGACCCTTTGTGGCTGCAACGTCTCATGTTGCAGGAATCTTACGACGAGTAAGTGATACGTTAGGGTTACGATTTCTACACTCAACTTTGCCGTTGGTGTTGATGGGAATCCACAACCTTGTTACTTCCGCTATTTGGATTGAGGTAATAGTATTTACGTTATTTTGTACATGTGATTTACCTCTGTTATAAATCCTCGAGTACTGTGTGTGTCAGCATACCGATCCAGGGATGACACTTAAGCACAGAGACTTGACCGTCTGAGGTCGGGTCGCTACAGCTACTCGTACTACTACCTCCCTCCTGGTTTACTCGTCCCCTTCGTAATTTGTGTCAAATTTTGACCATAAATTTCACTAACTAAATGTTAGTGCATGTCACAAAAAATTATATCATTTTATTCGTATTTGAACATAGTTTCCAATGGAGTAATTTTGGGTGACATGCATTGACATTTTGTTAGTTAAACCTATGGTTAAAATGTGACACTAAATACGACTAGTAAGTAGTACAGTAGCAGTACTAGTATACGGTGGTCAAATTATTCATCATGTCCTCACATTGAATTGACGTGACAACACACTGCGCGTGAGGTGACAAAAGAATCCCGGCGGCATGTTCGGGTATTATGGACTTCAGATGTGGAGTACTACCACTTATCTGTCGAAATCTTTCATCATTCACTTAAAACAGTCGATTTGATCATACATTGAGTACCATATAACTGGAATTAACCGATGCAACTCCAAGAAGGATTGGCCGGTGCTGCCGGTTGGTGTCAAGTTCGATCCCACGGATCAGGAGCTGATCGAGCACCTTGAGGCCAAAGTGAGTGCTGACAGCGCGAGATCTCACCCTCTCATCGATTTGTTCATACCAACCAACGACAGCGAGCACGGCATATGCTACACCCATCCTGAGAAACTTCCAGGTAAGGCACCGATCGGCCGTCTACTTGCACAAACATATTCCTTTGTTTATAGCTCTATTTTTCTTTTTAGACGTAGACCTAGTGCAGCACTTACAATCTAACAGTTAATAAAAAGTGAAACAAATGACTGCAACATGCTAAAGATGTTATGAAAATGCCAACTACGTACACTAAAACCTATATTCGACAATACTGCAGGTATCACACTGAGTGGCCTAAGCAAGCATTTCTTCCAGCGCAATTCCAGGGCGTTCAAAAGGGGCACGTGGACGCGTAGCAAGATACAGTCGGAGTGTGGCATGCACGCGATGTGGCACAAGACTGGCAATACCTTGCCGGTGATGGTCAATGGCCGGCAGACGGGCAGCAAAAAGGTTCTGGTGCTGGACACCAACAAGAACTTCGACCATTCCCGCAAAAAAAAATTCGACCAGCAGAGGACCAACTGGGTGATGCACCAGTACCACCTCGGGGACCTAGAGCAAGAGAACAAGCGGGAGCTGTTCTTCTGCAAGATTTTCTACCAGACGAACACTAGGGCCAGGACTAAAAAGATTATAAGTTAGTTTGGTATTGGTACTTGTACTACCTTGTCGTGCGCAAGTTGGTATTGCTGTTAACGAACTTTCGGTATGAACTTGGCATTTGCTTCCAACCATCATGCTGAGGGTCGACGTGGATATAAAGCTGAATCGTTTGTTTCGAAACGAATTTTCAGGCACCTGATTTTTATTTGATGGGTAGCAGAAGCACCTGCCGTTCGAATTCCCAGTTCTCCAAATTTTTCGAAACAAGTGCATGCACTTATTATCACGATGAAAAAACAATATACCTATTGCATCCCAGTTATCAGTCTGTACTTGCAGAATTCTCTCGTTTATTGAGCAGGTATATTGTTTTTCCAGGTCGAGCAAGTTTCAACTGGGCTGTAGATTGCCCAGACTTCATTTTGTTTTAACAGGCCTAGCCCATGACGACAACGGGGCACAAAGATCCAGCAGGTATCTACTGGCCTCTGGCCCGCCAGCGTTAGTTATATTTTGTCTTGCAACATCCGCATGTAGTTTTTTTACTGAATCAAACACACAACCCAGTTCTATTTTCCTCTTGAAACGCCATGTCCTACTTCCGTTTTCTAATCTCTACCTATAGTTTTACTAGTTCATATACACGTATCATTATATTGAAAATACATAAAGTTCCCTTTTCATATTTACATCCTTATTTTTGTTGTTATTTTCCCTCCCAGCGCTGATTTTTTTACCACTGGTTTTCCCTTAAACCAACTCAATTGTCCCACGTCTTGTTTGCTTACAAAAACAAAATGGTTTTTTGGCAAATCAATAAGTTCTTAAAAAATGTTTATCATTTCAGGATTACAACAGTTCAGACTCCATCGAAATATGCAAAATAAGGTTGAAGTTTTTGACCGTGGTCCTCGGTAGAAAATGGGCTGTAATAAATTACTTAAGAATTAGCAAATGGGCTGCAAATTATTAAAAAATAGCAAATGGGCTCTATGTTGTCTGCCACAGATTTGGAGGCTGACTTGTGGGCCTACTAAGTTCATGCGTACACAAGGTGTCTAAAAAAACACAAGGATTCTAAAAAAAGAAACTTAGTCAACAATCGACTCTACCAGCGTTAGACCGTTAGATGTCAATCTAACGGCAATCGTGCTTCTTCAGTCTCTGATCTTCCTGCTCCAGCCGCCCAAACCAGCGCCGGCGGAACCGCCTGCTCCCGCCTCCCGTGGCCAGCTGTGCTGCCGGGCAGGCCTCACAGCCCCACCATACTCGCATCCCTGGCCTGGCTATCCCTCTACTCACCCACACCTCATGTTATTTTCCGGCGACGGCAGCCAAACCAGTCAACCCTCGTACTCCCCACCACGTGGGCAGCCATTGCCGTGTCTTCCCCAACTCCGTGTCGTTCCCTTCGTAGGCCTCGCCGTCGTCCACCGCCCTGGTGCTCTCGGCGCGGCGTGGTCAACGAACGACATCCATCGGAAGTGGACTGTACGTGGAGAGGCTGACAGCTGGGTCCATGGCCGCACATAAGGAAATGCCTCCTTATTATGCACAAAATAATGATTCCTCCACCTGACATCTGGGACCAACCGAAAGGGCCTCTGTATTTCACGAAAAAAATGTTCCAGCCACTGACAGCTCGGACCCACCAGCTATATCTTTGCACGCAAGGAAGTGCTTCCTTATTACGCACAAAAAATGAATACTCCACCTGCTAGCTGGGACAGCATAATGGGAGGCTGACTTGTGGGCCTACTAAGTTGACGGGGATGGAGGGCTTTGTCAACTTAGTCAATATGAACGATTCTAGCTCCAGTGACCGTACGATGTCCATCCAATGGCCGTAGTGCTTCTTCAACCTCTGGTCTTCTTACTCCAGCCGCCCAAACAAGCGTCGGCCATGCCGCCTGCTCCTGCCTCTCGTGGCCGGCTGTGCTGCCACCGCTGCCATGCCATCCCTCTATACTCACCCACATCTCCTGTTATTCTCCGGCGACGGCAGCCTCACACCGCAGCCGAAGCAGTCAACCCACGTCTTCCCCGGCTCCGCGTCGTCCCCTTCCTAGGCCTCATCGTTGTCCACGGCCCTGGTGCTCTCGGCGCGACGTGGTCAATGTGGTCAACGAACGACTTCCATCGCAAGAGTACTGTACGTGGAGAGGCTGACAGTTGGGTCCACGGCCACAGCAAGCAAGTGCCTCCTTATTACACGCAAAATAATTATTTCTCCACCTGACAGCAAGGACCCACCGGACGGGCTACCGTATTTTGCAAAAAAAAACCGTTTCCCCCTGACTGCTGGGACCCACCAGCTACATCTTCGCACGCAAGGAAGTGCCTGACAGTCGGGACCCACCTGGTCGAAGCGTACATAGCGTTGTCATTCTGGTAGCGAACGTGTACGTACATACTGGTCGATCGGTCTGTCTGCAGGCTGCAGCGATGAACCGTGGCCGTGTAAGGAAGGGCACGTGTTGTAGTAGAGGCGCGCACGTAGCATGTACACGTATGTATAGCAGCCATGGTGCAAGAAAGTAAATACGGCCACGTACGTACATACGGGCGGGGTCTCGAATGCCTACTCGCGCATACGTATGGCCAGGGCTCGTGTACATGGATGGGTCGGAACGGAGAAGTTGTGCCGTCGTCGTGATCATGGGGAGGCAACCGGCTGGGTCGGAACGGAATGCGTCGTCGTGTTCATCGGGAGCCAACCGGCTTGGACGGAACAGCCGATGGAAACGAGGGCTGGCGTACCGCAGAACAGAGGAAACGGCCTTGTGTTCGACCGGCCAATGGTCGAAACGGGATCCTGTTCATCAGGAGGGGTCTGCCGTACCGCAAAATGGAGGAAACGGACCTCCTACGGTCGAAACGGGGTCCCGTTGATCGGGAGGGGTGTGGCGTACCGCAAAACAGAGGAAACGGACTTGTGTTGGAGCGCTACGGTCGAAACGGGGGTCCTGTTCATTGGGAGGGGTGTGGCGTACCGCAAAACGGGACTCCACGGGATACTGTTCATCTCCACCGTCGACTGCCTCCACGAGCTCATGTTCATCCACCGTCAACTGCCTCCACGGACTCCTGTTCATCCACCGTCGACCTCCTCCAGCCTCCACCTGCGACTATTCATCCACGGGCTCCTGTTCATCCAGCCTCCACCGCGCGCTCCTCCACCGGCTACTGTTCAACTAGCCCTCTCCACGGGATCCTATTCAACCAACCCTCCACGGGCTACTGTTCATCCAGCCCTCCACCGGCTGCTGTTCAACCAGCCCTCCACCGGCTACTATTCAACCAGCCCTCCATGGGGTCCTGTTCATCCAGCCCTCCACGGGGTCCTGCTCATCCACCCCCAACCGGCTCGATCGATCGGGGTACTGTTCATCCAGCGACAACGACCTCTACTACCACGGGGTCCTGTTCATCCAACCCCGCACCGGGAACTGTTCATCCAAACCCCCCAACAACGCTCACTGTTCATCCAGAGGCAGCATCGATCGGCTTCAGTTAGCAACAGTAGCGAAGGAATCACTCGGGTTCAGTTAACAGTAAGGGATCGATCGATCGCTCGGGTTCAGTAACGCGTAGCCGGCAGTGCAATTGCTCGGGTTCAGTTAGAGCCCAACGCCTCGCACACACGCGCGTACGTACAAGAGAAACGCGCATCACTCGGGCCCCGACCACCCACCGTAACCGGGAACTCCCCGATATTTTCCGCGCCCTTGCTTCTACCACGGTTTTTTCAGTCATGGACGGTGACGATGACATGTACCTAGGGTAGGGTAATAGGCCTGACCTAGACACCCTTCCCAAGGACACTACCCTGCAGTCGAAGACATTCAAAGGACAACAACATCTACCGACTGAAATCACCTCAGAGTGCAACCCACTCGACCAACAGTTCCACTTGGATAACCCAATTCCATTCAACCAAGATATAATCATTCGACCATATCAGAAACCACTCGGAGTACAGAAGGTCTAAAGTCACTTAGGATGGCAACGGTCAGGCGTTCACTCCGTAGTCTTAATGATCATTTATATGTCTTTATTGTTGGCGTTACCAGTAACGTCTCACCTTTATGTACATTGAACCCCTTGTAACGTGGGCTAGCTGGGGTCCTGGCGCACTCTATATAAGCCACCCCTCCACTGGCACAAGGGTTCGCACCCCCTGTAACTTCACGCATAATCCAATCGACCAAGCCTCCGGGCACCGAGACGTAGGGCTATTACTTCCTCCGAGAAGGGCTTGAACTCGTAAATCTTGCGTGAACAATCTCACCGTAGCTAGGATCTTGCCTCCTCTTACGTACCCCCATATACTACTGTCAGACTTAGAACCACGACAGACGGCCCAAAGAAGGTCATGCAGCTGCGTCTCCGGCCCGTCCAGGACGAAAAGCCCATATTCTGTCATGATTTTTTGTCATAGAAGTAGGACCCCCACCACATCTATGATGATACCGGGTTTTGTCACAATTATCATCATAGAAGTGTCATAAGTATGACAGAAAAAAAATTGTTTGGCCCAAAATGTCGTGGATGTGTCTTTTTTTGTAGTGTGTGTGGAGTAATAGTAGTAGATGCAGAATCGTTTCGATCTACTTGACACGGACGTGATGCCTATATTCATGATCATTGCCTAGATATTCTCATAACTATGCGCTTTTCTATCAATTGCTCGGCAGTAATTTGTTCACCCACCGTAATACATACTATCTTGAGAGAAGCCACTAGTGAAACCTATGGCCCCGGGTCTATTTTACATCATATTAGTTTCCCATCAACTTGCCAATTTCTATTGCCGTTCTTTTTATTTTTCAATCTTTACTTTCTAATCTATACAACAAAAATACCAAAAATATTTACTTTACTATCTTTATTAGATCTCACTTTTGCGAGTGGCTGTTAAGGGATTGACAACCCCTTTATCGTGTTGGTTGCAAGGTTCTTGATTGTTTGTGCAGGTACTAGGTGACTTGTTGCGTTGTCTCCTACTGGATTTACACATTGGTTCTCAAAAATTGAGGGAAATACTTACGCTACTTTGCTGCATCACCCTTTCCTCTTCAAGGGAAAACCAACGCATGCTCAAGAGGTAGCAAGAAGCCCAAAGCTAAACCCAAGCCTGAAACTGAGTGCTTCTACTGCAAAGGAGATGGTCACTGGAAGCGGAACTTCCCCAAACATTTGGCGGATAAGAAGGATGGCAAAGTGAACAAAGGTATATTTGATATACAGATTATTGATGTGTACTTTACTAGTGTTCATAGTAACCCCTATGTATTTGATACTGGTTTAGTTGCTAAGTTTAGTAACTCGAAACAGGAGTTACAAAATGAACAGAGACTAGTTGAGGCCGAAGTGACGATGTGTGTTGGAAGAGATTCCAAGGTTGATAAGATCACCATCGCATACTTCCTCTACTTTCGGGATTAATTTTGAACCTAAATAAATGTTATTTGGTGCTTGTGTGGAGCATGAATGTGATTGGATCATGTTTATTGCAATACGGTTATTCATTTAAGTCAAAGTTGTTCTCTTTACATGAATAAAACCTTCTATTGCCATACACCCAATATAAATGGTTTATTGAAGCTCGATAGTAGTGATACACATATTCATAATATTGATGCCAAAAGATGCAAAGTTGATAATGATAGTGCAACATACTTGTGGCACTGCCATTTAGGTCATATTGGTGTAAAGCGCATGAAGAAAATCCATGCAGATGGGCTTTTGGAATCACTTGATTATGAATCATTTGATACTTGCGAACCATGCCTCATGGGCAAGATGACTAAAACTCCGTTCTTCGGAACAATGGAGCGACACACTGACTTATTGGAAATAATACATACTGATGTACGCGGTCCGATGAGTATTGAGGCTCGTGGCGGGCATCATTATTTTCTGACCTTAACAGACGATTTGAGCAGATATGGGTATATCTACTTAATGAAACATAAGTCTGAAACATTTGAAAAGTTTGAAGAATTTT
Source organism: Triticum aestivum (assembly GCF_018294505.1). Lineage (NCBI taxonomy): Eukaryota > Viridiplantae > Streptophyta > Magnoliopsida > Poales > Poaceae > Triticum > Triticum aestivum. The sequence continues at coordinate 452,259,885 of NC_057802.1, read as the reverse complement.
AGAGTGAAGTGGAAAATCATCCTAACAGGAAAATAAAGCTTCTACAATATAATCGCGGAGGCGAATATTTGAGTTACGAGTTTGGTCTTCATTTAAAACAATGTAGAATAGTTTCGCAACTCACGCCACCTGGAACATCACAACGTAATGGTGTCCAAACGTCGTAATCATACTTTATTAGATATGGTGCGATCTATGATGTCTCTTGCCGATTTACCACTATCGTTTTAGGGTTATGCATTAGAGACAACTGCATTCACGTTAAATAGGGCACCGTCTAAAATCCGTTGAGACGACACTGTATGAACTATGGTTTGGCAAGAAACCAAAGCTGTCGTTTCTTAAAGTTTGGGGTTGCGATGCTTATGAGGAAAAGTTTCAAACTGATAAGCCCAAACCCAAATCGGAGAAGTGCATCTTCATAGGATACCCAAAGGAAATTGTTGCGTACACCTTCTATCACAGATCCGAAGGCAAGATTTTTGTTACTAAGAATGGATCCTTTCTAGAGAAGGAGTTTTTCTCGAAAGAAGTGAGTGGGAGGAAAGTAGAACTTGATGAGGTAATTGTACCTTCTCTCTAATTGGAAAGTAGCTCATCACAGATATCAGTTCCAGTGATGCCTACACCAACTAGAGAGGAAGCTAATGATAATGATCATGAAACTTCAGATCAAGTTACTACCAAACCTCGTAGGTCAACCAGAGCACGTTCCGCACCAGAGTGGTACGGTAATCCTATTCTGGAAGTCATGTTACTAGACCATGACAAACCTACGAACTATGAGGAAGTGATGATGAGCCCAGATTCCGATAAATGGCTTGAGGCCATGAAATCTGAGATAGGATCCATGTATAAGAACAAAGTGTGGACTTTAGTTGACTTGCCCAATGATCGGTGAGCCATAGAGAATAAATGGATCCTCAAGGGGAAGACGGACGCTGATGGTAGTGTTACTATCTACAAAGCTCGACTTGTCGCAAAAGGTTTTCGACAAGTTCAAAGGTGTTGACTACGATGAGATTTTCTCACTCGTAGCGATGCTTAAGTCTGTCTGAATCATGTTAGCAATTGCCGCATTTTATGAAATCTGGCAAATGGATGTCAAAATTGTATTCCTTAATGGATTTCTTAAAGAAGATTTGTATATGATGCAACCAAAAGGTTTTGTCGATCCTAAAGGTGCTAACAAAGTGTGTAAACTCCAGCGATCCATCTATGGACTGGTGCAAGCATCTCGGAGTTGGAATATACACTTTGATAAGTTGATCAAAGCATACGGTTTTATACAGACTTTTGGAGAAGCCTGTATTTACAAGAAAGTGAGTGGGAGCTCTGTAGCATTTCTAATATTATATGTGGATGACATATTGCTGATTGGAAATGATATAGAATTTCGGGATAGCATAGAAGGATACTTGAATAAGAATTTTTCAATGAAAGACCTCGGTGAGGCTACTTACAAATTAAGCAGCAAGATCTATAGAGATAGATCAAGATGCTTGATAAGATTTTTCAATGAGTACATACCTTGACAAGATTTTGAAGTAGTTCAAAATGGAACAGTCAAAGAAGGAGTTCTTGCCTGTGTTGCATGGTGTGAAGTTGAGTAAGACTCAAAACCCGACCGCAAGAGAAAATAGAAAGAGAATGAAAGTCATTCCCTATGCCTCAGTCATAGGTTCTATGAAGTATGCTATGCTCTGTACCAGACCTATTGTGTACCTCACCATGAGTTTGGCAAGAGGTTACAATAGTGATCCAGGAGTGGATCACTGGACAGTGGTCAAAATTATCCTTACTAGAATAAGGATATGTTTCTCCGTTATGGAGGTGACAAAGAGTTCGTCGTAAAGGGTTACGTCGATGCAAGCTTTGACACTTATTCAGATGACTCTGAGTCTCAATCTGGATACATATTGAAAGTGGGAGCAATCAGTTAGAGTAGTTCCGTGCAGAGCATTGTAGACATAGAAATTTGCAAAATACATACGGATCTGAATGTGGCACACCCGTTGACTAAACTTCTCTCACAAGCAAAACATGATCACACCTTAGTACTCTTTGGGTGTTAATCACATGGCGATGTGAACTAGATTATTGACTCAAGTAAACCCTTTGGGTAATAGTCACATGGCGACGTGAACTATAGGGTGTTAATCACATGACGATGTGAACTATTGGTGTTAAATCACATGGCGATATGAACTAGATTATTGACACTAGTGCAAGTGGGAGACTGAAGGAAATATGCCCTAGAGGCAATAATAAAGTTGTTATTTTATATTTCCTTATGTCATGATAAATGTTTATTATCCATGCTAGAATTGTATTAACCGGACACTTGATACATGTGTGGATACATAGACAAAACACTGTGTCCCTAGTAAGCCTCTACTAGACTAGCTCATTAATCAAAGATGGTTAAGTTTCCTAACAATAGACATGTGTTGTCATTTGATTAATAGGATAACATCATTAGGAGAATGATGTGATGGACAAGACCCATCCGTTAGCTTAGCATAATGATCGTTATGTTTTATTGCTATTGCTTTCTTCATGACTTATACATATTCCTCTGACTATGAGATTATGCAACTCCCGCATACCGGAGGAACACCTTGTGTGCTATCAAACGTCATAACGTAACTGGGTGATTATAAAGATGCTCTACAGGTGTCTCCAAAGGTGTTTGTTGGGTTGGCATAGATCAATATTAGGATTTGTCATTCCGAGTATCAGAGAGGTATCTCTGGGCCCTCTCAGTAATGCACATCACTATAAGCCTTGCAAGCAATGTGACTAATGAGTTAGTTATGGGATGATGCACTACAAAACGAGTAAAGAGACTTGCCGGTAACGAGGTTGAACTAGGTATGATGATACCGATCGAATCTCGGGCAAGTAACATACCGATGACAAAGGGAATTACGTATGTTGTCACAAGGTTCGGCCGATAAAGATCTTCGTAGAATATGTAGGAGCCAATATGGGCATCCAGGTTCCGCTATTGGTTATTGACCAGAGAGTTGTCTCGGTCATGTCTACATAGTTCTCGTACCCGTAGGGTCCGCACGGTTAACGTTCGTTGACGATATAGTATTATGTGAGTTATGTATGTTGGTGACCGAATGTTGTTCGGAGTCCCGGATGTGATCACATACATGACGAGGAGCTCCGGAATGGTTCGGAGGTAAAGATTGATATATGGGATAATAGTGTTTGGTCTCCAGAAGAGTTCCGGAATTCACCGGAAGGGGTTCCGGATGTTTCTCGAAATGTTTGGGTACGAGAACACTTTATTTGGGCCAAAGGGAAAAGCCCATGAGGTTTTTGGAAAGTGCAAAAGGAAGTTTTGCAGAGACGAGAGGCTAGACGCCAGGAACCCTGGCGTCTAGGGGGTAGACGCCAGGAACCCTGGCGTCTAGCCCTGGTGTCCGAGTAGGACTCTTGCCTTTCGAGCAAAACCGACTTTGAGGAGGCTTTTACTCCAAGTTTCGACCCCAGGGCTCAACATATAAATAAAGGGGCAGGGCTAGCACCCAAGACACATCAAGAATCACCAAGCCGTGTGCCGACAACCCCGTCCCCTCTAGTTTATCCTCCGTCATAGTTTCTGTTGTGCTTGGCGAAGCTCGACGGAGATTGTTCTTCACCAACACCGTCACCACGCTGTCGTGCTGCCGGAACTCGTCTACTACTTCGCCCGTCTTGCTGGATCAAGAAGGCGAGGATGTCATCGAGCTGAACGTGTGCTGAACACGGAGGTGCCGTATGTTCGGTACTTGATCAGGACGGATCGTGAAGGTGTACGACTACATCAACCGCATTGATAAACGCTTCCGCTTTGCGATCTTCAAGGGTATGAAGATGCTCTCCCCCTCTCATTGCTATGCATCTCCTAGATAGATCTTGCGTGAGCGTAGGAAATTTTTGAAATTGCATGTTGCGTTCCCCAACAGAAAGGGGGGGCCGAACCCCCCTTTTTTCTTCTCCCAATTCGGCCTCCTGCCATAGGGGGGCGCGCTACCCCTTGTGGGCTGGTGTGATCCCCTCTCATGGCCCATATATTCCCCCCGGGGGGTTCCGGTAACCCCTCCTGTACTCTGATAAATTCCCGATACACTCCGGAACACTTACGGAGTCCGAATACTATCATCCTATATATCAATCTTTACCTCTCGACCATTTTGAGACTCCTCGTCATGTCCGTGATCACATCCGGGACTCTGAACAACATTCGTTTGCCAAATCATATAACACTATATCGTCAACGAATGTTAAGCGCGCGGACCCTACGGGTTCGAGAACTATGTAGACATGACCGAGACACCTCTCCGGTCAATAACCAATAGCGGAACCTGGATGCTCATATTGGCTCCAACATATTCTACGAAGATCTTTATCGGTCAAACCGTTATGACAACATACGTAATTCCCTTTGTCCATCGGTATGTTACTTACCCGAGATTCGATCATCGGTATCTACATACCTACTTAAATCTCGTTACCGGCAAGTCTCTTTACTCGTTCCATAATACTGTTGGGGAACATAGTAATTTCAAAAAAAATCCTACGCACACGCAAGATCATGGTGATGCATAGCAACAAGAGGGGAGAGTGTCGTCCACGTACCCTCGTAGACCGAAAGCGGAAGCATTATAACAACGCGAATGATGTAGTGGTACGTCTTCACGATCGAACCGATCCAAGTACCGAACGCACGGCACCTCTGAGTTCAGCACACGTTCAGCTCGATGACATCCCACGAACTCCGATCCAGCAGAGCTTCGCAGGAGAGTTCCGTCAGCACGATGGTGTGATGACGGTGATGACGTTGCTACCGACGCAGGGCTTCGCCTAAGCACCGCTACGATATGACCGAGGTGGATTATGGTGGAGGGGGGCACCGCACACGGCTTGGAACAATCAACTTGTGCGTCTTTGGGTGCTCCCCCGCCCCCGTATATAAAGGAGCAAGGGGGGAGGCCAGCCGTCTCTAGGAGGGCGCGCCAAGAGAAGGAGTCCTCCTCCTAGTGGGAGTAGGACTCCCCTTTCCTAGTCCCACTAGGAGGGGTAATGAAGGAGTGGGAGATGGGAAAGGCAAGGGGGGCACCGTCCCCCCTTCCTTGTCCTATTCAGACTCAAGGAGAGGGGGGCGTGGCCTGCCTTGGCTGGCCCCTCTCTCTCTCCACTAGGGCCAATTAGCCCCCGGGGGGTTCCGGTAACCCCCCCGGCACTCCGGTTTTCTCCGAGATCACCCGAAACTCTTCCGGTGTCTGAATATAGCCATCCAATATATCAATCTTTATGTCTCGACCATTTCTAGACTCCTCGTCATGTCCGTGATCATATCCGGGACTCCGAACTACCTTCGGTACATCAAAACACATAAACTCATAATACCGATCGTCACAGAACGTTAAGCGTGCGGACCCTACGGGTTCGAGAACTATGTAGAAATGACCGAGACACGTCTCCGGACAATAACCAATAGCGAAACCTGGATGCTCATATTGGTTCCTACATATTCTACGAAGATCTTTATCGGTCAAACCGCGTAACAACATACGTTGTTCCCTTTGTCATCGGTATGTTACTTGCCCGAGATTCGATCGTCGGTATCTCTATACCTAGTTCAATATCGTTACCGGCAAGTCTCTTTACTCGTTCCGTAATGCATCATCCCGCAACTAACTCACTAGTTGTATTGCTTGCAAGGCTTATAGTGATGTGCATTACCGAGAGGGCCTAGAGATACCTCTCCGACAATCGGAGTGACAAATCCTAATCTCGATCTATGCCAACTCAACAAGTACCATCAGAGACGCATGTAGAGCACCTTCAAAATCACCCAGTTACGTTGTGACATTTGGTAGCACACAAAGCATTCCTCCGGTATTCGTGAGTTGCATAATCTCACAGTCATAGGAACATGTATAAGTCATGAAGAAAGCAATAGAAATATACTAAACGATCGAATGCTAAGCTAACGAAATGGGTCAAGTCAATCACATCATTCTCTAATGATGTCATCCTGTTAATCAAATGACAACTCATGTCTATGGCTAGGAAACTTAACCATCTTTGATTTAACGAGCTAGTCAAGTAGAAGCATACTAGTGGCACTCTGTTTGTCTATGTATTCACACATGTACTAAGTTTCCGGTTAATACAATTCTAGCATGAATAAAAAATATTTATCGTGATATAAGGAAATATAAATAACAACTTATTATTGCCTCTAGGGCATATTTCCTTTAGTCTCCCACTTGCACTAGAGTCAATAATCTAGATTACACAGTAATGATTCTAACACCCATGGAGTCTTGGTGCTAATCATGTTTTGCTCGTGAGAGAGGCTTAGTCAACGGGCCCACAACATTCAGATCCATATGTATTTTGCAAATCTCTATGTCTCCCTCCTTGACTTGGTCGCGGATGGAATTGAAGCGTCTTTTGATGTGCTTGGTTCTTTTGTGAAATCTGGATTCCTTTGCCAAGGCAATTGCACCAGTATTGTCACAAAAGATTTTCATTGAACCCGATGCACTAGGTATGATACCTAGATCGGATATGAACTCCTTCATCCAAACTCCGTCATTTGCTGCTTCCGGAGCAGCTATGTACTCCGCTTTACCCGTAGATCCCGCCACGACGCTTTGCTTAGAACTGCACCAACTGACAGCTCCACCATTCAATATAAACACGTATCCGGTTTGTGACTTAGAGTCATCCGGATCAGCGTCAAAGCTTGCATCGACGTAACCATTTACGACGAGCTCTTTGTCACCTCCATAAACGAGAAACATATCCTTAGTCCTTTTCAGGTATTTCAGGATGTTCTTGACCGCTATCCAGTGATCCACTCCTGGATTACTTTGGCACCTCCCTGCTAAACTAATAGCAAGGCACACATTAGGTCTGGTACACAACATTGCATACATGATAGAGCCTATGGCTGAAGCATAGGGAACATCTTTCATTTTCTCTCTATCTTCTGAAGTGGTCGGGCATTGAGTCTGACTCAACTTCACACCTTGTAACACAGGCAAGAACCCTTTCTTTGCTTGATCCATTTTGAACTTCTTCAAAACTTTATCAAGGTATGTGCTTTGTGAAAGTCCAATTAAGCGTCTTGATCTATCTCTATAGATCTTGATGCCCAATATATAAGCAGCTTCACCAAGGTCTTTCATTGAAAAACTCTTATTCAAGTATCCTTTTATGCTATCCAGAAATCTATATCATTTCCAATCAACAATATGTCATCCACATATAATATTCGAAATGCTACAGACCTCCCACCCACTTTCTTGTAAATACAGGCTTCTCCAAAAGTCTGTATAAAACCATATGCTTTGATCACACTATCAAAACGTTTATTCCAACTCCGAGATGCTTGCACCAGTCCATAGATGGATCGCTGGAGTTTGCACACTTTGTTAGCATCCTTTGGATCGATAAAACCTTCAGGTTGCATCATATACAACTCTTCTTCTTGAAATCCATTCAGGAATGCAGTCTTTACATCCAGTTGCCAAATTTCGTAATCATAAAATGCGGCAATTGCTAACATGATTCGGACGGATTTACGCATCGCTACGGGTGAGAAAGTCTCATCGTAGTCAACTCCTTGAACTTATCGAAAACCTTTCGCAACAAGTTGAGCTTTGTAGACACTGACATTACCGTCAGCGTCAGTCTTCTTCTTGAAGATCCATTTATTCTCGATGGCTTGCCGATCATCGGGCAAGTCAACCAAAGTCCACACTTTGTTCTCATTCATGGATCCCATCTCAGATTTCATGGCCTCAAGCCATTTTGCAGAATTTGGGCTCATCATCGCTTCCTCATAGTTCGTAGGTTCATCATGGTCAAGTAACATGACCACCAGAACAGGATTGTCGTACCACTCTGGTGCGGCTCTTACTCTGGTTGACCTACGAGGTTCGGTAGTAACTTGATGTGAAGTTACATGATCATCATCATTAGCTTCCTCACTAATTGGTGTAGGAGTCACAGGAACAGATTTCTGTGATGAACCACTTTCCAATAAGGGAGCAGGTACTGTTACCTCATCAAGTTCGACTTTTGTCCCGCTCACTTCTTTTGAGAGAAACTCCTTCTCTAGAAAGGATCCATTCTTAACAACGAATGTCTTGCCTTCGGATCTGTGATAGAAGGTGTACCCAACAGTCTCCTTTGGGTATCCTATGAAGACACATTTCTCCGATTTGGGTTCAAGCTTATCAGGTTGAAGCTTTTTCACATAAGCATCGCAGCCCCAAACTTTAAGAAACGACAACTTTGGTTTCTTGCCAAACCATAGTTCATAAGGCGTCGTCTCAATGGATTTAGATGGTGCCCTATTTAACGTGAATGCAGCCGTCTCTAAAGCATAACCCCAAAATTTAGTGGTAAATCAGTAAGAGACATTATAGATCGCACCATACCTAGTAAAGTACAATTACGACGTTCGGGCACACCATTATGCTGTGGTGTTCCGGGTGGCGTGAGTTGCGAAACTATTCCTCATTGTTTCAAATGAAGACCAAACTCGTAACTCAAATATTCTCCTCCACGATTAGATCGTAGAAACTTTATTTTCTTGTTATGATGAATTTCCACTTCACTCTGAAATTCTTAAAACTTTTCAAATGTTTCAGACTTATGTTTCATCAAGTAGATATACACATATCTGCTCAAATCATCTGTGAAGGTGAGAAAATAACGATACCCGCCGCGAGCCTCAACATTCATCGGACCACATACATCAGTATGTATGATTTCCAACAAATCTGTTGCTCGCTCCATTGTTCCGGAGAACGGTGTTTTAGTCATCTTGCCCATGAGGCATGGTTCGCAAATACCAAGTGATTCATAATCAAGTGATTCCAAAAGTCCATCATAATGGAGTTTCTTCATGCGCTTTACACCAATATGACCTAAACAGCAGTGCCATAAATAAGTTGCACTATCATTATCAACTCTGCATCTTTTGGCTTCAATATTATGAATATGTGTATCACTACTATCGAGATTCATCAAAAATAGACCACTCTTCAAGGGTGCATGACCATAGAAGATATTACTCATATAAATAGAACAAGCATTATTCTCTGATTTAAATGAATAACCGTCTCGCATCAAACAAGATCCAGATATAATGTTCATGCTCAACGCTGGCACCAAATAACAATTATTCAGGTCTAAAACTAATCCCGAAGGTAGATGTAGAGGTAGCGTGCCGACCGCGATCACATCGACTTTGGAACCATTTCCCATCGTCACCTCGTCCTTAGCCAATGTTCGCTTAATCCGTTGTCCCTGTTTCGAGTTGCAAATATTAGCAACAGAACCAGTATCAAATACCCAGGTGCTACTGCGAGCATTAGTAAGGTACACATCAATAACATGTATATCACATATACCTTTGTTCACCTTGCCATCCTTCTTATCCGCCAAATACTTGGGGCAGTTACGCTTACAGTGACCAGTCCCTTTGCAGTAGAAGCACTCAGTCTTAGGCTTAGGTCCAGACTTGGGCTTCTTCAATTGAGCAGCAACTTGCTTGCCGTTCTTCTTGAAGTTCCCCTTCTTCCCTTTACCCTTTTTCTTGAAACTGGTGGTCTTGTTGACCATCAACACTTGATGCTCCTTCTTGATTTCTACCTCCGCAGCCTTTAGCATCGTGAAGAGCTCGGGAATTGTCTTATCCATCCCTTGCAAATTATAGTTCATCATGAAGCTCTTGTAGCTTGGTGGCAGTGATTGAAGAATTCTGTCAATGACACTATCATCCGTAAGATTAACTCCCAGTTGAATCAAGTGATTGTTATACCCAGACATTTTGAGTATATGCTCACTGACAGAACTATTCACCTCCATCTTGCAGCTATAGAACTTATTGGAGACTTCATATCTCTCAATCCGGGCATTTGCTTGAAATATTAACTTCAACTCCTGGAACATCTCATATGCTCCATGACGTTCAAAATGTCGTTGAAGTCCCGGTTCTAAGCCGTAAAGCATGCACACTGAACTATCGAGTAGTCATTAGCTTTGCTCTGCCAGATGTTCATAACATCTGGCGTTGCTCCTGCAGCGGGTTTGGCACCTAGCGGTGCTTCCAGGACATAATTCTTCTGTGCAGCAATGAGGATAATCCTCAAGTTACAGACCCAGTCTGTGTAATTGCTACCATCATCTTTCAACTTTGCTTTCTCAAGGAACGCATTAAAATTCAACAGAACAACAGCACGAGCCATCTATCTACAATAACATAGACATGCAAAATACTATCAGGTACTAAGTTCATGATAAATTAAAGTTCAATTAATCATATTACTAAAGAACTCCCACTTACATAGACATCCTTCTAATCATCTAAGTGATCACGTGATCCATATCAACTAAACCATGTCCGATCATCACATGAGATGGAGTAGTTTTCAATGGTGAACATCACTATGTTGATCATATCTACTATATGATTCACTCTCGACCTTTCGGTCTCAGTGTTCCGAGGCCATATCTGCATATGCTAGGCTCGTCAAGTTTAACCCGAGTATTCTGCGTGTGCAAAACTGGCTTGCACTCGTTGTATGTGAACGTAGACCTTATCACACCCGATCATCACGTGGTGTCTCGGCACGAGAACTTTCGCAACGGTGCATACTCAGGGAGAACACTTATACCTTGAAATTTAGTGAGAGATCATCTTATAATGCTACCTTCGATCTAAGTAAAATAAGATGCATAAAAGATAAACATCACATGCAATCAATATAAGTGATATGATATGGCCATCATCATCTTGTGCCTTTGATCTCCATCTCCAAAGCACCGTTATGATCACCATCGTCACCGGCGTGACACCTTGATCTCCATCGTAGCATCGTTGTCGTCTTGCCAACTATTGCTTCTACGACCATCGCTACCGCTTAGTGATAAAGTAAAGCAATTACATGGCGATTGCATTTCATACAATAAAGCGACAACCATATGGCTCCTGCCAGTTGCCAATAACTTGGTTACAAAACATGATCATCTCGTATAATAAAATTTAGCATCATGTCTTGACCATATCACATCACAGCATGCCCTGCAAAAACAAGTTAGTCGTCCTCTAATTTTTTGTTGCAAGTTTTACGTGGCTGCTACGGGCTGAGCAAGAACCGTTCTTACCTACGCATCAAAACCACAATGATATTTCGTCAAGTATGTGTTGTTTTAACATTCTCAAGGACCGGGTGTAGCCACACTCGATTCAACTAAAGTTGGAGAAACTGACACCCGCCAGCCACCTGTGTGCAAAGCACGTAGGTAGAACCAGTCTCGCATAAGCGTACGCGTAATGTCGGTCCGGGATGCTTCATCCAACAATACCGCCGAATCAAAGTATGACATGCTGGTAAGCAGTATGACTTGTATCGCCCACAACTCACTTGTGTTCTACTCATCCATATAACATCTACACATAAACCTGGCTCTGATACCACTGTTGGGGAATGTAGTAATTTCAAAAAAAATCCTACGCACACGCAAGATCATGGTGATTCGTAGCAACGAGAGGGGAGAGTGTCGTCCACGTACCCTCGTAGACCGAAAGTGGAATCATTATAACGACGCGGTTGATGTAGTCGTACGTCTTCACGATCCGACCGATCCAGGTACCGAACGCACGGCACCTCCGAGTTCAGCACACGTTCAGCTCGATGACATCCCACGAACTATGATCCAGCAGAGCTTCGCGGGAGATATCCGTCAGCACGACGGCGTGATGACGGTGATGATGTTGCTACCGACGCAGGGTTTCGCCTAAGAACCGCTATGATATGACCGAGGTGGATTATGGTGGAGGGGGGCACCGCACACGGCTTGGAACAATCAACTTGTGTGTCTTTGGGTGCTCCCCCGCCCCCGTATATAAAGGAGCAAGGGGGAGGCCGGCCGGCCCTAGGAGGGCGTGCCAAAAGGAGGAGTCCTCCTCCTAGTGGGAGTAGGACTCCCCTTTCCTAGTCCCACTAGGAGGGGGAAGGAAGGAGTGGGAGAGGGGAAAGGCAAGGGGGCACCGTCCCCCCTTCCTTGTCCTATTCGGACTCAAGGGGAGGGGGTGCGCGGCCTGCCTTGGCCGGCCCCTCTCTCTCCACTAGGGCCCATCAAGGCCCATTAGCCCCCGGGGGGTTCCGGTAACCCCCCCGGCACTCCAGTTTTCTCCGAGATCACCCGAAACTCTTCCGGTGTCCGAATATAGCCATCCAATATATCAATCTTTATGTCTCGACCATTTCGAGACTCCTCGTCATGTCTGTGATCATATTCGGGACTCCGAACTACCTTCGGCACATCAAAACACATAAACTCATAATACCGATCGTCACCAAACATTAAGCGTGCGGACCCTACGGGTTTGAGAACTATGTAGACATGACCGAGACACGTCTCCGGCCAATAACCAATAGCAAAACCTGGATGCTCGTATTGGTTCCTACATATTCTATGAAGATCTTTATCGGTCAAACTGCATAACAATATACGTTGTTCCCTTTGTCATCGGTATGTTACTTGCCCGAGATTCGATCATCGGTATCTCAATACCTTGTTCAATCTCGTTACCGACAAGTCTCTTTACTCGTTCCGTAATGCATCATCCCGCAACTAACTCATTAGTTGTATTGCTTGCAAGCCTTATAGTGATGTGCATTACCGAGAGGGCCTAGAGATACCTCTCCGACAATCGGAGTGACAAATCATAATCTCGATCTATGCCAACTCAACAAGTACCATCGGAGACACCTGTAGAGCACCTTTATAATCACCCAGTTATGTTGTGACGTTTGGTAGCACATAAAGCATTCCTCCGGTATTCGTGAGTTGCATAATCTCATAGTCATAGGAACATGTATAACTCATGAAGAAAGCAATAGCAATATACTAAACGATCGAATGCTAAGCTAACGGAATGGGTCAAGTCAATCACATCATTCTCTAATGATGTGATCCCGTTAATCAAATGACAACTCATGTCTATGGCTAGGAAACTTAACCATCTTTGATTTAACGAGCTAGTCAAGTAGAGGCATACTAGTGACACTCTGTTTGTCTATGTATTCACACATGTACTAAGTTTCCGGTTAATACAATTCTAGCATGAATAATAAACATTTATCATGATATAAGGAAATATAAATAACAACTTTATTATTGCCTCTAGGGCATATTTCCTTCAAATACGTCATCCTGTAACTAACTCATTAGTCACTTTGCTTGCAAGGCTTCTTATGATGTGTATTACCGAGAAGACCCAGAGATACCTCTCCGAAACTCGGAGTGACAAATCCTAATCTTGATCTATGCCAACTCAACAAACACCTTCGGAGATACCTGTAGAACATCTTTATAATCACCCGGTTACGTTGTGACGTTTGATAGGACACAAGGCATTCCTCCGGTATCCGGGAGTTGCATAATCTCATAATCGAAGGAATATATATTTGACATGAAGAAAGCAATAGCAATAAAACTGAACGATCAATATGCTAAGCTAACGGATGGGTCTTGTCCATCACATCATTCTCCTAATATGTGATCCCGTTATCAGATGACAACTCATGTCCATGGTTAGGAAACCTTAATCATCTTTGATCAACGAACTAGTCAAGTAGAGGCTCACCAAGGACACAGTGTTTTTCTATGTATTCACACATGTATTTAGGTTTCTGATCAATACGATTCTAGCATGAATAATAAACATTTATCATGAATAAGGAAATATAAAATAACAACTTTATTATTGCCTCTAGGGCATATTTCCTTCAGTTCCACCTATGCTTCATGGAACCTCATGTACTAACTACATGATTATTCTTAGGGTGGGAGTGCTTGCCGTGATCTTGTCGCTTTATCTATGTAGAAATGATAATATTTGTAACAATAAAGTTCTTCTCTTCTCCAGTTTATCTATAGATGTACCAGTACGCTCTGTTTATGGTCGTCTCTATAAGGTGTGGAGAATCGAGACCTGTTTACGATGGTGTGTGCATGCTCGGAGACCACGGCGAGGGATACTTATACCCGACATGGATGGCAGCATGATATTCGGATTGGCCTTCCTACGTTTTAGGTGTTATACAGTCTCCACATGATTACTTGTATTCCGCCTTTCTTTTACCATTTTTTGGGACTCGGACTTGGGTATGACTGTGTGCATCTCAATTATGCAGAGGCCGGGTGTAATACTTAAACCTTTTAAGTAACAAAGCGCCCTTTATATAAAAAAAACTACATGATTATTTAGATGAGCACCAAGAAGTTTGCTTAGATCACTCAAAACAAAAATGCATCTCTATGATTGTAAAGTTTAGGTTTAAAATTGGACTGGTTTGATTACATACTTTTGGTACGGCTAAGATTTGTATATAACCTTCACCCAAGTGATATAAAAAAATCCCTTTACCTTTTTCTATTAGGTTAGGTATTAAACGTTAAATATCAAACTTTGTACACTTTGTAGGCTATGAAGCAAAACTTACGCCAAGCCAATATTTGTGTTAGCGATAAACAATTGTATTTTACATTTCATAAGCTAACGCACCAAAAAATTGGTTGGACATACTCTTACTGTATATAGCTTTTCCTAGGGGGAGGGGGTTCCCACCTAGGTTGATTCACAAACTATATTCTCTTGTAGTTGCATACTTCAACAATATATGAAACATTTGTGGTAAAAATCAATACTTAAGATGGTAGTGTAAATATATACACTTGCAAAAATTTATGGAAATATATGATTTGATGAATCATAGGAAGGAAAAACAAAATTAGTCCTAAGATAACATACACTACTTAGCCATAGATTAATTTTAAATTTAATAGGACTCATATGATTAGTTTTTTTGTGAAAGGGCTTAATGCCATATATTAAGTATCACATGTCCTTTTTTAGACACACCCTTACGCAAAAAGAAAATTATTTTCAAATTCTTAGGGTTCTTCCTGCTGCATCCATCGATGACGTGCCGTGAGCAAAGCTTGTTGTTGCCTCCAGGCCTCCGTCTCGGCGGAACAAACTTGTTTAAACCAAAAAGACTGTAAAAGTAAGGGTCGGGAAGTCATCGATGTAGACCAAAAGATGTGATGGCCACAAGGTACTTAATAGGACTTATATGATTATACTTGGATCAAAGTTTTCAAATATAATACTATGTCTTGATGAACAACCTTGGGTTGTTTTACAACTTTTGGAATAGACATAGGAGAGAGAATATAAGATGAGATAAGAATATATCCGGGTCAAAACCTGCTTTTGTCAAATTGGGCCTAAATGATATTGAGAAAAATAATCCAACTTTGTTCATTAATAATGATAGCTTATTAGATAACAAGTAATTACAAAGTAGTCGTCTCTAATTAGATCTTTAGAACTTGACATTCCTCTAAAGGACTAGTAAAAAGGACATCAGAATATCATAAATAAGGGCATCTCCAACTCCAACCCCTAAACGGACATTGGTATCCGTCCACAGATAGTGATACGGAGCCGACCATCCAATCCTAGACATCAAACATCCAGACACATTTCGAAAGGAATTTGAACAAACCAGTTAAATTTCATGCAAACCGGAAATTTTCATTTAAACCAAACCAATTAATTCATTACATTTTTGACATGTTTCAACCAAACAAAAGCGGATAAGACTTTTTTTAACCTAGTCTAAAAATTCTCCGGACTTGGACGGGCTGACCTCATGGTCGTTGCGGTGGGGTTCAAACCGCGGTTGTGGCGTAACCCACGCGGAGCTAGTGACGCCCGCGGTCGCTTGCGCCTCCACTTCGTCTGCATCCGCGTGGAGCTCCGCGAAGAGGGTGTATCTCTCCGCCCGCTGGATGTGCATCCGCCATCACTCGTGGTGGATGTCGTGGGCGCTGCAGATGTACTCGTATAGCACCCGTTGCTCATCCAAGAAGCCCACATCCTCTGTGACCCTGGCCGCGATGACATCTTTGTTTGCCTCATCACCGGCGATTTACCCCTCCGTGAGCCAATTGTTGAAATGAGATGGAGGTTGTAGTGTTGGTCCTCCTACCTTGCCAGAACACCGACACAGGCGACTCCAGCCACTTTTCCGCCATGACGGCGCTGAACTAGGACTGCGCGGGTGGGGGCGCTGGCTCGTCGGCGGCACCTCCTGCATCGTCGTGTCGTCCTCACTCGCCTCCGGCGAGTTAGCCTGCAAGCCATCCTATACCCGTCACCCACGACGAGACTACCAGGCGGCCGCAAGGCCGGCCAAATCTTGCTTCTGATCCGTCGAGAGGTTCTCCCGCATCGCTCTATATTTGATGGTCATGGAGAATGTGGTGCAGTGTGGGTCGTGTCGGACGAGAAGTCAACGGTTAAATAATGGGTGCCGATGAGACCAAGCGGCGCGTTGTGTCAATGCGGACGCCGGAGTGGGTTTTCTCGCCGCCGTGTATGTTTAATGTCGGCAGATAGATGGGAGCCGGTTTGAATGCGTTACATAGTCATCCAGTCCCGTCCGATCAAGCGTCTCTGACATTCGGAACACGTGGGGAGACTGGGCGACGCTCTCGGTCGGTGCGCCGCTTCAATGTCGGATCCAGTGAGAGGAAGTGTCCGCTTTGGGACGACATGAATGCGGCGTCGGTGCTTTGGAGCGGTGCTGGTGAGGCCAAGTGGCGGGTTGTGACCATGCGGACGTTGTAGTGGGTTTACTTGGCCGCCGCGCCTATTTAGTGCTGGCAGACGGACAGACGGGAGCCGGTTTGAATGTGGTACACTGTCATCCAGCTCCGTCCGGTCAAGCGTCTCACGCATTGGAACACACGCTGTCGGGGATATACCCCGCGGTATGACCCGGCCGGAAGTATGACCCGGCCGGACTTGGCGCTTCACCGTGACCCGCCAGAGGACTGGCGACTCACGGGTCTGGCGGCTCACTGTCAGACGACTCACGAGCCTGACGACTCACGGATGACCCCGACGGCGGGTCAGATAGAAGACTAGGCCCAAGGCCCAGATGGCCGGCTCATATGATGGTGGGCCGGTTTAAGAAGAAAGGGATGACGAATATTTCCTTTACGAGGAAGCAAGACCCGGACTTGTAATTAACTTGTAAGAAAAGATAGACTAGTCCTAGTCCTACTAGGACTCCACATGTAACCCGCCTCTCCAACTTATATAAGGAGGGGCAGGGCACCCCAAAGAGGGACGAGCAACAAGAAACAATCTCTAGGGCTAGACACAAAGAGTCGGCTTACCGGCGACTCTCATAAGCATAATGAGACCTAGCCTCAAACAGCACGTAGGGTTGTTACCGGATGATGTTTCCCGGGGCCCGAAGCTGTCTAAACCCTTGTCTTGTGCGTTGATCCGCCCTACGTCTCTCATCCCAATCAACCCCTCTCAAGCTACTACATAGATGCGCTGGCCTCACGACTAAGTCCTTACACCTAGGACATCTGACGTGTTAATTCCACGACAGTTGGCGCCCACCGTGGGGCTAGGCGCACGGTGGTGTTGAGTTCTTGGAGGGATCTCTTCAGGGATCGAAGAGCTCGCGAGTAGACAGATGAAGGTTTACGTTCCAGAAGATTAAGAGTGCGTCGGATGTACTATCGCCGCCGCAAGTTAGAGATGTGTTCGAGATCAAGCAATGCAAGGATCACGTCACAGGGGCCAGCAGGAGTGCAAGAGAAATTTTTTGCAGTATGATTGGGGAGCAGTTGAATCGCAAGTCGCCAGGCCGTGTTTTCCTGTTACAACATGTTTTTTCTGACGCACCCAGACCCGAGGTGTTTTGTCGCTACAGGCGACTTCCAAGTCATAGAACGTCCATCAATCATGCCAACTACTGCTGCATGTTATCGTACAAAGGACAAAACAGGATCTATGCTGCTCACGTGGGTTGAGTGCTAGTTTAATTCTCAGAATTGCTATCTCGGATAGCTATACATACATGGAGGCAGGCTGTACAAGGAAATATGAGCAGAGCCGTCCAATCAACAGCGCTGCACTCGAGAAAGAAAGAAAAGGGCGTGGGGTTGCCGAGTCAAAGTACGACCCGGAGAAAGACAGGGACGTGGCCGCAGATTCGGCCCTGTCCTACGATGCTCAAGCTTCTTCCTGTGAGCCGGCCGAGCGGACATCTGACTCGCCCGCGCCAAATCACCGCCTTCACCATTAGCCGGGGCTGCCTCCGATGTGCCTCCTCTGCCTCGGCCCACACCTCGACACTGCTCCATGGCTGTGTTGCTGCCTCGAGACGGCCAAGCTGCTGTTCGCCTGCACGCCTCGCCGTTGCTGCTCCTTCTACGAGCGCTACAGCTGCACCTCCACTACGATCTGCCGCTGCTGCTTTGTGCATAAAGACCAAAATCTAGTCATCAACTACTACTCCATCATCCACTATGACGTATGAAGGCACTAGTCAAACTGATGGGTCAAACCAAGCATGACCCGGAGGAGACCTCGGTCGCATGGAGTCGGCCTCGCCTCCTAGCGATCATCAAGATATCGCCGCGCCTCCGGACTGGGTCCTGCCGTCGCCGCTGCTGCACTTCTGAACCATCGCTGCACTGGGTCATCTTCTACCACCGTCATCGACCCTAGGGTGCCGCCGCTGCTGCTTTGAGCCGCCGGCCCCCAAGCCTCCCAAACACCCGGCCTCCAAGTGTTGCGAGCCGCCCCGACCGAGTTGCCATTGAGCCACCCCGGCCAAAGCGACTTCATCTACGGCCTTCACACCTCTGAACCGGCCAAAGAGTATACTACAATTTGCACGCAGTGAAGATTATACAAACTGCGGCGAACTCTGGCAAGGCCTTTGAGAGGATCAACACAAAAATTCTTGGTTATCTACGGATGCCATATGGTGATCATCTGTCACCTAAAATCAGGTGATATTTATCTTACATATATTGTTAGGTACATGTTGATTTCCTTCGACAAAAAACTACTCCGCCCTGTTGTATGTTTTGTACGCAGGACAATTGTGGTTTATACCATGGGTATGGAGCACGTACTTGCAACATTGCGCCCGGTGTTCGTCCGTGCCTCGTTTCTCGGTAAATGGACGCGCAAGCCGCCACCCTTGCGGCTCGGACTACTTCAACTCATCGGAACCGTCCCTGTGATTGACTCGCCCGTCCGCACCGCCTTACAACGCCGCGGACGACTTGCCCGTCCGCCCTCGCGGCCGGTTCACGCATCCGCGCCGGCTTACAACGCGGAGGACAACTTGCTCGTCCGCACCGGCTCACAAACACCGTGGCCGGTTTATCTGTCTGCTCCCGCGGCAGATTCACCCGTGAAGGATTCCAGTTTCACCTAGGGATCATCAACTTCATGGCGGATTATTTTCGGCCTAAACACATCAGGTGATATCCATCTAAAATATATTTTTAGTACATATTATTTCTGTCAAAGAATAGTTTATCTTTGCCTTCGTCTGCAATATTGCTTATACAGGGCAATTATTTATGACAAAAAGTGATATTATACTGCGGAGATGGAGGCACGCCAGCATCTTTTAGCACAGGTGGTCTTCGTTATTCAACGGACCCTCGCACCGGCTTACAACGCCGTGGCCGTCTCTCGCGACCGCGCCGGCTTACCACGCCGTGGCCGTCTCTCGCGACCACGCCGGCTTACAACAAGGAGGACAACTCACCCGTCCGCACCGGTTTACAATGCCACGGCCGACTCATCTGTCTGTGCCGCCTCTGATGTTACGGTCGTCTTTACCGTCCGTCTCTCGCGGCCTGATCTACATCAACACACCAGGCCGCACTTGTCTGGATGAGTTGTTTATTGATTATGAGCAAGTCACTACTTGGGAAGCCCGGTTTTCTTCCAACAAACTGGAGGCAAATTATCATACATTATCAGCCGTCGTCTGCACTGGATGGTTCAATGGGCAGGCGCACGAGTCGCCGTCACTACAGTTTGGTTAAACTTCAAACAGCTAGTTGGAAGGAACCATTGGCCGAGTTGCTGACACGGCTCATACGGGATCATTTATAACCCGCCGCAGTCACCTTAACCTTCTGTGGATACACATCGTGTTATCAACACCAATGATATACAAGTTATGCCGGCTTATATCACGGTTAAATATGGAGAATCTCAAGCCAACTCCTCGAGTCATCTTGAGACTCGGGGGCTACAGTGGCATGACTCGGGAACCCCGGGTCATTGAAGGGAATGATAACCCGGTTTCGGAGGCTGCTACCATATTGATGAAACTTTAAAGGCCGTCAGAAAATTGCCGGTTCAAATAAAGATTCCGGTTTAAAATCCGGTTCAAGAGATATCTTTCTCCCGCAAAGTTTTGAAGTTCTCAAATCCGGTTCAAACGTCTGGCTCAAGGTAAATTTATATCTTATAAAGCTTTGAAGCTCTTAATATCCGGTTTACAAATTTCTGGTTCAAAAAGAGGTTATCTCTCGCAAAGTTCGAGTTCTTAGGAAAAATTAAAGGGACCAAAGAGAGTCTGTTACAAAGCACAACTCAAATATAGGTACCCTGCTTTAAGGACCATTGGGAGTTGATCGTATTTGAATTTAGCTTAACCCTTTTGGTGTGACCCTGATCGTATTTGAATCAGAGTCGTTAAATATTCTCATGATCACTAGGGGGCTTCCTGTTCAAACATAGGTCGTATTCGAACCAAAGAGAACATAGCTGTCGATACCCTTTTGATCGGCACACTGCCGAGCTCATTGGGGAGTTTCTTGGTCATATTTGAACCATAGCTCAACCCCCTTTGGGAACCGACGTGGATCGTATTCGAATCAGCGTCGTTAAACAACTCTCAAGGTCATTTGGGGGCTTCCTGTTCAAACATAGGTCGTATTCGAACCAAAGAGAACATAGCTGTCGGTACCCTCTTGATCGGCAACGCCAAAGCCACTGGGGGCTATATGATCGTATTCGAATCTTAGCTTAACACCTTTGGAACGGTTTTCTGATTGTATTCGAATCAGAAGCCTCAAAAATTTTGAAGTCTTTTTTTGCAAACAATTTTTGGATTTTATTTGAAGCTCTTTTTCATATCTAAAGTGTATATGAGTGGTTGTTATTTAACCCGGCTTGATTTTCAATGGTAAATCGCCAGCTTATGACAATCATCATCTATGTGGAAGCATTGGCTTCTAAGGATTGGGTTATCACCCTTACTGCACAGGTCATATAAACCGGCAGTACAAAATCAATATCACAGTGGTTATATGTGAGATATTATGACCCGCCCTGCGGTAAACCGCCAAGGTGTCTTGTGATCTACTTGTGTGCAGGATAAGACTACATTTGGGTGGTTACCCGCCCTGGCTTTTGACGTTAAGTCGTCAGGGCATATGTTGTTTAAACTCTATGCAGGATTTGCAGAACTATGACTTATATAAAGTTTAAGTCCAAGCCCGTCATCGAAAGATTGACATTGGTGTCTCAAAAGGGTTATCAATTCTTGATTTTCTCGAAAGGCTATAAATAGCCGGGTTATAAAATTTCCGGCTTACAATGGAGGCGTAATAAATCGCCATCGGCCAAGAGCCGCAGGGTATTTAAAACTCTGGATTTACTTGTCAACAGATAAGAAACTAATATTATGGTTGAGGTTTTCAAAGTCGCTTCAGCGCAATTATTTTATCAATGGATATGATTTATTCTACAATGGAAGGAATAGTCCGGAGTCGCTGCAGGCTTACAACCCGGCACTTGGGGGCTACATTATTCAAGTTGAGATTACATCAAATATGCAAGTCCCATGTCACTGCTAGCATGCACCATGGCACTTGGGGGCTAATGCAAAGTCATTTTTTGCTCAACTTATTCAAGACCCGACTCATCACATTCTAAATGAGCCGGCCCTTGGGGGCTACCAATTGGTCGTGTCAAAAATTCAAGGTACACAAGCATTAATCCATTATATTGAACGGTCCACTACTCAGTTGGTAGAGTACAAAGCTCTTAACCTTGTGGACGTGGGTTCAAGCCCCATGGTGGAGATTATATTATATGATGTTATTATCAATAAATTATATACAAAGTCCCAGCTTAGTATTATCTTACTAAGCCGGCACTTGGGGGCTACGAGTGATATATATAAGGGGGAAAATCTTCAAAATTCTCAGTGTGGAGAAGATCAAGTTGACCCGGTGTTTGCAACAATCATGATCCGGTGTCACCAAATAATTATGACCCGGCGTCAGTAACATTTATGACCCGGTGCTATCAATATTTACAAACCGGCAATTTTGGTTATGATAAACCGGCAATTTTTACCTCTTCAAGCCGGCTGAAAGTCAGATGAGTATTTCAAGACCAATATCTTTTAAAGCCGGTGCTTTGGCAACCGATTCAAGTGGATTATCTCTTACAATATTTCTCAACAAAAGACCAATGTCAGCAAATTGACACTGAAGCTGGCCTGTTGACCCGGATTTTTTCAAATGAAGTATCTGGATTTTTTGCATTGGCAAAATTTGAGCATATCCGCTAAAGAGATTTGCTATGAGATTATGGATACATATCAAGAAGGAAGATGACAAGGACTTAAGGATGATCAAGTGCCGGCTTACAAAGAATATTTAACCCGGAACACAACCTGTCAAATTTGTTCTTGTGTTTATATTGCAGATTAGTTTAACATGGATGAATCCAAATTAAACTGGGGGATAATGTCGGGGATATACCCCGCGGTATGACCCGGCCGGACTTGGCGCTTCACCGTGACCCGCCAGAGGACTGGCGACTCACGGGTCTGGCGGCTCACTGTCAGACGACTCACGAGCCTGACGACTCACGGATGACCCCGACGGCGGGTCAGATAGAAGACTAGGCCCAAGGCCCAGATGGCCGGCTCATATGATGGTGGGCCGGTTTAAGAAGAAAGGGATGACGAATATTTCCTTTACGAGGAAGCAAGACCCAGACTTGTAATTAACTTGTAAGAAAAGATAGACTAGTCCTAGTCCTACTAGGACTCCACATGTAACCCGCCTCTCCAACTTATATAAGGAGGGGCAGGGCACCCCAAAGAGGGACGAGCAACAAGAAACAATCTCTAGGGCTAGACACAAAGAGTCGGCTTACCGGCGACTCTCATAAGCATAATGAGACCTAGCCTCAAACAGCACGTAGGGTTGTTACCGGATGATGTTTCCCGGGGCCCGAAGCTGTCTAAACCCTTGTCTTGTGCGTTGATCCGCCCTACGTCTCTCATCCCAATCAACCCCTCTCAAGCTACTACATAGATGCGCTGGCCTCATGACTAAGTCCTTACACCTAGGACATCTGACGTGTTAATTCCACATCACACGCAGAGACCGACCAACGCTTTCGGTTGGCGCGTCGCTTCAATGCCGGCTCCAGTGAGAGGTCATGTCCACACTAGGGCGGCATTGATGTGGCGTCGACGCTCTGGAGCGGTGTTGGCGGGCATGAATGCACAGCAACCGCTTCACGCGTGAGAGGTTTTTGGGATGGGTTTGGGCGGCAGACGTGTACGTGGCAGTGGTTTGAACGCCTGCAAAGCATCCTGGTTTGCATCTGATTTGCGAAAAAATGGATGTCCGGAGATGTCCACCAACCGATGGGTACCGGATTGATGGGTCTGGATGTATGTGTGCGTTTTAAGGGTCAGTGTTGGAAATGCCCTATAACAATCTAAATTAGCATCAAAGTTCTAACAAACGCTTGTTAGTCTCACATCTAATAGTTAAGAAATTTAGACTGCTAAGGGCATTTCTAACTGATCTCAATAAATAGTGAAGTATCCGGTGAAGTAAACCATTAATGAAGTGAATTTACTCCACTAAATTTTGGCCAGACTTGTTGCATGGCATGTCGGTACAGACTCATGACTCGTTGCATGGCATGTCGCTGAACCGCCAATCCGTCATTTGTGTAGAAGTTTATGAGCACTGAATACCAAAACATATGAGTTACGACAAACAACAAAAAGAAACAAAAAAACACTCCTTAGGCCATATATCAAATAAAATTTGATGCAAAAGTCCCGTCATCATCATCAAGACCGAATCACTGAATGATAAATTGCCAGATCTAGAGCCGATGATCTACGGAGGACAAAATAACTTCGGACTCTCCGACCTCAACCACAACGGCCACATGGGGAGGAGATGGAGCCATGAGACTTCAGACGTCGTCAAGTCATTGTCACCTTGCTCTAAATTTGCACTTTCCAAATCATGCAGCTTCAGCGCAAGTTTTTTTTTAAATGGTCAACGGGGGGAAAGACTCCCCACCTGAATATATTTCAAAAGCGGTAGAACTCAGAGTTTACAAGTTGCAGGAGGAGAGGAAGTCACGCCACAGACCGGCGTATCCTTTTAACGTCTCAGTCCTAAGACGATGAGACCAGGTAATTAAATCATCTAGAATAGCACGTAAAGTTTGGGATGCATCGAGTTCAAGGTTCTGGAAGACCTTTTTGTTCCTAGCATCCCAAATCTTCCACAAGATGAGGAGCAACATAAAGGGTCGAACGGTGTCAGGCAGCGCTGACGGGAGCGTGGTGGAGAAGAGACCATCGATGGGCGCGGCGAGCGGCTGGAGCCCAAGCCGTTGCCAGATCCGGCGAGCAGCTGGGCACGAGAAGAAGAGATGAACGCGATCCTCCACCGAGCTGTTGCACCGAGGACAGACATCCGAGTCCAGGATAGTTTTCTTGCGCAGGTTCTGCCGAGTGTTCAACCGGTCAAGGTAGAACAACCAGCCAAAAATCATTACTTTCTTTGGGACTCTTGAGTCCCAAATAGCCGAGAGCATCGGGTCAGCAAGCTGGGCAGAGAGAGCGGCATAAGCTCCCCGAGTAGAGAAGGCATCTCCATTAAGTAGCCGCCTAGAGTCCGGTACTTGGAAAGGGAAACATCCTGCGACAAAGAGTTTAGAGAGGCAAGCTCTGCAATTGCAGTAGAGGTTAAACGATTACGAAGGGCAAGTTCGATCCCATCCTTTAAAATAGCGCAAGTTTTATTCCGTAGCTTATCTAAGGTAAGATAAGATGTGGATTGCTGAATGCTGGCCTATAAATGAGTAAGAAATTGATTTTCAGATATACTATCTTGTTTCTAAATATAAGACGGTTTGCCCGTTCAAGCGTCTTATACTCTCTTTGCTTCTTTTTACTCCGCATACAAGATTTGTCTGATGCCAAATTTATATATAAAAATGCCAACATCTACTCCCTTAAAGTTCTACAATATAAAAATTATTTGTATGATACATCTAATGATATTAGTTTTGTGTCGTGAATGTTTATATTTTTCCATGAAGTTGGTCAAACTTTACGAACTTTGATCTCAGGCGAATCTTTTTTCCGAATACACCTCAAACGAATCTTATATGCAGAGTGAAAGGAAGCGAAGTGGGTACTTAGGAACTGAGGGTGTATCATATTCCAGTTAACTTAAAAATGCAGTAACAGACAATCACTTTTATTTGCTACAGTGAAGAGGGCGTACGAAATGCAGTAAACTTTTAAAAGCCTGTCTGAGCTAATGGTAGTAGTACGTGATAGGATGAGCAGTAGGTTCTGGAGGCATTTACACCACCTGCCGCGCGCCTTGCAGACCGGGCAGCAGCCGCTGTAAATGTGATGGAATGGCTCTCACATGGCCGCTGCCCGTAGGTTCATAAAGTTCTCAGGTTTAGCTCTGCAGATCTAAATCTGAATGAATAGAAAGGGCATCATCTGGAGCAGGCTAGCTAGTCAGCGGCAGCCTGCAGCACCATTACGCTCGATCGCAGAGGTGGCCGGAGCAGGCAGCGGTAGCCAGCTATTGAAACGACGTAGCCATGATTTTTCTCTTGAAAAAACGGACGTAGCCGTGTTCACCCAAGGACTGGCTTTAGATGGCTTAAAATCAGTCGAGAAAACGGGGCTATGATCTCCTTGTGCCTATGTATCCTTCTACCGTGCAGTCAGTGGAGGTCCTTGTTTGTCATGACGGTATCTCGTACAATTTGTATATGCTTAGTTTCATACGATAATTCAAGGCAGAGCCCGGGCTCAGATGCACCTGTTCAGCAAAAAATTTAAAAAAAATACTAGAAAAATTCAGAAAATTCCAAAAAAAATTCGGGTGGTAGATAATTAGGTGCGTGAGGTGCGCTGCAAAAATCAACTCGTTTGGACATTTGAGCAAGTCTGTGCAAAAAAGACAAAATCGGGTCGACCCGATTTGTCTTTTTTGCACAGACTTGCTCAAATGTCCGAACGAGTTGATTTTTGCAGCGCACCTCACGCACCTAATTATCTACCACCCGATTTTTTTTGGAATTTTTAAAAATTTTCTAGTATTTTTTTTTGATTTTTTCCGTGAGCGCGGGTGCAGATGAGCCCGGAGCCAAATCGCCGCACTCTAGTTTCATATCAATACTCTCTCCATCTCAAAATAAGTGTTGCTGACCAAATCAACGACACTTATTTTGGGACGGAGGGAGTGGTAGTTTACAGCAGAAAGCACTGAATAAAACTATGGAAACCTAAATTGACCTTGAGCTCAAGAGAATTTGTTTAAAAAAATAATAATCAAAAAACACACTTTCAAGTTTTGAATAAATCCTAAAGAAAACATGTGCATGCAGATGTTATCATGTGAACTAAACATCTTTGATAAAAAAAAACCTTTCATTTGAGGGGTATGTGGATCTATGACGGTTCCAAACTAAATTGTTTCAGCGAAAATTTATCTATACTTACTATTGTATGGATCTTTTGGTTTTGTTAAAGGGTCAAAGGTCGAGAGCAGCGTTTTGGCTCCCGGGCTCAGATGAGCCCGGGAGTGAACAGTGCCACAATTTAAAATAGTAAACAAATTCAGAAAATTCCAAAAAAAATTGTGAGTAAATATACTTGAGTGCGTGATGTCCGTGCCAAATTTGGAGAAGTTTGAATATTCGAGGAGCTCGTGACAAAAAAAAACAAATTCGGGGCTGAGAGAAACATTTGAAAAACAGCACTATTCATGCCTGGATTTGTCTTTTTTGCTGCGCGCTACTCGGATGTCCAAACATCACCGAATTTTGCACGAACATCACGCACATGCACATCTTGCTTGCACAAAAATTTCAGAATTTTTTGACACTTTTTTCTATTATTAATCATGGTACTGTTCATCGGGCTCATCTGAGCCCGGGCACCGAAGGGGATTTCCGGTCAAAGGTCATATATTAAGTGTCATGGGTCATTACAAACACATCCTAACAAAAATGACATTAAATTCAAATCCTTGTGATGTCGTGAGTGTAGCTCGATGCCGGAGGCCACACTTTGGCCTTTGAAGTTTTATTTTGGTTTCTCGCAAACATAACCTATGCTAGTGATGGTCCATTAATCTTTTAAGCTATTACTAAAAAAATTGACATCCACTAAGGAGGACACATATTTGATTATTTATAATAAAAGCTGCAGCAACGCACAAGCGTTTAGCTAAAATTTATATGTATTGTATATATAGACTTAATTGTTAACTCGATGGTCACTCCTCTAAGGGGCGTCTTGGGCAAAATCTTAGTCACCTCCCTCATCAGCTCCCCCTGGTCGACGGGCTGCCTATGCCCATACGGCGAACACTGTGATAGGGGCGTTTTATGGCATGGCATCCAGAACTCGTGGTGTGGGAGAGGCTCGGTCCCATGTGATTGTGTTGTGTGATGTCTCTCGATGGCCCGACAGACTTATTGGTAGCATCTTCAGCCGGTGGCAGCTTCAGCGCCATCCATCAGTGCAACAACGTCAGTAGATTGTGTGGGCTTCAACCAAATGGCTCGTTTCCAAAGAGGGGAGGTGTGGTGGGCTCAAGCCTCATGCTCATAGGGTTGGCGGTGTGCTGGTGTTTGTGGCATAGCATCTCATGCGGCATAATGGTGGAGGGACGCCAGATCTAGTTGGGTGCCAACCGAATATACCTCGTTGGCTTCTGTTGGTGGTGAGGAGGATGGCTCATGGGTGGTGGTGATGTTGTCAATGTGCTGGAGGTGTGCGGGTCAGTGGGTTTGGGTAGGTGGTTGTGCGGGTTTTCTCTACCTTTGGCCATTCACATAGGGAATGTAGTGGCATATTGCTCTAGATGAAGGCTTGCTTGGCTTATGTCGGCTCCGACAGTGCAATGCCCTTTAGTGTCATTCCTTTGGGGTCATCGCGGAGCTTTCCAACCTCTCCCATCCTCGGGTCATGTCTTTAGCTGGAGGCCTAAGATCATGGTTGTATGGTCAGACGACATTATCATTCCCACATCGTCTCTCTCCTTGGGAGGCCATCTTGAAGAATTTGAATCCCATACACGCTTTCCCGGGCTCAATATGTATGTCCTCACAGTTTCCAGGTGGCTGCCCGTATGTGTATGGTTGATGTGCTGGCGGCTAGTGTGGCAACTATGATGGGGTCGAGCGGTGTTTGTGTCGTGACAAGGTTTTGGCGGTCGGTTATTTGGCGTGTCCAATTGGTTGCTATGCTTTGTACTATTACTGCACAGTCACAATTGTCGTGGCGTTTACAGGTGTTGCCAATGACAGACGACGAACGGTTTGATAATCCTCTTCGGCGTGGGACTTGTATACTTTCCTTTGCGGCTCGCCTTTAAAATTGGAGTTGTCTAATTGTTGGTGCGTGGTCGGATGTTTGGAATGGACGAGTGTGGGCTTCATACATCCAGTTGCTAAGAAAGCTTCATTTGTGGTTGTTTGCGGTGAAGTCAGAGTTACTGGCCTGTGGAGGAGTGATAGCAACAATAATTCCGATAACTGTTGCATCCAGTGTGCTTGTAGTTGTGGTGCCCTACGTGGTCATGTTCCATGGCGACGTTTGAATATTGTATTATAATTATTATTTTTAACAGCATGCTAATTAACTGGGCAATTATTTGCATCTTAGAATATAAAGTAGAATTAATCGTTCTAGAATTTCCTTAAAGGTTAAAGTGTAATGTTTGATTTGTTGGAAAACTAGGCTCGGTATCTTTGATTATGTCCATTGGATCGGTGATCATGTGGCCTAGGATCCCCGGAAGCACGTGAGCTTCTAACAACCGGGGGAACCAGATATGCAATCACGTGACCACATCTATACCTACTAATAAAGGGACTAGTGCTTCTGCCCGTCTGTCACACATTTTGCAAAAAAGCCCTTGCATTATTTGAGAATCGATATGTAGTCCAGTCTTTATGCATGTTTTTGCTTTTGTAGAAAACCCTCTTATGTTTTTGCTAATCAATATGCGGTCTAGTTTTAAGTCAGTTTCTCCTTTTGCATAAAACCCCCTAATGTTAATATTAATCAACCTATAGTCAAGTTTGAAGTCAGATTTTCACTTATTAAAAGTATCCATATCTTTAACCGTAACTCTAAATTTAACATGTTATATATGGATTTTTATTAGGAAAATGTCTAGAATTTAAATATGATGTTATTTTACTTATTAACTATTTTAAAATGTTAATTAGGGTGCATGATCCGTCTTTCTTTCATACATGTGCCGACCCAGATTGGAAATGAACACCTAAGCAAAACCAGATTGGAGAAAAAAAACCATCTATGACCACACATGCACGCCTCCTCAAAACCTCGCGGGAAAAAAGCTGATTACTCATCTTATGTCGCGAGAGAGATGTCACAGGATTGACCACATTCAAACACGTTGTGATTGTGTGAACACATATGAGAAACACATATAGGAGGACAATTTCCGTGTTTCGACCCTATTTTTTGGAGTTTAGCTGGATCTGGCCCCGGTTCGAATGTTTTTCGACATTTGACCCTTTTGCTACCGCCGCGACCTATGGTGGTAGGCTTGCATAGCCTACCGCCAGGACCTTTGGCGGTAGGGAAACGGCAGCCGCCGTCACACAGACGGCCAGGCGCTGACCTGGCAGACATCCTCCGCCGTTGGCTCTAGCGGTAGGGTGTGCAGTCCTACCGCCAACAGCCCTGGCGGTAGGGTGTGCAACCCTACCGCACATCAACTGCCACTTCTAGTCACATAATCCATGGCCGTGGGGTGAGGCCCCCTACCGCCTTAGACCCTGGCGGTAGGCTGTGTAAACCTACTGCCACACACCCCGTCGGTAGGCCTGATCATAGTGCATTTTTTGCACAGCTTGTATTTTGAAGTAGTAGTTGTTGAAGAAATTGTGCTCTTTTTAGTGTTGTAATGATTCTCTTTTTTTACATGAAAGTACACTCATATTGACAGGAACAATTGGTATGAAGTTAACTTAATGTTCAAACTAAATTTGATAGACAAACTTATGATAAAACTAAATTTGGCAGCACATAGTTTCATATTCATTAAGAACATAATTGAAAGGCACAAGGCATCACAGGAGGAAACTAAATTTGTCATTACAAGAGCAAACAACCACAAGCACAACTGCACTGTGAAGTGCTTTGACTGACAAACTAATAAGAAGATCTTCAGACAAGTTCAGAGAGCGGGCAGACATCTTCAAAGCTCGTCGTATGTTAGCTCTGGCCGTGGAGACAGAAACGGCAGCGGGTCCACCGGTTCAAGCGAAGGCGGAACGCTGGTCGGCATAAGACCTGCCAAGCACTCCCACCTTGCCTTGGCCGCTAGAGTTCTCTCCTCCGCCCTAGCCCAGTTGATGATCTCGAACGCCGATGCACTTGGGGGCGGCATCCTGGCTCTCCCTCCGCATTGCTCTCGAAGTAGATTCTCCGGCCCAAATTGCGCGGCTCCCAGTCGGTGATACGTCTCCAACGTATTTACTTTTCCTAACGCTTTTCCTCTTGTTTTGGACTCTAATCTGCATGATTTGAATGAAACTAACCCCAGACTGACGATGTTTTAAGCAGAACTACCATGGTGTTGTTTTTGTGCAGAAATAAAAGTTCTCAGAATGGAACGAAACTTTGCGAGGATTTTTTATATCAATAAAGAGAATTTCTGGAGCCAAGAACCACCGGAGGGGGCACCTGGGTGGGCACAACCCACCAGAGCGCCACCCCCCTCCAGGCGCGCCCAGGTGGGTTGTCCCCACCTGGTGGCCCCGCAGACCATGAAACCTACGCTATAAAATCACATTTTTCCAGGAAAAAATCAGGGAGAAAGAATTATCGTGTTCCACGAGACAGAGCCGTCATCACCTCCTGTTCTTCAACAGGAGGCCAGATCTGGAGTCCGTTTGGGGCTCCGGAGAGGGGGGGAGGTCTGAAGGAAATATGCCCTAGAGGCAATAATAATGTTGTTATTTATTTCCTTATATCATGATACATGTTTATTATTCATGCTAGAATTGTATTAACCGGAAACTTAGTACATGTGTGAATACATAGACAAACAGAGTGTCACTAGTATGCCTCTACTTGACTCTCTCGTTAATCAAAGATGGTTAAGTTTCCTAGCCATAGACATGAGTTGTCATTTGATGAACGGGATCACATCATTAGAGAATGATGTGATTGACTTGACCCATTCTGTTAGCTTAGCACTTGATCGTTTAGTATGTTGCTATTGCTTTCTTCATGACTTATACATGCTCCTCTGACTATGAGATTATGCAACTCCCGAATACCGGAGGAACACTTTGTGTGCTACCAAACGTCACAACGTAACTGGGTGATTATAAAGGTGCTCTACAGGTGTCTCCGATGGTGTTTGTTGAGTTGGCATAGATCGAGATTATGATTTGTCACTCTGATTGTCGGAGAGGTATCTCTGGGCCCTCTCGGTAATGCACATCACTATAAGCCTTGCAAGCAATGTGACTAATGAGTTAGTTGCGGGATGATGCATTACGGAACGAGTAAAGAGACTTGCCGGTAACGAGATTGAACTAGGTATTGAGATACCGATGATCGAATCTCAGGCAAGTAACATACCGATGATCGAATCTCAGGCAAGTAACATACCGATGACAAAGGGAACAACGTTTGTTGTTATGCGGTTTGGCGGATAAAGATCTTCGTAGAATATGTGGGAGCCAATATGAGCATCCAGGTACCGCTATTGGTTATTGACCGGAGACGTGTCTCGGCCATGTCTGCATAGTTCTCGAACCCGTAGGGTCCGCACGCTTAATGTTCGGTGACGATCGGTATTATGAGTTTATGTGTTTTGATGTACCGAAGGTAGTTCGGAGTCCCGAATATGATCACGGACATGACGAGGAGTCTCGAAATGGTCAAGACATAAAGATTGATATATTGGATGGCTATATTCGGACATCGGAAGTGTTCCGGGTGATTTTGGAGAAAACCGGAGTGCCGGAGGGTTACCGGGACCCCCCCCCCCCCCGGGAAGTTATTGGGCCCTTAGTGGGATTTAGGGGAGAGAGAGGGCAGCAGCCAGGAGGTGGCGCCTGAGGGAGTCCTAGATTAGGGGGCCCTCGGACAGCCGGACTATATACTTTAGCCGGACTGTTGGACTATGAAGACACAAGATTGAAGGCTCCGTCCCGTGTCTGGATGGGACTCTCCTTGGCATGGAAGGCAAGCTTGGCAATACGGATATGTAGATCTCCTCCCTTGTAACTGACTCTGTGTAACCCTAGCCCCCTCCGGTGTCTATATAAATCGGAGGGTTTAGTCCGTAGGACAACAACAATCATACCATAGGCTAGCTTCTAGGGTTTAGCCTCTACGATCTCGTGGTAGATCAACTCTTGTAATACTCATATCATCAAGATCAATCAAGCAGGAAGTAGGGTATTACCTCCATCGAGAGGGCCCGAACCTGGGTAAACGTTGTGTCCCCCACCTCTTTTTACCATCCGCCTTAGACGCACAGTTCGGGACCCCCTACCCGAGATCCACCGGTTTTGACACCGACATTGGTGCTTTCATTGAGAGTTCCACTGTGCCGTCGTGAT
Organism: Triticum aestivum; assembly: GCF_018294505.1. Classification (NCBI taxonomy): domain Eukaryota; kingdom Viridiplantae; phylum Streptophyta; class Magnoliopsida; order Poales; family Poaceae; genus Triticum; species Triticum aestivum. The sequence goes on along the minus strand of NC_057802.1, from coordinate 452,227,007 downwards.
AAAGGCTTGATGGCTCCTTCGATCATCGCCAACGATGCGATCCAGGGTGAGGTTTTCCTCCCCGGACAGATCTTCGTATTCGGCGGCTTCGTACTGCGGGCCAACTCGCTTGGCCATCTGGAGCAGATCGAGAGCTACGCCCCTGGCCGTCAGGTCAGGTTTGGAAATTTAAACTACACTGCCGACATCCGCGGAGACTTGATCTTTGACGGATTCTAGCCCATGTCAGGTGCGCCGCACAGTCACGACGAGCACGACTTAGCTCTGCCGCCGGACGGTGTTTGGGAGATCACACCTATGCCTACTCCGGCCCTAGATCCGGAGTCGATTGCGTCGTCCGAGTACGGGTGGATGGACCCCGCCTCGGAGGCCACACACTCAGTGGCGATAGAGCCGAATACTGACTTCACCTCCTATGAGACCTGTGTCGCCGGATCCTCGGATCCATCCCCGGCCACAGGCCCCGAACCGCCTGCGTCCATGCCTATCGAATCTGATTGGGCGCCGATCATGGAGTTTACCTCCGCGGATATCTTTCAGCACTCGTCTTTTGGCAATGTGCTAAATTCATTAAGGTCTCTCTCCTTGTCAGGAGGCCCTTGGCCAAACTATGTCCGGCCCGAACGGGAAGCGGACGACGAAGAAATTTGTTCCGCACCCACCACCCACTTAATAGCCACTGTCGACGAGTTAACCGACATGCTCGATTTCGACTCCGAAGACATCGACGGTATGGACGATGATGCAGGAGAGGAACAGGAACCACCGCCCACAGGGCGCTGGACAGCCACTTCATCACACGATATATATATGGTGGATACACCCAAAGAGAACAATGACGAGGATCGGAAGGATGCAGCGAAGGATACCTCCCTCGAGAAGCAACCAAAGCGACGGCGTAGGCGCCACTCCAAATCCCGCCTCGGCAAAAACAGCGATAACAGCGCAAGAAAAAATAATACCCCGGTCAACTCCAGAGGAAACGACGACCACATGGACCCAGCGACAGAGCAGGATGAACCAGCGGACGGCGAACATAGTACGGAGCCGCTGTCCGATGACGGCGACGCCGAGGATAAAGCTCATCAAGCTCTCCCCGGAGAGGAAACAGTCCGGACGACGATGCACACATCATCCCGGAAAGGCACTTGGAACAAGAGAACCTCCATAGAAGGCTTATTGCCACCGCGAGGAGTCTGAAGAAGCAGAAGCAAAGGCTTAAGGCCGCAGAGAATACGCTCAACAGTAGATGGAACAAAGTGCTCGACACTGAAGAAAAGTACGGTGGCAGTCACCACACAAAGAGCTATCCAAAGCGCAAGTTATTGCCTGAATTCGATGATGAGGCCTTAGAGCCTACACAGCCGAAAAATAAAACGGCCGACCAGTCAGATCGACCACCTCGTGGCCGCGATAGGGCGGCTAACGAGGCCGCACACAAGTCAGCACACGATTCACGCGAGGACGTGCATCAAAAAGCCGGCGTGACCAGATCCATCTACGGATCTAGGAAGCACGCTCCAGCGCATAATCAAAACCGAACACTACAACCGTCAGAACGCCATGACACATCCAAATACAGGGGTGCCGCGCACCCCCTATGTTTCATCGATGAGGTGCTGGATCACGAATTTCCAGAGGGATTCAAACCCGTGAACATAGAGGCGTACGACGGAATGACAGACCCTGGGGTCTGGATTGAGGACTTCATCCTCCATATCCATATGGCTCGCGGAGATGATCTCCACGCCATCAAGTACTTGCCCCTCAAGCTGAAAGGACCAGCTCGACACTGGCTGAAGAGCCTCCCCGAAAATTCAATTGGAAGTTGGGAGGAGCTTGAGGATGCTTTTAGGGCTATCTTTCAGGGGACCTATGTCCGACCTCCGGATGCAGACGATTTAAGTCATATAATTCAACAGCCTGGAGAGTCAGCCCGAAAGCTTTGGAACACATTTCTCACTAAGAAGAACCAAATCGTCGACTGCCCGGACGCCGAAGCTTTAGCAGCTTTCAAACACAGCGACCGAGACGAATGGCTCGCCAGACACCTCGGCCAAGAAAAACCGAGGACAATGGCAGCCCTAACAAGCCTCATGACCCGCTTTTGCGCGGGCGAAGATAGCTGGCTGGCCCGTAGTAGCACCAGCGACCCAGGCACATCTGAAGTCAGGGATGGCAATGGAAAACCACGACGCAGTAAAAGCAAGCGTCGAAATAACGAAGACAGCCCAGACAACACGGCGGTAAACGCCGGATTTAGGGGCTCTCGACCCGGTCAACGGAAAAAGCCTTTCAAAGGCAACAGAGATGGACCGTCCAGCCTAACAAGATTCTAGACAAATTATGTCAGATTCACGGCACCTCCGATAAACCTGCAAATCACACCCACAGAGAATGCTGGGTCTTCAAGCAGGCCGGTAAGCTAAACGCCGAACACAAGGGGAGGGAGACACCAAGTGAAGACGAGGATGAGCCTCGCCAGCAAAACACTGGGGGGCAGAAAAATTCCCACCAGAGGTCAAAACAGTGAACATGATTCACGTGACGAAGAGGAGGAGCAAACACGCACTCCAAGACGTATGCACCGTAGAGCCCGTCGCCCCCAAGTTCAACCCTTGGTCGACCTCCCCGATCACTTTTGATCGCAGGGATAGCCCGACCAATGTCCGGCACGGAGGATCGGCTGCCTTGGTGCTCGACCCAATAATCAACGGATACCATCTCACCCGAGTCCTCATGGACGGCGGCAGTAGTCTTAATCTGATATATCAGGACAAAGTCCGCAAAATGGGGATAGACCCAACGAGAATTAGCCAAAGCAATACTACCTTTAAAGGAGTAATACCAGGCCTAGAGGCCCGCTGCACGGGCTCTCTCGTACTAGAGGTTGTATTCAGTTCTCCCGACAACTTCCGAAGTGAAAAGTTAACCTTCGACATCGCTCCATTCCGAAGCGGCTATCAAGCACTACTCGTAAGAATGGCCTTCGCTCGTTTTAATGCAGTACCGCATTATGCTTATCTTAAGCTTAAGATGCCCGGTCCACGCGGCATCATCATAGTTAGCGGAAACACTGAGTGTTCCCTACGCGCGGAAGAATGTGCGGCGGCTTTAGCAGCCGAACACTAAATGGCCTCTCCAATTCGCATAAACGATCGGTTGTCAAGACCGCGGACACGGCTAGACGAGTCCGGCGCACCACTAGCTGTAACAGCTTAGATAAACCTGAGATTGGGTTGATGAATATACCCCCGTAGACGGTGCTAGGGGCTTCCCGCATGTAAAAAAGTATATAGTTCGGCTCGACCTTATTTTTAATTTTAATGGTTTATTAAGAATAACCAATTTTCCGCACGACAAATTTCATCTAAGTTCTTCTCTTTTAACAGATGATAATCGTGCTACACCCTTCCAGGATACGGCACAACGGAGACACACGCGCAGACGTGCAGCAGGGCCCCGCTCAAAGGTTTCTTTTTAGATTAAGACCCTGTGTAAACCTTTCTTACTGTCTCTTGTTGCTTCACACCCTCCGGATACTCAACACAACCGAGAGGGATGCTGGCGTTATTGGCATTTCGCCATGACAGACTAATGCACGTACCTGGAAATTCAGGGTTCAAGGGCATTACTCAGCTCGATATATGTTGTAAAGACCGAATACCTTAGGGAGTGTTCGGCGTCGCGAGTTTGGCCTTATATGCATCAGCTCCGAATCATGTCTTTGGTCAAATGTTGGGTTTGCCCGGCTCCCGTGTTTTGCTACCTTATGTTCCGCTCTATCGGCTAAGGTGGCACCGGGAGAACTACTGCGATTGTGCCCTGGTTCATCTGGACGAGCACCTCAGTAGAGAAAGCCGAAAACTGACTGTCATGATAAAGTGCGAGACTGGTCAACCACTCAATGACTTAGCGGAATCTTCGGGATTCCTCCGCATTAACGAAGGGCCGGTTTTACCGGTCATGTACGTACGCGCCCCTTACTCGGATGAGCGCAGAAGTACCAGGGGCTATATAGTAGCCCCACTGCCAAACTCCTACGGTTAAGTGAAAGTGTTAAAGCAATATAGTCCGATTGTCTCGTTCGCCGCGCTACCACCTCCTTAATGGACCAAGACGTTGGATCAAGTGTGAACACGCGCTTTTGCGAACACCCCCGCATTATATGCATGGGGGCTGAAGCCGACGACTGCAAACTTTCAGGCAAACATGATACTCTTCGAGCACTGAGCCTCTATTAAACAAGTGCCTTCTAGGAATTCTTCAAAATAGTGCTCGGCCGATACACGGCCTACGGCCGAACTCTGGGTTGCAATAGTGGTGGCCTCCATCTCTGCCCAGTATGTCTTGACACGGTCAAGAGCCATCCGCGCATCCTCTATGCACGCCGACCTCTTCATAGCATCGATATGCGGCACAACACCAAGGAATCGTTGCACTAAGCCAAAATAACTATTCGGCCTTGGTCCTTTCGGCCAAAGATGATCCACAATAGACCTCATGGCAAGCCCGGACAACCTATGGAGCTCGGCCCACTTGGCCATTTGCTCATTTAACAGCAGCGGACGCACTGGAACATTGAACTGCAACCAGAACAACTTTTCCACTTCGTGATCTTTTTGATCTTTGAAAAACTCGGTCGCATCAGCAGCACTCGCTGCCAAATCCAAGTACGCGTCTGCAGAACTCCATAATTGATCCAGAAGGGCATACTTAGGATCTTCGAACTTCGTCCGCAACAAAAAGGGCTTCCCAGCCACGATATCTCCGGCTTGACGTAGCTCCTCCTTCGCAGCTCTGATTTTAGAGCGGGCTTCCTTGGCTGCTACCATGGCTTTCTCCAGGTCCGCCGTCTTCGTTTGGCCTTCCTTTTCAAGAAGCTCATAACGGTCGGCGGCATCTTTCAACTCGACAGCCATCTTGGCTATTTTCTCTTTGCTCTGGCAATGCGCAGCCTGTTCGGCTCTTAGCTCTTCGACCGCCTTTAGGGCGGCCGCATCACTCTTCCTGGCTTACTCCTTGGCTCGGGCAAGTTCCGCCCGAAGGGTCTCCACGGCGGCAGCTCCATCTGCAGTCACAACATATTACAGATACTAGCATCATGCTCCTCTTAATATATGTTGACCACCGGAGAATACATACCCTGTGCCTCGTCAAGCCGCTTGTTTACAAGCATGATGTCGGCATCTGCCGCATCAAGTTGCCGCTTCAGTTCGGCAAACTCACCAGTCCGGCTAGCCACCGGACCCTCAGTCGCCTACACATGAAAGCAGCACGGTTATTACCTGGGACTATGATCCTCTGTTTGCCGCCTTTTTCGACAGCCACCAGAGTCTCAGGGGCTACTATCTGCATAGGGCACACCTAGCGTGTGCGGTACCGTCAAAAAATATTACTTTGCGTACCTCAAAGCCTCTTCGTAGGCTCATAAAGGCTTCATGCAACCCACTTTCGGCGAATGAAATTCTCTCAAACACCGTACCCATTAGAGTACGATGCGCCTCTGAGATAGCCGCTTGCTCCAGAAGACTCATCAGTGCGTCCGGTCGTGCGTCGGACAGTCCCGAACTCTTTTTGTGACTCTCCTTAGGAGCCGAATACTCCGGACTTCGGGTGGCCAAAGGGTTACCTTCTGGCCTTGGCGGATCAGGAGAAATCCTCCATGACCACACCTCAGGGTCGTCCGCCTCACGAGGCGGGGAGGCATGGGGAGGCGTTTCGCTCTCCATCATCTCCGGAAGAAGATCCCCCAAAGATGAACTCTGTCGAGAAGGGCTACGATCCGAACTAGAAGACATACGTCTCGGTTATTGTTCTCAGAAATGAAGCAGGGTATATTTACTATAAAGTACTTTTGTTTACTTACAGCTCGGTGGAGGGCTGGTCCCCTTGCGGGCACTGTGCGGTAAGGATGCCCTCCGAGGTAGGGCCCCCTGACAAAGGTTTCTTCCCTCGTTTGGAAAACCATTGTTTCCAAGTCTTCAGAGGCGGCCCTCTTCCTTCCTTGGGGAGAGGGAATTTTAGATTCTTCTCCCCGGTTATCCTCCTTCGCGGAGGCACTAATTCCCCCGGTTTGGATGAATAATGAGTGAGGCTCGCTTTCGGCTTCTTTGTTCCTCCCTTTATCTTCCCCTGATGGCGCTTGATAAGGCGCAAGCTCAAGCATCCTGGCTAGTACAGGATCCGGTGAGCCTTCGGGAAGGGGGGCCGAACACCTGATCATCTTCGCCTTTTTTATCCAGTCCTGGTCAAAAGGCGACTTTTCAGAATGATGTTGTGATAAATTAAAAGACAACGTGTTCGGCCGCGGAATTACATACTTGGGTGTCTGGACGATTGCAGTTCAGACCCGCATCCTCGGTGGTGTCCGGACACTTTATTCGTGATCCGAAGAATAATCCATACATCTCTTCGGGCGTCACGCCGAAGAATTGCTGAATAGTTCGCGGTCCTTCCGGGTTGAACTCCCACATACGAAGGGATCGACGTTGGCATGGCAGGACCCGACGAACCAGCATGACTTGCATTACCTTGACAAGGCTGACATCTCCCTTGAGGAGATCTCGGATGCGGCTCTGCAATGTCGGCACATCGTTAGCAGGCCCCAGTCCAGCCCTTTGTTGACCCATGACGCCAATTGTGGCGGAGGGCCCGGACGGAAGGCGGGGGCAGCTACCCACTTAGCGCTTCGGGGAGGGGTGATGTAAAACCACTCCCGCTACCAGAACTTGGATGTCTCCGGGAAGGAACCCTTTTGCCATGGAGCATCGTCGCCTTTATTTATTATGGCACCTCCGCACTCTGCGTGTCGCCCCTCAATCATCTTCGGCTTCACATTGAAGGTCTTGAGCCATAAGCCGAAGTGTGGGGTGATGCGGAGGAAGGCTTCACACACGACGATGAACGACGAGATGTGAAGGATGGAATCCGGAGCCAGATCATGGAAATCGAGCCCGTAGTAGAACATAAGCCCTCTAACAAACGGATCAAGACTAAAGCCTAGCCCTCGGAGGAAGTGGGAAATAAATACGACACTCTCGTTGGGTTCGGGAGTGGGGATGACCTGCCCTTGAGCAGGCAGCCTGTGCGAGATTTCGGCGGTCAGATACCTGGCTTCTCTTAGCTTCTTGATGTCCTCCTCTGTGACAGAGGAGGCCATCCACCGGCCTTGAAGGTTGGATCTGGACATGATTGAAGGTTCGAAGCGCTTAGCCTGAGCCTTGAGTGTTGGAATTCAAGGTGGGGGAAGGGAAGGATCGAGCGCGAGAAGAAAAGGGCAGGCCTTGGCCCTTTTATAAAGAGGGTGAATATCAAGCGTCCTCCGCGTGGCCGTTTGGAACTTGCCTAAAATCGAGGAGTCATACCAGCAGGCACGATTGGGTTACCCACACCCGTATTGATGAGAATCCCGTGAAAAGAGGGACACGATCTCTGCTTCGACAGACGTGCCAATAAAACCGCCTCGCAACACGTGCAGTGGCAGGCTCGGAAAAACGGTTCGTCATGACCAGACCACGGCAGAACGTCACGTTATGAAAAGCTGTCAGCAGATTAGATTTGTGGAAATATTATTCTCTCTACGGTGGTATGTGGAATTTGTTTTGCAGAGCCGGACACTATCCTTGTGTTCAAAATCTTCTATGGAGTATTCGGAGGAGGAACCCGCCTTGCAATGCCGAAGACAATCTGCGCGCCGGACTCATCGTCATTGAAGCCTGGTTCAGGGGCTACTGAGGGAGTCCTGGATTAGGGGGTCCTCGGACAGCCGGACTATATCCTTTGCCGGACTGTTGGACTATGAAGACACAAGATTGAAGACTTCGTCCCGTGTCCGGATGGGACTCTCCTTGGCGTGGAAGGCAAGCTTGGCAATACGGATATGTAGATCTCCTCCCTTGTAACCGACTCTGTGTAACCCTAGCCCCCTCCGGTGTCTATATAAACCGGAGGGTTTAGTCTGTAGGACAACAACAATCATACCATAGGCTAGCTTCTAGGGTTTAGCCTCTACGATCTCGTGGTAGATCAACTCTTGTAATACTCATATCATCAAGATCAATCAAGCAGGAAGTAGGGTATTACCTCCATCGAGAGGGCCCGAACCTGGGTAAACATTGTGTCCCCCGCCTCCTGTTACCATCCGCCTTAGACGCACAGTTCGGGACCCCCTACCCGAGATCCGCCGGTTTTGACACCGACAGCGCCCCCCAAGGGAGTCCGAATTGGACTAGGGGAGGTGGCGCGGCCCCTCTTTCCTTCTCCCTCCCCCTCTCCTTCCTTTCCCCTCCTAGTAGGACTAGGAAAGGAGGAATCCTACTCCTCTAGGAGGAGGATTCCTCCCCTCCTTGGCGCGCCCTAGGGCAGGCCGGCCTCCCCCCTTGCTCCTTTATATACAGGGGCAGGGGGGCACCCTAGAACATACAACAGACATTGTCTTAGCCATGTGCGGTGCCCCCCTCCACCATAATCCACCTCGGTCATATCGTTGCAGTGCTTAGGCGAAGCCCTGCGCCGGTAGCTTCATCATCACCGTCATCACGCCGTCGTGCTGACGAAGCCCTCCCTCAACACTCAGCTAGATCAAGTGTTCATGGGACGTCACCGAGCCGAACGTGTGCAGATCGCGTTGTCATAAATACCTACGACTACATCAACCGCGTTGTCATAATGCTTCCGCTTACGGTCTACGAGGGTACGTAACAACACTCTCCCGCTCGTTGCTATGCATCACCATGATCTTGCGTGTGCGTAGGATTTTTTTTGAAATTACTGCGTTTCCAAATAGTGGTATCAGAGCCAGGTTTATGCGTAGATGTTATATGCACGAGTAGAACACAAATGAGTTGTGGGCGATAATAGTCATACTGCTTACCAGCATGTTATACTTTGATTCGGCGGTATTGTTGGATGAAGCAGCCCAGACCGACATTACGCGTACGCTTACGCGAGACTGGTTCTACCGACGTGCTTTGCACACAGGTGGCTGGCGGGTGTCAGTTTTTTCAACTTTAGTTGAATTGAGTGTGGCTACGCCCGGTCCTTGTTGAAGGTTAAAACAACACATACTTGACGAAAAATCGTTGTGGTTTTGATGCGTAGGTAAGAACGGTTCTTGCTCAGCCCGTAGCAGCCACATAAAACTTGCAACAACAAAGTAGAGGACGTCTAACTTGTTTTTGCATGGCATGTTGTGATGTGATATGGTCAAGACATGATGCTAAATTTTATTGTATGAGATGATCATGTTTTGTAACAGAGTTATCGGCAACTGGCAGGAGCCATATGGTTGTTATTTTATTGTATGCAATGCAATCGCCCTGTAATTGTTTTTACTTTATCACTAAGCGGTAGCGATAGTCGTAGAAAAAATAGTTGGCGAGACGAAAACGATGCTACGATGGAGATCAAGGTGTCGCGCCGGTGACGATGGTGATCATGATGGTGCTTTGGAGATGGAGATCAAAGGCACAATATGATGATGGCCATATCATATCACTTATATTGATTGCATGTGATGTTTATCTTTTATGTATCTTATTTTGCTTTGATTGACGATAGCATTATAAGATGATCTCTCACTAAATTTCAAGGTACAAGTGTTCTTCCTGCGTATGCACCGTTGCAAAAGTTCGTCGTGCCAAGACCCCATGTGATGATCGGGTGTGATAAGCTCTACGTTCACATACAACGGGTGCAAGCCAGTTTTGCACACGCAGAATACTCGGGTTAAAATTGACGAGCCTAGCATATGCAGATATGGCCTCGAAACACTGAGACCGAAAGGTCGAGCATGAATCATATAGTAGATATGATCAACATAGTGATGTTCACCATTGAAAACTACTCCATCTCACGTGATGATCAGACATGGTTTAGTTGATTTGGATCACGTGATCACTTAGATGATTAGAGGGATGTCTATCTAAGTGGGAGTTCTTAAGTAATATGATTAATTGAACTTTAATTTATCATGAACTTAGTACCTGATAGTATTTTGCATGTTTATGTTGTTGTAGATAGATGGCCCATGTTGTTGTTCCATTGAATTTTAATGCGTACCTTGAGAAAGCTAAGTTGAAAGATGATGGTAGCAATTACACGGACTGGGTCCGTAACTTGAGGATTATCCTCATTGCTGCACAGAAGAATTACGTCCTGGAAGCACCGCTAGGTGCAAGACCCACTGCAGGAGCAACACCGGACATTGTGAACGTCTGGCAGAGCAAAGCTGATGACTACTCAATAGTTCAGTGTGCCATGCTTTACGGCTTAGAACCGGGACTTCACCAACGTTTTGAACGTCATGGAGCATATGAGATGTTTCAGGAGTTGAAGTTAATATTTCAAGCAAATGCCCGGATTGAGAGATATGAAGTCTCCAATAAGTTCTACAACTACAAGATGGAGGAGAATAGTTCTGTCAGTGAACATATACTCAAAATGTCTGGGTATAACAATCACTTGATTCAACTGGGAGTTAATCTTCCTGATGATAGTGTCATTGAAAGAATTCTTCAATCACTGCCACCAAGCTACAAGAGCTTCGTGATGAACTATAATATGCAAGGGATGAACAAGACAATTCCCAAGCTCTTCGCGATGCTAAAGGTTGCGGATGTAGAAATCAAGAAGGAGCATCAAGTGTTGATGATCAACAAGACCACCAGTTTCAAGAAAAAGGGTAAAGGGAAGAAGGGGAACTTCAAGAAGAACGGCAAGAAAGTTGCTGCTCAAATGAAGAAGCCCAAGTCTGGACCTAAGCCTGAGACTGAGTGCTTCTACTGCAAAGGGACTGGTCACTGGAAGCGGAACTGCCCCAAGTATTTGGCGGATAAGAAGGATGGCAAGGTGAACAAAGGTATATGTGATATACATGTTATTGATGTGTACATTACTAATGCTCGCAGTAGCACCTGGGTATTTGATACTGGTTCTGTTGCTAATATTTGCAACTCGAAATAGGGACTACGGATTAAGCGAAGATTGGCTAAGGACAAGGTGACGATGCGCGTGGGAAATGGTTCCAAAGTCGATGTGATCGCCATCGGCACGCTACCTCTACATCTACCTTCGGGATTAGTTTTAGACCTGAATAATTGTTATTGGGTGACAGCGTTAAGCATGAACATTATATCTGGATCTTGTTTGATGCGAGACGGTTATTCATTTAAATCCGAGAATAATGGTTGTTCTATTTATATGAATAATATCTTTTATGGTCATGCACCCTTGAAGAGTGGTCTATTTTTGTTGAAGCTCGATAGTAGTGATACACATATTCATAATATTGAAGCCAAAAGATGCAGAGTTGATAATGATAGTGGAACTTATTTGTGGCACTGCCGCTTCGGTCATATTGGTGTAAAGCGCATGAAGAAACTCCATTCTGATGGACTTTTGGAATCACTTGGTACTTGCGAACCATGCCTCATGGGCAAGATGACTAAAACTACGTTCTCCGGAACAATGGAGCGAGCAACAGATTTGTTGGAAATCATACATACTGATGTATGTGGTCCGATGAATATTGAGGCTCGCGGTGGGTATCATTATTTTCTCACCTTCACAGATCATTTGAGCAGATATGGGTATATCTACTTGATGAAACATTAGTCTGAAACATTTGACAAGTTCATAGGATTTCAGAGTGAAGTGGAAAATCATCGTAACAAGAAAATAAAGTTTCTATGATCTGATCATGGAGGAGAATATTTGAGTTACGAGTTTGGTCTTCATTTGAAACAATGCGGAATTGTTTCGCAACTCACGCCACCCGGAACACCACAGCGTAATGGTGTGTCCGAATGTCGTAACCGCACTTTATTAGATATGGTGCAATCTATGATTTCTCTTACTGATTTACCGCTATCGTTTTGGGGTTATGCTTTAGAGACGGTTGCATTCATGTTAAATAGGGCACCATCTAAATCCGTTGAGACGACACCTTATGAACTGTGGTTTGGCAAGAAACCCAAGTTGTCGTTTCTTAAAGTTTGGGGCTGCGATGCTTATGTGAAAAAGCTTCAACCTGATAAGCTCGAACCCAAATCGGAGAAATGTGTCTTCATAGGATACCCAAAGGAGACTGTTGGGTACACCTTCTATCACAGATCCGAAGGCAAGACATTCGTTGCTAAGAATGGATCCTTTCTAGAGAAGGAGTTTCTCTCGAAAGAAGTGAGTGGGAGGAAAGTAGAACTTGATGAGGTAACTGTACCTGCTCCCTTATTGGAAAGTAGTTCATCACAGAAATCTGTTCCTGTGACTCCTACACCAATTAGTGAGGAAGCTAATGATGATGATCATGTATCTTCAGATCAAGTTACTATAGAACCTCATAGGTCAACCAGAGTAAGATCCACACCAGAGTGGTACGGTAATCCTGTTCTGGAGGTCATGTTACTTGACCATGACGAACCTACGAACTATGAGGAAGCGATGATGAGCCCAGATTCCGCAAAATGGCTTGAGGCCATGAAATCTGAGATGGGATCCATGTATGAGAACAAAGTGTGGACTTTGGTTGACTTGCCCGATGATCGGCAAGCCATCGAGAATAAATGGATCTTCAAGAAGAAGACTGACGCTGACGGTAATGTTACTGTCTACAAAGCTCGACTTGTTGCGAAAGGTTTTCGACAAGTTCAAGGAGTTGACTACGATGAGACCTTCTCACCCGTAGCGATGCTTAAGTCTGTCTGAATCATGTTAGCAATCGCCGCATTTTATGATTATGAAATTTGGCAAATGGATGTCAAAACTGCATTCCTGAATGGATTTCTGGAAGAAGAGTTGTATATGATGCAACCTGAAGTTTTATCGATCCAAAGGGTGCTAACAAAGTGTGCAAGCTCCAGCGATCCATTTATGGACTGGTGCAGGCCTCTCGGAGTTGGAATAAACACTTTAATAGTGTGATCAAAGCATATGGTTTTATACAGACTTTTGGAGAAGCCTGTATTTACAAGAAAGTGAGTGGGAGCTCTGTAGCATTTCTAATATTATATGTGGATGACATATTGTTGATTGGAAATGATATATAATTTCTGGATAGCATAAAAGGATACTTGAATAAGAGTTTTTCAATGAAAGACCTCAGTGAAGCTGCTTATATATTAGGCATCAAGATCTATAGAGATAGATCCGGACGCTTAATTGGACTTTCACAAAGCACATACCTTGATAAAGTTTTGAAGAAGTTCAAAATGGATCAAGCAAAGAAAGGGTTCTTGCCTGTGTTACAAGGTGTGAAGTTGAGTCAGACTCAATGCCCGACCACTGCAGAAGATAGAGAGAAAATGAAAGTTGTTCCCTATGCTTCAGCCATAGGCTCTATCATGTATGCAATGCTGTGTACCAGACCTAATGTGTGCCTTGCTATTAGTTTAGCTGGGAGGTACCAAAGTAATCTAGGAGTGGATCACTGGACAGCGGTCAAGAACATCCTGAAATACCTGGAAAGGACTAAGGATATGTTTCTCGTTTATGGAGGTGACAAAGAGCTTGTCGTAAATGGTTACGTCGATGCAAGCTTTGACACTGATCTGGATGACTCTAAGTCACAAACCGGATACGTATTTATACTGAACGATGGAGCTGTCAGTTGGTGTAGTTCTAAGCAAAGCGTCGTGGCGGGATCTACGTGTGAAGCGGAGTACATAGCTACTTCGGAAGCAGCAGGTGAAGGAGACTGGATGAAGGAGTTCATATCCGATCAAGGTGTCATACCTAGTGCATCGGGTCCAATGAAAATCTTTTGTGACAATACTGGTGCAATTGCCTTGGCAAAGGAAGCCAGATTTCACAAGAGAACCAAGCACATCAAGAGATGCTTCAATTCCATCCGCGATTAAGTCAAGGAGGGAGACATAGAGATTTGCAAGATACATACGGATCTGAATGTTGCAGACCCGTTGACTAAGAGTCTCTCACGAGCAAAACATGATCAGCACCAAGCCATGGGTGTTAGAATCATTGTTGTGTAATCTAGATTATTGACTCTAGTGCAAGTGGGAGACTGAAGGAAATATGCCCTAGAGGCAATAATAAAGTTGTTATTTATATTTTCTTATATCATGATAGATGTTTATTATTCATGCTAGAACTGTATTAACCGGAAACTTAGTACATGTGTGAATACATAGACAAACAGAGTGTCACTAGTATGCCAGACATTGTCTTAGCCGTGTGCAGTGCCCCCCTCCACCACAATCCACCTCGATCATATCGTTGCAGTGCTTAGGCGAAGCCCAGCCGGTAGCTTCATCAATCACCGTCATCACGCCGTCGTGCTGACGAAGCTCTCCCTCGACACTCAGCTGGATCTAGAGTTCGTGGGACGTCACCGAGCGAATGTGTGATCGCGGAGGTGCCGTACTTCGGTACTAAGATCAGGTTGGATCGTGAAGACGTACGAACTACATCAAACCGCGTTGTCATAGACGCTTTCCGCTTACGGTCTACGACGGGGTACGTAGACAACACTCTCCCCGCTCGCTTGCATCATGCATACACAATGAATCTTGCGTGTGCGTAGGAATTTTTTTTGAAATTACTGTGTTTCCCAACAGGGGTCTATCGTTCTTCGCTCATCACACTACAAAAAAAAGACACATCCGTGACATTTTGGGCCGAACGAAATTTTTTCTGTCATACTTATGACACTTCTATGACGATAATTGTGACAAAAACCCGGTATCATCATAGATGTGGTGGGGTCCTACTTCTATGACAAAAAATCATGACAGAAAATGGGCTTTTCGTCCTGGGCGGGCCCGGAGACGCAGCTGCATGACATTCTTTTGGGCTCCATGACGGAAAAACCGTGGTAGAAGCGAGGGCGAGGAAAATATTGGGGTGTTCCCGGTTACGGTGGGTGGTCGGGGCCGAGCGATGCGCCGTTTCTCTCGTACACGCACGCGCGTGGGTGCGAGGCGTTGGGCTCTAACTGAACCCGAGCGAGGCGTTGGGCTCTAACTGAACCCGAGCGATTGCACTGCAGGCTACGCGTTACTGAACCCGAGCGATCGATCGATGGCTGTTAACTGAACCCGATCGAGCGATTCCTTCGCTACTGCTGCTAACTGAAGCCGATCGATGCTGCCTCTGGATGAACAGTGAGCGTTGCTGGGGGGTTTGGATGAACAGTTCCCGGTGGGGGTGGATGAACAGGACCCCGTGGTGTTGCCTCTGGATGAACAGGACCCCGATCGATCGAGCCGGTTGGGGCTGGATGAACAGGACCCCGTGGAGGGCAGGATGAACAGGACCACCCCGTGGAGGGCAGGATGAACAGTAGACGGTGGAGGGCTGGATGAACAGTAGCCCGTGGAGGGGTGGTTGAACAGGAGCCCGTGGAGAGGGCTGGTTGAACAGTAGCCGGTGGAGTAGCGCGCGGTGGAGGCTGGATGAACAGGAGCCCGTGGATGAACAGTCGCAGGTGGAGGCTGGAGGAGGTCGACGGTGGATGAACAGTAGCCCGTGGAGGCTGGAGGGGGTCGACGGTGGAGATGAACAGTATCCCGTGGAGTCCCGTTTTGCGGTACGCCACACCCCTCCCGATGAACAGGACCCCCGTTTCGACCGTAGCGCTCCAACACAAGTCCGTTTCCTCCGTTTTGCGGTACGCCACACCCCTCCCGATCAACAGGACCCCCGTTTCGACCGTAGGAGGTCCGTTTCCTCCGTTTTGCGGTACGCCAGACCCCTCCCGATGAACAGGATCCCGTTTCGAACGTGGCCGGTCGAACACAAGGCCGTTTCCTCCGTTCTGCGGTACGCCAGGCCTCGTTTCCATCGGCTGTTCCGTCCAAGCCCTCCCGATGAACACGACGACGCATTCCGTTCCGACCCAGCCGGTTGGCTCCCCATGAACACGATGACAACGATGTTTCTCTGTTCCGACCCAGCCATGTACACGAGCCCTGGCCGTACGTATGCGCGAGTAGGCGTTCGAGACCCTGCCCGTATGTACGTACGTGGCCGTATTTTCTTTCTTGCACACTGGCCGCTGTACGTACGTGTACATGCTACGTGCGCGCCTCTACTACGACACGTGCGCGCCTCTACATCGACCAGTATGTACGTACACGTTCGCGACCAGAATGACAACGCTACGTACGCTTCGACCAGGTGGGTCCCGACTGTCAGGCACTTCCTTGCGTGCGAAGATGTAGCTGGTGGGTCCCAGCAGTCAGGGGGGCGAATCATTTTTTTTGCCCGGACGCACTTCCTTGCGTGCGAAGATGTAGCTGGTGGGTCCCAGCAGTCAGGGGGAAACGTTTTTTTCACGAAATACGGTGGCCCGTCCGGTGGGTCCCCGCTGTCAGGTGGAGGAATAATTATTTTGCGCGTAATAAGGAGGCACTTCCTTGCTGCGGCCGTGGACCCAGCTGCCAGCCTCTCCATGTACAGTCCACATCCGATGGAAGCCGTTCCTTGACCACGTTGACCACGCCGCGCCGAGAGCACCAGGGCGGTGGACGACGGCGAGGCCTAGGAAGGGGACGACGCGGAGCCGGGGAAGACGCGGCAGTGGATGCCCACGCGTAGAGGAGTACGAGGGTTCACTGGTTCGCTGCGGTGTGAGGCTGCCGTCGCCGCGGAATAACAGGGGGTGTGGGTGAGTAGAGGGATGGCCTGGCAGCGGTGGGAATAGTAGGGGGCGGTGAGGCCTCCGCGGCAGCACAACCGGCCACGGGAGGCAGGAGCATGCGGCACGACCGGCGCTGCTTTGGGCGGCTGGAGCAACAAGACCAGAGGTTGAAGAAGCACTACGGCCGTTGGATGGACATCGTACGGTCACTGGAGCTAGAATCGTTCATATTGACTAAGTTGACAAAGCACTCCGTCCCCGTCAACATAGTAGGCCCACAAGTCAGCCTCCCACCAAGGTGGGTCCCAACCAGCAGGGGGAGTATTCATTTTTTTGTGCATAATAAGGAGGCACTTCCGGTGGGTCTGAGCTGACAGTGGGGGAACGTTTTTTCGCGCAATACGGTGGCCCGTCCGGTGGGTCCCAGCAGTCAGGGGGAAACATTTTTTTTCGCGAAATACGGTGGCCTGTCCGGTGGGTCCCTGCTGTCAGGTGGAGGAATCATTATTTTCCGCGTAATAAGGAGGCACTTCCTTGCTGCCGTCGTGGACCCAGCTGTCAGCCTCTCCACGTACAGTCCACGTCCGATGGAAGCCGTTCCTTGACCACGTTGACCACGCCGCGCCGAGAGCACCAGGGCGGTGGACGACGGCGAGGCCTAGGAAGGGGACGACGCGGAGCCGGGGAAGACGCGGCAGTGGAAGCCCGTGCGGAGAGGAGTACGAGGGTTCACTGGTCCGGCTGCGGTGTGAGGCTGCCGTCGCCGCGGAATAACAGGGGGTGTGGGTGAGTAGAGGGATGGCCTGGCCAGCGGTGGGAGTAGTAGGGGGCGGTGAGGCCTCCGCGGCATCACAGCCGGCCACGGGAGGCAGGAGCACGCGGCACGACCGGCGCTGCTTTGGGCGGCTGGAGCAAGAAGACCAGAGGTTGAAGAAGCACTACGGCCGTTGGATGGACATCGTACGGTCACTGCAGCTAGAATCGTTTATATTGACTAAGTTGACAAAGCCCTTGGTACGCGTCAACTTAGTAGGCCCACAGGTCAGCCTCCGAAACGGTGCGCCCCAGATGTCAGGGGGAGGAATCATTTTTTGGGCGGCTGAAGCAAGAATATCCGAGATTGAAGAAGAAGCACGACATCCGTTGGATGGACATCCAACGGCCACAGCTGCCAGAACCGTGTGTTGTTGACAAAGCCTTGCATACGCGTCAACTTAGTTTTTTTAGGGGACGCGTCAACTTAGAAGGCCCACAAGTGTGTGGCAGAGAACATATAGCCCATTTGCGATTTGTAAGAATGTACAACCCATTTTTTAATTCTAATGGAATTTACTACAGCCCATTTACAGTTTGTTAAAAGTACAGCCCATTTTCTAGCTAGGACAACGATTAATAATTTCAACCAACCGCTCAAAACAGAATTCAAAAAAATTCCCACATTTTTATGGGATCCGAAATATTTTTATCCGAAATTTCTAGTCAGATTAAATATAATTTCAAAATAAAGTTGTATTACGTTAAAATCCAACGAAATATTGCGCGCGCAACAAGTAATGAAATTAAAATTTTCAAATTCCGAAAATAATATATTTTTTAAACTAATTACGCGTTTGGTGCATTTTTTATAGTTACTGCCCAGTTATTATAATTACATCCCATTTATTATTTCTTAAAGTCCATTTTCTTGTTAAGCCTAATGCATACCTCCTAGGAAAGTTTGCAGCCCAGCGGGGCGGAGAATAACAAGGTGACCCGGATATTGTGTACAACTGTCGGCCCAGTGCATTGCTGATGTTGAAAAAAAGGCCTGTGTAGTACAGTACAACCTAACATGGCTACTCAGCCCACATTCAGCGACGCCGGAAAGGCCCAAACAAGGCTTCTGTACAACTTTTTGAAGTCACTGAGCTCAATTAATAACTTAAGAAAAAAGTTAGATTACAGTGGAACCTAATTAAAAGCTGTCACGAGCAAAGAAATAATTCAACGGGTCCCACTTGTGCATGTGTGCGTGTGTGTCTGTGAGAGAGAGAGAGACCCATCGGTCGATGCTCGTAAATACATCTTTTAGCCATATGCATTGCTGATGCTCAGTAAAAACTTATATAGTTGACACAATCATATAGAACATCATAGCACACTGAACTTGCATACAAAAATTTCACGCAGGCGGCACAATCAGGATGGAAGCAGTGGATCGCTACGGGTAGGGCTATGTTGAAACCAACGAACTCGTACATAACGGTTCATCTTCTTTATCAATGACAGGGAAATATCTTGAATGCTGTGCAAAGAAAACAGACAGACAACACAATAAGTTCTGCTAGCACATTAAGTTGACGTACAACCCTTTCTAAAAAAAGTTCAGGTACAAAATTAGAACAGGTCACAATCAAATGTACTGGCACATCAGTGCTTCACACCCATAGCTCGGATTTAACTAGTATCTGACAAGATTCAGTTGTTACCTCAAATTAGAGCACATCCAGGCAGCCAGCCCTGCCTCTTCTCCCAAAGAAGCAGTGGCCTCCGCCGCGCGATGGAGTAGGCCCTGTGCCATCCATCGTTCCGAGCAACACGGGGAAAGTCTGACGTTGACTCCTGTAATGGACGTCGTCGACGGACCCTGGCACCAGCGGCGGCGGCAGGACTTCGATTGATGGATTGACCACTTCTTCGACATGCACGAACACTCGATACAGGTACATCCCTAACGTGGTCCGCGGCGGCCTTGGTGGCGACGAATAGTACAACCCCGGTTCCTGCACCGGTATCTCAACACCAATCACCTTCGGTATGGTGGACGGCTTCTTCATCCATGCCATAACCGTCAGAGCCCAGCTGTCTGGAGGAACAAACATACTTACGAGCTCACCTCCAAGGTCGTTGATAAGCTCATTCATGGACTCGCTGTTCCAAGCACGTCGAGGCATGCCGTGGAAGGTAAGCTTTGTTAAAAACTCAAGCTCAGAGGGCACCGAGCCCCATCCTGGGTGCCACCGATCAAAGCTCACCAGCGCGCCATCGCAGAACAAACGCCGGGAAGATTCGAACACACGACTGCAGTCGAAAGTTGTCCGGAACCTGACGAAGAAATCAGCCGGTGGCGGACAGACTTCGACGAGCAAGTCACTTATTTGGATGCCGTGCGCAATGCCAAGAGCTTTGACAAGGTCGTCCGGCGAGACGGGAGGCCGGTCGCCGTTGATGGTTACCATCAGCACTTTGCCGGCAAACTGGTCGTCAAGCGCCGCCATGCCACTGTTGAGCGACAGCACGCAGCGACCGAAGGCAGGACGGACCTCAGGATCTCCGGCTCGGAGATCCGCGTTGACCGGCGACATGATAGTGAGCTTGAGTACAGGGAGTACAGGAGGGGGATTTGGGGGAACTGGAGTAGGAATCGAGATTCCAGAGGTGGGGGAGGGGCGGGAGATTGGGGATGAAAAGGTAGCTTGAATTTCGAACACGCGCCAATATGCTCTCGGCGCGCAAGCGCACGAAAACACCGGTGGCGCCCACATGTCGGCCTAAGAGTCCTTATTCTTTCTTTTTTGGAGAGCCCGGCCTTTTTTTGAGGATCTTTTGAGAGCCCGGCCTGAGAGTCATAATTGACCTGTTTGGCATTGCGTTACTACTCGGCCCATATTCAACGACACCTCACTGGCCCAAACAAGTGTACATCATCGAAAAGACACTGAGCTCAAATTATATAACTTGAAAAAAGGAGATACACTCTGAACACTGGAGAATGGTGATGCCCTCATTTAGCCCACCAGTAGTTCGAGACAATAAACAGTTCGAAACAACGATATATACAACATTCAAACACTGACTAGTGACTACTACTGACATAAACAGCAAGACATGATAGTTCATAAGAAGTCTTGCTACACCACCAAAACGCACCCATCTGCAGCGCTCAGACTCTCGTGATCCAGACGAGAATGACATTCTAAACAGAGCCAACTATTACATAGTAAGAGTGACATAGACGAGGATGACCAAATGACAAGGAATATGCATAACAAAAGAAAGAACTACCCATCCAGAACAAGCAGCAAAGACAACAAAGTCATTCGAAGAGATGATCCAACACCATCATAATTTGCAGCCCCGCTTCAGCGACCAATGATCCGGAGACACCAGTACTCCACCCTTTCGACGCAACAGCCCAATTACCTATCAACCTGAAGGCTTGAACCACATCACTGCCTGTCGTAATTGAGACATCCAAGGATCAAAGTTAATCCGGATGCCTTTGTCATTCTCACCTTCTTTTGGCTGCAGGCTGTATCGTTGACAATCAGGGGAGTTTGCTCCCGAACTCCTAGGGCTCGCCGTGTAGACACAGTTTTCCATAGCAAACAGAGCCTCTCTGCCATCAAGGTCCTTGCCAACGGTGATCTCCTGGTTAATCGGATAATTGAGTCCGAGAAACAGAGAGTGTGAACCAAGGCTGTTTACCCGCCTCCAACTAAAAAATCCTGAAGGCCCCAACAAGCTGGTATCCTGCTCATAGACGTAACAGCCACTGTCCGGATACTCACGTATTTCACGGTGCTTGTATACAGTGGGGTTTTTGCAATATAACTTTTCCGGCTCATGTGTCCGAATGATCATCAGTCTTTTGCCGTCGTCTGATCGAGCGAGGAACCAGTTGTGCTTCCCTGTTTTTGGCAAAGGTGGTGTGATTACAAAGGGCAGTAACTGTAGGGACACTGCATCATATCAAAAAGGACAGGCATTGTTAATGTAAGATCAGCATTGTTCAGAGTATGAGTAGGATAATGCAAGAAACAACATTGATATGTCCCTGTTGGAACTGGGAGGAAAATACAGGGAAATGTATACTGGGTTCGAAAATATAGAAGTGCCATGCATGGTTATACTCATGTTATCTCGCAATCGATTCTTCACAGGAAACTACCATGTCATGCATGTTATGGAATCATGTTCTGTCCTCACAAACAAATTCTTCAAGGTAACTAACAGACCATGCATTGTTATATACTCGTGTTCTGTGGGCAAAATTTTTGTGAGGATATTATTCTAGCCATTGATTGCTGAAGGGCGAATATAGGTATGTACACATGGTAAGCATTACAGGATTTCACTACTTCCAAATATAGAGTTCTCCATATGCACATTTACTTCCCTAATGTATGGTTAGATGAAACCAACAGTGTGGTGCATGTTTCTACATCATGAAAATGAGGAAACTAACATGGCCATTGATACACACTCATATTTAGTAGTAGTATATAGATTACTGTAAAATAAGGAGAATATCCATATATTCCTAACCGTTTGATTATTCAGGGGTACAAATTGGCTGTAATGACATGATCACAATCGCATGAATTAACTCATTCCAAATATAGCTGATTTACGGCGTCTCTAATACATTGCCATAGTTCTACTCAAATTCTGCTCAAACAGGGATATGCCAATCATCACAAAAAGTTCAAACAGTGTCATGGCGTCATCATTAACATGAGACGGAAACAACTTACACGCGCCGTCCCAGCAATACGTGGTGCCATCTGCTTTGTCGATCGCGTAGATGATGCCATTGTGTTCAATAGCATCACAGAAGTGTGTATCAGCTTTGACGATGATCCACTGCGAGCTGAGTTGTCTCCAGCTAAAGAAGGCACCGGCGTAAAGATAGGCGAGTCCCGTGTCGAACAAGGCAATTAGCTTGAAGTCTGCGTAATTCGCATGTCGTGTGGGCACTTGGCAGATTACAATCTTCTGCAAAACAAGGTCCGTCCAACTGACGTGGTAATCTAGATGACTAGGACCGCGATGGTAAAACTCTATATAATCCAACGGAGGAAGGATAATCTCATGGGAGGTCTGGAAGTTCACGAGCACCAACTTTTTACCGTCTTCTCTGAAGGCAGCCATCCAGTGGGAGTTCATGCCGACCCAGTACATACCTGCCAAGAAGTTTCGGGCGATGGTGATCGGATCGAAGTCGAGGGAAATGATGTACGGCGACCCACTACATACCTGCAAAGAAGTTTCGGCTAATGGAGATCGGATTGAAGTCGAGGGGCATCATGTACGCCTCCGTATCATGGTGAGCCAATCTCGCAAGACCAGATAGCAGCAAGCAGGGTGTCTTGAAAAGCTTTGGCCTCGCTTCGATGATGGCCGTGTGCATGCCCCTCGAGCATGCAGCCAGCCGCAGGGCGCTCAACATATCCATACACGAACAACAGAGGTCGAGGACGTCACTGGGGAGATTGCTCCAATCGCGGCTCATATGGATCCTGCGCGGTTCGCGTTCGGCCATGGTGGAGTTTGGAAGGTGGGGTTTTGGGGGGCTTGATTTACGGGGGAGAAGGCTGTCGGTGCTGGAGCGGCTAGCGAGGGAATAGTGGTACTGGGGGAGGCGAGCGAGGCGAGGGTATGCGGGGGCACAGTGAGATAATGAAGAGTGACCTCAGGATCTCCGGCGAGACGGAGATGGAGATGGAGTGGTGCTAGGGGAGAGGGAGACGAGGCGAGGCATGCTATACAGCGGCGGTGACAGTGACTGCACAGTGCACAAGGTGAGGCTGACTTTGGTAACCCGGACACGCCGCCTGGACTGGTGTCACCTCGGGCGCAGGGTCTTGTCACTTCACTGTGAGGACCGGATGAATAATAGTATTTTGACCATCAAGTGTACCACAGTTGTACTACTACTACTAGTAGGAGTAGTAGGAACATGAGTACACTCCCGTGCTAGCATGCCTCTGGGTTCACTTCATCCTCCAGCTATCATCCATATTGCGAGCAGAACCAAATTCTCGTGCATGCGGAAGCGCGAAGAAGGACTTTTCTTTTTTGAGGATAACCGCATATTCCTTAACCGTAGTAGGAACATGAGTAGTACTCCCTCCGGTCCTCTTTTGTCTGCGCATAACTTTTTTCAGTATTTCTCTAATTAGTCTGCGTATATACCCTTTTGCATGCGCCCATTTCCCTCCATGCCCCGCATTCACAGCATTAATTAGCGTACGCATGAGCAGCTGCAGCCAGACTCCAGCCAATAAACTGCAGCATGCAAGTGGGCCACTCTGTGCGCGTGGGAGAGAGAAAAGGCAACCGAAGAGCCCGTCCAATCCATTGCATGCAGCAGTCAAACCACCGCACCTCTCCTCATGCATGCGCATAACTTCTCCCATTTACTTCTCCATCGGGAACCGATTTTCCTCGGCTTTTTCACTACTCCTTGATCTTCATTTGCATCCAAACCACACTGCATTCACATTGTTTTAACCTCTTCACATCCTCCTGGAGTAATTCCGAAGCCCCTATAAATAATCATCTTCTTCAGTTAGACTAGCCATCTAATCCTAATTCTCCAAACCATAGCCCTCCGGTCCAGCGGTTCCAAATGGCGAAAGAGATCGAGATGCAGGTTTTTAGCGTCCAACATGTCCTCGTCGAAGGCTCGTTGAGCATAGTTGCCACAGTCACCGACCACCCAAGGGTTGTTCGGAAGTGGATCAACAATGTATCCAACTCCCTCCAAAAGGTGGAGATGAATGTCATCGGTCTCGACGCAGAGTACACGGAGCGTGCCACTGGGAAGATCCAACGCGCCGCTGTCCTTCAGCTGTGCCTCGAAGATGATGTTTTGGTGTACCACATCATACACGCGCCCTCCATACCAGGTGAGCTTCACGATTTCTTGTCTCGGGAGGACATATACTTCTGTGGGGCAGCCATCGCAGGGGACAAACAGAAGTTGGAGCCGTACAACCTTGATTTGAAAAGCATCGCTGACCTACAAACCAGAATAAAAATTCCTGTAGAAGATTGTGATAAACCGACACCATCCCTATTCGACGTAGCAAATTTTGTGCTAGGAACAAATCTTCAGAAGGGTGACGAGACGCTGGCATTAAGGTCGTCTGGATGGGAGAATTATCCCTTGACGTACGAGCGGATAAAATATGCTGCCCTCGATGCCCGTGTGAGTTTCGAGATAGCTGCAAGGTCCAGAGAGCTTGTTGCGAAGCCGTCTCCCACAGAAAATGAGAACAAGAAGAAGAAGAAGAAGATGCTGCACCAGCAGCAGGGCATTATGGATGGATGAACTATTTCCTCTCTTGTAAAAAAATATTCCCTCTCTATGTATATTGATATAGATGGACTATTTCGATGGTGTGCATGTCTTTGGAACAAGTAGTAGCGTGGGTCCGCTTGACTATAAGGAACTATTTATCCGCCTAGCTTTCTCTACTACTCCTTCCAGTGATCGGTATGCAATGCATGTGTCCGTAGACATGACAGCTTGTCCATGGAAGTTCAACTACGGCGACCATCACGTTTCATCCACTGCCACTCGCGATTCCCACGACGCCGCTCCAACCCACGGCACCACGTCCCCCGACGTGCGCCTCACCCCTCTCGGCCGCACCGCCCCTCTGCCTTTGTGTGCATGACATGTGGGCCACCTTAAATGCGGCGAGCATCAAGTTTCTACCACAGCCACACGCGATTCCCACGACGCCGCACGAACCCATGACACCACACGTCCCGCACCATCGAATTTTCATCCAGCGGCTGTGACACATTTCGTCCCGGGCATCAATCCTCAGCTGGAGTACTTCTGTACTACAGGTAGTACCCGCCGGTGTGGCCATCTACGCCTCGTAACGCCCCGACGCCCAGCTGTGGCACCCTCGCCACGGCCACGCCACCACCGGCCGGTTCATCTCGAACGAGTGAGTCGCGAACCACACCACCACCATGAGAATGACATGTGGGCCAGCCGCATTTAAGGTCCGCATGTCATTGACTCATAGGCCGGGCACTAAGCCACTGAAGTTCGGTCCCGTGGGCCCCGAGAGGGAAATGTAACTCCTGCGGCAGGCCTTGTGGTGCTCCCGCAGTACGAGCTCGTGCCAAACCCGGAATTTGTTTCTTACTACTACCAACTACTAGTAAGGTACACGTGCATTGCACGCATGAGATTCTGGTGGTTTGTGCATTATGCTTCTACATGTGGAGTCTTCTAGATTCTACATGTGGCAAAATCTGGTGGAATGTAGATGATATCCAACGGCCAGTAGTGCTCGGATTTGCCATCTTTGTACCGTCGGATTGGCTTCATCCAACGACCAACTTTCAAAGTTATGGTTTGGTTTGCAGCCTAAGGTTGCCACGCCTAAGCTTAGGCGTGCCACAAGTGTGTTTGGTTGCGTTCTCGTCTCAGCATAGTTGTTCCCTCTTCATGCATGCTCAACTCAACACCCCTCTTCATGTATGCTCTCTTCATGCATGCTTCTAGTGTATTTGTGCTAATCTAGTGTGGACTCATGCACCCTCCATACACTCTACCAAACACCCAAAAATGGGTCGAGAAGGGAACTCTTGGGATCATGCACCCTTCATACACCCTACCAAACACACCAGGCATGTGTTTGGTTCATTGCTACACTTGTGGCTTGCCACACTTTTCTAGCTACATGGTCCACATGTCATAGACTCAACTTCTTGCCAAATCTTGCCACACTTGTGGTGGCCATTTTGTTAGCCACATTTTTTGTGGCAGACACACTTTGCCTAAGCTTAGTTGTGGCAAAGTTAGTCATGAATGAAGTTCAACCATGGAGTCTTCTAGATTCTACATGTGGCAGAATCTGGTGGAATGTAGATGATATCCAACGGCCAGTAGTGCTCGGATTTGCCATCTTTGTACCGTCGGATTGGCTTCATCCAACGACCAACTTTCAAAGTTATTCACACACTATATAGGGGGTATAGATATAGATGTGCCGGCCCGTTGCAATGGATCCAAAGTATATCTGTTTAGTGGAGTGCACTCTAAACACATTATCTATTTATTTTTCTCTAACCTTTCGTAGCCATGCAACCAAGCCACATAAGCTTCATGGGTGCCCCCCACATCATATTATTCATACTACGTTGACAGAAAAAAAGATAAATCACCCAAAACAAGATCTTCCCGTTTTTTGTTCCTACGATGCTGTGCCGTGCACGTACCTACTAGTTGTATAGTGGTAGTACTAGTTGTATAGTACAAACTTGGTACTAGTAGGAGTAGAGTAGTACGGAATGCTCCTACTCTATCAACGAGCCCCATCTGACACCAAATTTCTTGGCTTCCGTGCTACAGCTAGATCTTCCCCTCGTTTCTGTTTTCCAACCCGGCGGCGGGCGGGGTGCGGTTTGCCAATAGTCGGTTTGCTCAACGGCGGTCCCACATGAAAGTGAAAATGCTAGGCAACACGCCTTCCCTAAGCTATGTGTCGTGCCGGACGGGCCGTGGAGTACTCCCGATTCCCGGGCGTGTGGGGGGGGAGTGCGACGCGAACGCGGCAGGCCTTTTCCTTTTACTAGCAATGTGCCCGTGCGTTGCGACGGATCCAAAGTAGTAGAATAGTAGTACTTGTTCACAAACTTGAAAGAAATCACTCTTGTTTTGATATACTCCTAATATATTACTCCCTCCGTTCCTAAATATTTGACTTTTTAGAGATTTCAAATGGACTATCACATACGGATTATATAGACATATTTTGAAGTGTAGATTCACTCATTTTGCTCCGTATGTAGTCACTTATTGAAATCTCTAGAAAGACAAATATTTAGGAATGGAGGGAGTACTTTTCACTCAAAATATATTTCTCAGGCTGTTTTGATGAGGTGAGGGAGGGATGTGGTTGCTTTCAAGATAATAAGGGGTTTTCTGCAAATTGGAGCAGAGAAGTGGGCTATTGTTGCAAAAATGCCACAACTTACCTCACAGCCGTTAGATGCAGATCTAATGGTCAGAAACGACGGATGGCAGACACACCACCATCACCAACTGAGTCTTTTATAGGAGTATATATTTCTCAGGCTGTTTTGATGAGGTGAGGGAGGGATGTGGTTGCTTTCAAGATAATAAGGGGTTTTCTGCAAATTGGAGCAGAGAAGTGGGCTATTGTTGCAAAAATGCCACAACTTACCTCACAGCCGTTAGATGCAGATCTAATGGTCAGAAACGACGGATGGCAGACACACCACCATCACCAACTGAGTCTTTTATAGGAGTAGGAGTAGAGAAACATGTATAAATTGTAACATTTTGGTTCTGCTCCTTGGCACGATCGATAGATAGAAATAACGATTGGAAACGCTAGGGCGGGGCTATTTCCGCCAGATAAGCAGGGTACGTAGTAGCTAGGTTGGCGCATCGTCGGTTTGGTCACACGCGGTCCGACATGTTCTAGTGTTTCTAGCAAGATGCCCGCGCGTTGCACGAAGTTGATGGAAAAGGTAAGCACAACTTATAAATTGACGGATGGAGTACTAGTTACAGTGATGCATATAATTAAGCAAAGGGATCGCACATGTCGGTATTGACTGGAACGAGAATGCAACAGCACAATAAGAATTAAGGCCACGATGATGATGCGATCGCAGTGGTGGTTACAGAAGGCAAGAAGAAAGATGCATCCATCAACGTACGACCTCCTCCTCCTCAACTTAGTGCGCCGGGCCACCGACCGGCGGCTAAGGAGCGGCGGCTTTTGTGGCGAGGTCGAGGTGCTTCTCAGCAAAGGCATCCAAGGCTTCCAGCCGGTTGAGGAAGGCCAACGTCGTAGCGTCCTCACTGGCCTTGTAGATACCTATGTACACGATTTGCTCGTACACGTGGATGTGTAGGTCGACGAATTCTTGCAGGGCGAGGCGCCTCGCGGCGAGCGCGACCTCCAGGTGGACATTCTTCGTGGCGTCGGCGGGCAGTCGCAGGGCCACCAGTGCTTGAAAGAGGTTCCGGCCATGGAGGCCGATTAGGGTGGCAGGCAATGAGGAGCCCGGGCGCGCGGGCTGGAGGAGTACGGCGATGTCGTCCGCGAGCTTCTTGAGGACGGTGAACTTGTTGGTGGTGGCAACGATCATCTGGTCCAACTGAGAGTCGTAGTTGGCGTCGACGGCGGCCATCCACCAGCCGGTCTCCAACACCGTCTGGAGACGATCCTCGGCGCCATGCCGCAGGCCGACGTCGTGGACCATCTGGCACAGCCGCTGGCCGCTCGCGCGCATCGCCGCCATGGGTCTGGAGTGAGCTCTTTTGCGCTTAGTGTAGGTGCTTAGGCAAATGCTTAGGTGCGTACGATGTGGTAGATGCATTGGAATGGAGGGGCGCCTTTATATGAGGGCAAACTGCGTTGCATTCACATCGTGCAGCCTCTTTTCCCGGTCCTCCTCCCATTACTTCCCTCATGCATTAATTGAAGGAGGATGCATTGGCCGTTCAACATTTCGGGAACCGCTACTCCCTCCCTCGTCTGCATTAAAGCCGTATCGGGAACTGCGCCGCCCGCTGTCAAATCGAATAGTACTGCGCCGCCCGCTGCACGCCCGGCTGAACACGCCTCCTCGCCTCCATCAAACCCCTCCGTTAAACCCGCATGCAAACCGAGAAACCTACTCCGGCCACACGTCCGTTCATGAGCGGGCCGGAATTAAACGCAACACCGGCCGAGCTCCTCCCGTCCGCCCTCAGTTTAAACGAGGCCAGACGCCGGCCAAGCTCCTACCGTCCGCCCTCTATTTACACGAGGCCAGACAGACAGCGGGCAAGAATCGCACCCCTCCGCCGCTCCCCCATCTCCTCCTTCACCATTTTCTCCACTCTTCCGATGGCTTCCGAGGAGCCGTTCTCTGGCATATTACCCGGCTGGGTGGCCCGCCGAGCCCTCCGGATACGGGCGAGGCCGCTCGGTGCTTCACCAACCTCGCTTGGCCCGACGGAGCCAGTTGCCGCCCCAAGCAGGCGCGTGGTTCAGCAACTCGCCGCTCCAGTTCAGCTCGATGAGGAGTGGCGAGTTGCTCCACGCCGGCACGGCGGCGAGCACACCGGTACGGGCGTCGTCGCTGCCGCATCGTACCGCGCCCAGTGTCGGTGCCGCGCCTCCGTGTCTGTGGGCGCGCCTCCCGTGCCTGCGGCAGCGCCATGCAGGCAGAGACAGAAGCCGGGTGCGTGGAGAGCGACGAGTCGGTGGCCAGCTTCTCCGTGTCCGCCGCCATCATCGAGGAGAAGTAGAACACGGGAGGCCGCCGCCACTTGGGTCCCATGAAGGCCACCGCCGAGGCGACGACTGCGCATTCAGGTGGTTTCTTTGCTTCTTCGTCTCTTCCGAGGACCTTCGTCGACCCCGCAAAGTGTCTGCCGGACATGAGGAAGACAAAGGGATCCGCGGGCGGCCATTTAGATTATGTACTCCCTCTCCAGCTGGCGGGAAATTTTTGTTCTAAGAATGGATAAATTGTATGTATCTATAACTAAAATAAGTCTAGATACATCCATTTCTAGGACAAGTATTTCCGGACGGAGGGAGTATTAATTATACCAAGAGAGCCGGATTGGCACCGCTTAGTTCATGTAAATGTAATGAAATCCATCATGTTTATATGAAGATCCGGCTTTTTTATACGAAATCCTTCATGCTTATATGAAATCAGTCCGTGTTTGCACGAATTTCATCTGGTTGGTTAGAGTTGTGAAAATGTATGCCGCTGGCGTTTGATGTCGTCCTCCGCGGAAGGAAGCGGGAGGAAATTTGCCGGCTGCCGTTGGAGATGCTCTTATGCTGGAAATAATAGAGTGACATCCAATCCATTTGAGTTAATTGCGTGTATGATTGTCCCTCTATAAAAAGTTAATTGCATGTACAGTGTACACGTGACTTGCAGGGTGGCTACAGCTTCGTACAGAAAGTTAAAAAGAAACAAGTCCATCCTTAATCTTGTATTCTAAGTACTCTGTGGGTTCCACTGTCAGTACAGTAGCGAAAGAAGTATATATTAAATAAGTAATATATAATATAAAAATCTAAAGTTAAAGACAGAATTCGAACTCATGTCATCGCGTTGCGAGCATCCGGCGCTAACCAGTCCAGCACATTTTTGTTGTAGACCATGCTGGAGATATATCTCCATGTCTACTCTTATACTCCATCCGTTCCTAAATATTTGTCTTTTTCAGATTTCAAATGGACTACCACATACGGATGTGTATGTAGACATATTTTAGAGTGTAGATTCACTCATTTTGCTCCATATGTAGTCACTTGTTGAAATCTCTAAAAAGACAAATATTTAGGAACGGAGGGAGTAGAAAACAGAGTTGGTGATGATGGTGTGCGTGCCATCCTGCAATATAGGCCGTCGGATTTATATCTAACGGATAGGAAGAAAACTATGGCAATTTTGCAAAAATATACCCACACCCCTCTCCACGTTCGCAAATACGGCCTTCCCTCGTTCATCCTTTTCTCTCACAAGATAAACTACTCATACAAATGCATCTTGATGTTCCGTGCAACGCACGGGCATCTAGCTAGTTTCTTTTAAAATAGTTACTGCGATAATTGGGTTGAAGTGATATATTTTATGTCTGCCCCGAATGATTTCGGATTCACTAGTAGTAACAAAGAAAAGGTTGCCTTGTTAATTAACAGAAAACAGGGTGAAAACTATCACATGAGGCCGGTAAAAACGAGGCACACTGGGTTCAGCGTCATCGTCACTACAGCTGTGCGCGCGCGAGAAGTCTACATATCGAGGGGGCTACTGAGCGAGGCACAGAGACACAATGTTCGAGAGAGAAACCAATTGACAGATTACGATCAGATCGAGTTGTCACCCTTCTGCTGTCATTGTTGGGGTGGGGGGAGGGGGAGGGAGAGAAAGACGTATCGAGAGTGTGCGCTGTAGGCACAGAGGCACAACTAGCGAGTGTGTGTATGTGTGTGTGTGTGTGTGTTTGAAAGAGGAGTAGATAGATTACTATCAAGATCGAGGTGCCGCCCTACTCCTTCGGTGTCGGGTAGTGTGTGTGCGTGTGTGTGTGTTTGAGAGAGAAGCCAGTCGATAGATTAGTATCAAGATCGAGGTGTCACCCTACTCCTTCGGTGTTGGGAAGTGTGTGTGTGTGTGGTTGTGTGGGTGTGGGTGTGTGTGTCGGGGGGGTAGTGGGGCAGTGACACTTACATATCCCTACTCTTATAAAAACAGAGTTGGTGATGATGGTGTTCCTGCCATCCTGCAATATAGGCCATCCGATTTATACCCGACGGATAGGAAGGAAACTGTGGCAATTTTGCAAAAAGATACCCACACCCCTCTCTGCATTTGCAAATAAGGCATTCCCTCATTCATCCTTTTCTCCCACAAGATAAACTACTCATACAAATGCATCTTGATGTTCGGTGCAACGCATGGGCATCTTGCTAGTAGGGAGAAGGAGTTTGTGTGACACATATCTAGCTATATTAAGGGATAGGTAGATAGCATTTGTGCGAGGCATACTTAAAGCATCACGAAGATAAACAAAATTGTGTGCATGCAAGTGCCGGAAAAAATGAAGCGAGAAACAATGTGTGTGCGCGCGCGCGTGTGTG
This sequence comes from Triticum aestivum, assembly GCF_018294505.1. Taxonomy (NCBI): domain Eukaryota; kingdom Viridiplantae; phylum Streptophyta; class Magnoliopsida; order Poales; family Poaceae; genus Triticum; species Triticum aestivum. The sequence continues at coordinate 452,194,988 of NC_057802.1, read as the reverse complement.
TGAAGAGAGAGAGAGAGAGAGAGAAATCTCAAAACAAAAGGTGCTCTGTTGGAATCCCATTGTATGTATTCATATGGTTCCGGAACTCGAGTTAACCTTAGGCATATGTGTGAGAGACATTATTATACTTTTAGACATTAGTGGCTGTGGGTGGGCGGAATTAAAGGGGTGGGTGTGTTCGACAGAGAGAGCGTGTGTGTTTCTGTGTGAGAGACTTGTAGGACGGGGTAGAAAGACGAATTCTAACCTTGACGGAGGGAGAGAAATACACGAAGTGCGCGTGTGTGATTCCGATGCCCACAGGGAAATGAGATATGTATGCGTGTGAGAGAGATTGCACAATTCATTCACGTATCACTATCTAGCGATCGTGGACATGCATCGCTTGAACATAAATCAATATCTACTTCGTATCGTGGCCAAAGGTACAATATCGATTCAACGCTATAAAGATTGGACACTCACATATCACATTTTTTCTATTTAAATAAACCTTTTCAGTTGTGCATGCCAAAGTTACAGTGATGTTTCTTCAAACAACCAATGTAGCTATCATGTACATGCACCATTGTTACTCTTGCATTCAAAATCATTAGTCTTGGATGATTTAAGGTTCTATTATGAAGTAATATATGTAATATTCATATATGAATTCAACGGGTACGCAATTTATGAAATGGAGGCTATGTAATCATATGAGGTAACACTTTTAAGTAGCGGACTACAATATCCATTTCTTTTTGTGCGCCTCTACACTAACACGTCAATGCATTATGTTTAAAGTAAATAACCAATTGCACTAAATTATCTATTTACACGAGAAATACATAGGCTGAGCGTTTGATCCCTTTTTTGTGAACGCGCCACTACACCCGTACGATTGGCCGCGCCCGTGTGAACGTCCAAGTTATCGGCGCATCATCCCGAGTTATTGTCTTTTTTCTGGGGTGGACTTCACACCAGTTATTAACTGCTGACGCGTGCCCCGTGTACACAGTCTCGCATGACCTTCCCGCTAGCACGGTCCAAAATTAGTTGAAACTGGATACGAACGATCCCGCGGGCGGCAAAATCTCCCGCCTCCTTCTAAAATTTCCGCCACCTTAGTCTTTAGCATGCGAAATTCCCCTTTTGTCCTTGGTGCACGGAGACCAACAGTTACAATACCGCCCTCATCTACATAATAGGTCGGGGCTGCTTTGGTAACTTCCGGTTCCCCCCACTACACGGCACCCCCATTTCCTCTCCCCCTCCCGCAAAAACGACTAACTCCACAGCACCAGAGCATCTCACATCACGCCGTCCGTACTTCATCGGCCTTTCTCCCCTCCCCTCTCGAAACCCTAGACTACTCATCCACCTGCATACCAGAGCCCATTCACTGCCAGCGGCGTCCACCTCGCCGGATCTGCTTCTGCGGCCGCATCTACCCCTCCCACCTCCCCTAGAAACAAGTAGACTGCTCATCCACCACTGTACCACAGCCCATTCAGTGCCGGCCTTGTCCACGGCGCCGGATCTGCTTCGCCGGTACTCTCGTCAACCGCAGCACATCTGCAGCGGCTCATTCGTACTCCCCACCGGAGACGCTTCGTCCACACCCCCCGGAGCCGCCCCACCGACGCCCCAGTCGACGGCCTCTGATCCTCTTCGCCGACACCTTCCTCAACCCTACCGGAGCCGCTTCGCCGACACCATCGTCAACCCCACCGGAGTAGCTTCGCCTATACCATTTTCAACCCTACCGGGGCCGCTTTGCCAACTCACAAGTCCACGGCCTCAGATCCGCTTCCTCGCACCCTCATCCAACCTACCGGAGCAGCTTCTGACGCCCCGTCCACGGCCGCAGATCCGCATCGTCGACACCATCCTTAACCCAACCACCGGAGCAGCTTCACCTACGCCCTCGTCCACGGCCACAGATCCGCTTCGCCCACACCGTAGTCCACCCTACCGGAGCCGCTCCACAAACACCCTACTCGACGGTTCTAGATCTCCTTACCGGACCCCGACAGCCAGCGCAGCGTCATCACCCTTGACGTTTCTAACCTGATTCCCACCGTCTGGCAAGATGCCAAGCACCCGCCACGGCCTAGGTACTTGTCACCTTTAAACCCGTCCAGCATCACCTGCCCGATGTACTTCAAATATACTAACAGGTCGCTGTTACCTGTTATGCAGCTGGCAAAAACTACAAGGACGATGTTTCTTCTGGATCTAACAGCTTGGCCAACCAAGATCCTGGACCGAGGCATTGCTATGATCTTGTAAGCGTGTCTCTCTCTCTTGTATTGTTCTGTGCCTGCCAGCGTGCTTTGCTAGGATTTTCGACCAGTAATCCCTTTGTGCAGACAATGATTTCTACTACTGGCTGCTAAATTAGATATGTAGATGTCATACATGATACTACCTCGTACCTCCGTTCCTAAATATAAGTCTTTCTAGAGATTCCACTATAGGCTACATACGGAGCAAAATGAGTGAATCTACACTCGAAAATGCATCTATATACATCTGTATGTGGTCCATACTGGAATCTCTACATAGACATATATTTAGGAACAGAGGCAGTACATTACACAAAATCGTAGGTGGCATGTAGGAATTCCAGTACACTACATTAGGCTCCCTTAGAGTGCCTGCTAGTCCAGCACACAGAGTCATGGCTAGTTTATGCTACGCACACAATCATTAATTGGTGGTTTAAATATGCGCAAGGGATATGCAATGTATTATCATGTAGAGATGTCTGAAATTAGCCGTGTCAACTTGCAGATAGGGTTACACAATGAAAAAGTACAAGATGTATGTGGCAATTTCATGGAACATCGCAAAAAAGGAGAGCCAGCGGTGAGCCTATACAGTGTGCTATGGTACGTCACTCCTCCATTGCAATCATCGTGACATGTTATTTGTATGTCAGTTCTATTGGCCAAGTTTCTTAGGGACAGTTATTACGAGTTATCCTAAGAAAATAAGCACCTGTGAATATAAGCTCCATGTAATAAGCCAACCAGTTCTTTTCATTGCGTTTTCACTTATCTTTGGTATGATCAGTGAAAAGTCTAGATTGCATTATATTTTTTCATTTTGCTGCCCATATGAAAATTAATTTGACTTGCAAACATCACAAATTGAACCCAGTGCAGTAATTAATATGATAGGAAAACAGACCATCACTATTTGCTCAAAATGCAAATACAAAGATACCATCTACTTGGCACAATCTACTTTGGTCAATGTTTTCCATAGAGATCCCATTGCCTAATTTAAACGAAAAACGCATGACCCACATATAAATGAAGAACAATTATTTATTGAAATTCGATGGTCCAAGTGGCTGGTTATTATCATATAGCAGCACCACCTGAAAGCATCATATAGCAGCAGCAGCAGCTCATAGCAACTCATCATACAGCAGCAGCAGCAGTGTGCAATTCATCATATACCAGCAGCAGCTCATAGCAATTCATCATATAGCAGCAGCAGGAGCAGCTCATAGCAATTCATCATATAGCAGCAGCAGGAGCAGCTCATAGCAATTCATCATATAGCATCAGCAGGAGCAGCTCATAGCAATTCATCATACAACACCAGCAGCAGCAGCAGCTTATAGCAACTCATCATATAGCAGCAGCAGCTCATAGCAATTCATCATATAGCAGCAGCAACTCATAGCAATTCATCATATAGCAGCAGCAGGGGCAGCTCATAGCAATGCATCATATAGCAGCAGCAGAAGCAGCTCATAGCAATTCATCGTATAGTGGATCAGAATGAAAATTTGGCAAAACATCAGAGGAGATCCTCACCTTGTTGGATGAGCTCATCCTTCAACAACACCTCAAGGCCACGGCCTGGGAGGTGGGGAGGGGGAATAAGGTGCCTTCTGCCGCAGTGTGGCATCAGCCGTAGTTGTGCAGCGCCTGCTGGAGTAGTGTGTTGGACGAACCATAGTGGAGCAGCTGCTGGAGACCATGAGAATGAGGGGCGGCACCAGAGGGAGGAGCAGCCAGGGAGATTTTCCCCTACCCACCGGCCATGTAGCCTAGCTGGACAGAGCATCGTCGAGGACCAGGCCAGATGGGACCAGTGGCGATGGCTTGCTGGAGGAACCCTAGTGCTGCAGGCAAGGGATCGAGGTAGAGGGAAAGGGGAGAGGAGATGCAAGCGGGCAGGGCAATGAACGCTTGCGTGTTTGTTTTTACTTGAGGGTGAGGTGTGACGCGGGCGTCACCAGTTGCATTTTGAGTGTAATATAGGCAGACAACAGAGTCATTTCACTATTCCCCTTCCCTTCAATTTTTAGTGAGGTTCTACCCGAAACACCCCCTCCAAAGCGAAATTAGTTAAGCCCAAGCCCATAACTCAAATATGACTTCTTTACATCTTTTATGGCTTATTTTGACAATAAGCCCTGAAAAGGCGGAATAGAACTGGCCCTTAACCTGCAATTCAATTGTGCGTGCAATGATGAATCACTCCTGCCTGCTATAGTGTACATTTAGGCATCATCATACATGGCATAACCTAATACATGTGCATTCCATTGTAGAATCTGGAATATGCAATGTTTATGTTAGTTCATACGTTGCACATGATGTTTAAATGCCCCTTAAATCTGGTCAGTCAAGTGATGGTCTTTAAGCCTCCTTCTTTGCTTCTTTTCTTGATATGTAAGATTTGCTCACACATCTGTTCAATTGCTTGTTTGCATCAGCCAGCCATACTAGGACTGTTTGCTTTGATTACTTCTGTTCTTGACCTAACACTCTAACAGAGCTTGTCAACGATTTAAACACTAAGGGCTGCTGTAGTGGGGCCTTTTCTAACTCATAGGTGACATAAAGGTTTGGTTGTACACTAAAGTAGGCTCTCCAAGAGTACCTGGAGATCCAGTTCGAAGGTATGCCTAGTTTTTACATAGTGCAGACATAGTAAATGCTCATTTCATTGTGTGCAAGTGCAAGAGATGCGGCATGTTTCATTATGTGGTGTTGTTTTGTTATAATCTCATCCTTTTGTGTTCACAGACTGGAAAGTATGCATATTTATCTTCCAAGGAGACGAGTAACTAGTTTGTGTCACCTTGCAGAGGGGGTGCAATGAAGATAAGATTGAGGATTTCCAAGTACAAGATGTTAGGAAGGAGCCTTGCAAGAGAAGTAGGAGCTGCACTGAGCCTCTTCAACCTATTAAGGTAAGTCACTGTATCCAACTCAACAGTTCAATTCCTTGTTTGTTTCAGGCATAGTTAATTTGCTCTTTTCAATTGCTTTATTTGTCCTCAGTTAATGAGATGCCCAAAGAATGATGCCTGATGTTGGGTACTTGTATAACTATTAGTTGACATAATTAAAGGCCTTACCATTTAATTACTCTGCCGAAGTGTGCCTGAAGCTTTGAAGTCTATTAACCAACTATTATTGAATGAGGCTCACAATCTAGTTTATACTAGGCTAATGATTGCATAGTTTTGCTTGTTGTAGTATGTTTGTATGAAATCCTCTGCTGTTCATTATGCTCCCTAAGACTTTAATTGAGCTACAGAATGGCCAACTGCTTGCTTACTTCTACGCAACGTGCTGTCTAAATTTGTAACTTGTCTGTGTTTTGGATTGGGCCCCAACATCATGCTCCTCTGGTGAGCTAAGAGAGATTTCTGTATGCAGGCTGCACAGACTACCTTTTTTATAATTTTTAAAATATCACCTGCTTATGCTTCATGACGTGTAACATTATTGTTAGTCCTGTTTTGCCATGTACAAAATAGTCTGTCTTGCTCGCTTCACTGTTGTAACTATATTTTTGCCCTAGTCATGTGTACTTACAGAAACATTTCAGGATGAAGTGACATCAACACAAAGATCTGCGAGCAGTGCGGCATGGCCGTTACCGAATGATTATGGATTGGAATTGGAATGTGCTGATGTTCTCGAGCATCAACTAGAGGTGGCAAGACAACGTGTACATGATTCTGAATGTACAATCAACAAGTTGAGACTGGACATGCAGGTATTAGATGCAGGAGTCAAAAAATGAAACAAGACACTGAGGTAACAACGAAGGAATTGGAGATTTTGCAGACTGAAATTTGTGCTATCTAAATCCGGCCAATCCTATTTTCTGAAGAGATTATAGTTCAAATGGTAAGTTATGTTGATGCGCGTCCATGATGTATGAGCTGTATTTGCCCAGTGTATGTAATTTGCTGTTTGTGTATGCTTTATTATCACTGGTGCCGAACCATAATGCCCAGTGGGTATAATCGGCTGTAATTTCTTTATTGTATAGTGTAGGATTATTCTACGTTTCTATGCCTTAGTCTCTTTATTGTATAGTGTATGTTTTTTAGAGGTGATAGTATAGAGTAGGATAATTCTTTGAATATGCTATATCGTTCAAACGGGGGCTAACTCGCCCAAACGTTGTAGTGACCATGGCCCTCCACAGGCCGTACGATCCATGGGCCATCTACGGGACGGACGATCCATGGCCTTCTGTGGCCGTCGGATTCGTGGGCCTTCTATGGGCTGTCGGATCCGTGGGCCTTCTATCGGCTGTCGGATCCATGGGCCTTCTATGGGCCAGCGGATCCATGGGCCTTCTACGGGTCGTCGGATCAATGGGCCTTCTATGGGTCGTCGGGTCAATGGGCCTTCTACGTCCCGTAGGATCCATGGGCCTTCTACGGGCCGTCTCATCTATGGGCCTTGTACAGGCCGTATAAGGGGCCATAAACGGGCTAGAGTGGAAATTGTACATTTTATGGGTTGACCATAACGGGCTGTTAATAGGCCGTATTTGATGATGCTATGAAAATGGCCCAACAGATTAACGGGCCACAAACGGGCCGACTGTATCCATGGGCTAAATTTGGCCCACAAGCAGAAAAGGCCAGTAACGGGCCGTAAGTAACCGAATGCTGGAAATGAGCCCAAGAATAAATGGGCCCTCAGAAGGCCGAAAGGTAACACGGGCTGGAAATGACCCACTGGAATAATGGGCCGCTAATGGGTATAAAGCGATACACTGTTCATTACGGGCCGATTTCACCACGGGCCATTAATGGGCCAAGATTTACAAAGGGACTCATATGGGCCAAAATACGTCATGGGCCATACATGGGCCGGAAGTTAAAATGGGCTGGAATTATATTGGACGGCCCAGATGACGCTACTGGGCCTAATTCGGATAGGCCGTAAATGGGCCCTGGGTTAGCGGGCTGTAAATGGGCTATATGCGAACAGGCCGTTAATAGGCTTGCCGTGGGCCGGCCCACCACCTTTTGAGCAAGTCAAACAGGCCGGCCTTTTCACAGGAATGGGCCTCTGTTGGGCCATGCCACGTGTCGACGTATCATAGGCGCTTTGGGTCCAATGAGTGGATGACATCTGTCCCAATGGTGAGCCGACACGTGTTTCCTCCAGCCAATGATGATTTTACACGTGGAAAATCCCCATTGGTCGGGGCTGTTAACGGGTTATCGGATCCAAAACCGGACCCGATAGCTTAACGGTGTTCCGTTACGGTGGATGCCACGTGTCGGTCACCCTTGACGAAAGCACTTCTGTGACGCACGATTTATCGTCATGGAAGTGGACACTTCCGTGATGATAATTTTAGTAATGTCATGGAACACTTCTACGACAGCACAGGTATGACTATCTTGATTCTGTCATAAATTTGTCATGGATGTACATGCATGACAGAAAACGTGACCTATTGTGACAAACACGTATCATCACGGAAGTGTATTTTTTTGTAGTGTCACCAACCCTTCTCCATCCCCAATTCTATGATGCTCCCCACTGGGAGTGAGTAATTCCTCCGTAGGCTCACTGGTCAGTGAGGAGTTGGATGAGATTCATCATGTAATCGAGTTAGTTTTGTTAGGGCTTGATCCCTAGTATCCACTATGTTCTAAGATTGATGTTGCTATGACTTTGCCATGCTTAATGCTTGTCACTTTGGGCCCGGGTGCCATGATTTCATATCTGAAGCGTTTATGTTATCACCATTATATCGATGTTCTAGATTCGATCTTGCAAGTTATAGTCACCTACTACGTGTTATGATCCGGCAACACCGGAGTGACACTAGTCGGGACCACTCCCGGTGATGACCGTAGTTTGAGGAGTTCATGTATTCACCGTGTGTTAATGCTTTGTTCCGGTTCTCTATTAAAAGGAGGCCTTAATATCCCTTAGTTTCCAATAGGACCCCGCTGCCATGGGAGGGTAGGACAAAAGACATGCAAGTTCTTTCATAAGCACATATGACTATTTACGGAATACATGCCTACATTATATTTATGAACTGGAGCTAGTGCCGTATCGCCCTAGGTTATGACTGTCACATGATGAATATCATCCAACAAATTACCGATCCAATGCCTATGAATTTATCCTATATTGTTTCTTCTAAGTTACTACTGCTATCGTTACTGTTGCACTTGCTACAAAATCACTGCTATCACCGTTACCGTTACTATTGCTACTGCTACTATTATCAAAACTATCATACTACTTTGCTACTAATCAGTTTGCTGCAGATAATTAATCTCCAGGTGTGGTTGAATTGACAACTCACCTGCTAATACTTACAAATATTCTTTGGCTCCCCTTGTGTTGAATCTATAAATTTGGGTTGAATACTCTACCCTCAAAAATTGTTGCGATCCCCTATACTTGTGGGTTATGAAGACCTTTTTCTTGCGTCGTTGCCGGGGAGCATAGCTATATTTGTTGAGTCACCTGGGATTATTATCAGTTATTCACTATGAAGAATCTGAAGGATGCTAAGACTACTATTTTTTCCTTTAAGACAAGGGAAGGTAAGGAACTGCCATCTAGGTCTGCTTTAGATTCACCTTCTGTTATAAGTAAACTTGCAACACCACCACATGCTATCAATCCTGATATATCGCAAGTTATTGATGATGCTACTTCTGCTATGAATGATGCTTATGATGATGCTAGTACCTTGCATGATGATGATGTGCCTCTAGGTGAATTTCTTGATGAACAAATTGCTAGAGTAAGACAACATGATATTGTTGAATCTGATGATGAGCTTGAAACTGAAAATCTTGAAACACCTGCTAGAACTAGCCTTCCTAGATATGAATTGCCTAAGGTACCGGAAAGTTATGTTATGAATGAGGAGACAACTAGAGATATTCTTGCTTGTAAGGATAGAGATGATCTAGAGAAATTATTATGCAAGTATAAAGAAAAATCTCTGAATGCTAGAATGGAATATGGTCCTAAGTTTGCTACCTTACCTATCTTTATTGATGATAAGGATTATGAATTCTCTGTCGACCCAGAGTTAATTACTTTGATTGAATCTGATCCTTTCCATGGTTATGAAACTGGAACTGTTGTGGCACATCTTACTAAGTTGAATGACATAGCCACCCTTTTTACTCATGATGAGAAAACTCGCTATTACTATATTCTCAAATTATTTTCGTTCTCATTAAAGGGTGATGCTAAAGCTTGGTACCATACTCTTGCTCCTGGTTGTGTTCGTAGTCCCCAGGATATGATTTATTACTTCTCTGAAAAATATTTCCCTGCTCATAAGAAAGAAGCTGCCTTGCAGGAGATATTTAACTTTGTGCAGATTGAAGAAGAGAGTCTCCCACAAGCTTGGGGGAGGCTTCTCCAATTGCTTAATGCTTTGCTTGATCATCCTCTTAAGAAAAATGAAATATTGGATATCTTCTATAATGGAGTAACTGATGCTTCTAGGGACTTCCTAGATAGTTGTGCTGGTTGTGTTTTCAGGGAGCGAACTATGGGGCAAGCTGAAGAATTATTGAATAACATACTGAAAAATTATGATGATTGGACTCTTCCTGAACCACCACCTAAACCCACTCCGAAGAAGAGGGGCATATTATATCTCAGTCCTGAAGATATGCAAGAGGGAAAGAAATCTATGAAGGAAAAAGGTATTAAAGCTGAGGATGTCAAAAATTCACCTCCTATTGAAGAAATACATGGGCTTGATACACCACCACTGCCTAAGGTGGTTGAGTTAAAGTCCCTAATGAAATTCAATGACAATGATAATCCTCATAATATGCACCCTAGCCAATGCATCTATGAGTTTGAAAATTATATTAGAAAGCAAGATCACTTCAATGCAAATGTTATGAAACAATTGAAATACAACTCTGATATGATTGCTCGCTTGAGTGACTTGTTATTTAGAATCTCAAATGATGTTAGAGGTGTGGGAAAACATGCTTCTATGGTACAAACTCAGTTAGAACAAGTTGCTAAATCTCAAAGAGAGTTGCTTGATGAAATGAATAACAACATACACGACTTTGCTATTATAGTTGCAACTAGAGGAGGTAAAATGACTCAGGAACCACTTTATCCCGAGGGACACCCAAAAAGAATTGAACAGGATTCACAAAGGAACAATACCACTGCACCTAGTTCTTCTAAGAAGAAGAAGAAAAAGAAAAATGATAGGACTTTGCATGCTTCTAGTGAACGTGAAATAGAAAAACCTCCTGATAATGATAATGATGTTTCTATTTTTGATGTTGAAACTCGATCTGGTAATGAACATTCACCTAGTGATAATGAAAAAGATAATGCTGATGTTCATCAAGATACTCAACCAAAGAATGAAAAGGAACCAGATAATGATGTTGAAATAGAACCATCTGTTGATCTTGATAACCCACAACCCAAGAATACACGATATGATAAGAGACTTCATTGCGAGAAAACACAGTAAAGAAAGAGAACCGTGGGTTCAAAAACCTATGCCTTTTCCACCCAAGTCAACTAAAAAGAAAGATGATGAGGAATTTGAACGCTTTTCTGAAATGCTGAGGCCAGTCTTTTGCGTACTCGCTTGACTGATATCCTTAAAATGCCTCCTTATGCAAAGTACATGAAAGACATCATCACCAAGAAGAGAAAAATAGCGGAAGCTAAAATCTCCACCATGCTTGCTAATTATACTTTTAAAGATGGAGTACCTAAAAAACTTGGAGATCTGGGAATACCAACTATACCTTGCTCCATCAAAAGAAATTATGTGAAAACTGCTTTATATGATTTAGGAGCTGGTGTTAGTGTTATGCCTTTCTCTTTATGTAAAAGACTTGATTTGAATAAACTCACACCTACTGAAATATCTTTGCAAATGGCTAACAAATCAACTGCCATACTTATCGGTATTTGTGAGGATGTGCCCGTTGTTGTTGGTAATGTTACTATTTTGACTGACTTTGTTATACTTGAGATGCCCGAGGATGACAACATGTCGATTATCCTTGGTAGACCCTTCTTGAATACTGCAGGGGCTGTTATTGATTGCAATAAAAGAAAGGCCACTTTTCATATCAATGGTAATGAGCATACGGTGCACTTTCCGAAGAAACAATTCCAAGTGAATGGTATTAATGTTTTGAAAAATCTCCGACAATCACTATTGGAAGTTTTCAACTACCTCTACCTACTGTTAAAAAGAAATATGAAATGCTTATTGTTGGGGACATTCATATCCCCGTTGAGGTAACTTAGTGATTTACGAAAGTTCTTCGGTTTCATGCTAATTGAAAGTGGTTGTTAATAAGACTTGATCAACCTTATTAATGGATCATTTTTGAGAGGTATGAAATTGATGAATTTAGTGAGCACTACCTTCTGTCCCTACCTTTTATTTTCTGTTCCTACTAGTTAAATAAAATAAAATGCCATGTTTTGTCTGTTTTCTTAATTTCTCGTGCAATAAAAAAATGACCCAAAAATAGAAGTTCTCGGAATGCTCTGAAAATTTAATATGATTTTTTCTGAATATTTAAGAATTTCTGGTGCAAATAATATCAAAGGGAGGTGCACAAGGTGGGCACAACCCACCTGGGCGCGCCAGGACCCCCAGGCGCGCCCTGGTGGGTTGTGGTCCCCACGTGGGCCCCTCACTTATCTCTTCATCCCACATCATCACCTACCTCCAGAAAAAAATCACCATTGCTCTCTCTCTCTCTCTCTCTCTCGTGTTCTTTCTCTCGAAACCCGCGAAATTGGATCTCTTTGCTCGAAGCTCTGTTTCGGGGGATTGTTGCTTGGTATGTGACTCCTCCGTTTGTCCAATTAGTTTTTGCTTTAGTGGTTTATATTTTGAATAATTAGCTACTCTTGGTGATGCTGTAGATGAGCTTGCATGTTGAATTCTTAGAGTTCTAAGTAGTTTGAATGCTTGCTTGGGCTTCTATACATCCCTATGAGTAGTTGCTATCAATCTTGTAAAGTTTTGTTGAGAAAATTTTGTGGACTAAAAATTCCAGAATTTTGTTCATAGGAAAAACATGAGTATCTTTAGGAAGTTTGCTTCCAAGAAGAACTCCAAGGGAGTGATTGGGGAGTCATCGAACAGTGATCTCCATACCTGGAGAATGGCGGAGATACGACCGTGCAAATGGCCGTATACCCTGTTCATGGAAGGGGCCGGAATCCTTAAAGATCTTGCACAATATGCTGCTAATGCCACCCTCACCGACTTCATCGCAGTTAAATGCGAACAGTATCATCTCCTCACAAACACCGTTTTGCAAAGTTTTAATTTTTTTTCCTAGGAATAACCCTCCTGAGGTGCAGTTTAATTTATATGCTGAACCCCATCACATACCACTTACTGAATTTTGTGAAATATGCTTGCTTCCTTCTGACGGTAGTTTGGTAGAGCCTAGACCTGCAGAGTTTGAAAGCTTTTATCATACTCTAACAGTAGGTGATGAGAGAGGGGTGTCGAGTATCACTGCCGCTGGCTTGCATTTTCCTGCTGTTCATTATTTTACTATTTTCATTGTAAAATGCTTGCTTGCTAGAGAGATGTGGGTGCACTCAGTTCCCCGGACCTTGTTGTTTTACGTCGTGCACTTTAAGGCGACAACACTTATAGCTTGGGAGCTATTGTGGCACGTCGCCTTCACATTAATAAGTCCAAGGGTAAAATACATGGAGGTATTTACGCCACTCGTTTGGCGGCTCGCTTTAATGTTTAGATACGCCTGCATGATCATCCTTTGCCCAAGGTTTACCTAGATCGCGCGGCCATGGATTACCATCAGTTTACTGCTGTAGATTATCCCAACATTCATATTCCATATAACCTGGTTTTTAGTGTGAGGACTCGTGATATTATTCCATTGCATGCGCCTGCTTTGTTTGATCCTATTGCCAGGGGCGGATACAGGATTATGCCTGCAGATATCATCGCCTACCGGAACAACCAGGCTACAACAGAGGAGGAGCCTCAGCATTGGGAGCCACAGGTGCCTGCTCCTTAGCAGTTCAACATGGGACCCCATGGCTTCTTTGACTACTAACTGATTACCAAGTTAGGCCAAAAGCCTAAGCTTGGGGGAGTACGTATTCCCACCGACATTACATTCATGTTCACATATTTCATTACAGTTGTCGGAGTCCACACTTTTCATTGTATTATCCATGTTAAATTTATTTTCTCGCTTTCTTCTTGTGTGTTTGAAAAACTTGAGAAAATACAAAATATTTATTGCTTCTTTTTGTTTTTTTTCTAGAGTGGTTAGTGATGTCTACTACGCCACTTTATTCTTGTAGACTCCTGTTGGGCCTCCAAGCGCAGATTTTTGTAAGACAGTAGCAATTTTCCCTCAAGCGGATGACCTAAGGTTTATCAATCCATGGGAGGCATAGGATGAATATGGTCTCTCTCAAACAACCCTGCAACCAAATACAAGAAATCTCTTGTGTCCCCAACACACCCAATACAATGGCAAATTGTATAGGTGCACTAGTTCGGCGTAGAGATGGTGATAAAAGTGTAATATGGATGGTAGAAATATATTTTTATAATCTAAAAAAATAAAAACAGCAAGGTAGCAATTGATAAAAGTGAGCACAAACGGTATTGCAATTCTTGAAAATGAGGCTTAGGGTCCGTACTTTCGCTAGTGCAAGTTCTCTCAACAATGCTAATATAATTGGATCACATAACCATCCCTCAACGTGCAACGAATAATCACCCCAAAGTTCTTATCTAGCGGAGAACATAAAAGAAATTGTTTGTAGGGTACGAAACCACCTTAAAGTTATTCTTTCCGTTCGATCTATTCAAGAGTTCGTACAAAAATAACACAAAGTTATTCTTTCCATTCGATCTATCCAAGAGTTCGTACTAAAATAACACCATATGATACGCATCAACCAACTCTAATGTCACCTAGATACTCCAATGTCACCACAAGTATCCGTGAGTTAATTATATGATACACATCAAATAATTTCAGATTCATGATACTCAATCCAACACAAAGAACCTCAAAGAGTGCCCCAAGATTTCTACCGGAGAAACAAAGACAAGAACGTGCATCAACCCCTATGCATAGATTACCCCAATGTCACCTCGCGAATCCGCGAGTTGAGTGCCAAAACATACATCAAGTAATCAATATGATACCCCATTGTCACCACGAGTATTCATTTGTAAGACATATATCAAGTGCTCTCATATCCATAAAAGTATTCAATCCGATAAAACAAAATCTCAAAGGAAAAACTCAATTCATCACAAGATAGAGAGGGGAAAACACCATATGATCCGACTATATTAACAAAGCCCGCGATACATCAAGATCGTGACATCTCAAGACCATGAGAGAGGGAGAGAGAGATTAAACATATAGCTACTGGTACAAACCCTCAGCCCCGAGGGTGGACTACTCCCTCCTCATCGTGGTGGCCGCCGGGATGATGAACATGGCCACTTGTGATGATTCCCCCCTCCGGCAGGGTGCTGGAACGGGGTCTAGATTGGTTTTCGGTGGCTACAGAGCCTTGCGGCGGCGGAACTTAAGATCTAGGGTTACCTCCGAGGGTTTTGGAATATTTGGCAATTTATAGGGCAAAGAGGGGGTGCTGGAGGCCACCGAGGTGGGCACAACCCACCTGGGCGCGCTTGGGCCCCCAGGCGCGCCCTGGTGGGTTGTGCCCCCCTCGAGGCACCCCCCAGGTGCTTCTCTGGCCCACTGGATGTCTTCTGGTCCATAAAAATATCCACAAAAAGTTTCGCGGTGTTTGGACTCCGTTTGATATTGATTTCCTGCGATGTAAAAAACAAGCAAAAACAACAACTGGCACTGGGTCAATAGGTTAGTCCCAAAAAATGATATAAAGTTGCTATAAAATGATTGTAAAACATCCAAGAATGATAATATAACAGCATGAATACTTCATAAATTATAGATACGTTGGAGATGTATCAGCATCCCCAAGCTTAATTCCTACTCGTCCTATAGTAGGTAAATGATAAAAGAAATAATTTATGAAGTGTGAATGCTAGCAAAGTGCATAAGTTCGATCAATGATAATTTCAATCACTTTTCCTAGCATCATAACAGCAACTCTTTCTCATAAAAACTCATCATGACAGAGTAGCAACCAATTCACATGTTAAGGTTCAAACAATGAATTCTCTTGAAACTCAACAACCTATATTCTTAGTCACCAAACAATTGCAATCCAACTTATTCAACAGAGTCTAAGTAAGAGCTCCACATACTCAACCATCATATAGTCCTCTATGATTGCTAATACTCACCACATACACATGAGAAAAACGTTTCAACCAGACACATAGAAAGATAGGGGCTCATAGTTTCGCCTCCCAACGTATTCACCTCAAGGGTGATGTCAACTATAATAACTCATGCTACCCATATTCAACTGGAAATATGTGCCTAGATCTTTCTTCACCAGATGATGCTTGCCAAAAGAGAAAAAAATAAAAAGGAATAGAGAGAAAAACTTTGACTCTTTGCATGAAAGTAAATACATAAAAGTAAAAGGTAGGCCCTTCGCAGAGGGAAGCAGGGTTGCCATGCACTTTTTGTTTGTATGCTCAAACCCTTAGTGCAAAAGAACGTCACGTTATAGTTCCCCTTATGATAGCAACCTTTATTATGCAGTCTGTCGCTTTTATTCTTTGCCATCACAAGTTCGTACAACGCTCAATTTTCTCTTACACTAAATGATCTAACACTTTTAGAAGCAATGTATTGCCTTATTGCACCGATGACAACTTACTTGAAGGATCTTACTCAATCCTTAGGTAGGTATGGTGGACTCTTGAAAATAAGATTTGGGTTTAAGGGTTTTTGGATGCACAAGTAGTATCTCTACTTGGTGCGGAATTTTTGGCTAGCAAAGACGGGGGCAAGCACCACATGTTGAAGGTTCTATGACAATATAAGTTCTATGTGAATATGAACAAACATAAATCATTACGTTGTCTTCCTTGTCCAACGTCAACAATTTTGGCATATAATATTTTGATGGCGGCTCACAATCACAAAAGATTTCCAAGATAGTGTATTTGCATGTGAAAGTTCTCTTCCTTCTACTAATCATTCATGAATTGCTTGTATGACCAATATTGTAATTGTCAAGCCTCAAAAGATTTCACTTTCTAAACCCAATGTGAAGCTACCACTAGGCATGATATGAACATATAATTTCAACTTCATTACATTCAATTTATTCAATAATTTACTCATAGGATATAAGTGAAGCGCAAGAGTAAATGACAAACTACTCCAAAAAAGATATAAGTGAAGATCAAGCGAGTAGTTATGTAAATAGATAGCTATGTGAGGACTCTCTTTTATTTAAAACTTTCAGATCTAATTATTTTATTAAAACAGCAAGCAAAACAAAACAAAATAAAATTCAAAGAATAGCACGACTCATGTGAAGAAGCAAAAACTTAGGCTCAACCGATACTAACCGATAATTATTGATGAAGAAAGGTGGGATGCCTACCGTGGCATCCCCAACCTTAGATGCTTGAGACTTATTGGAATATTAACTTGGGATGCCTTGGTCATCCCCAAGCTTGAGTTTTTGTGTCTCCTTAATCTCTCTCATATCACGGTTTCCCTAAATCTCAAAAACTTCATCCACACAAAACTCAACAAGAACTCATGAGATAAGTTAGTATAAACCAATGCAAAACCTTATCATCCTCTACTGTAGCAAATCACTAAAATTATTATTTAACATTGCACACTAAATGCCTCTGCATATTTAATACTCCTATCCTCAAATAGAATCATGAAACAAGCAAACATATGCAAACAATGCAACCATAATAGCAATCTGCCAAAACAGTACAGTCAGTAAAGAATGCAATATTCATCATACTTCCCTAACTCCAAAAATTCTAAAAAATTACCACACTATAGAAAATTAATCAGGGATTATTTTGCAAAAAGTTTCAACATTTTATCACATTCTGAATTTTCTCGGGAATTTTTGCAACAGTGACAAACTTTCTGTTTTGAAACAACAACATGTAGACTTGCAAAATAAGCATGGTAAAGGCTATCCTTGAAATTTTTATTGAAAAAAAGATGCAAAACATTATTCTAAATATCAGCAAGCAAATCCTAACAAAATAAAATGACGCTCCAAGCAAAACACATATCATGTGACGAATAAAAATGTAGCTTCAAGTGAGGTTACCGATAATGTTGGAGACGAAAGAGGGGATGCCTTCCGGGGCATCCCCAAGCTTAATTGCTTGGATCTTCCTTGAATATTACTTTGGGGTGCCTTGGGCATCCCCAAGATTAGGGTCTTTTCACTCCTTATTCTCCTCATATCGACATCTCACCCAAAACTTGAAAACTTCAATCACACAAAACTTAACGGAACTTCGTGAGATAGGTTAGTATGATAAAGAGCAAACCATTTCACTTTGGTACTGGCAAAGACAAGATTCATAATTGTTTCCACATAATGCCTACTGTAGCATATCATTTTCACAATTTATATTGAGCAATATAAGCCATAGAAACTAGAAAACAAGCAAACTATGCATTGAAAACAGAATCTGTCAAAAACAGAACAGTCTGAAGTAATATGTACTCCAACCATACTTCTGCTACTCCAAAAATTCTGAAAAATTAGGAAAACGTAGATAATTTGTATATCTATCACGTTTAAGAAATTAATATCAAAAGAACGTTCCAGTGAAATTTCAAAATTCCTGGACTGAGCGCAAAAGTTTATGTTTTTGCACAGATTCAAGTCAACTATCATCCACACTATCCCAAAGGCTTTACTTGGCACTTTATTGAAACAAAAGCAATAAAACATGATTACTACAGTATAATAATAATGTGAACACACAAAAACAGTAGGTAAAAGTGTTGAGTTGTCTCCCAACAAGCGCTTTTCTTTAATGCCTTTTAGCTAGGCATGATGATTTCAATGAAAGATAAGTACTGAAACATAACAAGAGCATCATGAAACACATGGCAAGCACATTTAAGCCTAACCCACTTCCTATGCATAGGGATTTTGTGAGCAAATAACTTTTGGGAGCAAGAATCAACTAGCGTAGAAAGGCAAAACAAACATAACTTCAAGATTTTCAACACATAGAGAGGAAACTTGATATTATTGCAATTCCTACAAGCATATGTTCCTGCCTCATAATAATTTTTAGTGGCATCATGAATGAATTCAACAATATATCTATCACATAAAGCATTCTTTTCATGATCCACGAGCATAGAAGTTTTATTACTCCCCACATAAGCAAATTTCTTCTCATGTCATCACCATAACTATCATGGGATTGAAAATTAAAATCATGATGACAAGTTTCATGGTTATAATTATTCTTTATAGCGTACATGTCATCACCATAATCATCATAAATAGCAACTTTGTTATCATAGTCAATTGAAGCCTCATCCAAAATGGCGGATTCATCACTAAATAAAGTCATGACCTCTCCAAATCCACTTTCATCATTATAATCATCATAAATAGGAGGCATGCAACCATTATAAAAAATTTGCGCATCAAATCTTGGGGGACTAAAAATATCATCGTCATCAAACATAGCATCCCCAAGCTTATGGCTTTGCATATCATTAGCATCATGGATATTCAAAGAATTCATACTAACAACATTGCAATCATGCTCATCATTTATACCAAACATTCTATTGAATTCTTCTTCTATCAATTGAGCACAATTTTCCTTTCCATTATTTTCACGAAATACATTATAAAGATGAATAATATGATGCAACCTCAATTCCATTTTTGTGTAGTTTTCTTTTATAAACCAAACTAGTGATAAAACAGGAAACTAAAAGATTCGATTGCAATATCTAAAGATATACCTTCAAGAACTCACCTCCCCGGCAACAACGGCAGAAAAGAGCTTGATGTCTACTACGCAACTTTATTCTTGTAGACTCGTGCTGGGCCTCCAAGCGCAGAGTTTTGTAGGACAGTAGCAATTTTCCCTCAAGGGGATGACCTAAGGTTTATCAATCCGTGGGAGGCATAGGATGAAGATGGTCTCTCTCAAACAACCCTGCAACCAAATACAAGAAATCTCTTGTGTCCCCAACACACTCAATACAATGGCAAATTGTATAGGTGCACCAGTTCGGTGAAGAGATGGTGATAAAAGTGTAATATGGATGGTAGAAATGTATTTTTATAATCTGAATAAATAAAAACAGCAAGGTTGCAATTTATAAAAGTGAGCACAAATGGTATTGCAATGCTTGAAAATGAGGCCTAGGGTTTGTACTTTCGCTAGTGAAATCTCTCAACAATGCCAATATAATTGGATCACATAACCATCCCTCAACGTGCAACGAAGAATCACTCCAAAGTTCTTATCTAGCGGAGAACATAAGAAGAAATTGTTTGTAGGGTATGAACCCACCTTAAAGTTATTCTTTCCGTTCGATCTATTCAAAAGTTCGTACTAAAAATAACACAAAGTTATTCTTTCCGTTCGATCTATCCAAGAGCTCGTACTAAAATAACACCATATGATACGCATCAACCAACTCTAATGTCACCTAGATACTCCAATGTCACCACAAGTATCCGTGAGTTAATTATACGATACGCATCAAACAATTTCAGATTCATGATACTCAACCCAACACAAACAACCTCAAAGAGTGCCCCAAGATTTCTACCGGAGAAACAAAGACAAGAACGTGCATCAACCCCTATGCATAAATTACCCCAATGTCACCTCGGGAATCCGCGAGTTGAGTGCCAAAACATACATCAAGTGAATCAATATGATACCCCATTGTCACCACGAGTATTCATGTGCAAGACATATATCAAGTGCTCTCAAATCCATAAAAGTATTCAATCCGATAAAACAAAATCTCAAAGGGAAAACTCAATTCATCACAAGATAGAGAGGGGAAAACACCATATGATCTGACTATATTAACAAAGCCCGCGATACATAAAGATCGTGACATCTCAAGAACACAAAGGAGAGATAGAGATTAAACACATAGCTACTGGTACAAACCCTCAGCCCCGAGGGTAGACTACTCCCTCCTCATCGTGGTGGCCGCCGGGATGATGAAGATGGCCACTGGTGATGATTCCCCCCTCCGGCAGGGTGCAGGAACGAGGTCTAGATTGGTTTTCGGTGGCTAGAGAGTCGTGCGGCGGCGGAACTTCTGATCTAGGGTTACCCCGAGGGTTTTGGAATATTTGGCAATTTATAGGGCAAAGAGGGGTTGCAGGAGGCCACCGAGGTGGGCACAACCCACCTGGGCGCGCCTGGGGGCCCAGGCACGCCCTGGTGGGTTGTGCCCCCTCGGGGCACCCCCAGGTGCTTCTCTGGCCCACTGGATGTCTTCTGGTCCATAAAAAATCCACAAAAAGTTCCGCGGTGTTTGGACTCCATTTGATATTGATTTCCTGCTATGTAAAAACCAAGCAAAAAACAGCAACTGGCACTGGGTGAATAGGTTAGTCCCAGAAAATGATATAAAGTTGTTATAAAATGATTGTAAAACATCCAAGAATGATAATATAACAGCATGAATACTTCATAAATTATAGATACATTGGAGACGTATCAGTTAGCTGTAGCACTAAAAAGAAAAAACCAAAAAGATTTCTTTGTTCTTCTTATGCTTGTTGGGAGCTTTCCCGTGTAAATAGTTTTTCTCGTTTTTGCTTTACCCTTTTATTTGTTTATTCTAGAGAATCAAAAACTCCAAAAATATTTCAGTGTGTTTCTCTGAATTTCTTTTCCTTTTATTGAGTCGTACCAAGGAGAAGACCGTGACAAAAATGTTTAGTGGCTCTCATATGCATAGTTGTTGATCTAACAAAGAACCCGTTTTACCTTGTCTGCTCCTGTTGAATAAAATGTTTGCAGATTCCAGCTTAGTCCATGACCCTCGTGCACTATTATTATTTTCTTGTCGTTCGGTCGTGCAAGTGAAAGGCAATAATGACGACATTCGATGAACTGGCCGTGGTAGAGAGAAACGGGTATGAACTCGACTTGTTCTGTTTTTGTAAATATGTTTAACCTAGTATCCATGATTCAGCCCATTATGATTAAACATGTTTGCAATGACAATTAGAGATTATAGTTTCTCATGACATGCATAAGTAGCTAGGAGTGGATAATTATTTATCTTGGATATCAACATTGCATTAAAATGGTTGTGATGTAGTATGATGATATGGTATCCTCCTCTGAATGTTCGAGTGGCTTGACTTTGCACATGCTCATGCATGAGTTGAATCAAAACCAACATAGCCTCTATGATATTTATGTTCATGGTGTTCATATCCTACTCATGCTAGTGTCCAATGTTACTTATGCATAATGCATGTTCATGACCGTTGTTGCTCTCTAGCTGACCGCTTCTCAACCTATTTGCTAGCCTTCGCCTGTACTAAGTGGGAATTCTGCTTGTACATCAAAAACCTTGAACCCAAGTTATTCCAGATGAGTCCACCATACCTACCTATATGCAGTATTACTCTGCCATCCTAAGTAAATTTGCATGTGCCATCTCTAAAAACTTCAAATAAATATCCTTTTTGTGTGCCTGGATCGTTCATGGAACGACAGGAGGTAGTCGGTATCTTCTATGCTAAGCGGGTTATTCTCAGGTCAATTGTTTATTCACTCACCATCGCACGAGAAAAGGGCGGTAATAGGGATGCCCAGTCCCAAACTGCAAAAAGAATTGATCTCTCAAATAATCAAACAAAAACTCCCAATGGAGTCATAACCTTTACTCTATCGCTTGGGAACCGCCACTAGCCTTCTTAGCATGGAAGATATTGATAACTGATAGTCATGAAGTAAACAAGAAGGGTGCATGTCTCAAAATATCATTTACCTCTGTTTTAAAACTTGAGCTCTAGCACCTCTGCAAATCACTACTTCCCTCTGCGAAGGGACTATCTATTTACTTTTATGGTGTGTCATCACCTTCTAAAATAAGCGCCAGAACCTGAGAGCACTGCAGTCATGCTAATGCATTATGTGTAGCTAATGTTGGGTGCATCATGACTGGATCTTTTCTACCATGAATTACAATGTTTAGTCGCTGCTTGAACTTTGGAGGTGCTCTGCATTTATGTTTTGCGGTCTCGGAAAGGGCTAGCGAGATACCACTATTGTCATATTATATCATGGTTGTTTTGATAACATGTTGCCATTTGAGATATCTTATTATTGCTCGCTAGCTGATTATGTCATTGATATGAGTTAATATAATTTTTAGGAGTTATTGTCGACATGGTTAGTTATAATTTTGGCTGAAAACCTAGGTGCTGTTTAAGCTTATTTATGCAAACAAGAGTGAAAGAGTTCATAAAAGTTTTTCTTTTTCACTTTCAGTTTATCAACTGAATTGCTTGAGGACAAGCAAAGGTTTAAGCTTGGGGGAGTTGATACGTCTCCAACGTATCTACTTTTTCTAACGCTTTTCCTCTTGTTTTGGACTCTAATTTGCATGATTTGAATGAAACTAACCCCGGACCGATGCTGTTTTCAGCGGAACTACCATGGTATTGTTTTTGTGCAGAAATAAAATTCTCGGAATGGAACAAAACTTTGTGAGGATTTTTTATATCAATAAAGAGATTTTCTGGAGCCAAGAACCACCGGAGGGGGGCACCTGGGTGGGCACAACTCACCAGGGCGCCCCCCCTCTAGGCGCGCCTAGGTGGGTTGTCCCCACCTGGTGGCCCCGCAGACCCTGAAACCTATGCTATAAAATCACATTTTTCCACGAAAAAAATCAGGGAGAAAGAATTATCGCGTTCCATGAGACGGAGCCACCGTCACCTCCTGTTCTTCATCGGGAGGCTAGATCTGGAGTCCGTTAGGGACTCCGAAGAGGGGGATCTTCATTCTTCGTCATCACCAACCCTTGTCCATCGCCAATTCCATGATGCTCCCCGCCAGGAGTGAGTAATTCCTTTGTAGGCTCGCTGGTCGGCGAGGAGTTGGATGAGATTCATCATGTAATCGATTTAGTTTTGTTAGGGCTTGATCCCTAGTATCCACTATCACTACTACAGGATGTTGCTAACGCGACACTACGATCAGAGACCCTTCGACGAAACTGTGTGCGATGCCATAATCGCAAACGGTGGTGTAAAATAACCGTCAAAAAGGTCCAAAGCATTTGCGATGGAGGATGCATCAAACACGGTTCAGATTTTAGTTGCGTGTGTGATGCAGGGCATACGGTTCAATTCAAACAACCGTTTGCGATGAGGAGGAACAAAAGAAACAGGCAGACAGATGAAGGTGTGTGCGATGTACAGCATACGGTTCACTCGGATGAACTGTTTGTGATTAGGCAACACAAAAGAAATGGTCAGCAAGATCAAAGGTGTGTGCGATATACGGCATGCGGTTCACTCGGATGAACTGTTTGCGTTGAGACATGAGAACAGAAACGGTTCAAATGACAAGATGTGTGTGATATGAGGCAAACAGGTCTGTAATCAGAAACGTGTGTGAAGACCGATAAGAACACAGACGATTACTGCTAACAAGACGTGTGTGTTGTGAGCAAACGGTATACAATTGTGAGTGATTGATGAAATAATCACCGACGGGTTCCATTGTTTAATCCGTGTGCGATGTGATTTTCTTTGTCCGCACACCATCTACGCTCTGTCTACAGAGCATCAACATATATACTTAAAAAGACAGCATTGCATAACCAAATTAAGCATACAATTACACAAGTGACTACACACATAATATTTGCACACACCAAAGTAAGTAATTACATGCATACTAAAGTAGGAGAAATGAGGATCTAATCATCTACTTATTGTTGCGACGGCGCTTGCCATTACTCTGCATCCGGCTGGATCCCTAGCCGTTTTGGGGAAGGAGGCACTTCCTCATGTCAACGATCCGCCTGTACATGTCGTAGTTCGTGTATGCCTCCTTGGCCGCATACACGACGTGAGCTTTCTCGAGTTTCTCCATCCAGGCCGAGTGCCAGGCACGCTTGTCTTTGTTGCATGAATCCTTCATGTCTCTGTAGCAGGGGTCGATGATGGCCTCGGCGAGGTGAACCAGTGAGTCCTTCTCATGCTCCTTGCTGCCCAAGATCTTGTATTGGCCCTGGATGTCGACAGGATTGTGGAAGGCGATGCCCGAACTCTCAAGCGCCTTTACATCGTTGGTGATGTCCACTGTAGCGAACATGTAGTGGGGGTTGTTGACAAACCTGGCAAAACGCTCGCAAGGCCTTGTGGTCAGGCAGTAGTAGTAGACGAGGACGTGGTGGCGCACGCACATCTGGGCGACGGCAACCTTGGGACGAGACCCGGCATGAGCGCGGGTGTACTCGAGGGCGAACCCGACCACCTTGTCCTTCTCCTCGGCAAGCAATGCCTCCATGATGTGGATGGAGTGCTCCACCCAGACCGGATTGTTGGTGTACACCACCGAGAGGTCCATGAACCTTCTGTGGGTGTCCACCACCGCACACATGGTGAACTGTTGCTCGTCGTCGGCAGCCGCTCGGAGCACCATTGGAGCCGCGCAGGATACCCTCTAAGAATTTCTCGTGGTGGGTGTGCTTCTTGCAATGGTGGGGCGCGATCGAAAGGTTGAAGAGACACAAGGGTAGGTTAAATGGCCGCTGTAATAAATGGGGGCCGGGCAGCCTGTAATAGTCACGTCTTGTCACGGCGTTCATAGCAGAGGATTCCAGAATCCAGTGCACGCTTGACAACACCGCACCCCAGGCGTGGGCTCGAAGAGGCGCCAAATGTATCGTCGGTGAGTCTGTTCCCACGCTACCGCGCTGTTTACCACGCAAGCTTCCCACCCGGCTAGTTTGGCCACGCATTGTCTAGAAGAGGGACAAATCATGGGCGTTTATTGGCAAAAAGCTTTGGAAAAACGAAGTGTGTGGAATGACTTCGGTCATAAGTTTACCCTTGGGTGATGAGGTCAAAGTTACACAGAAGGGTGATGATGGACACTCGAGTGCGATAATTAATTCTGCACTCTACACTGCACACGGTGGAAGAAACCAACTGTGTGCAATAATGTCGAAGATCGCAGTCGAGTTAGCTATACAGATCGCGTGCTGTGAGATCGACAAGGTAAACTGATTCGAGAATGGTTAATAAAATCTAAGACCATTGCATATTAAGGTTAAAATAGTGCTAGCAACATACGAGTCTCATACGATGCCATTTCAATGATTGTACCACAAAAGCTCGAAATGTTACAAGGTTCAAATTCCAGAGTTATATGCCTCAAGTTCGAAGATTACAAGGTTCAAACTGATATTAGAAATGAAATTCAGCTCATCAGCTGCAAACGCTCGCGCTGATGCGCTGAACATGGATATCAGAGAGGTTCAAACTAATATCACCGCTTCTAAGTCTGGCTTCAAAACCTCACAATTTTTGCAAAGGGGTCAGCCACTGAGAAGTCATGTATGGGGTTGACCCGATGACTTCCGATTACTCTGTCATGTGAAGTTCCAAAATGAAATTCAGCATTTTTTGAGCCTACTCCATTCTGCGGCAGGCGCCGGCGCTGATCAACAGACCATTCATTTTTGCGAAATAAATGTAGGGCAAACCTCATTTCCTTCAGCACCCTTGCTCTGGCGAATATAATCTCCGGTAAGGTCCCTCGATAGGAATTCAAAGTAATTTCTGAGAGATGCAGATCTAGGCATTCGACGTGATTGTTATATTGTATCACATTATCCACCACTGGGCCTAATCTTATCTACAAAAGAATAAAATGTGTTAGTGCCTACATGCAGTTTTGAACATTACTACAGGCCTAGCTATTTGGTTTGCAGGATTTGTAAAATGCACTAACATGCCATCTTCAATCTGACATGATTAACATGGGCATTTGATTACATTCTAGAAAAATGTAGCCTTCTTCACAAGAGGTTGGAGTGGATGAAAAGTTCCCTAAGAAAACTAGTACAGATGAATCCAAAGGAGAAATGCTTATTGATTGTAACCATATTGATCAAGCAACCAATATGGGGGGCATGTATGTACTGAAATCCTCCAAAAGAACCTTCAGAAATCATAGTACATTGTCATTGTAAACTTGGAAAAAGGTGTCACAAATTGAACTCCCTTATGGTTAACATTTAACAGGAAAGGAACATACCCTCGATATATAGCTTCTCCAGGCACGGAAAGCATCTCACAAAACTAACAACTTGCTCCAGGTCGGGCCCGATAGATTCTAGTGCCAAGACCTTCACTGTGCGCAGTTTCAGGGTCAAGCTTGTCGGAATCATTTTCTGAATGACAGACGAACAAACATCTTCAGAATTAGAAATAATGTTAATTTGTAGAAGGAGAGGTAGAAGGCGGCTGTTGTACCTGAACGGGTGTGGATCCAATTCGGAGTATTTGTTAGACGAGTAGCCCACCACTGTCAATTTCTGCGCAGAAATGACATTGATGCTTGTTGGACCTTATTGATCAACTACAAGTAATCTCTCAAGTGCAGGTGTGTCCTGGATGACCATACCGTGGTCCACCTTTTGTGATGTCTTCCTGCTGCACCAGCAACACACATAAATAGTCCGGAGAGTCATGGAGGTGATGTGGAAGGTACTCAACCCATTGATCGCCTGAAGACGAAGGTACTCGAGTGCAGTACAGCCACGGAGCAGGCGCTCCATGTCACCCTTTGAGAGGCAGACGGCGACGAGCTCGAGGTGCTTCAGTCGTGGTAGAATAAGAGCGGGCGCGTCATTAAGGGGCGGGAAATGGCGGTTCCTGAACTTGGTGACGCGCAGCGTGGGTGCGAGGCGGAGTGCGGAGGTTGGCAGCGACCGCATATGCCCATCATCAAAAGTGAGCTCCTCGAGCTGATCTAGGGCGGGGGATCGGAACCAGTCATCAAGCTTGGCTCGGTCCTTGCCGTTGGAACGGAACTTGCCCATTCTAAGGCCTTTGGTTGGGCCAAGGTGACTGCCGAGGATCTTGGAGAACGCATCCAAGCTTTTGCGATAGCCATGGTAGAGCTCGTGGGTGTCGATGAGGTCGAGAGGGCTGGAGTTCCATAGGGGGCACCACCGCCGGGAAAGGAGGGTTGTCCGCGCCCCATATTTGATTGGGAGGAGGGAGATGATGACTCTCAACATATCATCGGGGAGGCTGCTGATTAAATCTAGGCCTGCTGGAGTCGCTTGCGGTTCTAGCTCGCCCCGCCTCCGCTTGTTGGCAGCCCCGTTCTCCACCTCCGGAGTCTCCTTGTCAGCGACGCTTTCTAATAGAAATGGGAGTACAGGGAATATTTAGTTAAAACAGGGCAATAGAAAAGTGTATTGGTAATTAGAAGTTATTAGGTAGGAATATAGTAAGATAAGGGAATAACAATTGGTTGCTTAAATACTACACAATTCATTTGACATTGCTGGGTAAGTCAACATATGCAGATAGTTGAAAAGAAAACTTACTTCGAACAAAGTCTGGACGGATGATATTGTCGGGGAAGTTAGCATATATCTCATGACCAGGCCCTTCTATGTGCAGTGCAATTTTAGTGCCAGCTTTCAGTACATAAAACTTTGCAATTTCATTCCAAAAGCCAGTGCCAAAATAGGAGTCACCACGTTCATCAAGTCTTACAGTAGCAACGATTGTAAGTCCATGGTTTGTGTGCAGTATGACATTCGTGGAGCCTTGATGTATGTAAAGGGAAAAATTGTGCACTACATAATTTGTTGCATAGCGAGGGATGTCCTGCAGAAAATGGTAGGGTTGTTAAAGAAAATATGGTAACATGCAAATATGGGCCCAAATTGAAAGAATTGTACAGCAGTTGAAATCGAACGACAAAAGTCTATAATTAAACAGATAGGGTAAACACGATGTCATGGAAATATGAGAGTAATCGAAAGAACAATACATCATTAATTTGGCTAATATAGAAAGAAGAGGGAAAAATTCCCTTTGACGTATATGGTGCATGTGGCACCTTTTATCCAAATGTAGCAATATTTAGAATATGTTTAGGAGAGTAGGCCATGCCAACCGATTTAGGGTGAGATTGAACATACCACACGCATCCTCAAGTTATCTGGTACGATGAGATGGAATCTCTGGCGGCGGTCGCCAAGTCCTGAAGTGTCGGCGCACTGCACATTCTATGAATGAAAGAAAACCCTCAAATCAGCTCGAATAAAATTGAATTCACGGCGATTTCCGCCGGGTGATTAAAAGAGGAAGATGAACTGGGATAAGAGATGAGACAATATCTCGTTAAATTAGTTACCTTGTCGTCCATGAGAAAGAACCCTCAGTACAGCAGATTCCCCAACCGAGCGGAGCTGGGTCGACCGCGAGGAGCATCGAGAAAGTCGATGGCAATAGGTAGCGGCAAGCAGAAGTGGCGAAATGCAATGGGCTTTGCCAGCAGCCTGGCGGCGGCAGGCGTCGAGCTAAGTGTTTACAGCCGCGATAGGCGGTGCCATGGCATAGACGCGGAGGATCTTGTGCAGGTGTGAATGGGGAACATACCGGAGGGGCCGAGGGGGTGGCGGGCGGTGTCCTGGGAGTAAATCTGACAATATAATACGGGGTATGTATGGAGAGGCAAGATCCTAGCTACGGTGAGATTGTACACGCAAGGTTTACGAGTTCGGGCCCTTCACGGAGGAAGTAACAGCCCTACGTCTCGGTGCCCAGAGGCTTGGTCGATTGGATTATGCGTGAAGTTACAGGGGGTGCGAACCCTTGTCCAGAGGAGGGGTGGCTTATATAGATTGTGCCAGGACCCCAGCCATCCCCCGTTACATAGGGTTCAATGTACATAAAGGTGGAATGTTACTGGTAACGCCAGTAATAAAGGCATATCAATGATCATTAAGTCTATGGAGTGAATGCCTGACCGTTGCCATCCTGAGAGACTTTAGATCTTCTGTGCTCCGAGTGACTTCTGATGTGGTCGAGTGAGTATACCCTGGTCGAATGGAATTGGGTTATCCGAGTGGAACATGTGGTCGAGTGAGTTGCACTCTGAGCCGACTTCAGTCGGTAGGTGTTGTTGTGCTTTAAATGTCTTTGACCGTAGGGCAGTGTCCTTGGGAAGGGTGTCTCGGTCAGGCCTATTACCCTACCCTAGGTACATGTCATCGTCATTAGCCCCTGAATGGATCAGGGTCCGAGTGGGGAGGAGGTTGAAGATGATTCCGACCCGGTTTTTGTGCTTCGGAGGCATTTTACCTAGGTTGATGAATTGCGCTGGAACTTCAACTTCATTTGCAGTCGCCTTGATCCATTCGGATTTGGTCAAATGTAATCATGCGGATATTCTTCGAGCGCTGGAGCTGTATGAAATCTTTGGCGCGATTGGTTGTACTGCAGTCCCGGGATCTCGCAGGATTCAAAATTTGGGGAAGCGCGCGGGGCGAAAGGCACCGCAGTAAACTGAACGAATTAGGCAGGGAAACCTCGATCTCCGTGCCGCCTTTTTCGTCACGTGCCCAGCGCGCGACTGTTGCGGATTTGACAGGATCACTTGGGCCCATGAGTCAGCCACTCGGCCTATATAAGGCGTTGCGGCCGATGTATTCTGCACAGTGGTCACCATTCCCCTTCTTCTTCCTCTGCTTCTCCACTGCATTCGCCTCCACTCTTCGATGTCACCGCCTCGTCCGTGCGCAACCCGCAGCGATGGGGAAGGAAAAGACGGAGGCCCTGGAGCACGCGAAGAAGGCGACTGCGGCGGCGAAAGGCAAGAAGACGAGTCGGGGGGTCGTCGTCGAGGGCCGCCCTGCCGCCCGGCTGGATCCAGGGCGACTCGATCTAGTCCATGATCTCGAAAGATGATCTGGAGGATCTGGCTGAAGGGGGTTTAATTGCTCACGGATCTTGGAGGCTGCCGGGCAACAAGACCGAGCCGCAGCCGCAGGAGGGTGAGTGTGTCCTCCTCGCGACCCATGTTGACCGCGGTTTCTCTCTGCCCCCTCGTCCGTTTTTCTAGGGTTTTCTAAACCTTTTTGGGGCTCAACTTCATCACTTTTCCCCCAACACCATCATATATCTTGCTGCATTTGTGTCGATGTGTGAGAATTTCCCGGGTTGTCGACCGCATTGGGGTCTCTTCAAACACATCTTCACTTGCCGCTCCCAAACTGTGAAAAAGGCCAATCCGGGTGATGAGAGGACGCACATGATCCAGATGTGCAGTGGTTTAGGGATTCAGATGAGGGGTAGGAGTACTTTTCCAGCTATGACTCTTCCCGATTCAGTTAGAGGGTGGCAGTCGACTTGGTTTTACTACAAAGACCAACCGACTCTTGGTCAGTCGACTGGTCTTCGTCCCTTCTCCATGGATCGGGTCCAGCAGCCCTCTTCCTTGAAAGTGACTCCAGCACAGAAAACAGAGGTGAACATGTTGGTTGAACGGGTCGTCCAATTAGTCCGTGACGGTGTGACTGGCATGGATCTATTGGAGGTGTTTCTCAGTCGACGTATCCAACCACTTCAGGCTTGCGATCATCCTATGTGGATGTACTCGGGCATTGAGGACACCACATCCGGAGGAAGTCACCGAGGAGACGGTGGAACAGTGGTTGCAGGGCATCACAGGTAATAAAGACAACCCCAGGGGGTCCAGGAGAATTCAGCCATTCGACTCCTCCAATGAACGAGACAAGGTTTGACTTTTATCGTCGAGTGTCTCTTGTTCTGCTTTGTAACTGTCTTTCAACCTAACTGATATTTGATTGACTCTTTGCCTTGCAGATTTACACGGAGATGTACTCGATGCCCAACGGAGAGCAAGACCAAGAGGGAGATGCGAGTGGAGGCGACAGTGGTGACTGGCAATCTAATGAAGAAGACGTGGAGGAGAGCGAGGACTCAAGTAATGGTGAATAAGTCGAGTCCCCACATTGCTCCAAAAGGTGTTCCAAGCAGAAGGATGACCCCGCAGGTGTTCGTGGGAAAGTGGTTGCGCCAAGTACGGAGTCTTCGAAGCGCACTCGGACTTCCTCCCCTGTTCCGACTGAAAAGACCCCGAAGTAGCCCAAGGTGGCGCCCTCAAAGCCTCGGAAAGCCTTGCCTAAGATCAAAGTGGACGTCCCCGTCGCTTCTGGGTAATCATTGAGCTTCATCTATGTGCTTTTGCATAATTTGACCTTCAGTCAACTCACTTTCCTGCCTGACCGAGCGGATTCTGAAATTTGTAGCGCTGCTACTTCTGGGACTTCCATGTACAAGGGAGATGATGACGAGGAGATGGAAGACACGGCCACATCCAAAGCAGGTATGACTCCTGTTATCTTTCCTTTACTCTGTCAATCATGTTCATGGTCGACTGAACTTCTTGCGGTCGATTCTTTTGCAGCTTCGCGGAATGTTATTGAACTTCCAGATGACGATGAAGATGTGCCACAGAAGCCCATGGGAAGGAGGAGCAGGACCTTAGGCAGGAGGGTGCCAGCCAGCAAGATGCCCCAGACGACACCAGCGTTAGAACCAGTGATCCAGCAGTCCGGAGACCTCAATCGGGCATCTGTTACCTTTGCTGATCCTTTGTCGAGTGTACACCCTTCGGCGTCGACTGCCCAAGTCCCTGTTTCGTCTGTGCAACTCCATGCCTCAGATCCCCAAGCTACTACAACTGTTCCATCAACTTTACTCTTCGCTGCCCATCCTGCCCCGGAGGACCCAATTAGTGCCGCCAAGGAAGCTATACGCCAGGCGGGCCTTATGATGGAGCAAATGAAGGTGGTGCATGATGCCAGCCAAGCTGCTTATGACGCCAGCTCAGCTCTCCAGGCTAACGTCCAGGTTAGTTAACTTCCGACTGATCTTTTGGCTTGTCGCTTGTTCTGTTAGGATATGCTACTTGAAAACTGCTGCTTTACTATCCGTAAGATGTTCGTGGATGAGTGTTCTGGAACCATAATGTGCATCTATCCAGATTATGCGTCTTGCATCCGTACACCCACTGGGTGTTTCCAACTTTTGCTGAGTAATTTTTCCAGTTGAGTCGACCATGTCGTGTCGAGTGTATCTTTGAATCAGTGGGGGCACGCAGAGTGCACCCACTGGGTGTAGTCCCCGAGACCGTCGTCGAACCTTTTGACTCGGCGGAGGTCTTTATCAAAAGTATCTGTTTACAGTTCTTCCACTCGCTTTAGACAGGTCGTGTCGAGTAGGATCCGGACTAGTGGGGGCACGCTAAGTGCACCCATTGGGTGTAGTCCCCGAGACCGCGGTCGACTACGAGCAGTCGGCGGTGGTCTGAGCACAAGTATTGTCACACTTTTTTTTGAACCACGTCGAGTGGAAAGCAGAACCAGTGGGGGCACGTGATACGTCCATTTTGCATCATGCTTTTAAATCAATATTTATTGCATTATGGGTTGTTATTACACATTATGTCACAATACTTATGCCTATTCTCTGTTATTTTACAAGGTTTACATAAGGAGGGAGAATGCCGGCAGCTGGAATTCTGGGCTGGAAAAGGAGCAAATATTAGAGACCTATTCTGCACAACTCCAAAAGTCCTGAAACTCCACGAAAGTTATTTTTGGAAATAATAAAAAATACTGAGCGGAAGAAATACCAGAGGGGGCCCACACCCTGGCCACGAGGGTGGGGGCGCGCCCTACCCCCTGGGTGCGCCCCCTGCCTCGTGGGCCCCTGTTGGCCCTCCGGTGCCCATCTTCTGCTATATGAAGTCTTTCGTCCGAAGAAAAATCATAAGCAAGCTTTTGGGACGAGACTCCGCCGCCACGAGGCGGAACCTTGGCAGAACAAATCTAGGGCTCTGGCAGAGCTGTTCTGCCGGGGACACTTCCCTCCGGGAGGGGGAAATCATCGCCATCGTCATCACCAACGCTCCTCTCATCGGGAGAGGGCAATCTCCATCAACATCTTCACCAGCACCATCTCCTCTCAAACCCTAGTTCATCTCTTGTATCCAATTCTTGTCTCTAAGTCTGGGATTGGTACCTGTAGGTTGCTAGTAGTGTTGGTTACTCCTTGTAGTTGATGCTAGTTGGTTTATTTGGTGGAAGATCATATGTTCAGGTCCTATATGCATATTAATACTCCTCTGATTATGAACATGAATATGCTTTGTGAGTAGTTACGTTTGTTCCTGAGGACATGGGAGAAGTCTTGCTATTAGTAGTCATGTGAATTTGGTATTCGTTCGATATTTTGATGAGATGTATGTTGTCTATCCTCTAGTGGTGTTATGTGAACGTCGACTACATGACACTTCACCATTATTTGGGCCTAGAGGAAGGCATTGGGAAGTAATAAGTAGATGATGGGTTGCTAGAGTGACAGAAGCTTAAACCCTAGTTTATGCGTTGCTTCGTAAGGGGCTGATTTGGATCCACATGTTTCATGCTATGGTTAGGTTTACCTTAATACTTCTTTTGTAGTTGCGGATGCTTGCAATAGGGGTTAATCATAAGTGGGATGCTTGTTCAAGTAAGGACAGCACCCAAGCACAGGTCCACCCACATATCAAATTATCAAAGTACCGAACGCGAATCATATGAACGTGATGAAAACTAGCTTGACGATAATTCCCATGTGTCCTCGGGAGCGCTTTTCTTTATATAAGAGTTTGTCCAGGCTTGTCCTTTGCTACAAAAAGGATTGGGCCACCTTGCTGCACTTTATTTACTTTTGTTACTTGTTGCTCGTTACCGATTATCTTATCACAAAACTATCTGTTACCGATAATTTCAGTGCTTGCAGAGAATACCTTGCTGAAAACCGCTTATCATTTCCTTCTGCTCCTCGTTGGGTTCGACACTCTTACTTATCGAAAGGACTACGATAGATCCCCTATACTTGTGGGTCATCAAGACTCTTTTCTGGCGCCGTTGCCTGCGAGTGAAGCGCCTTTGGTAGGTGGAATTTGGTAAGGAAAAATCTATATAGTGTGCTGAAATTTACTGTCACTTGTTACTATGGAAAGTAATCCTCTGAGGGGCTTGTTCGGGGTATCTTCACCCCGACCAGTAGAGCGAAGAGTTGCTCCTCAACCTACTGAAAATGAAAATGTCTACTTTGAAATTCCTTCGGGTATGTTAGAAAAACTACTAGCTAATCCTTTTGCAGGAGACGGAACAATGCATCCTGATGAGCACCTAATCTATGTGGATGAAGTTTGTGGATTATTTAAGCTTGCAGGTGTGCCCGATGTTGTTATTAACAAGAAGGTCTTCCCTTTATCTTTGAAGGGAGATGCATTGACATGGTATAGGCTATGTGATGATATGGGATCATGGAACTACAAACGATTGAAATTGGAATTTCATCAGAAGTTTTATCCTATGCATCTTGTTCATCGTGATCGCAATTATATATATAATTTCTGGCCTCGTGAAGGAGAAAGCATTGCTCAAGCTTGGGGGAGGCTTAAATAAATGTTATATTCATGCCCCAATCATGAGCTCCCAAGAGAGGTAATTATTAAAAAAAATTATGCTCGGCTTTCTGATAACAATCGCACCATGCTCGATACTTCTTGTGCTGGCTCCTTTATGATGAAGACTATTGAATTCAAATGGGATTTATTGGAAAGAATTAAACGCAACTCTAAAGATTGGGATCTCGACGAAGGTAAGGAGTCAGGTATGACACCTAAGTTTGATTGTGTTAGATCTTTTATGGATACCGATGTTTTCCGTAAATTTAGCACTAAATATGGACTTGACTCTATGATAGTAGCTTCTTTCTGTGAATCTTTTGCTGCTCACGTTGATCTCCCTAAGGAGAAGTGGTTTAAATATCATCCTCCCATAGAAGTAAAAGTAGCTACACCTGTTAAAGTTGAAGAAAAGACTATCACTTATAATGATCCTATTGTTCCTACTGCTTATGTTGAGAAACCACCTTTTCCTGTTAGGATAAAAGATCATGCTAAAGCTTCAGCTGTGTTTCATAAAAGCAATATTAGAACCTATACACCTCCTGAGCAAGTTAAAGTTGAACCTAATATTGCTATTGTTAAAGATCTCTTGGCTGATAATATTGATGGGCATGTTATTTATTTCTATGATGAAACTGCTAGAATTGCTAAACCTTGTGCTAAAGATAAACATAGACCTATGGTAGGCATGCCTGTTATTTCTGTTAAAATAGGATATCATTGTTATCATGGCTTATGTGATATGGGTGCTAGTGCTCGTGCTATACCTCATGACTTATACAAAGAAATTATGCATGATATTGCACCTGCTGAGATAGAAGATATTGATGTTACCATTAAGCTTGCCAATAGAGATACAATATCACCCATTGGAATTGTTAGAGATGTTGGAGTCTTGTGTGGGAAAACTAAATATCCTGCTAATTTTCTTGTTCTTGGTTCCCCACAAGATAGCTTTTGTCCCATTATATTTGGTAGAGCCTTCTTGAACACTGTTAATGCTAAGATAGACTGCAATAAGGATGTTGTTAGCATTGGTCTAGGTGATATGTCTCATGAGTTTAACTTTTCTAAATTCCGTAGACAACACCGTGAAGAGGAATTGCCTACTAAATATGAAACTATTGGTCTTGCTTCTATTGTCGTGCCTCCTAGTGATCCTTTAGAACAATATTTGCTAGACCATGAAAATGATATGTTTATGAATGAAAGAAGGGAAATAGATGAAGTATTCTTCAAACAAGAACCCATCCTGAAACACAATTTTCCTGTTGAAATCCTAGGGGATCCTCCTCCACCCAAGGGTGATCCCGTGTTTGAGCTTAAACCGTTACCTGATACTCTTAAATATGCTTATCTTGATGAGAAAAAGAGAGATTATTGAAAACTCTGAAGAAGCACCGTGCTGCTATTGGATATACTCTTGATGATCTTAAGGGCATTAGTCCCACTCTATGTCAACACAAAATAAATTTGGAGAAGGATGCCAAACCAGTTCGTGATCACCAACGACGGCTGAATCCTAAGATGAAAGAAGTGGTAAGAAAGGAAATACTAAAGCTTCTTAAGGCAGGTATTATTTATCCGTTGCTGATAGTCAGTGGGTAAGTCCTGTCCATTGTGTCCCTAAGAAGGGAGGTATCACTGTCGTTCCTAATGATAAAGATGAATTGATCCCGCAAAGAATTATTACAGGTTATAGGATGGTAATTGATTTCCGCAAATTAAATAAGGCTACTAAAAAAGATCATTACCCCTTACCTTTTATTGATCAAATGCTACAAAGATTATCCAAACATACACATTTTTGCTTTCTAGATGGTTATTCTGGTTTCTCTCAAATACCTGTGTCAGCCGATGATCAATCAAAGACCACTTTTACTTGCCCTTTTGGTACTTTTGCTTATAGACGTATGCCTTTTGGTTTATGTAATGCACCTGCTACCTTTCAAAGATGCATGATGGCTATATTCTCTGACTTTTGTGAAAAGATTTGTGAGGTTTTCATGGACGATTTCTCCGTCTATGGATCCTCTTTTGATGATTGCTTGAGCAACCTTGATCGAGTTTGCAGAGATGTGAAGAAACTAATCTTGTCTTGAATTGGGAAAAGTGCCACTTTATGGTTAATGAAGGTATTGTCTTGGGGCATAAAATTTCTGAAAGAGGTATTGAAGTTGATAAAGCCAAGGTTGACGCTATTGAAAAGATGCCATGTCCCAAGGACATTAAAGGTATAAGAAGTTTCCTTGGTCATGCCGGTTTTTATAGGAGGTTCATTAAGGACTTCTCAAAAATTTCTCGGCCTCTGACTAATTTATTACAAAAGGATATACCATTTGTCTTTGATGATGATTGTGTAGAAGCATTTGAAATACTTAAGAAAGCATTGATCTCTGCACCTATTGTTCAACCACCTGATTGGAATTTACCCGTTGAAATTATGTGTGATGCTAGTGATTATGCTGTAGGTGCTGTTCTAGGGCAAAGAGTTGATAAGAAATTAAATGTTATTCAATATGCTAGTAAAACTCTAGACAATGCTCAGAGAAATTATGCTACTACTGAAAAAGAATTCTTAGCAGTTGTATTTGCTTGTGATAAGTTCAGGCCTTATATTGTTGATTCTAAAGTAACTATTCACACTGATCATGCTGCTATTAAATATCTTATGGAAAAGAAAGATGCTAAACCTAGACTTATTAGATGGGTTCTCTTGTTACAAGAATTTGATTTGCATATTATTGATAGAAAGGGAGCTGAGAACCCCGTTGCAGACAACATGTCTAGGTTAGAAAATGTTCTTGATGACCCACTACCTATTGATGATAGCTTCCCTGATGAACAATTAAATGGCATAAATGCTTCTCGTACTACTCCTTGGTATGATGATTATGCTAATTACATCGTTGCTAAATTTATACCACCTAGTTTCACATACCAACAAAAGAAAAAGTTTTTCTATGATTTAAGACATTACTTCTGGGATGACCCACATCTTTATAAAGAAGGAATAGATGGTGTTATTAGACGTTGTGTACCTGAGCATGAACAGGAATAGATCCTACGCAAGTGTCACTTCGAGGCTTATGGAGGACACCACGTTGGAGACAGAACTGCACATAAGGTATTGCATTCCGGTTTTTATTGGCCTACTCTCTTCAAGGATGCCCGTAAGTTTGTTTTATCTTGTGATGAATGCCAAAGAATTGGTAATATTAGTAGACGTCAAGAAATGCCCATGAATTATTCACTTGTTATTGAGCCATTTGATGTTTGGGGCATTGATTATATGGGACCTTTTCCTGCCTCTAATGGATACACACATATTTTAGTTGTTGTTGATTACGTTACTAAGTGGGTAGAAGCTATTCCAACTAGTAGTGCTGATCATAACACTTCTATTAAAATTCTTAAAGAAGTTATTTTTCCGAGGTTTGGAGTCCCTAGATATTTAATGACTGATGGTGGTTCACATTTTATTCATGGTGCTTTCCGAAAAATGCTTGCTAAATATGATGTTAATCATAGAATTGCATCTCCTTATCACCCACAGTCTAGTAGTCAATTAGAATTGAGCAATAGAGAGCTCAAATTAATTTTGCAAAAGACTGTTAATAGATCTAGAAAGAATTGGTCCAAGAAACTTGATGATGCATTATGGGCTTATAGAACTGCATATAAAAATCCTATGGGTATGTCTCCGTATAAAATGGTTTATGGAAAAGCATGTCACTTACCTCTCGAACTAGAACATAAGGCATATTGGGCCATTAAAGAGCTTAACTATGATTTCAAACTTGCCGGTGAGAAGAGGTTATTTGACATTAGCTCACTTGATGAATGGAGAACCCAAGCCTATGAGAATGCCAAATTGTTTAAAGAAAAGGTTAAAAGATGGCATGACAAAAGGATACAAAAGCGTGAGTTTAATGTAGGTGATTATGTATCGCTATACAACTCTCGTTTAAGATTTTTTGCAGGGAAACTTCTCTCTAAATGGGAAGGCCCTTACGTTAT
This sequence comes from Triticum aestivum, assembly GCF_018294505.1. Taxonomy (NCBI): domain Eukaryota; kingdom Viridiplantae; phylum Streptophyta; class Magnoliopsida; order Poales; family Poaceae; genus Triticum; species Triticum aestivum. The sequence goes on along the minus strand of NC_057802.1, from coordinate 452,156,189 downwards.
CGAGGAGGTCTATTGTTCCGGTGCCATAAAAATCAATAACTTCGAAGGCACAAATCCGAAGGTGGTGAACGGTCAAAGAATCAAACATTACATCTCAGGTAATCCTATAAATTTTGAAACCAATGTTATTGAAACTATAACCCCGGAGGAATACATAAGGGACACTTTCCAGAACGTTTCAGACTCCGAAAAGGACTAGGTATGTGGTACGCTAAGTAAACCGACTCCAAAATAGTTCTAATGGCAATTTTTCTTCGTTTTGGAATATTTAGAAAAATAGAAAAATAAGAAGCAGTCCGGGAAGGACATGAGGCCTCCACGAGGGTGGAGGGCGCGCCCTACCCTACTCGGCGCGCCCCCCTACCTCGTGGGCACCTCGTGTGCTCTCCGAACTCCGTTTTCTTGCACGATGCGTATTTTGGTCGGTAAAAATTCATTATATAATCTCCCGAAGGGTTTGACTCCTGTATCACGCAATTACCCTCTGTTCTTGTTTCGAGTTGTCCTACTGCAGATTAGAACAACATGTCGTCCCAGGATTCGGAAGGAGAAAGCTATGTGGCTGATTACCTTGCGGATCCTAACGTCTATGGGGATGTGGAGCATTGTGGTTGGACTATGGAAGAAGAAGAGGACTATGAACCCAAGATAAAGGAGGAGATGAGCTCAGATGAAGATGAAGTCCCGTTACCTCAACCTGGAGACAAACATGTGGAGTTAAAAAAAGTCAAGCCTCCCTGATAGAGCAAAGAAATTTAAGATCGAGATTATCCCTTTTCGCCTCTTGCAGGAAAACAAGCAGGAATTATGCAAAAAGATATTAAGCCTGGAGCAGGAGATTGATGACCCGAGGGATCAAAATTCTGTCCTCAAGCGTAAATTAAGGAAGAAGCCTACGCCATCAACTAAACCATCATCTTCTTCACCAACAAAGAAGTAGGCATAATCACATGGGTATGGGCACTCCCCTTGGCGACTGCCAAGCTTGGGGGAGGTGCCCCGGTATCGTATCACCATCACATCTCTATCTTTACCTTTTTTCTTAGTTCGATCCTTTTAGTAGTATCTTGATCTAGTAGAATAAAGTTTTAGTATGATCTAGTTTTGAGTTTTGCTTTATGATCTTTCTATGTAATCGAGTCCGTGAGCTATATATATAATAAAGATTAGTGTTGAGTCAAGGGCTTGATTGTCTTGCTATGATTTTGAGTGAATAAAAGAAAGAGAAAATAATAAAAAGAAACAAAGAGATCATATTGATTTTATGGAGAGTAATGACTTCACATAGAAAGAGTATGATGATTAAAAGTTGTTGAGAGCTGACAAACATAGCTTTGGTCATCGTTGCAATTAATAGGAAGTAATAAATAAAGAGAGGTTTCACATATAAATATACTATCTTGGACATCTTTTATGATTGGGAGCACTCATTAAAATATGACATGCTAAAGAGTTGATGTTGGACAAGGAAGACAACGTAATGGGTTATGTTTTCTTATATCTGAGATAAAGTATATTGTCATGGATCATCCAACATGTTGAGCTTGCCTTTCCCCCTCATGCTAGCCAAATTCTTTGCACCAAGTAGAGATACTACTTGTGCTTCCCAATACCCTTAAACCAGTTTTGCCATGAGAGTCCACCATATCTACCTATGGATTGAGTAAGATCCTTCAAGTAAGTTGTCATCGGTGCAAACAATAAAAATTGCTCTCTGAATATGTATGATTGATTGGTGTGGAGGAAATAAGCTTTATATGATCTTGTGATGTGGAAGAAATAAAAGCGACGGACTGCATAATAAAGGTTCATATCACAAGTGGCAATATAAAGTGACGTTCTTTCGCATTAAGATTTTGTGCATCCAACCTTGAAAGCGCATGGCAACCTCTGCTTCCCTCTGCGAAGGGCCTATCTTTTATTATCTTCTACTTTATGCAAGAGTCATGGTGATATTCACCTTTCCTTTTTACATTTTATCCTTTGGCAAGCATAGTATGTTGGAAAGATCCTGGCATATATATCTAATTGGATGTAAGTTAGCATGAACTATTATTGTTGACATTACCCTTGAGTTAAAAGGTTGGGAGGCGAAACTATAAGCCCCTATCTTTCTCTGTGTCCGATTAAAACTTCGTAACCACAAGTATTGTGTGAGTGTTAGCAATTGTGAAAGACTAAATGATAGTTGAGTATGTGGACTTGCTAAAAGGCTCTGACATAGACTCTTTCTTATGTTATGATAAATTGCAATTGCTTCAATGACTGAGATTATAGTTTGTTAGTTCTCAATAGAGTTTCTGATCCATACTTTGCATTGTGAATAGATTATTACTTGAGCATAAGAAATCATATGAAAATATCCATATATGTTGCTGTTATGAGAATAATCATGATGCCCTCATGTCCGTATTTTATTTTATCGACACCTCTATCTCTAAACATGTGGACATATTTATCCTTATCGGCTTCCGCTTGAGGACAAGCGAGGTCTAAGCTTGGGGGAGTTGATACGTCCATTTTGCATCATGCTTTTATATCAATATTTATTGCATTATGGGGTTGTTATTACACATTATGTCACAATACTTATGCCTATTCTCTTACAAGGTTTACATAAGGAGGGAGAATGCCGGCAGCTGGAATTCTGGGCTGGAAAAGGAGCAAATATTAGAGACCTATTCTGCACAACTCGAAAAGTCCTGAAACTCCAAGAAAGTTATTTTTGGAAATAATAATAAAATACTGAGCGGAAGAAATACCAGAGGGGGCCCACACCCTGGCCACGAGGGTGGGGGCGCGCCCTACCCCCTAGGCGCGCCCCCTGCCTCGTGGGCCCCCTGTTGGCCCTCCTGTGCCCATCTTCTGCTATATGAAGTCTTTCGTCCGAAGAAAAATCATAAGCAAGCTTTCGGGACGAGACTCCGCCGCCACGAGGCGGAACCTTGGCGGAACCAATCTAGGGCTCTGGTAGAGCTGTTCTGCCGGGGACACTTCCCTCCGGGAGGGGGAAATCATCGCCATCATCATCATCAACGCTCCTCTCATCAGGAGAGGGCAATCTCCATCAACATCTTCACCAGCACCGTCTCCTCTCAAACCCTAGTTCATCTCTTGTATCCAATTCTTGTCTCTAAGTCTGGGATTGGTACCTGTAGGTTGCTAGTAGTGTTGATTACTCCTTGTAGTTGATGCTAGTTGGTTTATTTGGTGGAAGATCATATGTTCAGATCCTATATGCATATTAATACTCCTCTGATTATGAACATGAATATGCTTTGTGAGTAGTTATGTTTGTTCCTGAGGACATGGGAGAAGTCTTGCTATTAGTAGTCATGTGAATTTGGTATTCGTTCGATATTTTGATGAGATGTATGTTGTCTATCCTCTAGTGGTGTTATGTGAACGTCGACTACATGACACTTCACCATTATTTGGGCCTAGAGGAAGGCATTGGGAAGTAATAAGTAGATGATGGGTTGCTAGAGTGACAGAAGCTTAAACCCTAGTTTATGCGCTGCTTCGTAAGGGGCTGATTTGGATCCACATGCTTCATGCTATGGTTAGGTTTACCTTAATACTTCTTTTGTAGTTGCGGATGCTTGCAATAGGGGTTAATCATAAGTGGGATGCTTGTTCAAGTAAGGACAGCACCCAAGCACGGGTCCACCCACATATCAAATTATCAAAGTACCGAACGCGAATCATATGAACGTGATGAAAACTAGCTTGACAATAATTCCCATGTGTCCTCGGGAGCGCTTTTCTTTATATAAGAGTTTGTCCAGGCTTGTCCTTTGCTACAAAAAGGATTGGGCCACCTTGCTGCACTTTATTTACTTTTGTTACTTGTTGCTCGTTACCAATTATCTTATCACAAAACTATCTGTTACCGATAATTTCAATGCTTGCAGAGAATACCTTGCTGAAAACCGCTTATCATTTCCTTCTGCTCCTCGTTGGGTTCGACACTCTTACTTATCGAAAGGACTACGATAGATCCCCTATACTTGTGGGTCATCAGCACGCCAAGTGCACCCACTGGGTGTAGTCCCTGAGACTACTGTTGAATGTTTGATTCGGTAGTAGTCTTAGAAATCTTTTGTGATAATGACTTGAACTTGTATCTTTTTTGCTCGGAAGCAATTGATCTCTGTCTCAGTCGATTGACATGTCTTGTTCGTTGACTGCAGAAATCTTGTGACTTTGGGGTCCAGTTCACTGAGTTGCAGAAACAACAGATCCAAGTCAATCTCGACCTGGCATTAGCCAAGGAGAACTTGAAGAAGGCACAAGACGAAGCCACTGCCATGGGAGGTAATGACTTGTCGACTGTCTGCTTTGTCATCATTTCTTTCCGTTCGTTGAACCGAGTGACACTACTCGAGCAGATGTGTGTAGTGAAAACAGACAACTCCAAGCTCATCTGAAGAATGTTATTTCTTCAGAGAAAATGAAGCAGGCACTGGAACAGAAGGACCTTGACCTTGCTGCAGCTCAGAAGACGGCGTGGGAAAAAACCGAGCTTGCCGACAAGAAGCTGGCTTCAGTCGGCAAGTTAGAAGAGGAAAACGCCAAATTGAAGACTGCCATCGGTGAGGCCAACAAGGAAGTCGTGCAACTGTAAAGGACAAGGGGGGGTCTGACCGACAAAGTTGGAGATCTCACTCGGAAGAGGGACGAGCTGGAGGCTTATCTGGGAGGACTCGCCAAGAAGTTATTCCTTATGCTTGAAGGTGCTTTTCCTCTTCCGACTGATTCATTGCTATCGAATCGTCATATACCTGATGATTCATTGCTCGATTGTGTGTGCAGAATTCTGTCAAAACTTCAAAGAAGAGACCGGGCGAATTGAAACGAGCTTGGACCCCATCCTCTCTCCTGTTAAGGCTGAAGCTGCCATGAACGTGCTCCGACTGGAATCCCTCCTTGCCAGCGCCATGGACTACCTTGCGTGACTGAAGGTGGCGGTGTCGCAGATTGACACGGCGCTCTGGCCAAGGGTGTTTCAGAACGATCTCGAGTCACTGATGACTCGACTTAATGAGATCCCTTGTCGAGTGCAGGAATGGAAGAAGTCATCCGCCCGATGTTGTGCTGATGTGGCTCTGTCTCTGGTTCGCGTTCATTGCAAGGAGGCCAAGGAAGAGAAACTAGCAGCGCTCAAGGTGGCTAACACGAAGAAGCTTGACTTCCAATCTTTCATGGAGACCTTCATCGAAGCAGCCACCCGTATTGCGGACGGGATCGACTTGGACGAGTTCGTCGAGCCTGCCAGCCCTCCCCCAGCGGAGTGAACAAACTTTAAGTCTTGTTTAAATTTGCCTCGGAATGTCCAGTGATTTTGTAACCGTTAAACTCCTTCGGGCTTGATGCCCGTGCACTTTTATTTGCGGTTCTGAACCTTGCGAGATTTATCTGAACTTGGTTCTTCTTTGAACACAGTTGCTTCTGAATCTTTTGACTCCGACTCCGAGTGGAATTTTTTTCTTCACTCGGAATAGATATTTGTGCTTGTGATGCAGCTTTGAGGTGAGGTTTGCTGATGACCTGCACCTCGTCGTCCTTGCGTACCGGGATGGAGCGAGCTTTGTACTTGTGATGCAGCTCTGAGGAGAAGGTCGTGGACGACCTGCACCTCGTCGTCCTTGCGGATCGGAATGGAGCGTACGTTGTAGTTGTGATGCAGCTCTGAGGAGAAGTTCGCAGGCGACCTGCACCTCGTCGTCCATGCGGATTGGGATGGAGCGCGTGGCCAAGTCCTCGAGCGAGAAGATTGCTCTTTTACTCAGAGTGTGTTTCAAACTTAGGCGAGTACGGGACTGCAGCTAAGCCCTCGAGTGAGAGGATTGCTCTACACTCGGTAGGATTTTTAAAACTTAGGCGAGTACGGGACTGCAGCTAAGCCCCCGAGTGAGAGGATTTCTCATCACTCGGTAGGATTTTTAAAACTTAGGGGAATCAGGTTCGCGGCTAAGTCTCTGAGTGAGATGGTTGCTCTTCACTCGGAGTTTGTTTTTGAACTTAGGCGAATTGGGTTCGCGGCTAAGCCACCCACTGGGTTTTTTTTTGAACACATGCATATGTAACAACAATCATTCAGGAGACTGTAAAATTGTGTCTTTGATAAACAGACTGAAAGGTACTTCTTATTACATCTTGTCAGACCGAATGCTTAAGTATGAAAATGGCGGAGCAGCTCCGCATTCCTAGCGCCTGGCTCGTCTTTCTTGTGTTCCACATTGTAAAGATGATATGCTCCGTTGTGGAGTACTTTGGTTGTGATGAAGGGGCCTTCCCAGGCAGGAGCGAGCTTGTGAGGTCGTTGCTGGTCCACTCGGAGCACCAGGTCTCCTTCCTGTAATGCTCGACCTCTCACATTTCTGGCATGGAATCGACGGAGGTCATGCTGATAAATGGTTCAGATCAAGGCCATCTCCCTTTCTTCTTCTAGAAGATCAACAGCATCTTGTCGAGCTTGTTCTGCTTCAGCTTTTGAGAAGAGTTCTACTCGGGGTGCATTATGAAGCAGATCACTCGGAAGCACGGCTTCAGCCCCATAGACCATGTAGAAGGGAGTTCGATCAGTCGACCGATTCGGTGTTGTTCTTAATCCCCAAAGGACTGATGGAAGCTCATCTACCCAAGCTCCTGCTGCATGTTTGAGGTCACGCATCAATCGAGGTTTCAGCCCTTGGAGGATCAAACTGTTTGCTCTTTCTGCCTGTCCATTCGACTGCGGGTGGGCGACTGAAGCGTAGTCGACCCGAGTGCCTTGGGAAGCGCAAAATGCTCTGAACTCATCAGAATCAAAGTTGGAGCCATTATCTATGATAATGCTGTGAGGGACTCCATATCTGAATGTCAGCTCTCTGATGAAACTGATGGCAGTGCCAGAATCGAGGTTCTTGATGGGTTTGGCTTCGATCCATTTAGTGAACTTGTCGACTGCTACAAGCAAATGAGTGAAACCACTTCTGCCGGTCCTCAAGGGTCCAACCATATCCAATCCCCAGATAGCAAATGGCCAGACGAGTGGTATGGTCTTCAAGGCTAATGCAGGTTTGTGGGACATGTTGGAGTAGAACTGACAGCTTTCACATTTGTCGACTATATCTTTCGCCATCTCATTTGCTCGTGGCCAATAGAATCCCGCTTGGTATGCTTTGGCCACGATGGTCCGAGAGGATGCATGGTGACCACAGGTCCCCGAGTAGATATCATTGAGGATCATTCGACCTTCTTCTGGTGTGATGCATCGCTGAGTAACTCCAGTAACACTTTGTAGCGACCAGACCTCAAACAGTCTGTGCTGCTGTGCACCAGTGTCATCCCTGGATCAGTAATGCTGACACGCACAGTACAAATGGAGGATTTATAACAGAGTAGCAATCACACACTTATTACAATGAGTATCTCAAGAGAGAAATAAGTATGACAAATATGGCTTAAGGCCATCTAAAAACGATAACAGCGGAAGACTTGGAAGATAAGTGAGTCCATCAACTCCAACGGCATCACTGAGTATAAGACCACGACCTAAGGCACCTTACAAGTCGTCTGAAAAGTCTGCAACATGAAACGTTGCAGCCCGAAAACGGGTCAGCACATGGAATATGCTGGCAATGTAACACATAGAGAGTAATGAATATAATGATGCTATACTACATGCATATATGGCTGGTAGAAGGCTCTATGGTTACAGTTTTGCGAAAAGCCAATTTTTCCCTACTGCAAAGGAATAAATTTTATTTAACTATCATGGTGGTTGTTAAACATTGAGATGGTTGACAGCATCTCAATCCCAATTAAGTATCATCATTAACCCAACAAAATTAATTAAAGTAACATGATGAGATTCACATGATAATCCAAATACTAGATACTCAAGATATCCATAACCGGGGACACGGCTAATCATGATTAGTTTGTACACTCTGCAGAGGTTTGCGCACTTTTCCCCACAAGCCTCGATCGCCTCCGCTTGATTCTCGCACTACATGATGTTTGAGAAACGGATGACCGAGACACAGTCTTTCAGAAGTGTTTGCACCTTACGAACGGGTAGACCGTTACACCTACTTTCCGCTACATCTGCTAGTCTACCACTGTAAGAGTTCACACAAATTAATCAACTATGCTAGAGCCCATAATAGCTTGTGGCTGCACACGGAAGTTTCTAGCATGAATAATCTCATGATCCCTTTGAACCTGGGCGGCGGTCCAAAAGAAAAACAGGCAATCCTGGAATACCCAGGTACCTAAATCCACCCAGATGTGAGTTTTAGTTGCCACCTTAAGGTTGACCATTAATTAACAATCTCACATCTGTCATGGTAACACTCAAACCCAATCCATATCTACTAGCATAGCATAGCAATATGAGCAAACGTAGAAGTAACTCCCAAGGTTTGATAACAAAATAGGTAATAGGTACTACCTCAACTACTTCCCAATACCCACAATTTAATTAGATCCTAATTATGCAATTGTTTGAGGATTGGTCTAATGCAATAAAACTGGGTAGTAAAAGAGGTATGATCAAAGTGTTACTTGCCTTGCTGATGATCCGTGAAACCTAGAGATTCGAAGTAGCAAGCGGCGCACTCCGGGTACTCTATCGCAAACAAACAAGCAAACAATAAGCACTCATCTAATGCACAGGTAAAACTCAAATAAAGATCTAACCATAAAGTTCAACTTAAGAACTCCGGTTTGCAAAAAGAATCGAATCAAACGAAGCAACGAAAGTCAAACGGCGAAAGAAACAAGCTTCGTTTACTAATCTGGATCTAAGTCAAATTTTACAGTAGCAAAAACTTGTTTTAATAGGTTAAACGGAAAGAGAATTTCGAGACGAAACTCTAGGCGCTTGAATCGCCCGATTTCGATAAACGAGCTAAAAGATAAACTAAAACGAAAAACAGATCAGAAATCGCGATCTGGGAAATCGCGGAAAATCCGACGAAAAAGAAAACTGACGAACAGTCAAACGAACGGACGTTCGTTAACTGCGGCTAACCGGTGAACACGTTCGTTAAAACGAACGGATCGGTGAACGTTCACTAACTAACTAAACCGAAAAAATAAACCAATCTAATAAAAAAACCTAGGGTTTCAAAAAAATAAATAAACCGAGGCGGTTTTAAAAAAACCGGACGGTCGGCGGCGGCTGCGGCTACCTCGTCGGGCAACTCCGGCGGGGCTCGGGACGGGCTCCGGCGGGGCTCTGCGGGTGCGGCGAGGGGCGGCGGGGCTCGGGGAGGCGGCGGGCGACGGCGTCGGGGCTTCTCGAGGCGGCGGCGATGGGCGGCTCCGGCGCGGCTCCTCCGGGCGGCGTCGGGTGCGGGGCGGGGTCGGGATGAGGTGAGGAGAGGGCGGCGGGGCTGGGGTACTTAAGGAGGGGGGTGCCGTGGGGGAGGGGGCAAGGCGGCGGCGGCATCCCCGACCGGGACTCGGGCGGCGGCGGGAGCTAGGTCTCCGGGAGGGAGACGGCTCGGGCGATGGGCTGGGCCGTCGGCTGGGCTTCGGCCCAGTCGGCGCGCTCGGGATTTTTTTTAAATAATTTCGTCGAACCTAAGAAAAATCGTAGAAAAATAAATAAAAATCCAAAAATGCCACAACAAATTTTCGCCGTCTAATTAAAATAATTAGAACGAGATGAACATTTTCTTGGCCCGAAAATGCAGTTTTGAAAACGTGCAATTTTTCTAATGCAAATAAAATTGTAAATAAAATCCGAATAAAATCAAATATTTGATTTTAATATTTTTCCTCCAATATTTCAATTATTTTGGAGAAGTCATATTTTCTCCTCTCATTTATTTTAATACGAAATATTTTTCGGAGAGAAAAATAATTAAAACCAAAATCCTCGTTTCATTATTTGATAAAAATCAAATATGAAAACCGCGAAAAATTCCCCAACTCTCTCCGAGGGTCCTTGAGTTGCTTAGGATTTTCAAGGATTTTGCCAAAATGCTATAAAATATGCTATGCAATGATGATCTAATGTATAAAATTCCAAATTGAAAATTTGGGATGTTACACACTTTCTCTGAAAAGCCGTCCACCTATCACGGTGAAGGCTTTGGATCGACGGACAATCTGACGGGCCTCATCTTCGTCTTCTGGAAGTTCTTTCCTGAGCAGATATGCAATATATGGCACCGTCCAATCGGGGATGACAACCAAAACTTCCATGATCAGGTCGACCACGGCTAGAATCTCGACTTTAGTCGGATCTGTAGAACTTTTTGGTTGCGGGGGCTCTTCTGTGAAAGGATCCCCTTGAACTGACGGTGTGTGAAGATGTTCTAGGAACACATTGCTGGGAATGGGCTCCTGCTTAGAACCTATCTTCGCCAAGTCATCAGCTGCTTGATTCTTCAGTCGGGGTATATGGTGGAGCTCTAACCCCTCAAACTTCTTTTCTAACTTTCTCACCGTATTGCAGTAGCCAGTCATGGCTGGACTCCTGATGTCCCACTCCTTCATCACCTGATTGACCACTAAATCTGAGTCGCCGTAAACCATTAGGCGACGGACGCTGAGTGAAATGGCCATACGCAACCCATACAGAAGTGCCTCATACTCAGCTTCATTGTTGGATGAATCAAAGTGAATCTGGAGAACGTAACTGAGCTTGTCACCTCGGGGGGATACCGGTACTACCCCAGCACCAGAACCATTCAGCATCTTGATCCATCAAAGAACATAGTCCAATGCTCCGAGTGAATCTGAGTCGGTTGTTGCTGCTCAACCCACTCGGCGAGGAAATCTGCTATTGCTTGCGACTTGATTGCTTTCTTTGCCTCAAACTTGATATCCAATGGAAGGAGTTCAATCGCCCATTTTGCCACTCGACTAGTTGCATCTCTGTTGTACAGAATTTCTGACAATGGAGCATCGCTGACGACTGTAATCGAATGATCTAAGAGGTAATGTGCAACCTTCTTCGTGGTCAAGTATATTCCATAAACAAGCTTCTGATAATGCGGATATCTCTGCTTGGATGGAGTCAAGACTTCAGAAATATAGTACACTGGGCGCTGAACCTTGTAGGCTTTACCTTCTTCTTCCCGCTCGACCGTGAGTACTGTACTGACAACTTGTCCAGTGGCTGCAATATAAAGAAGTAAAGGCTCTTTGCTGATTGGAGCAGCGAGCACCGGCTGGGTGAAAAGCAGGGTTTTGAGCTCTGCAAACGCTGCATCAGCTTCAGGAGTCCACTTGAACTTATCAGATTTCTTCATCAGTCGGTAAAGAGGCAATGCCTTTTCACCGAGACGAGAGATGAATCGACTCAATGCGGCCAAACAACCAGTGAGCTTCTGAACGTCATGCACACGCACAGGGCGCTTCATTCGAAGGATTGCACCAACTTTCTCTGGGTTTGCGTCAATCCCTTGTTCGGAAACGGGGAAACCGGGTAACTTTCCACCAGGGACTCCGAATGTGCACTTCGACGGATTAAGCTTGATATCATATGGTTGGCAAAGGTTTCAGCGAGGTCAGTCAACAGGTCAGAACCTTTGCGTGACTTAACCACGATGTCGTCCATATATGCTGAAGGAAATATGCCCTAGAGGCAATAATAAAGTATTATATATTTCCTTATATCATGATAAATGTTTATTATTCATACTAGAATTGTATTAACCGGAAACATAATACATGTGTGAATACATAGACAAACAGAGTGTCACTAGTATGCCTCTACTTGACTAGCTCGTTAATCAAAGATGGTTGTGTTTCCTAGCCATAGACATGAGTTGTCATTTTATTAACGGGATCACCTCATTAGGAGAATGACGTGGTTGACATGACCCATTACGTTAGCTTAGCACCCGATCGTTTAGTATGTTGCTATTGCTTTCTTCATGACTTATACATGTTCCTATGACTATGAGATTATGCAACTCCCGTTTACCGGAGGAACACTTTGTGTGCTACCAAACGTCACAACGTAACTGGGTGATTATAAAGGTGCTCTATAGGTGTCTCCAAAGGTACTTGTTGGGTTGGCGTATTTCGAGATTAGGATTTGTCACTCCGATTGTCGGAGAGGTATCTCTGGGCCCACTCGGTAATGCACATCACTATAAGCCTTGCAAGCATTGTGACTAATGAGTTAGTTGCAGGATGATGTATTACGGAACGAGTAAAGAGACTTGCCGGTAACGAGATTGAACTAGGTATCGAGATACCGACGATCGAATCTCGGGCAAGTAACATACCGATGACAAAGGGAACAATGTATGTTGTTATGCGGTCTGACCGATAAAGATCTTCGTAGAATATGTGGGAGCCAATATGGACATCCAGGTCCCGCTATTGGTTATTGACCGGAGAGGTGTCTCGGTCATGTCTACATAGTTCTCGAACCCAAAGGGTCCGCACGCTTAAAGTTACGATGACAGTTATATTATGAGTTTATATGTTTTGATGTACCGAAGGTTTTTCGGAGTCCCGGATGTGATCACGGACATGACGAGGAGTCTCGAAATGGTCGAGACGTAAAGATTGATATATTGGACGACTATATTCGGACACCGGAAGCGTTCCGGAGAAGTTTCGGATTAAACCGGAGTGCCGGAGGGTTACCAGAACCCCCCGGGGAAGTATTGGGCCTTGGTGGGCCTTGAGGGGAGAGAGAGGGCAGCAGCCAGGAGGTGGCGCGCCCCCTCCCAAGGGGAGTCCTAGTTGGACTAGGAGAGGGGGGCGCAGCCCCCTTTCCCTCTCCCTCTCCCTCTCTTTCCTTCCCCCCCCCCTTCTTTCCTAGTAGGACTAGGAAACGGGAGTCCTACTCCTACTAGGAGGAGGACTCCCCCTCTCTCCTTGGCGCGCCTAAGGGCAGACGGCCTCCCCCTTGCTCCTTTATATACGGGGGCAGGGGGCACCTAAGGACACACTTGATATATGATATTTTAGCCGTGTGCGGTGCCCCCCTCCACCAGATTACACCTCGATAATACCGTCGCGGAGCTTAGGCGAAGCCCTGCGTCAGTGGAACATCATCATCGTCACCACGCCGTCGTGCTGACGAAACTCTCCCTCAACACTCGGCTGGATCGGAGTTCGAGGGACATCATCGAGCTGAACGTGTCGGAGGTGTCGTACGTTCGGTACTTGATCGGTCGGATCGCGAAGACGTACGACTACATCAACCGCGTTGTGATAACGCTTCCGCTGTCGGTCTACGAGGGTACGTGGCCATCACTCTCCCCTCTTGTTGCTATGCATCACCATGATCTTGCGTGTGCGTAGGAACTTTTTTGAAATTACTACGTTCCCCAACAGTGGCATCCGAGCCTGGTTTTATGCGTTGATGCTATGCACGAGTAGAACACAAGTGAGTTGTGGGCGATATAAGTCATACTGCTTACCAGCATTTCATACTTTGGTTCAGCGGTATTGTGAGATGAAGCGGCCCGGACCGACATTACGCGTACGCTTACGCGAGACTGGTTTCACCGTTGCGAGCACTCGTTGCTTAATGGTGACCGGCGGATGTCTGTCTCTCTCACTTTAGTTGAACCGAGTGTAGCTACGCCCGGTCCTTGCGAAGGTTAAAACAGCACCAACTTGACAAACTATCATTGTGGTTTTGATGCGTAGGTAAGAACGGTTCTTGCTAAGCCCGTAGCAGCCACGTAAAACTTGCAACAACAAAGTAGAGGACGTCTAACTTGTTTTTGCAGGGCATGTTGTGATGTGATATGGTCAAGACATGATGTGATATAATTTGTTGTATGAGATGATCATGTTTTGTAACCGAGTTATCGGCAACTGGCAGGAGCCATATGGTTGTCGCTTTATTGTATGAGATGCAATCACCATGTAATAGTTTTACTTTATCACTAAGTGGTAGCGATAGTCGTAAAAGCAATTAGTTGGAGAGACGACAACGATACTACGATGGAGATCAAGGTGTCGCGCCGGTGACAATGGTGATCATGATGGTGCTTCGGAGATGGAGATCACAAGCACGGTGCTTCGGAGATGGAGATCACAAGCACAAGATGATGATGGCCATATCATATCACTTATATTGATTGCATGTGATGTTAATCCTTTATTCATCTTATCTTGCTTTGATTGACGGTAGCATTATAAGATGATCTCTCACTAAAATTTCAAGATAAAAGTGTGCTCCCTGAGTATGCACCGTTGCGAAAGTTCTTCGTGCTGAGACTGCTGGGGAACGTAGCAGAAATTCAAAATTTTCTACGCATCACCAAGATCAATCTATGGAGTAATCTAGCAACAAGGGGAAGGGGAGTGCATCTACATACCCTTGTAGATCGCGATGCGGAAGCGTTGCAAGAACGCGGATGAGGGAGTCGTACTCGTAGCGATTCAGATCGCGGTTGATTCCGATCTAAGCACCGAAGAACGGTGTCTCCGCGTTCAACACACGTGCAGCCCGGTGACGTCTCCCACGTCTTGATCCAGCAAGGAGAGAGGGAGAGGTTGGGGAAGACTCCATCCAACAGCAGCACGACGGTGTGGTGGTGATGGAGGAGCGTGGCAATCCCGCAGGGCTTCGCCAAGCACCACGGGAGAGGAGGAGGAGGGAGAGGGGTAGGGCTGCGCCGAAAGAGAGACGTTCTCGTGTGTATGGCAGCCCCAAAACCCCAATATATATAGGGGAGGGGGAGGGCTGCGCCCCCATCTAGGGTTCTTCCCCCAAGGGGTGCGGCCAGCCCTAGATGGGGCTTGGGGGGCGGCCAAGGGGGGTGAGAGAGGGGGGCGCCCCACTAGATGGGCCTTAGGCCCATCTGAGCCTAGGGTTTCCCCCTTCCCCCCTTTCCTGCGCCCTGGGCCTCTTGTGGGGGGGTGCACCAGCCCATGTGGGGCTGGTCCCCTCCCACACTTGGCCCATGCAGCCCTCTGGGGCCGGTGGACCCCCGGGACCCTCCCGGTGGTCCTGGTACATTACCGATAGCACCTGAAACTTTTCCGGTGACCAAAACAGGACTTCCCATATATAAATCTTTACCTCCGGACCATTCCGGAACTCCTCGTGACGTCCGGGATCTCATCCGGGACTCCGAACAACATTCGGTAACCACATACAAACTTCCTTTATAACCCTAGCGTCATCGAACCTTAAGTGTGTAGACCCTACGGGTTCGGGAACCATGCAGACATGACCGAGACGTTCTCCGGTCAATAACCAACAGCGGGATCTGGATACCCATGTTGGCTCCCACATGTTCCACGATGATCTCATCGGATGAACCACGATGTCGGGGATTCAATCAATCCCGTATTCAATTCCCTTTGTCTATCGGTATGTTACTTGCCCGAGATTCGATCGTCGGTATCCCTATACCTTGTTCAATCTCGTTACCGGCAAGTCTCTTTACTCGTTCCGTAACTCACATCATCCCGTGATCAACTCCTTGGTCACATTGTGCACATTATGATGATGTCCTACCGAGTGGGCCCAGAGATACCTCTCCGTTTACACGGAGTGACAAATCCCAGTCTCGATTCGTGCCAACCCAACAGACACTTTCGGAGATACCTGTAGTGCACCTTTATAGCCACCCAGTTACGTTGTGACGTTTGGTACACCCAAAGCATTCCTACGGTATCCGGGAGTTGCACAATCTCATGGTCTAAGGAAATGATACTTGACATTAGAAAAGCTCTGAGCAAACGAACTACACGATCTTGTGCTAGGCTTAGGATTGGGTCTTGTCCATCACATCATTCTCCTAATGATGTGATCCCGTTATCAACGACATCCAATGTCCATGGTCAGGAAACCGTAACCATCTATTGATCAACGAGCTAGTCAACTAGAGGCTTACTAGGGACATGGTGTTGTCTATGTATCCACACATGTATCTGAGTTTCCTATCAATACAATTCTAGCATGGATAATAAACGATTATCATGAACAAGGAAATATAATAATAACCTATTTATTATTGCCTCTAGGGCATATTTCCAACAGTCTCCCACTTGCACTAGAGTCAATAATCTAGTCCACATCACCATGTGATTAACACTCATAGGTCACATCACCATGTGACCAACATCCAAAGAGTTTACTAGAGTCAACAATCTAGTTCACATCACTATGTGATTAACACTCAATGAGTTCTGGTTTGATCATGTTATGCTTGTGAGAGAGGTTATTAGTCAACGGGTCTGAACCTTTCAGATCCGTGTGTGCTTTACGAATATCTATGTCATCTTGTGGATGCTACCACGCGCTATTTGGAGCCATTTCAAATAATTGCTCTACTATACGAATCCGGTTTACTACTCAGAGTCATCCGGATTAGTGTCAAAGTTCGCATCGACGTAACCCTTTACGACGAACTCCTTTTCACCTCCATAATCGAGAAAATTCCTTAGTCCACTAGATACTAAGGATAAGTTCGACCGCTGTCATGTGATCCATTCCCGGATCACTATTGTACCCCTTGACCAACTCATGGCAAGGCACACTTCATGTGCGGTACACAGCATAGCATACTGTAGAGCCTACGTCTAAAGCATAGGGGACGACCTTCGTCCTTTCTCTCTCTTCTGCTGTGGTCAGGTCTTGAGTCTTACTCAATACTCACACCTTGTAACACAGCCAAGAACTCCTTCTTTGCTGATCTATTTTGAACTCTTTCAAAATCATGTCAAGGTGTGCGTTCTTTGAAAGTATCATCAGGCGTCTTGATCTATCTCTATAGATCTTGATGCCCAATATGTAAGCAGCTTTATCCAGGTCTTCCTTTGAAAAACTCCTTTCAAACAACCCTTTATGCTTTCCAGAAATTTTACATCATTTCGGATCAACAATATGTCATTCACATATACTTATCAGAAATGTTGTAGCGCTCCCACTCACTTTATTGTAAATACAAGTTTCTAACAAACTTTGTATAAACCCAAAAACTTTGATCACTCCATCAAAGCGTATATTCTGACTCCGAGATGCTTGCTCTAGTCCATGGAAGGATCGCTGGAGCTAGCATACCTTTTAGCATCCTTAGGATCGACAAAACCTTTCTGATTGTATCACATACAACCTTTCCTTACGAAAACTGGTAAGGAAACTTGTTTTGACATCCATCTGCCAGATTTCATAAATGCAGCTAATGCTAACATGATTCCGACGGACTTAAGCATCGCTACGGATGAGAAAATCTCATCGTAGTCAACTCCTTGAACTTGTGGAAATACTCTTTGCCACAAGTCGAGCTTCATAGACGGTAACATTACCGTCCACGTCCGTCTTCTTCTCAAAGATCCATTTATCTCGGATTTCATGGCTTCTAACCATTTGTCGGAATATGGGCCCACCATCGCTTCTCCATAGCTCGTAGGTTCAGTATTGTCCAACAACATGATATCTCAGACAGGATCACGTACCACTCTGAAGTAGCACGCATCCTCGTCGTCCTACGAGGTTTGGTAGTGACTTGATCCGAAGTTTCATGATCACTATCATAAGCTTCCACTTCAATTGGTGTAGGTGCCACAGGAACAACTTCCTGTGCCCTGCTACACACTAGTTGAAGTGACGGTTCAATAACCTTATCAAGTCTCCACCATCCTCCCACTCAATTCTTTCGAGAGAAACTTTTCCTCGAGAAAGGACCTGTTTCTAGAAGCAATTACTTTTGCTTCCAGATCTGAAATAGGAGGTATACCCAACTGTTTTGGGTATTCTATGAAGATGCATTTATCCGCTTTGGGTTCGAGCTTATCAGCCTGAAACTTTTTCACATAAGCATCGCAGCCCCAAACTTTTAAGAAACGACAACTTAGGTTTCTCTAAACGGTGTCGTCTCAACGGAATTGCGTGGTGCCCCTTTTAAAGTGAATGCGGTTGTCTCTAATGCCTAACCCATAAACGATAGTGGTAATTCGATAAGAGACATCATGGTATGCACCATATCCAATAGGGTGCAGTTATGATGTTCGGACACACCATCACACTATGGTGTTCCAGGCGGTATTAATTGTGAAACACTTTCCACAATGTCTTAATTGTGTGCCAAACTCGTAACTCAGATACTCATCTCTATGATCATATCACAGACATTTTATCCTCTTGTCACGACGATCTTCAACTTCACTCTGAAATTACTTGAACCTTTCAATAATTCAGACTTGTGTTTCATCAAGTAAATACACTCAGCATCTACTCAAATCATCTGTGAAGTAAGAACATAACGATATCCACTGCATGCCTCAGCACTCATTGGACTGCATACATCAAAATGTATTACTTCCAATAAGTTGCTCTCTTGTTCCATCTTACTGAAAACGAGGCCTTTCAGTCATCTTGCCCATGTGGTATGATTTGCATGTCTCAAGTGATTCAAAATCAAGTGAGTCCAAACGATCCATCTGCATGGAGTTTCTTCATGCATATATACCAATAGACATGGTTCGCATGTCTCAATCTTTTCAAAAACGAGTGAGTCCAAAGATCCATCTACATGGAGCTTCTTCATGCGTTCTATACCAATATGACTCAAATGGCAGTGCCACAAGTATGTGGTACTATCATTACTATTTATCTTTGGCATGAACATGTGTATCACTACGATCGAGATTCATTTTAGGTGCAAGACCATTGAAGGTATTATTCAAATAAACAGAGTAACCATTATTCTCCTTAAATGAATAACCGTATTGCGATAAACATAATCCAATCATGCTCAACGCAAACACCAAATCTCGATGGTAGAGGGAGCATGCGATGCTTGATCACATCAACCTTGGAAACACTTCCAACACATATCGTCATCTCACCTTTAGCTAGTCTCCGTTTATTCCGCAGCTTTTATTTCGAGTTACTAACACTTAGCAACCGAACCGGTATCTAATACCCTGGTGCTGCTAGGAGTACTAGTAAAGTACACATTCATATAATGTATATCCAATATACTTCTGTCGACCTTGCCTGCCTTCTCATCTACCAAGTATCTAGGGTAGTACTGCTTCAGTGACCGTTCCCCTCATTACAGAAGCACTTAGTCTCGGGTTTGGGTTCAACCTTGGGATTCTTCACTAGAGCAGCAAATGACTTGCTGTTTCATGAAGTATCCCTTTTGCCCTTGCCCTTCTAGAAACTAGTGGTTTTACTAACCATCAACAATTGATGCTCCTTCTTGATTTCTACTTTCGCGGTGTCAAACATCGCGAATAGCTCAAGGATCATCATACTATCCCTGATATGTTATAGTTCATCACGAAGCTCTACTAGCTTGGTGGCAGTGACTATGGAGAACCATCACTATCTCATCTGGAAGATTAACTCCCACTCGATTCAAGCGATTGTGGTACTCAGACAATCTGAGCACATGCTCAACGATTGAGCTTTTCTCCCTTAGTTTGCAGGCTTAAGAAACTTGTCAGAGGTCTCATACCTCTTGACGTGGGCACTAGTCTGAAATCCCAATTTCAGTCTTCGGAACATCTCATATGTTCTGCGACGTTTCAAAAACGTCTTTGGTGCCACAATTCTAAACCGTTAGCATTACGCACTGAACTATCACGTAGTCATCAAAACGTGTATGTCAGATGTTTCGCAACATCTACAGACGACGCTGAGGTTCAGCACACCGAGCGGTGCATTAAGGACATAAGCCTTCTGTGCAGCAATGAGGACAATCCTCAGTTTACGGACCCAGTCCGCATAATTGCTACTACCAACTTTCAACTAAATTTTCTCTAGGAACATATCTTAAACAGTAGAACTAAAGCGTATGACATAATTTGCAAAGACCTTTTGACTATGTTCATGATAATGAAGTTCATCTGATTAATGAACTCCCACTCAGATAGACATCCCTCTAGTCATCTAAGTGATACATGATCCGAGTCAAACTAGGCCGTGTCCGATCATCACGTGAGACGGACTAGTCATCATCGGTGAACATCTCCATGTTGATCGTATCTACTATACGACTCATGTTCGACCTTTCGGTCTCTTGTGTTCCGAGGCCATGTCTGTACATGCTAGGCTCGTCAAGTCAACCTAAGTGTTTCGCATGTGTTCCGAGGCCATGTCTGTACATGCTAGGCTCGTCAACACCCGTTGTATTCGAACGTTAGAATCTATCACACCCGATCATCACGTGGTGCTTCGAAACAACGAACCTTCGCAACGGTGCACAGTTAGGGGGAACACGTCTCTTGAAATTTTAGTGAGGGATCATCTTACTTACTACCGTCGTTCTAAGCAAATAAGATGCATAACATGATAAACATCACATGCAATCAAATAGTGACATGATATGGCCAATATCATTTTGCTCCTTTGATCTCCATCTTCGGGGCACCATGATCATCTTTGTCACCGGCATGACACCATGATCTCCATCATCATGATCTCCATCATTGTGTCTTCATGAAGTTGTCACGCCAACGATTACTTCTACTTCTATGGCTAACGCGCTTAGCAATAAAGTAAAGTAATTTACATGGCGTTATTCAATGACACGCAGGTCATACAAAAATAAAGACAACTCCTATGGCTCCTGCCGGTTGTCATACTCATCGACATGCAAGTCGTGATTCCTATTACAAGAATATGATCAATCTCATACATCACATATATCATTCATCACATCTTCTGGCCATATCACATCACATAGCACATGCTGCAAAAACAAGTTAGACGTCCTCTAATTGTTGTTGCAAGTTTTTACGTGGCTTGTATAGGTTTCTAGCAAGAACGTTTCTTACCTACGTAAAACCACAACGTGATATGCCAATTTCTATTTACCCTTCATAAGGACCCTTTTCATCGAATCCGTTCCGACTAAAGTGGGAGAGACAGACACCCGCTAGCCACCTTATGCAACTAGTGCATGTCAGTCGGTGGAACCTGTCTCACGTAAGCGTACGTGTAAGGTCGGTCCGGGCCGCTTCATCCCACAATGCCGCCGAAACAAGATAAGACTAGTAGCGGCAAGAAGAATTGGCAACATCTACGCCCACAACTACTTTGTGTTCTACTCGTGCATAGAAACTACGCATAGACCTAGCTCATGATGCCACTGTTGGGGAACGTAGCAGAAATTCAAAATTTTCTACGCATCACCAAGATCAATCTATGGAGTAATCTAGCAACGAGGGGAAGGGGAGTGCATCTACATACCCTTGTAGATCGCGATGCGGAAGCGTTGCAAGAACGCGGATGAGGGAGTCGTACTCGTAGCGATTCAGATCGCGGTTGATTCCGATCTAAGCACCGAAGAACGGTGCCTCCGCGTTCAACACACGTGCAGCCCGGTGACGTCCCACGCCTTGATCCAGCAAGGAGAGAGGGAGAGGTTGGGGAAGACTCCATCCAGCAGCAACACGACGGCGTGGTGGTGATGGAGGAGCGTGGCAATCCCGCAGGGCTTTGCCAAGCACCGCGGGAGAGGAGGAGGAGGGAGAGGGGTAGGGCTGCGCCGAAAGAGAGACGTTCTCGTGTGTATGGCAGCCCCAAAACCCCAATATATATAGGGGAGGGGGAGGGCTGCCGCCCCATCTAGGGTACCCCCCCCCCCAAGGGGTGCGGACAGCCCTAGATGGGGCTTGGGGGGCGGCCAAGCGGGGTGAGAGAGGGGGGCCCCATTAGATGGGCCTTAGGCCCATCTGAGCCTAGGGTTTCCCCCTTCCCCCCTTTCCTGCGCCCTGGGCCTCTTGTGGGGGGCGCACCAGCCCACCTGGGGCTGGTCCCCTCCCACACTTGGCCCATGCAGCCCTCTGGGGCCGGTGGCCCCACCTGGTGGACCCCCGGGACCCTCCCGGTGGTCCCGGTACATTACCGATAGCACCCGAAACTTTTCCGGTGACCAAAACGGGACTTCCCATATATAAATCTTTACCTCCGGACCATTCTGGAACTCCTCGTGACGTCTGGGATCTCATCCGGGACTCCGAACAACATTCGGTAACCACGTACAACTTTCCCTATAACCCTAGCGTCATCGAACCTTAAGTGTGTAGACCCTACGGGTTCGGGAACCATGCAGACATGACCGAGACGTTCTCCGGTCAATAACCAACAGCGGGATCTGGATACCCATGTTGGCTCCCACATGTTCCACGATGATCTCATCGGATGAACCACGATGTCGGGGATTCAATCAATCCCGTATACAATTCCCTTTGTCTATCGGTATGTTACTTGCCCGAGATTCGATCGTCGGTATCCCTATACCTTGTTCAATCTCGTTACCGGCAAGTCTCTTTACTCGTTCCGTAACTCACATCATCCCGTGATCAACTCCTTGGTCACATTGTGCACATTATGATGATGTCCTACCGAGTGGGCCCAGAGATACCTCTCCGTTTACACGGAGTGACAAATCCCAGTCTCGATTCGTGCCAACCCAACAGACACTTTCGGAGATACCTGTAGTGCACCTTTATAGCCACCCAGTTACGTTGTGACGTTTGGTACACCCAAAGCATTCCTACGGTATCCGGGAGTTGCACAATCTCATGGTCTAAGGAAATGATACTTGACATTAGAAAAGCTCTGAGCAAACGAACTACACGATCTTGTGCTAGGCTTAGGATTGGGTCTTGTCCATCACATCATTCTCCTAATGATGTGATCGCGTTATCAACGACATCCAATGTCCATGGTCAGGAAACCGTAACCATCTATTGATCAACGAGCTAGTCAACTAGAGGCTTACTAGGGACATGGTGTTGTCTATGTATCCACACATGTATCTGAGTTTCCTATCAATACGATTCTAGCATGGATAATAAACGATTATCATGAACAAGGAAATATAATAATAACCTATTTATTATTGCCTCTAGGGCATATTTCCAACAGAGACACCACGTGATGATCGGGTGTGATAGGCTCTACGTTCAAATACAACGGGTGCAAAACAGTTGCACACGCGGAATACTCAGGTTAAACTTGACGAGCCTAGCATATGTAGATATGGCCTCGGAACACAGAGACCGAAAGGTCGAGCGTGAATCATATAGTAGATATGATCAACATAGTGATGTTCGCCATTGAAACTACTCCATCTCACGTGATGATCGGACATGGTTTAGTTGATTTGGATCACGTAATCACTTAGATGATTAGAGGGATATCTATCTAAGTGGGAGTTCTTAAGTAATATGATTAATTGAACTTGAATTTATCATGAACTTAGTCCTGATAGTATTTTTGCAAATTATGTTGTAGATCAATAGCTCGCGTTTTTGCTTCCCTGTGTTTATTTTAGATATGATTCCTAGAGAAAATTATGTTGAAAGATGTTAGTAGCAAAGATGCGGATTGGATCTGTGATCTGAGGATTATCCTCATTACTGCATAGAAGAATTATGTCCTTGATGCACCGCTAGGTGACAGGCCTATTGCAGGAGCAGATGCAGACGTTATGAACGTTTGGCTAGCTCAATATGATGACTACTTGATAGTTTAGTGCACCATGCTTAAACGGCTTAGAATCGGGACTTCAAAGACGTTTTGAACGTCATGGACCATATGAGATGTTCCAGGAGTTGAAGTTAATATTTCAAGCAAATACCCGAGTTGAGAGATATGAAGTCTCCAACAAGTTCTATAGCTAAAAGATGGAGGAGAATCGCTCAACTAGTGAGCATGTGCTCAGATTGTCTGGGTACTACAATCGCTTGAATCAAGTGGGAGTTAATCTTCCAGATAAAATAGTGATTGACAGAATTCTCTAGTCACCATCACCAAGTTAGTAGAACTTCGTGATGAACTATAGTATGCAAGGGATGACGAAAGTAATTCCCGAGCTCTTCGTGATGCTGAAATCGACGAAGGTAGAAATCAAGAAAAACATCAAGTGTTGATGGTTGACGAGACCACTAGTTTCAATAAAAGGGCAAAGGGAAGAAGGGGAACTTCAAGAAGAACGGCAAGCAAGTTGCTACTCAAGTGAAGAAGCCCAAGTCTGTACCTAAGCCTGAGACTAAGTGCTTCTACTGCAAAGGGATTGGTCACTGGAAGCGGAACTACCCCAAGTATTTGGTGGATAAGAAGGATGGCAAAGTGAACAAAAGTATATTGGATATACATGTTATTGATGTGTACTTTACTAGTGTTTATAGCAACCCCTCGGCATTTGATACTGGTTCAGTTGCTAAGAGTAGTAACTCGAAACGGGAGTTGCAGAATAAACAGAGACTAGTAAAAGGCGAGGTGACGATGTGTGTTGGAAGTAGTTCCAAGATTGATATGATCATCATCGCACACTCCCTATACTTTCGGGATTAGTGTTGAAACTAAATAAGTGTTATTTGGTGTTTGCGTTGAGCATGAATATGATTTGATCATGTTTGTTGCAATACGTTTATTCATTTAAATTAGAGAATAATTGTTGTTCTGTTTACATGAATAAAACCTTCTATGGTCATACACCCAATAAAATGGTTTGTTGGATCTCGATCGTAGTGATACACATATTCATAATAATGAAGCCAAAAGATGCAAAGTTAATAATGATAGTGCAACTTATTTGTGGCACTGCCGTTTGGGTCATATCGGTGTAGAACGCATGAAGAAACTCCATACTGATGGAATTTTGGAATCACTTGATTTTGAATCACTTGGTACTTGCGAACCGTGCCTTATGGGCAAGATGACCAAAACACCGTTCTCCGGAACTATGGAGCGAGCAACAGATTTGTTGGAAATCATACATACAGATGTATGTGGTCCGATGAATATTGAGGCTCGTGGCGGATATTGTTATTTTCTCACCTTCACAGATGATTTGAGCAGATATGGGTATATCTACTTAATGAAACATAAGTCTGAAACATTTGAAAAGTTCAAAGAATTTCAGAGTGAAGTTGAAAATCATCGTAACAAGAAAATAAAATTCCTACGATCTGACCGTGGAGGAGAATATTTGAGTTACGAGTTTGACCTACATTTGAAATAATGCGGAATAGTTTCGCAACTCACGCCACCCGGAACACCACAGCGTAATGGTGTGTCCGAACGTCGTAATCGTACTTTACTGGATATAGTGCAATCTATGATGTCTCTTACCAATTTACCACTATCGTTTTGGGGTTATGCATTAGAGGCAGCTACATTCACGTTAAATAGGGCACCATCAAAATCCGTTGAGACGACGCCTTATGAACTGTGGTTTGGCAAGAAACCAAAGTTGTCGTTTCTTAAAGTTTGGGGTTGCGATGCTTATGTGAAAAAGTTTCATCCTGATAAGCTCAAACCCAAATCGGAGAAATGTGTCTTCATAGGATACCCAAAGGAGACAGTTGGGTACACCTTCTATCACAGATCCAAAGGCAAGACATTCGTTGCTTAGTATGGATCCTTTCTAGAGAAGGAGTTTCTCTCGAAAGAAGTGAGTGGGAGGAAAGTAGAACTTGATGAGGTAACTGTACCTGCTCCCTTATTGGAAAGTAGTTCATCACAGAAATCTGTTCCTGTGACTCCTACACCAATTAGTGAGGAAGTTAATGATGATGATCATGAAACTTCAGATCAAGTTGTTACTAAACCTCGTAGGTCAACCAGAGTAAGATCCGCACCAGAGTGGTACGGCAATCCTGTTTTGGAGGTCATGTTACTAGACCGTGATGAACCTACGAACTATGAAGAAGCGATGGTGAGCCCAGATTCCGCAAAATGGCTTGAAGCCATGAAATCCGAGATGGGATCCATGTATGAGAACAAAGTATGGACTTTGGTTGACTTTGCCCGATGGTCGGCAAGCCATTGAAAATAAATGGATCTTCAAGAAGAAGACTGACGCTGATGGTAATGGTACTGTCTATAAAGCTCGACTTGTTGCGAAAGGTTTTCGACAAGTTCAAGGGATTGACTACGATGAGACCTTCTCACCCGTAGCGATGCTTAAGTCTGTCCGAATCATGTTAGCAATTGCCGCATTTTATGATTATGAAATTTGGCAAATGGATGTCAAAACTGCATTCCTGAATGGATTTCTGGAAGAAGAGTTGTATATGATGCAACCGGAAGGTTTTGTCTATCCAAAGGGAGCTAACAAAGTGTGCAAGCTCCGGCGATCCATTTATGGACTGGTGCAAGCCTCTCGGAGTTGGAATAAACGCTTTGATAGTGTGATCAAAGCATTTGGTTTTATACAGACTTTTGGAGAAGCCTGTATTTACAAGAAAGTGAGTGGGAGCACTACAGCATTTCTGATAAGTATATGTGAATGACATATTTTTTATCGGAAATAATGTAGAATTATTCTGCAAAGCATAAAGGAGTGTTTGAAAGGAGTTTTTCAAAGATAGACCTCGGTGAAGCTGCTTACATATTGAGCATCAAGATCTATAGAGATAGATGAAGATGCTTGATAAGTTTTTCAATGAGTACATACCTTAACAAGATTTTGAAGTAGTTCAAAATAGAACAGTCAAAGAAAGAGTTCTTGCCTGTGTTACAAGGTGTGAAATTGAGTAAAGACTCAAAGCCCGACCACGGCAAAAGATAGAAAGAGAATGAAAGTCATTCCCTATGCCTTGGCCATAGGTTCTATAAAGTATGACATGCTGTGTACCAGATCTATTGTATACCCTACACTGATTTTGGCAAGGGAGTACAATAGTGATCTAGGAGTAGATCACTGGACAGCGGTCAAAATTATCCTTAGTGGAATAAGGACATGTTTCTCGATTATGGAAGTGACAAAAGGTTCGTCGTAAAGGGTTACATCGATGCAAGTTTTGACACTAATCTAGATGACTCTAAAGTCTCGGTCTAGATACATATTGAAAGTGGGAGCAATTAGCTAGAGTAGCTCCCTGCAGAGCATTGTAGACATAGAAATTTGCAAAATACTTACGGATCTGAATGTGACAGACCCGTTGACTAAAATTATCTCACAATCAAAACATGATCACACCTTAGTACTCTTTGGGTGTTAATCACATAGCGATGTGAACAAGATTATTGACTCTAGTAAACCCTTTGAGTGTTGGTCACATAGAGATGTGAACTATGGGTGTTAATCACATGGTGATATGAATTGTTGATGTTAAATCACATGGCGATGTGAACTAGATTATTGACTCTAGTGCAAGTGGGAGACTGAAGGAAATATGCCCTAGAGGCAATAATAAAGTATTATATATTTCCTTATATCATGATAAATGTTTATTATTCATACTAGAATTGTATTAACCGGAAACATAATACATGTGTGAATACATAGACAAACAGAGTGTCACTAGTATGCCTCTACTTGACTAGCTCGTTAATCAAAGATGGTTGTGTTTCCTAGCCATAGACATGAGTTGTCATTTGATTAACGGGATCACCTCATTAGGAGAATGACGTGATTGACATGACCCATTACGTTAGCTTAGCACCCGATCGTTTAGTATGTTGCTATTGCTTTCTTCATGACTTATACATGTTCCTATGACTATGAGATTATGCAACTCCCGTTTACCGGAGGAACACTTTGTGTGCTACCAAACGTCACAACGTAACTGGGTGATTATAAAGGTGCTCTACAGGTGTCTCCAAAGGTACTTGTTGGGTTGGCGTATTTCGAGATTAGGATTTGTCACTCCGATTGTCGGAGAGGTATCTCTGGGCCCACTCGGTAATGCACATCACTATAAGCCTTGCAAGCATTGTGACTAATGAGTTAGTTGCGGGATGATGTATTACGGAACGAGTAAAGAGACTTGCCGGTAACGAGATTGAACTAGGTATCGAGATACCGACGATCGAATCTCGGGCAAGTAACATACCGATGACAAAGGGAACAACGTATGTTGTTATGCGGTCTGACCGATAAAGATCTTTGTAGAATATGTGGGAGCCAATATGGACATCCAGGTCCCGCTATTGGTTATTGACCGGAGAGGTGTCTCGGTCATGTCTACATAATTCTCGAACCCAAAGGGTCCGCACGCTTAAGTTACGATGACAATTATATTATGAGTTTATATGTTTTGATGTACCAAAGGTTGTTCAGAGTCCCGGATGTGATCACGGACATGACGAGGAGTCTCGAAATGGTCGAGACGTAAAGATTGATATATTGGACGACTATATTCGGACACCGGAAGCGTTCCGGAGAAGTTTCGGATTAAACCGGAGTGCCGAGGGTTACCGGAACCCCCCCCCCCCCCCGGGAAGTATTGGGCCTTGGTGGGCCTTGAGGGGAGATAGAGGGCAGCAGCCAGGAGGTGGCGTGCCCCCTCCCAAGGGGAGTCCTAGTTGGACTAGGAGAGGGGGGCGCAGCCCCCTTTCCCTCTCCCTCTCCCTCTCTTTCCTCCCCCCCTTCTTTCCTAGTAGGACTAGGAAAGGGGAGTCCTACTCCTACTAGGAGGAGGACTCCCCCTCTCTCCTTGGCGCGCCTAAGGGCTGCCGGCCTCCCCCTTGCTCCTTTATATACGGGGGCAGGGGGGCACCTAAGGACACACTTGATATACGATATTTTAGCCGTGTGCGGTGCCCCCCTCCACCAGATTACACCTCGATAATACCGTCGCGGAGCTTAGGCGAAGCCCTGTGTCGGTGGAACATCATCATCGTCACCACACCGTCTTGCTGACGAAACTCTCCCTCAACACTCGGCTGGATCGGAGTTCGAGGGACGTCATCGAGCTGAACGTGTGTAGAACTTCGGAGGTGCCGTACGTTCGGTACTTGATCGGTCGGATCGCGAAGACGTACGACTACATCAACCGCGTTGTGATAACGCTTCCGCTGTCGGTCTACGAGGGTACGTGGACATCACTCTCCCCTCTCGTTGCTATGCATCACCATGATCTTGCGTGTGCGTAGGAAATTTTTTGAAATTACTACGTTCCCCAACATATGCTTCCACATTCTGACTGATTTGAGTGAGCAAGCACTTCTGAATCATCCTCATAAATGTGGCACTAGCATTCTTGAGACCGAATGGCATGGTGACATAGCAAAAGCACCCGAATGGGGTGATAAAAGCTGTTTTTTTTATCAGGTCCATACAGTCGGATCTGATGATATCCGGAATATGCATCCAAAAAAGACAAGCGCTCACACCCCGTAGTTGAGTCGACAATCTGGTCGATGCAAGGGAGAGGGAAATGATCTTTCGGGCAGGCCCGATTTATATGCTTGAAATCAATGCACATACGAAGTGAATCATCCTTCTTGGGGACCATGACAACATTGGCGAGCCACTCGGAGTGGTAAATTTCGCGGATGAACTCAGCTGCCAGAAGCCGGGCCACCTCCTCGCCGATTGCCTTTCTCTTCTCCACGGCGGACCGATGGAGATGCTCTTTAACGGGTTTTGCCTTCGGGTTGACTCGCAAACGGTGCTCAGCCAGTCCCCTGGGTACACTTGGCATGTCAGAAGGTTTCCATGCAAAGATGTCCCAGTTCTCACGGAGGAACTGGATGAGCGCTTCTTCCTATTTGCTGTCGAGCGTCATTGAGATATGAGTCGGAGCAGCATTGGGATCGGTCGGGTGAATGTGAACTGGCTTCGTTTCAACGGATGACTAAAATGCAGATTCTAAAGCAGGCCTTCTTGGTGTGTAACAAATCACTCGGATCTGCATTCTTCTGGTATTCTTGCATTTCAACATTTGTTCATCGGCAATTTTCGAGCCCGTCTGGAGGCCCTCTTCTACTCTCTACCGATTACTAGTAACTGTGATCACGCCTCTGGGACCAGGCATCTTCAGCTTAAGGTACACGTAACACGGTCGAGCCATGAAACGGGCATATGCAGGTCTGCCCATAATAGCATGATAGGCACTTTGAAAATCCACAACTTCAAATGTCAACTTTTCCTTACGGTAATTCTTAGAATCACCGAAAACCACGTCGAGACTTATCTGGCCGAGTGAATCAGCCTTCTTTCCAGGGATGACTCCGTGGAACCTCATGTTGCTCTCACTAAGTTTGGACATCGGAATGCCCATCCCTCTCAGGGTCTCAGCATAGAGAATATTCAAACCACTGCCACCATCCATCAATACTTTGGTCAGTCGAGTGCCTCCAACAACTGGGTCAACTACCAACGCTTGCCGCCCTGGAGTGGCAATGCGTGCTGGGTGATAGGACTGGTCGAATGTGATAGCAGTTTGTGACCACTCCAAATATGTCGTTGTTGCCGGGGCAACCATGTTCACTTCTCTATTTATGACTTTCAGTCGACTTTTGCTCTCGATGTCAGCAAAAATCACTAAGGTGGAATTGAGATTGGGGAAACCATCATCCTCCTCCTTGTCTTCATCCTTATCAGATACCTTCTCTTTCTCACTAGGTTGTTTCTCTCGGAATTGTTGGATAAGGAGTCGACACTATCGAGTGGTATGCTTGGGATAAATCAGATTTCCCTCTTCGTCTTTCTTGGTGTGAATGTGACATGGCAAATCCAACACATCATTCCCTGCTTGATCTTTTACCTTCTTGGGGGTCCAGGGCCCCTTAGGTTTTCCCTTAAATTTTCCTTGGATCACAGCTGCAGTTTCACCAGGACCTGCGGGCTCGGCTTTGCGTTTCTGCTTCCGATTGGAATTACCTCCTCCGGTTTCTTGGCCGACTGGTTTGCTCTTGCCACTGCGGAGTTGGTCTTCTTCTTCTTCGTTAGCGTACCAAGTGGCTATTTCCATCAGTCGCGTCAGAGTCATATCCCCTGTCCGACTGAATTTCAGGTTAAGCTCTCTGTACCGAACGCCCTCCTTGAAGGCGCATACTGCTTGGTGCTGAGACACATTTTCCACTGTGTGATGCAAAGCGGTCCACCTCTGAATGTAATCCCTCAAAGTTTCATTTGGTTTCTGCATGCAATGTTGCAACTCAGCCAGGCCTGTGGGTCATTTGCAAGTGCCCTCAAACATTCTGACGAACACTCGGGCCAACTCTTCCCAACTGAATATACTGCCTGGAGCCAACTGATTCAGCCATGCTCTGGCCGAACCCTCTAACATCAGAGGAAGATGCTTCATTGCCACCTCATCATTACCACCACCGATCTGTACAGCCACTCGGTAATCCTCCAGCCAAGTGTCAGGCTTTGATTCACCAGTAAACTTGCTCACTCCCGTTGCCAACCTGAAGTTGGGGGGAATCTCAGTAGCTCTGATGGATCTGTTGAAACATTCAGGTCCGGAGACATGAACTCTACTGCCAGTCGGACGATCTCTGTCAAGTCCTTCCCTGTGTGCTCTGTTCCTGTCGACCAGACCTTGAACGAGGATTGACCTCGCATCAAACCCCGACTCTCTGGGTCGACTGGGACCCTCCGCTCACCGCCATGCGGGCTCCTGTCATCATATTGCCGGGGCACATACGATCCGCTCCTCGGAGGAGGCGTAGGCACTCGACGGCGGCCATCACGACCGAGTCGGTGATCATACTTCTTGTGATTCCGACCCAAATACTACTCTTGGCGATGCTTGCGTCCCTCACGCCGCCGGGGCGATCTTGGGCTGTGAGCCGACTGAACTATGTCAGCCATCACAGATCTGCTGTGGATCCTATTACAAGACTGAGAAACAGCGGAGTTTTGCTCTCCTGCTGCCCGGAGCAGAGCTCTAATCTGCATCAAACCTCTTCCAGCCTCTGATTGGGACGGCTGAATCGACTCTGCTATACGGGCCGCAGCTGTAAGACTCTGAATCCGAGTGCGGTATACCTGAGGTTCAGGTGGAAACAGTTGTCGTCGTCGATTGGATTCGGGAATCTGCTGCCGAGCGCGCTCGTCGAGTGAATGCTGAAGGTTCTCCAGCCGCGTGTGCTCAGCCAAAGTGGCCAGGCGCGCAGCCTCCAAGGCCCGAGCCTCGGCGGTCTCCCCGACGATGGGAGTGTGGAGGGCCTCCGCGTTGCGGCGGTGCAGCTCCTCCCTCTGCTGCGAAGTGAGGGCTTCGGGATGATATTCCTCATGAACACGCGAAGGATCGCCGCCGCCATCGCCGCCATCGTCACGACGGAAACTATGCGGGTTGTGAGGAGTGTTGACCACCAGGACTTCTGCCACAGGGTCACTGCTGTCACACTCGGACAGGGTCTCGAGTCTCGACAGAGCCATTCAATAGGTCGAACAGCCCGTAAAGAGATTCGTCGGGCTCCATTGCCGCGACTTGAGGGGTGGCTGACTGGCGGGCCACCGCATGCTTCACCCACCGCTGGAGTCGCGATCGACCGAACCGCTTGCAGCGACGAACAGCGCAGAGCGAAGATGCGACGGGAGTCAAACAATACTGGGTCGACGGCTGCCGCAGAAGGACGCCGCGGACACACGTGCGAAAGTGAGTAGCCCCACGAACGGGGAGCGTTTCGACATCGAGGGGGCCTCTTGGAGCCAAGCGGAGTCGTCGGCGACGAAAACGAGCGCGTCGAGACGGATCTCGTGGCCCTCAGCCAATCCACCGCCAGAAACCATGATGATGGGAATCAGAAAAATCGCAACCTCACCGGAAAGTCGCTAAGACACCTGCCCCACGATGGGCGCCAACTGTCGTGGGAGTAAATCTGACGTATGTATGGAGAGGCGAGATCCTAGCTACTGTGAGATTGTACACGCAAGGTTTACGAGTTCGGGCCCTTCGCGGAGGAAGTAACAGCCCTACGTCTCGGTGCCCGGAGGCTTGGTCGATTGGATTATGCGTGAAGTTACAGGGGGTGCGAACCCTTGTCCCAGAGGAGGGGTGGCTTATATAGAGTGTGCCAGGACCCCATCCACCCCCCGTTACATAGGGTTCAATGTACATAAAGGTGGAACGTTGCTGGTAATGCCAGTAATAAAGGCATATCAATGATCATTAAGTCTACAGAGTGAATGCCTTATCGTTGCCATCCTGAGAGACTATAGATCTTCTGTACTCCGAGTGACTTCTAATGTGGTCGAGTGAGTATACCCTGGTCGAATGGAATTGGGTTATCCAAGTGGAACATGTGGTCGAGTGGGTTGCACTCTCAGCTGACTTCAGTCGATAGGTGTTGTTGTGCTTTAAATGTCTTTGACCGTAGGACAGTGTCCTTGGGAAGGGTGTCTAGGTCAGGCCTATTACCCTACCCTAGGTACATGTCATCGCCAGGCGGGGTGAGGGTCTTTGTGACGTGGGGATGGTGAGGGTTTTCTTTTTTCTTTTTTGAATTGGGTGGTGAGGGTTTTCTGTCCCACAAAGAATTTTGGGGGCGACGTTTGCTAGAGCGAACCGTGTGTGATTGACGCAGCAGGCAAAATGAGCGTCATTGCACATGGTTCCAACTTTGGGAACCGTGTGTGATTGACGTACTACCTCCGTCCTGGTTTATTGGTCCCCCGTTGTAATTTTTACCAAAATTTGGTGAAATATTTAACATACTCGGACTTAGATAATAAGCGTACACGTACATAAGCATAGTTCAACTATAAGTACATAGTTCAACCGTCATTAAGCATACTCAAGCGTACATAGTTCGATCCATCCCACATCTCATCTCACAAGCGGTCGGCACGATCCTGAAGCTTCTCTAGGTACTCGGCGTACGCGCCATGCACCACCCTGCGAGGATACTTCTGCTTGAAGGAGCCAACGGCCCGTCCTTTTGCATGCGCCAGAACACTTAGATACACGTCATGAATCTTGTGGTTGCAAAATGGGCATCCATAGCCGTCGTTCCAGGTCCTAATACGCCTGTTATGCATTCCAGTATAAAGCTCCCTCAGGATTCGCCTCTTGTACCTACTCTGGGCATCTTCATCCTCGTTGTCCACATCGTCAGACAGCACCTATACATATAGTAAAACAAATTTGGCATCAAATCACTGATTACATGCTGTGAAGTAGTATTAGGAATTTATGGCTATCTATTTATACATATTCAGAGATTATGGTTCAATTTTTAAGCACAGTCATCTATGTACAGACCAATCTTGAAGAAAATAATGGCACAAACATATGTAGGTCATTCAAAATCAATTGTCAAGTCCTGGCTAGGAATTATTAGCACGAACACTAACCCTAGTCGGACTACTAGCAAAAATCATTTGCACAAATGAAACAACTAATCACTTATCACCTGTACCATTAAAACAATCAATACACTACACAGATCTAACGAAACTTACTCAGATTTCATGGATTGGGAGAACATAACCACGGGATTTCTATTCCAGAAAGGGGGAGGCAGGAGTAACCAGAGAAACCCAATGATCTATTTGACACATAAATGGCTATAGATGACTAACCAGTTGTCCGTCGTCGTCGGAGTCGTCGCTGGAGTGGTCGTCAGAGTCATCGCCGGAGTGGTCGTTGGAGTCCGTGTGGAACTCCGCCTCTGGCTGTGGAAGCTCGACGACGTCAGGGTGCAGCGATAACTCGCCGGCGGTGACGGCAACCTCTGTCTCCATCTCCACGCCGTGCTCCGGTGCTTTAGCAGCCCCGGCGTCGCCACTCCCTCCGATGGGGCGCTTCGGCGGCATCCTCATACAATGACGGCTTTGAGGACTGAGAGCGGAGAGAGAGGATTGTGTGTGCGTAGCAAGGATGGGGGTGCGGCCGCTCAGGCGCACCATTAATATGGAGTAGTGGGAGTTGTGGGAGAGAGGCGGGCGGCGGTCAAACCGATGGCTCACCTCCCGGTGAGCCTGCGCACCGGACTGCTGGCATGCCTACCAAAGTTTCACACAGCTACTCGCACGCCTCCCGAGACACTGCGCAGCGAGCACGCCTCCATCAATTCACACACCTGCACGCACGCCTCCCCGTCTGCCTTCGCGGCGGACTGCTCGCATGCGTCCCGTCAACTCACGCCTGCTCGCACGCCACACGGGTCGTGCGGCAGCACGTATATTGTTTTTCTATTTGGATGATTAATGCTGCCTCTTTATTGCTTAACCGAAGCATGGCACATATCCATTGTTGGTCTAACGCTCACGGTTCGAATAAATAATCCGTTTGGGATATTGGTTCCCAATTATTAATAATCTCCCGTCTGTAATTAGATAAAGATTACATCAAAACTGGTCTCAAATTTGACAAAAAAAGTACAATGCCACTTTGTATTGGTGTCCATATGACAACACGATAAGTTTCATGAACTTCAAATAAGTTTTGGATGTACTAGAATTTAAAAATCAAGATTCTCAATGTTTGAAATTTGTTGCGCAGGGAGTAAACATGCACCCAGTGAGACACATGTCTTTTTGCAATCCATTTAGGTGCACTGTCATGTGTGCATGTAGCTCAAATTTGATTTTTGCACATTATAGCCATAGAAAATCAATCAATCAATGTACTAAAACGTCTTAATGATCTCTGTGATTTTTTTGAAATTAAAACGTCCCTCCTTTGGTAACATGTATGTTCACCGCGGGATAATTAATTTAACATGCATCGTAGTTGCGGTGGATTCGCGGTGTGTGTGTGTGTGGGTGTGTGCATCTGGGGGTGGCGGGTGGCTCGCAGTACACTACGAGTTGTGAGCCACCGTGTGGGTTGGCCGTTTTGTTAGGCAGGCTGGTGCCACATCAGAGTCGTGAAATCGTTATTTAAAACATTACACAACCCTTTCATACATAAATGTTTTGGCCACATGCAGTCGATGGTTGTCCTACACGACACTCGATACTCGCGTGTGACGCTTTCTGT
The DNA here is from genome assembly GCF_018294505.1 of Triticum aestivum. Taxonomy (NCBI): domain Eukaryota; kingdom Viridiplantae; phylum Streptophyta; class Magnoliopsida; order Poales; family Poaceae; genus Triticum; species Triticum aestivum. Next base: position 452,120,624 of record NC_057802.1, on the reverse strand, counting down.
GGGCCCGCGAGGTCGTCGTCCATCACTTTGACGAACAGCCGGCAGTGAGGTTAATTTGACCAGCAAGGTAGAATCTTTTTTGTTTGTGTTATGGTGGTATATAGTACGCGTCGAAGAGGTGGGAGGGGACTAGCATATATACTATACGTATGCGTCCGTGAACAAGTACACCTCACTCAGTGTCGGGACTTTTTGGTTACCGAGGCACGTGCCACATCAAAATTGTGAAATTGGTTATTCAAACATCACACAACACCTTTTTGGGCCACATGCATATATATCCTAGCTAGGACACTCACGTGTGACGCTTCCATCTGTGGGCCCACGAGGCCATCGTCGATGCATGCATGCATGCATCACTTTGACCTACATCGGGAGAGGTTAATTAATTTCACCATCGATGAGGATTCTTTTGGGTTGTACATATATTACGGCAGGAGCATATAGTATGCGGTGAAGAGGGGGGAAGGGGACCATCATATGTAGTACGCTTGATATGAACCTCGCTCTGTGTGGGTGCATGGTTTACGGTTTTTGAGGCATGTGGCACATCAAAGTTGTGCATTTTGGGTATTCAACATATATATGTTTGGCCCACATGCAAAGCGGTGGTGGTTGTCCTCTCGCACCCACTTAAGCGGTTATCAGCGATATCGATGCTTTCCATCTGTGGGCCCGCTTGGTCCATCACTTCTTTTTGCCTGACAACAAGAGAGGTTAATTTGACTTAGGAGGGGATTATTATTTTTGCTCTGGGATGACATGCATGATACACTTTGAGCACACACACATGCATGTGTACGCATGAATCCCTCCCATCGAGTCGAAGTGGCTAGTACAACGACACCATCATGAACCGATCTCGCTCTGTGTGGGGAGCTAGTGTACGATTTTTGACACACGCGCCAGATCAATGTTGTGTATTCAAACATGCATGCACGCATCACCTCCATACATATGCATGTAGTGGTTGCCTTCGAACGATACACTCCCTCGCGTGGTTATCGGTGACAAGCCTATATATTCGTGGGCCCGCGTGGACATCCATGATCACCTTGACCAACAACAAGATAGGTTACCATGGCGGATTCTTCATTTGGTTCGTGTTATCATAGTATAGGTCATGGTGAGATTCAGACCTAATTAAGTTTGAGCGCATATACTATGCACGCATGCATGCATATATGAATCCCCGTCGTTGGCTTGAAGTATGGTGTAACATACATATGCATCGTCAACCTAACCCTCACTCAGTGTGGGGATTTCTAGTTCGAAATCACGGTGCCACATCAAAGTTGTTCATTGTTACTCAAAAACACACCTCTCCATACATATGTTTGGGCCACACGCATGCAGTGGTTGTCTTCGGGGACTAGCTACTTGCGTGATTATTGGCGAGCTAGCCCATCTCCGGGGTCGCATGGACGGCATCACTTTGACCAACAACAAGAGAGAGGTTGTATGACCAAGGTGGATTATTCTTGGTCCGTTTTACGATCCATCTTGGTGAGATATATGCCTCTCTGGCCCGCCGACTGAAAGTGTGTGTGTGTGGGGGGGGGGGGGGGTTGCTACATCGCACTTTGCTAGGTGAACCTCGGTTGGGGGGCATGCATTCATAGCTTAATTAGGATTCCCTTCGTGGCGACACGAGGGGGGTGGGGGCTGCTAGCTACTTCGCACTTTGCTAGGTGAACCTCGGTTGGGGGGAGGGGGCATGCTCATAGCTTAGGATTCCCTTCGTGCCGACACGAGGGGGGCTGCTAGCTACTTCGCACTTTGCTAGGTGAACCTCGGTTGGGGGGGCATGTGCATTCATAGCTTAGGATTCCCTTCGTGCCGACACGAGGGAGGGGTGGCTGCTAGCTACTTCGCACTTTGCTAGGGTGAACCTCGGTTGGGGGGAGGGCATGCATTCATAGCTTAGGATTCCCTTCGTGCCGACACGAGGGAGGGGGTCTGCTAGCTACTTCGCACTTTGCTAGGTGAACCTCGTTGGGGGGGCATGTGCATTCATAGCTTAGGATTCCCTTCGTGCCGACACGAGGGAGGGGTGGCTGCTAGCTACTTCGCACTTTGCTAGGGTGAACCTCGGTTGGGGGGAGGGCATGCATTCATAGCTTAGCTAGGATTCCCTTCGTGCCGACACGAGGGAGGGGGGCTGCTAGCTACTTCGCACTTTGCTAGGTGAACCTCGGTTGGGGGGCATGCATTCATAGCTTAGGAATCCCTTCGTGCCGACACGAGGGAGGGGGGCTGCTAGCTCTACTTCACACTTTGCTAGGTGAACCTCGGTTGGGGGGCATGCATTCATAGCTTAGGATTCCCTTCGTGCCGACACGAGGGAGGGGGCTGCTAGCTACTTCGCACTTTGCTACGGTGAACCTCGGTTGGGGGGCATGCATTCATATATAGCTTAGGATTCCCTTCGTGCCGACACGAGGGAGGAGGGGGGCTGCTAGCTACTTCGCACTTTGCTAGGTGAACCTCGGTTGAGGGGGAGGGGGCATGCATTCATAGCTTAGGATTCCCTTCGTGCCGACACGAGGGGGTGGGGGAAAGCAATACCGTGCGCTTTGCGAGAGAGGTGCCACATCGAAGTTGCATTTGGTATTTGAAAATCAAACCACCCTTTCGATACATAAATTTGGCCCACATGCAAGTGTGTTCGTGTTCTGACCCTCTCCCGCGTCATTTTTCGCCAAATTTATGAACATTAGACAAGTCGGATGACGCAACAGACATGGTTCACTCAAACTAACCGTGTGCCACGCCGGTGCACCTGTCACGCACACATCCGCATAGTACATTGGGCTCCACGAGGCTCCCCCTCTCAAAACTATCTGCCTGCCTCGAGGGTTTTTTTGTTTCATAACACACGGTTGTTATCTCCGGACCGTGTGCGATGTATCTTGTTCCCAATATCGCCTGCATCAAAAATATCTACCCACCTCGAGGGTTTTTCTTTTTCATAACACACGGTTGTTATCTCCGGACCGTGTGCGATGCACTATCATCAAAATTTTCAATAGCCTGGCATTTCACTCCCGCGTTTGACTCCCGCGTAGTAAAATTTTCAGTACCTGCGTCATTTCCTCAAACACCCCCCCCCTCCACACACACACACACACACGAAAACCTCCTCGGGCGTGCGCACACACACACACACACCCTCCCTCGCTCGAATCCCTAGCAAAGTCCCCGCCGCCGCCGCAAGGCCTCCATTGTCAACATCTACCGGTTTGCCCGTGCAGCTTACCCACCGATCTCCATACCCAGGACGCCCTGAGTTTCTTAGATGACGCCTGCCAAACGCCCCCTTTCCCGTAGATCCCCATCCCCCACTCCAGAGCGTCACAGCCTAAGCCCGGCTACGCTTCCCGTGGAGCTCGAGGAGCGACTGGCCCAAAAGAGGTGTATAGCAGTCTCTTCGCCCGACGTCGCTGAGGAAGCTGACGACCATTACTGGCGGCAGGCACTCAAGCAGCGGGCTAGAGTATGCGGGCATGTCTCGTCCGCTGGCTATGACATCGAGGTCATCGACAGCAACGCCCTGAGGCGGGCTGTGTCACAGGTTAAGTGGCCCACCCCCAACCCCTCGGGTTCAACCGCTGTCGATCTCATCCATGGCCCCTACGATGATCTCCTCTGGCTCGCTGTCAACAATTTGCCATTCTACATCGCCATCGAGCCCCTTTTGTCATTTCTGAAGGACACATTCTGCAATGCTGGCTTGGGATCCACAGCTTCCAAGTCAGACCTCATCGACGGCGACCACGAGGAGGGCACCCTCTCCGTCTCTTCCAAGGGGAAAGAGCCCATCTGCTCTTCCAAGGGGAAAGCGCCTGTCTGCGACATCAGTGAGGGCACCCTACATTCGTGCTCTTCCAAGGGGAAGGAGCCCATCTGCGACAACATGGAGCGCATCCAGGGTCCGTGCTCTTCCCACGGGAACGAGCCCATCTGTGACAAGTGAGGAAACCCATGATTTGTTTATTTCAGTTGTTCACAATGTGATGCTCTATATGTGCAATTATTTACTGTGTAGTACATTTCATCAATCCAGTTTTAAACATACCGATAGGAATGCATATATTTGCTTGCTATTAAGCCTATTATAGCTAGCATATGCCTCTTTTAAAGTTTTTTTATTGTTCGGTTATTTGTAGTTAGCATATGTTCAGTTTCAAATGCTACCTTTGGTTGTTCGTAGTATGCCTTGTTTATTCTAGTTATTCACAGCGTGATGTTCTATATGTGCAAGTATGAACTATGCAGTTCAATTTCATCAGTACCAGTTTCAACAATACCACTATGAATGACTACATTTGGTTGCTGCATCTTGTAGTTAACACGCCTTTCCATTTTTATTTAACCATAACCAGTGTACTTAGACCGGCACAATACCAGTTTGAATGACCATGTTTGCTTGTTGTTAAATGTTAGGCCTGTTGCAGTTAGCACACCTTTCCACTTGTTTTGCTTTACTAGCGTGCTTAAACCTGCACACTAAAGCTATCTTTTGGAGATTATTTTGTCTGCCATGTGTAATTTTGGTTGATGTTTAGCCTGTTGTGCTTAACATGCTTCTTGATGTACCTACACAGGACAATTTTGGGAACGACTGTTGTTTTCCATCGAGGTTAGTTTCATCCCATGGCTTATATCTGCTCACTGTTCAGGATATCGGTAGCTGGTACCATATAGGCGGCGGCTGATAAGGGACTAATCGGTGAATCGGACTTTTAACTGAATATATCTGCAACCCATTTTTCCTTAGGTTAACTAGGGCCATATGTAATATATCTGAGGCTACATAGCAACATGCACTGTACTTAATGTCTAAATATGCAATCCTAGGCTACATAGCAACAAGGAAGAGTGTTACATTAATGTTCTAATGATGTCTAGATATACGTAGAAGAGCAGCAGCAGCAACAGCAACAACACAGCCCTGTTTGGATACTCAACTTAGCTAGAGGTTAGAGTTAGTTTCTAGCTCATTACTAACCCTGAACTAACTCCATCCAAAGAGTTGTTTGGATGGCAGGGTTAGATTGACAATAAATGCACTAGGAGAACTAGCTCCAATTAGCACCTCTTGGGTTGGATACTAGTTTTTTTGGGTGGGTTATAGATGCAACTAGCTCAAACTAGCCCTCATGTTTAGATATACTTTAGGGCTATTTGAGCCCGAACTAGCTCAAACTAACTGTAACCCGTGGATACAACAGCAGATAATTTGTAAGAATGAACTAAACTCCTTCCGGCCCATAATATAAGATGTTAATTCATCTAATATGTGAGTATATTGGATGTTATAAGATACTCCCTCCATTCCTAAATATTTGTCTTTTTAGAGATTTCAAATGGACTACCACATACGGATGTATATAGACATATTATAAAAGAGTGTTGTACTACATCATTGTGCAATTGATGTTTAGCTTCTAATATTAACTTGGTGGTTTTAGGTACATATGTCATTGGTAAAGATCCGCGTTTCGACCCTTTCTGCGTATGGGGCAATGAGATATCGATGAACCAACATCAAGTGAGGAAGCTAATAAAGATTGTTAGTAAAATGGGTCTAAAGATGGCAATTAAACTATTTGTTTACACTTTATCCAAGACAAAAGCGAACTGCGGGATGGTAAGTAAGAACTCTGCAGCCTTGTTTTTACTGCCCATAATGAGTTGTGTTAGATGACAATGTCTGAAATCTTATTCCTTTGCAATGGTTGCCAAAGCAGTTTACTCAAGATTACCTCTCAAACTACATGATTGGTGGGCATGCAAAGGTTAAAGTATTTCTACCAAAACACGATGATTATCTAGATGTTTTCATGTAAACCGTGAAGGATGGGCGGTCGGCCATCACAGGGGGTTGGACTAGAGTCGTGTGTGTCTTCTGCATGGAGGAGGGCACAATATGGGCATTCCGCTTCACCTTGTTCAGCAACCAGAAGATATTTCGCCTCTTTCTTTACCATCTTTAATAGTACAAGTATACAACTGTGGTTCATCATTCTTTATTTGGTTCTTATGTAATTTTTGAACATATGTACCTATGAATCGAATAATGCACTGGTTGTTTGAACCTGATGGATATGAATAAAGCTGTAGCATACATTCAAATTCAAATCTAAATCCGGTACAATTTGGAAAAGCAGCAATTAAATTACGGTGAAATTACGCTCTCCAGGTTGTTACGGCACACACGGTTGGTAAAACACAAACGTTTGCGATATGCACCATAATCCGAGACGGTTCACAGAGAGGAAACGTGTGCAAGCATGCACACAGTTGCCGTTTGCAAAGTGTGTGCGATGTCAGACAATATCACAAACGGTGTGGGCAAACTAAACGTTTGTGTTAGTTGCCTTATCATACACGATTCGCAGCCATGAATTGTTTCTGATGAAGTATGCATCGTAAACGTTGCACCACAGAATAGCGTGTGCGATAGTTGTCGTGTACGATGATGTTACGACGGTCCGACGTTTCGTAATCCTGTCCGACACTCGTACGACGATTAGCAAATCTTCTTAACGGTGAACCGTTTTTGATGGGCCGCTCATCATACACGTTCTACAATAGTGAACCGTTTGTGATGGGCCGCGCATCATAAACGTAGCACCACAGAATACCGACTGCGATGGCAATGCGAGCAGAAACGAGTAGGAGTATTGTAGGGGCCCTATCCCCAACGGTTTCTGGGTCGTGTGGGATGGACCCCCCTATCGCCCACACTCACTTGGCAACGGTTCCAAATGCCGTCGCGGAAAGGGGTTTTAAACCGTTTGTTTAGGACCGACGTGCACCAGTGTATGTTCTGAGATTGATGTTGCTATGACTTTGCCATGCTTAATGCTTGTCACTTTGGGCCCGGGTCCATGATTTCAGATCTGAACCGTTTATGTTATCGCCATTATATCCATGTTCTAGATTCGGTCTTGCAAGTTATAGTCACCTACTACGTGTTATGATCCGGCAAACCCGGAGTGACAATAGTCGGGACCACTCCCGGTGATGACCGTAGTTTGAGGAGTTCATGTATTCATCGTGTGTTAATGCTTTGTTCCGGTTCTCTATTAAAAGGAGGCCTTAATACCCCTTAGTTTCCAATAGGACCCTGCTGCCACGGCAGGGTAGGACAAAAGATGTCATGCAAGTTCTTTCCATAAGCACGTATGACTATTTACGGAATACATGCCTACATTATATTTATGAACTGGAGCTAGTGTCGTATCACTCTAGGTTATGACTGTCACGTGATGAATATCATCCAACAAATTACCGATCCAATGCCTATGAATTTATCCTATATTGTTTCTGCTAAGTTACTACTGCTATCGTTACTGTTGCACTTGCTACAAAATCGCTGCTATCACCGTTGTCGTTACTATTGCTACTGCTACTATTATCAAAACTATCATACTACTTTGCTACTGATCACTTTGCTGCAGATAATTAATCTCCAGGTGTGGTTGAATTGACAACTCATCTTCTAATACTTACAAATATTCTTTGGCTCCCCTTGTGTCGAATCTATTTAGGTTGAATACTCTACCCTCGAAAACTGTTGCGATCCCCTATACTTGTGGGTTATCAGTCGGCGTGCTGCTTGGCAGCTTCAATGCACCCTTCCCGGCGGACACGGGAGATAGTTGGATCTGCCTCCATCTCTGACTTCACACTCTTCCACTCCTTCACGCTCTGCGACCAAGACCGGACATCATCGAGGATCCGCTCTGCCCTCTCCTGCCACCGCATTGCCCTCGTCGCCTCTAGGACCTCGTTGGGGACAGATCCCACCGGCTGAAGCAGCTCAGGGAAGGCCTCGTACACGTATGGGAGCGACATGGGGGACGGGATGTGCTGGAGAGGAGTGGGAGGAGCGGGCAGAGCTGGAGTGGGCGGTGCTTGCACAAAGGTTCCGTACCTAAACATATAGAGGCATCACAAAGGTAAAAAAACCTAAACCTAGGAAATATGAGTTCAATATTTCAATAAGCATATGAAGATTTTTTTTAACATGAACATGAATTAGGGTTCATCCTGTGGTCAAAAAAATATAAATATATCAAGATGAGAGAGGGGGCGAGAGGAGTGATTTGAATCAAATAATGTGATGAATCGAAAGCTATTTAACTCAAACTAATTGGAGGGATCGGAGGAGCTTACTTTTCTCGTTTCGGGGCCATCTCCATCCAAAAACGGTGAAGAAATGAAAAAGATCTGAGGGGGAGTGGAGGAGATGAGAGAGGGGGCAAGAGGAAGAACTCTGTTCTTCGGGCGGCTAAGTTGGGGGATACCTGCGGCTTATAAATTTTTGTCCCTTTTCCTACCGCCAGAGGTGACGGCGGTAGGGTTTGCAGTCCTATCGCCATGGCCCTTGGCGGTAGGGTGTGCAACCCTACCGCAGATCCAGTGACACTTTTGGTCACAGAACACAGGGGCGTGGGGTGAGGCCCCCTACCGCCGGAGGCTATGGAGGCAGGCCCACAAACCTACTGCCAGATTCCCCGGTGGTAGGTCCTGATCCTAGCGCATTTTTTGCACATAACTTGTATTTTGTCTTCAATTTTTTGCACATAACAATTTCCTATACTTAAAAACAATAAGCATATGTATCACATATATGAAGAATAGCTCACGGGCAAATGGTTCAACTAAGAAAGATGGTTTACATAGCAAGCACACATCCACAAATGGTTCATGAAATTTTACATAGCAAGTTCAACAAATACGAAATAGTATCACGAACAAATGGTTCACGAAGCAAACATAAATTTTTTAACTAGTTCAACGGCAGCAACTTCACTGCCTCCTTCCCCTCTTCAAGGTACGGTCCTCGTTGGTCTTTGATCGCTTCTCGGCCTTCTTCTTGCGCTGAGTAGGACGCGCTCTCTGAAACGGGGATGGACTTGCCCAATCCTTCTTCGGCACATTCCCCTACTCAAGCTGGTTTGTCTGAGTTGTTGGAGGTCCGTCATCATCATTGTACTCCTCCTCATCGCCCTCTTCCTCTTCTTACCCATGTTCTTCTTCTGCTCCCTCCTCGTCCTCTTCTTCATCTTCATCTTCTTTGTCCTTGCCCTTGTCCTCCTCCTCGTCCTCTTGAACCGCCCTAGACGACAAGGCGGCCTGGCTCGATGAAGCGAGGCTATGCATCGGTGCTGCAGGAGCAAAAGCATCAGCAGAGGAGGTAGCGCACCCAAGCAGGCCCACAAGCTTGCGAAATTTGTTGATGAACTTCTGCAATGAGAACGAAACAATAACATAATATGGATCAAGTTTATGGTTAAAAATGAAAATGAACTCTATGTTACCTTCACCGTTCGCCTCAACTTGTTCTCACTAGCTCGAGTCCCGGGGATAGAACTAAGCGCATCAGAGGCTTCAAAAATGCTTTTGTTCATCTCCGAAGACTGCAAAGCAATAAAATGAGTCACTCTCACTAAAGTTGATTTCATCCAACCGTCGATTCAAAACAGATAAAAACAACTTACCACTCTGTTCATGAGGGGTCCGTACTCCCTAAATCTGCCTTTAAGCTCTCTGATGCTCTCATGTAGGCTTCATTCTCGGAGGCGTCATCGTACTGGTCTTCAGCATCTGCTGTCGTCCACTGAGGCCTCAGACGCAGACGATGCTTGATGCCATCGTCGTACCACAGCATGTGATCCTCGTACTCATTCAAGTCAATCACTTTCCTCTCCACATCTTTGCGAGTTTTCCACTCGTTCCATTCCTTCACGTATCTCGCATGTTGCTCTTCCCAATCTATGATTGACTGATTCTTCTGCCTGCTCATCCTGCAATGCATAAGAAAGAATGTAGAACACCCTTAGAATGAATGTAAAACATCAAAGCAAGAACTTGGTATCGATGAGGCCGCCTGGTGGTACTCACAGGTGTAGGTCATAGCCACCGGTATCGGTGACGATGTCGGCTAGTGGTGTACATTGTGCCTTACCAAATTGTGCGGCAACACGTTGTGGCAAGTGGTACTCCACGGCATAAACACAAATCATGGGCACGATGCACCGCCAGAGAAGCCGGTCCTGCTTGCACATCATGTTCAGCTCGAACCCCCACTCTCATTCATCATCATATGGCCGCAAATTAACCTAGTACCAACCAATGGTAAGCTCAAGTGAAAGTGTCGTTGAAACTATTCGAAATCTAGTTCTTATACCTGGAAAACCGTTAGAGCATCAAGCTCATTGCTGAAGACCTTGTACAAGGCCTTGGATTCGCCCGTGTAGACACCCACCACGTCCCAAGTGTATCCGACGGTCGGGTACCAATCATCTTCGTCATCTTTGCCATAGTCCATCCATGCACGCGAGCGCAGCTTCTCCGGACGGCCCACCGGGATTCGCTCCCACATCCAAATGGAGAGGCCCCATACACATCCACACATACCGAACGTATCTTCCGCCCTCTGGGTCTCGTCGTCAAGCTACAAAACAACTATAGATGATAAGATGACATAATCTAAAGCAGCACACGTCCATGATATTTGAAACAAAGTGATGTTCACTTACCGAACGGTATAGGTAGGCGAGGCCGGCGGCCCCCCAGCTGTCAGGGTTTTGGTGCGACATATGCCAACGGGTGGCTTATCATGGTGGGGGATAGTAAGACGTCGACGGTGCCAGGAAGCGGATGAGGCGTAGACACGTACGCCGGCGAACTTTACCCAGGTCCGGGGCTCTCCTAGGAGATAACGCCCCTAGTCCTGCTCTGCGGGGTCTCCGAATGATCACTATCTCAACAAGTAGCTACAAGTTGCTCCTTGAGTTGTTTGCTAGAGGAGGAAGAAGGGCAAGGCTAGCTCCATCCTCTCTCTATGTATGTGGTTGTGTAGTCTAATGATCTGAACCCTTTGCATGGGTGCCCTAGGGGGTTTATATAGGCCTACCCCCCAGGGGTACAATGGTAAACTGGTCGGGTGTAGGCCCAGGCCGTCAGTGTCTCTTGTGGCCGGCTTCTCCGCCGGCTACTAGGGCCCACCGACTAGTGGGCCCCGCCGGCTGTCCTGTACTTGGCCGACAGGCCGCGCCCGCCGCTGGCGGGTCTTGCCGGCTGCTCATCACTGTAGCCGCGCTTCTAATGACGCTTGCTTTGTCGGGGAGGGCGTGGCTACAGTCTCGCCGCCTGGCGGGCGATCACTGTAGTCATTCCCCATCTCTTCTGATTAATGGCGCACAAACTCCGAGGAAGGGGGAGGGCCGCCTGCTGGGCGCCGGCCTCTCCCCCCAGGCCGACTGGTCAGGCCGGCTGCCTTCTAGCTTCTCACTGGCAAGTAGGGCCCGCTGCCTACGGGCCATACCGGCAACCCATCGTGGGAGCATGGTCCTTCTGGCTTGGGTGATGTCATGGGCGGAGCGGCAAGTGTCGCGCCGTGCAGGAGATCTCCGGCATGTACGGCGCACTGTAACCACGACTCGCCATGGATTTGGGGGTGGCAGGCTTCACTGTAGCCACGCCCCGTCTCGTCGTGCTTAAGTGGGTGCAGACTTTGAGGGCGCCTGGGGCCGCCTGCTAGGAGCCGGCCTCTCTAGAGGCCGCCTGCTAGGAGGTGGCCCGCTTCGTGGCCGTCTTCTGGGGTCCTCCGTCTTCTGGCAGCCAGCCAATTGGACTAGCCGGCCACAAGAAGGCGGCGACCAAGCTTTGAGACTCTGAGGGGCGCAGTCGGCCCCGATGTCTTGAAATGCCATGGGGCGTAGATGAGGCTACCCATGGTCAATAACTCTGACAGTAGTCCCCGAAGCTGGTGGGTCGGCGCGGTCGACCAGGCAGGGTGCCCCAGCAGCTTCCTACTCCGAGTAGTCTAATTTGTTTATCTTGTCCGTCTTCTGGTAAGCCGACTGCTAGGAAGCGGGTGAGGTGGATGACCGCCTGGTGGATTTTGAATCATCGGGGCGGGAGCCAGGTGGCGCGCTAGCTTGGCCCACCGCCCGCCGCTCGCTCGCCATGCAACGCCGGCCGGCCAAGCCGTCCTGCCAGCCCACGAGCGTGACGGGATGTACCGCAGGCCGGGCCCGCCACTACCAAGCCTCGGCACGCGCGCGGATCCGCTGCGGCCGAGACGGGGCGGTTGGGATCCCACGCGCCATCACTACGCGCTTTTACCGCGTGGTAAATGCTGGGTCGTGGGACGTGGGCGCAGTTAATCCCACGCCCCCATGCCCTGCCCCCTCGGTTTCGCAGCCAGGGGCTATAAATTGGGGGAGGAGGGGAGCGGCAAGGCACCCGCGCTCTCCTCTCCCTCATCCCTCTCGCTTCTTCTTCTTCTTCGCCGCTGCCGCACTCGCGCTCCGTCGAAGTACCGCCGCGGCTAGCCGTCGCCTTCGAACTTCTCCTTTCCAAGCCCTCTCTCTGCTTCGCCGCGGGCTCGCGCGCTCGCCACCACCGTCGGCCTCTTCGTCAGGCTCGGGCCGTCATGGAGCGCTCCGGCGACTGGGACGGCTCCAACGTCCATGAGGATCATCTCACCTTCCTCCGCGACATGCGGCGGCTGCCCGGCACGGGCTACATCAAGACGCGCGTGCCGCCCACCGACGAGATCTCGCTGGCGCCGGAGGAAGGCGAGCGCGTCATCTTCCGCTCGCACTTCCTCCGTGGCTTCGGCCTGCTGGCGAGTGGCTTCCTCCATTCGTTCCTCACCTTCTACCGACTACAGCCGCACCACCTCACACCGAACACGGTGGTGCTACTGTCGGCCTTCGTCACCCTCTGCGAGGGGTACCTCAGCATCCTCCCCACCCTCAAGCTTTGGGGAGCATTCTTCTACACCAAGCTCGGCACCTCCGCGAGGGAGGAGGCCGCTCAGTGTGGTGCTTTCATCGCCGTGCGACGTCCGGGTGCCAGAAACGCCTTCCTGGCCATCAAGTTGATACAGTCGGTGAAGCTGTGGCCAAAGTCGTACTTTTACGTGAAGAACGTCGACCCGGCGATCGACTTCATCAACTTGCCGGAATACGTGGCTGGCCCGCCTGCCGAGCCCCGCACCAACTAGGGCTTCAAGCCAAAGCCGCTGTCGCCCGACGCCTCCGCCGCCATCGCCCGCCTCAAGGTGATGAAGGAGTCGGAGGGCCTCAAGGCGGCCGACTTGCTGCTCGCCTTCGTGGTGCGCCGAGTCCTCCCCGCTCCAAGACCGGCCCCACATCATAAGCCAGATGAGCGGGAATCGCGACCCATGCCGGATGTGCACCAAGGAGATGCCGATTGCCGAGGTGGCCTATCTGGTGAACGAGATTGTCAACCTCAAGCTCGAGCCTGAGGGGTGGCGGTTCGGCAAGCGGTCGTACTCCCGCGTAGATCCGCCACCTATGGTAAGCTCTTGATTCTTTTCTTTTCCTTTTGCTGGGCTCTCTCTTGCCAAGTTCTATCTTGTCGGGTTCTCTCTTGCCGGGTTCTCTCTCGCCGGCTTCTCTCTCACCGGCTTCTCTCTTGCCGGGCTCTCTCTTGTCGGCTTCTCTCTTGCCGACTGACTAGCTCGACCATGATGCAGGTCCTCCCCCTCCAGCTGGAGGCCAACGCCGACTTCATGCCGGACCAGGACGCGAGCGACATGGCGGACCCCGACTTGGGGGCGGCCGCCCTGGAAGACGACGCCACAGGCGATGGTGGTGGAGCAGGCGGCTCCGGAGGAAGAGGAGGCGTGGAAGACTGGTCAGATGACGAGGAGGAGGAGGAGGAAGAGGAGGAGGAGGCACCACGCCGCCCGCCGCCTTCCGACAGGGCGGGCACAAGCTCCTCGGCCACACCAACCGCACCAGGCGGTGGGCCGAAACACGGAGGCGTGCTGCTTTTTGGCAGCCACCCCAAGAGGCCAAAACACTCAGCCGCCGCGGCCAAGAGCACGGCCGCCGCAACCAAGCGGCGTGAAGGTCCCCAAGCAGCCTCCGATGGTGTCGGCGTAAGTCTTCAACCTTTCTCGTGTCTTCTTTTATTCTTTTGTCTTGATGACTCTTTTTGAATCTTCTTTTTACTTTTTCCTTTGAGCAGGGCCCCGCTCTCTCTTGAGCGGTCAACCTCCGTCTCCGTCGTCAGGACGGCGGAGGGCTCCACCAACAACCGTCGCATAGACCCGGCCGCTGATCTCCGGGAGGCGCGGGAGAGGAACGCACGGGAGGTGCGGGAGGAGAAAGAGGCCGCTGCCAAGAAGGCGGAGGCCAACAAGGCGGCCGCAGCCACGGCGGCGCAAGCGGACGCGGACGCCACGGCAAAGAAGCAGGCCGAGGACGCAGCGCGTCGCAGAACCCCGCTGCTCGTCACCCCCCTGCGCTCTGCGCCACCAGCGCCAGAGTTCTCGGCGCCGGCTGGGGGAGCCGGCGATGAACAGCCGATCAGGGAGAGGGAAGGCAGCGATGCCATCCTGCCAGAGATGGAGGCGCCTCCACAACCGCCGACTGCGGACGCACAGGGCAGCCAGCCAGCTGCCCCATCGGGGCAGTCAGCCGGAGGCGAATTGGTGGTGGGGTCGGTTCCCACGATCCGCACTCCAGTGCGCCGCCGCGTGGAGAAAGCGGCATCGGCGCCGAGGCCGGTGGAGGTTGGGAGCGCCAGCTCGTCGGCTCAAGAAGCCGAAGCCACCAGCGCTGCGCCGACGGAGTGGGTGCGTGGAGGCGGGACGAGTGCCTTGATCAAGGCGGCACAATATGTCCAGGCCGACTTTAAGGCCGAAGCCGCAGCCCTCTCACAGTGCATGAAGGCGTTTGTGAAGACGCGGGCCACCGTTCGGGTACGCAACTCGCCTCTTGTTTTTTGATTCTTGTGATCTTCGGTGGGGGCGCGTCAGCGCACCCTCTGGGTGTAGTCCCCGAGTTCTGGGCCGGCTGCTGAGCAGGCGGCTTGGAACTTCATAGTGGGTTCTAAGATTCTGACTTACTTCTCTTTCTGTTGCTTTGTTGTAGGATTACCACAACATCCGCGCGGCTTCCTTCAACGCCAACATCCGGGAGCTGGACCGAAGAACCGCTGACTTGACGGAAAGCCGGAGTAAGCACTCTATCTTCTTTTCTCCGCGGGGGCGCGTCAGCGCACCCGCGGGCTGTAGTCCCCGAGATGCGAGTCGACTGCTGTGCAGTCGGGTCGGATCTTCCGGTAATTGTTTTTCTTTGATTTTTGATATCTTTTCTCTCTTGTCTTTGTAGAAGCCAACGCCGCCTTGCAGCAGCAGCTGGGCAAAGCCAACACCGTGCTGCGTGCTAAGGAAATTGAGTGCGACAAGGCGGTCCAGGAGTGCGACCGCCTAAAAAAGGAGCTGAAGGACCAGGCAGAACTTCACAAGACGGCCCTAAAGGAGGCGGAAGCCAATGAGGCCAAGCTCCTGGCTGAGTTTGAGACCGAACGCTCGGGTTAGGCTGAAATAGAGGCGGCGCTGACTGCCGGCTATGGCAAGATTGAAGACATAGTCGATGGTGAGCCTTCTCTCCTTTTCTCAGCTGTCGGCTGTTAAGTGAGTCAGCTTCTAGTTCCTGACTTGATTGCTTTTCCTATGCAGACTTCTTCCCTGGCAACTCCGCCATCGCCAACCAGGCCATTGAGGCTCACCGCGAGGAACGAAGGGTGGGAGGCACGTAGATTGTCGCTGATGCCCCTCGTACCCTTGGTGAGCAGCTCCTTAGCATTCAGGCTCATCTCCAGCCTGCCCACTGGATGCTCCGACGGCTGCAGCGTGCTGGGGCTCAGGCGATCTCCGCCCTCTGGCCAGACAGACAAGCCCCATGCACCCCCAGTCGGACTGCCGATTGGTTGGAAGTAGCTGTCGGCCATCTTGAGGCGCGGAGGGGCTCCGCGGCGTGAGCGGGAGCGAACCGGGCCTTGGAGTTCGCCAAGGCGTGGTATCCTGGGTTGGATCTAGCCCAGTTGACCACATTTCGGCAAGAAGCCGGTGCTGAGTTGGTGGCGGTGGAGCGTGACCTTTGAATTCGCGCGTCGGCGATCGCCGAGTACACGAACACCGGTATCTTCATCCCTGAGCTGAACGAGAACGGCGTCGAGGCGCCGCCGGAGTGGTTCGGACTGAACCCGGATGATGGTGAAAACTCGGCAGAGGTCATCGATTCCAGCGACGAAGGGGAAGGCGAGGAAGACGAGGATGATGAAGATGGCACGCCAGAGGTCGGAGCGGACGGCCAGCCTTAGCTCGACCGCGCCTTCACCAACCTGCCGGACTCGCCTGCTGCTCCTTTGGTCTAGGCCGCCAACTTATCGTAGCTTTTCCTGTTAGTAGTCTTCTCAACAAACTTTTGTTAAATTTGCACAGTTCCACCCGCGGGGTGTATTCAAACTATGTTGAATGCTGGCCCAGGGCCTTTTGGTCTGTAAATTATTTCCTGCACAAGTAGTGCTTTTGCCGAGTTCCGACTTTCCTTGCTTTTTGTTCCTTGGCTTTTTCCTTTGCCGCCCTCCCTTGGTTGCCTACTTGCCAGCCGGACAGCTGCTCTGCGGACTGCGGCCTGGACAGGTACTTCACCATTTTGGGAGGACAAGTACTTTGGCCAATTGGATTGTTGCAAGCTAAGTGGGAAGTCGGTCGGCCGGCTGCTCGGCAGCCGGTCGGTGAGGCGAGGGGCCGGCTTGTCCTATGTCAATTTTTTGGTCCTTAGCCATTTTTCATGTGAGCACCCGTTTCTCGCCTCTAACTCTTGCCAAGCGAACAGTCGCTCTATGAGCTACGGCTTGTGGCAAGAGGGGGCTTGGGTGCCGGCACATTACTTGCCCGACTGCAGGAAATACTGACATAGTACAAGGCGGCAAGCCCCCGGGCCGACTGGTCGAACCCGGTTTCAGGCGGAAGAAAGAAATAACACATTCATAGGCATAATACTTATCATAAAAAGGGGCAGCCCCCGAGTGCTCCTCGAGGGACCCAAAGTCTTTGTACTTAATACAAAAGGTAGCATGGTACATACTGCATTAACTCTAAAATCTTCTAAGGAGATTTGCATTCCATGGGCGCTCTGTTTGTTTGCCGGGGTCGTCTCTTTTACGCGCCCTTGGCTTCTGGGTATCGATAAGGTAGTAGGAGTCGTTGCCCAAGGCTTTGTTGATGATGAAAGGGCCTTCCCAAGGGGCCGAGAGCTTGTGCTGGCCGGCTGTTCGCTGGATCAGCCGGAGCACAAGGTCTCCCTCTTGGAAGGATCTTGGCTTGACCTTCCGGCTGTGGTAGCGGCATAGACTCTGCTGGTAGATGGCGGACCGACTGAGCGCTAACAGTCGGCCCTCTTTCAGCAGATCGACGCCGTCTTCTCGTGCTTCCTTTGCCTCTGCCTCCGTGTACATGGTGACGCGAGGTGAATCGAACTCGATGTTAGTTGGGATGACAGCCTCGGCACCACATACAAGGAAGAAGGGTGTGAAGCCGGTTGACTTGTTCGAAGTGGTGCGCAGACTCCAGAGGATGGCCGGCAGCTCGCCGAGCCAGCAGCCGGCCGAACGCTCCAGAGGCTCGACCAGTCGGAGCTTGATTCCGAAGAAAATGAGGCCGTTTGCTCGCTCAACCTGGTTGTTTGACTGTGGGTGGGCAATGGACGCTAAGTCCAGTCGGATGCCCTGCGTCGCACAGAAACGGGCCAAGGCGCCTTTGGCAAAATTTGTGCCATTGTCGGTGATGATGCTATGAGGTACGCCGTACCGAGTGGTGATGTCTGCGATGAAAGTCACAGCAGTCGGACCGTTCAGCTTCTTGATTGGCTTTGCTTCTATCCACTTGGTGAATTTGTCCACGGCGACGAGCAGATGAGTCACGCCGCCGTGTGCTGTCTTGAACGGTCCCACCATGTCCAGTCCCCAGACGGCAAAAGGCCAGGCAAGGGGAATGGTCTTGAGTGCAGAAGTCGGCAGATGTTGCTTGGAACTCAACTTTTGGCATCCTTTGCATTTCTTGACCAAGTCTTTGGCGTCTTCTAGAGCAGTCGGCCAGAAGAAACCATGGCGAAAGGCTTTGGCCACAAGTGATCTTGAGGCCGCGTGGTGGCCACACTCGCCTTGGTGGATATCCTTGAGGATCGCTTGGCCCTTCTCCGGCTCTACGCAGCGCTGGTACACACCAGTGACACTGCGCATCACAAGTTCCCTGTTGACGATGGTGTATGCTGCTGCCCGACGTTGCACCTGTCGGGCCAAAATCTCGTCGGTTGGCAGCTCTTTGTTCACCGGAAACTTGAGGATGGGCTCTGCCCATGATGGTGCTTGAATTTCTTCTACCGCCACTATGGCCACTTGTACGAGGGCGGTTGCGTTGGGAGGTGGCGGGTTGGAGTCGGCCGCCGCCTGCTGTGTTGTTGAAGTCCCCGAGCCGACTGCTGCAGTCCCCGGGCCGGGATCTGAAGTCCCGGGGCCGGGTGCGACTGCTGCAGTCCCTGAGCCGGCTGCTGCAGCCTTTGAGTCGGATCCGACTATTTCAGGAGCAGCCGGCACGAAGATAGAGTTTGATTCTGGAGAAGGCTTGATCGACGGCTTGCGGAGGCACTGGAGGGAGACGCCGGCTGGTATGGCTTGCCGGGTGGAGCCGATCCGTGCCAAGGTGTCGGCTGGCTCGTTGTTGTTTCGTGGCACGTGAAGGAACTCGCACCCTTCAAAATATCCGTTGAGTTGCTGAACGAGGAAGCTGTAGCTTGCCATGTTTGCAACCTTGGCGTCCCAGTCGCCAGACTACTGCTGGACCACCAAGTCGGAGTCACCGTAGCACAGAATCCGGCGAATGCCGAGCTCTTTGGCAAGCCGGAATTCGTGTACGAGTGCCTCGTACTCGGCCACATTGTTGGAGGCGGCAAAATGGATTTGCAGTGTGTATCTGAGCTTGTCGCCTTTGGGACAGGTGAGGACGATGCCGGCTCCCAAACCGGTGCGCATCTTCGAACCATCAAAGTGCATCCGCCAATGGGTGGAGTCCGGCGCTGGCGGCAGGTACTGGGTCTCGGCCCAGTCAACGAGGAAGTCGGCCAGTGCTTGGGACTTGATTGTGGTGCGAGGCTGGTAGAAGAAGGTGTAAGGGGCCAAGTCGATGGCCCATTTGGCCACTCGACCCGAAGCATTTGGGCTGCCTATGATCTCAGCAAGCGGGGCAGTGCAAACAACCGTGATGGGGTGCTCTTGAAAATAGGGCTTTAACTTCTTGGCGGTAAATTGCACGCCGTAGCACATCTTCTGGTAGTGGGGTAGTTTTGCTTGGAAGCCGACAGCACTTCACTTAAATAATACACCCACCTTGTCGTCTTCCTTGTGCTCTACCGCGATGACTGTGCTGACCACCCGGCTGGTGGCGGCGATGTAGAGGAGCATGGGCTCCTTGGCAGCCAACGCGGCCAGGACAGGCGGCGTGGTCAACATCTTCTTGAGCTGGAGAAAAGCCTCATCCGCCTTGTCATTCCACTCGAAGTGAGTGGTGTTCTTCAGGAGCTGGTACAGGGGAAGGGCCTTCTCGCCTAGCCGACTGATGAAGCGGTTGATGGATGCCAAGCAGCCGGTGAACTTCTGGATGTCTCTCAGTCGGGTAGGTTTCTCCATACTCTCGAGGGCCTTGATCTTCATAGGGTTGCACTCGATGCCGCGTTCAGAGACCAGGAAGCTGAGGAGCTGGCTGGCTGGTACTCCGAACACGCACTTCTCTGGGTTGAGCTTGATCTGAAATCAGCGCAAATTTTCAAAAGTTTCTTTGAGATCTTCTAGGAGGGTCCCGCGCTTCTCCGTCTTCACCACAACATCGTCCACATAGACGTGGGCGTTTCTGCCGACCTACTTGAGGAGGCACTTCTGCATGCATCGCTAAAATGTGGCGCCGGCATTCCTCAAGACGAACGTCATCGTCAGGTAGCAGAAGGCTCCAGATGGTGTGATGAAAGAGGTCTTCACCCTATCAGCTGGGTTCAACTTGATCTGGTGGTACCCTGAATATGCATCCAAAAAACTCAACAGCTCGCATCTGGCTATGGAGTCGATCACTTGGTCAATCCTTGGCAAGGCAAATGGATCTTTGGGGCAAGCTTTGTTGAGGCTAGTATAATCAATACACATGCGCCACTTGTTGTTCTTCTTCAGTACAAGGACTGGGTTGGCCAGCCAATCCGGATAGAACACTTCCATAATGAAGTCGGCTGCTAAGAGCCGGGCTATCTCTTCACCAACAATTCTTCTCTTCTCCTCCGACAGGCGGCGGAGGGGCTGCTTGACCGGTTTGGCGTCAGGTCGGACGTGTAGCTTGTGCTCGGCGAGATTCGTCGGAACACTCGGCATGTCTTTCGGAGACCATGCAAAGATGTCCCGATTCTCACGGAGGAAATCGACGAGCTCGCTTTCCTATTTGCTGTCAAGGTTTGCACCTATGACAGCGTACCTCTCTGGGTGCTCGGGGTCCAACGGTATCTTCTTTGTCTCCTTGGTCGGCTTGAAGGAACCTTCAGCTTCCGACTCCTTGGGATTGGGGGACATGTTCGGCTGCTTGCCGGCCATGGCCACAACTCGATCAAGGAGCCGCTTCTCAGCAGCGATCACAAGGGACTCAGCCAGCCGACTGCCGCACAGGCGGACGACTTCTGGTAATCTCCGGAGATGGTAATAACCCCTTTGGCGCTTGGCATCTTCATCTTGAGGTAAGCATAGTGCGGCACCGCCATGAATTTGGCTAAGGCAGGTCAGCCAAGCAGTGCGTGGTAAGGGCTCTCAAGGTCAACCACTTCAAACCAGATGGGCTCTCGATGGAAATGATCTTTGTCTCCAAAGAGGACATCTATCTTGATCTTGCCGATTGGTGAGTGAGAAAGGCCAGGAACTATGCCATGGAAAACAGTCCGGCTGGGCAGGAGATGCTTCAGCTTGATGTTTAATTTCTCCATGGTGTCGCGGTACAATATGTTGATGCTACTACCACCATCTATCAGGACTCGGGAGAAGCGAGCGGCTCGCCTCTCTGTAGCAAAGGTGGCTTCCAACACCAGAGCGTAGGATCCCGGAGAAGGCATTACCTCCGAGTGATCAGCTCGGCTCCAACTGATCGGCTTCTCTGACCAATGCATGAACTCTGGGGCTTCAGCATTCACTTCTCGAGACTGTTGGCATCAGCTGCGCCTGTCGTCAGCCACACTGCTGAAGACGACGTAGGCTCCTTGCTCTTCTGGGTACTCATCTTGAATAGCGGCGACTGGCCGGGCCGCCTGCTGCGGGGGAGGAGGCGGCGGCGGCGGGCCGGCTGGTGGAGGAGGCAGCAATCCTTCGCCCTTTGCGATTCGAGTGAGCCAGTGACACTTCCGAGTGGTCTGGTTGGACGGCTTCGCGCCGCTGTGAAACTTGCAGGGTGCATCAAGGGTTTGCTCATAGGAGAAGGCGGGCAACCAATTTGGCTTGCCGCCCTTCTGACGCTTGGGAGCAGGCTGCTCTTCCGGCTGCTGGTCTTCGACTGTCGCCACCTGCCGGCTGGTGGAAGCCGGCTGTGGCGCCTTACGCTTGTTGTCGCTCTGTTGCTGCCGCCGGCTGGTGTCACCAGCCGGAGTCCGAGGAGCTTGAGGGGCCACTTTGCCGGAAGCATCAACTTGAATCTCCGTCTTCATAGAGGAGTCGGCCGTGGCATACTTGTCGGCTATGATCAGCAGCTCGTCGAGGGTTGTTGGTTCATCGCAGAGGAGTCGGTGCTTGAGCAGGGTGCCTTCTCTGCACCCGGCTGTGAAGTACTCGATAGCCTGCACCTCATGCACGCCTTCGCAAGAGTTTCGTAGCTCGGCCCAATGCGTGAAATAGTCACGAGTCGATTCGTTGGGACCTTGGACGCACAAGGAGAGTTGGCGAGGCTTGGGCGGCCGCTTGTACGTGCTGGTGAAGTTGCGGACAAAGGCTTCATTGAAATCTACCCAGATGTTGATGCTGCAGGGCTTCAGGCTGTTCAGCCATGTCCGGGCGGTGCCCTGGAGCATGAGCGGAACATACTTCACGGTAACGCGCTTGTTGCCATTCGCTATGCTGACGGACATGGAGTAGTCAATCAGCCAGTCCTCTGGCTTCACGGAGCCGGTGTACTTGGGTGTATCTCTTGGGAGCGTGAACCCTTTGGGGAAAGGCTCATCGCGGATGTGGGGGCCGAAACAAGGTGGGCCCAGCGCGTCTTCTTCTTCTAGTGCCAGGGATCGGTTGAGGCGGTCGATCCGGTGGCGGGCATCATTCTCTCCGACTCCTTCTCGGCGGCCAAGGTAGTCGCCGAGTGTCAGGTGGTCAATAAGCGGCGGGGAGGAGGGGGAGGCAGACAGTCGTCCCATCGTTCCACTGCCCTTGGGCGGCCGTCTTGGTCGCGCTCGATGGTGATGCGTGTCCGACTGCGGCTGGCAGCCGGCTCCTTGTCTCTTCTGTCGCGGACGCCACCAGTCGGCGTCCGGGATGTCGCGCCTTGATCTCGGCGGGGAGGCGGGTCGTCGTTCCACCGGTTGGGTGCTTCGGTGCGGCGGCCGGCTTCTTGCTGCTCGGCAGCCGCGTCAATGAGCCGCTGGACGTGCTCCGTCATGTAGCGACGCTCGTCACCCTCGAGCTTTTCCAGCTCGTCTGCTGCCGCCTGGGCAGCTCGTATGTTCTCTGCAGGCGTGGCGTAGACAGGGCGGTCTGCTCCGAAAATGCCGGACTGTGCCGATGCGGCTGGGCCCACCAGGAGCCGGCGTGCCGCCAACAGCGCGGTCCATCTTGCGCTGGTAAGCCTCTGAGAGACGTCTCATGCTGGCCAGCTTCTTGGCGCTCTTGACGAGCTGGACGCGGCGGGCTTCCAGCGTCTCAGCGTCGGCGTCTTCTGCAATGGGTGCAGACAGGTCTCGTAGCGTCTCCTCGAGCGGATCTCGGGCACCGTCACCGGAAGCTCCATCGTGGCTGATGACGAGCACCTCCATGACGGTGCCGCCGCCGCTGTCGGCGCGAGGGAGAGGATCGTCGGCGACCACCACGTTGGTGGGGAACGCGTTGAGGGATGCCGTGTCAGAGTCGACAAGCATGGGGTCGGTGGAGCCAACTGACTCCAAGTCGACGGCCGGCTCGTTGGCGATGTGGAGCTGGTCGAGGAGGCTGACGATGTGGCCCTCGGGGCCATTTGTGCCTGCGTCGGATGTAGGCTTGTCGGAGAGGCGGATCTCGCCAACAAGGTCAGCGAGGCAGCTCGCCGCGCAAGCGACCTCCGCGCCATGCAGCGCGTCGGCGCAGACGCCGTCTGGCGTGCCGGGCTGGCTGCGCTCGGAGGGGAGGAAGAGGGTTCCCATCCAGAATAGATCTCCGGACGACGGTGCACCCTGCCCCACAGTGGGCGCCAAATGTCGGGGTTTTGGTGCGACATATGCCAACGGGTGGCTTATCATGGTGGGGGATAGTAAGACGTCGCCGGTGCCAGGAAGCGGGATGAGGCGTAGACACGTACGCCGGCGAACTTTACCCAGGTTCGGGGCTCTCCTAGGAGATAACGCCCCTAGTCCTGCTCTGCGGGGTCTCCGCATGACCACTATCCCAACAAGTAGCTACAAGTTGCTCCTTGAGCTATTTGCTAGAGGAGGAAGAAGGGCAAGGCTAGCTCTCTCCTCTCTCTATGTATGTGGTTGTGTAGTCTAAGGATCTGAACCCTTTGCATGGGTGCCCTGGGGGGTTTATATGGGCCTACCCCCCAGGGGTACAGTGGTAAACTGGCCGGGTGTAGGCCCAGGCCGTCAGTGTCTCTTGTGGCCGGCTTCTCCGCCGGCTACTGGAGCCCGCCGGCTGTCCTGTACTTGGCCGACAGGCCGCGCCCGCCGCTGGCGGGTCTTGCCGGCTGCTCATCACTGTAGCCGCGCTTCTAATGACGCTTGCTTTGTCGGGGAGGGCGTGGCTACAGTCCCGCCGCCTGGCGGGCGATCACTGTAGCCATTCCCCATCTCTTCTGATTAATGGCGCACAAACTCCCAAGAAGGGGGAGGGCCGCCTGCTGGGCGCCGGCCTCTCCCCCCAGGCCGACTGGTCAGGCCGGCCGCCTTCTAGCTTCTCACTGGCAAGTAGGGCCCGCTGCCTGCGGGCCGTACCGACAGCCCATCGTGGGAGCATGGTCCTTCTGGCTTGGGTGATGTCACGGGCGGAGGGGCTACAGTGCCGCGCCGTGTAGGAGATCTCCGGCATGTACGGCGCACTGTAACCACGACTTGCCCTGGATTTTGGGGTGGTAGGCTTCACTGTAGCCACGCCCCGTCTCGTCATGCTTAAGTGGGTGCAGACATTGAGGGCGCCTGGGGCCGCCTGCTAGGAGGCGGCCCGCTTCGTGGTCGTCTTCTGGCAGCCGGCCGATTGGACCAGCCGGCCACAAGAAGGCGGCGACCAAGCTTTGAGACTCTGAGGGGCGCAGTCTGCCCCGATGTCTTGAAATGCCATGGGGGGCAGATGAGGCTACCCATGGCCAATAACTCCAACACCAGCTGTACCCCGCATCCGAGTCCTTTAGGAAGTCGAGATACATCCATAGGGCAGTGTCCCCAGAGAAGTCTGGAAACACTACCTCCATGAGAAGATACCACAGGTAGGCCCTGGCGTACTGCTCCACCACCCGGGGTTCGGCACCTTCCGGGCACTTGCTCCGGTACTTGAGGAGCAAGGGCATCGGTACGCCGGAAGTCCGGTTATTCTTAGCGGGAGGGAGTCGCCGATGAGGGCGATAACCCTATCGTGCCAGTTCTTCCTCTCCACTCGTCCTGTGAGAGCACGACCCTCGAGCGGTAGGGTCGTAATCATCCCCCAATCCTAGAGGGTCACGGTCATCTCCCCACATAGAAAATGGAAGCTGTGCGTCTCTGGCCGCCACCGGTCGATCAAAGCCATGAGAGCCGAGTGGACGAGTGTCGGCGGTTTACGCTTGAACTACAGGATGAAACCCAATAGTCGGGCTCTCGTGTAGAACGGTGCGTACCACTTGTCGTACTCCATCTTAACGGTCGTCTTGTGAGCCCTCATCCGTAGTGGCGGGAGCATCTGTGAAAATCAAGAACTAAAGCATAATTAGCATAAACGTAATATTAGTTAGCAACTTGTTTTCATCAATTCGAAAGATTTGGTTTAAGAATGGTAATTACCACTCCATTCTCAATGAAACGGATACGGTGACCCTTGTCGAACTTAGTGTCAAGCATGCTGTACTTAATGCCGATGTCGTCCGCAAGAGGTGGGCTCCTATAAAAATTGCATAAGGATATTAAAAAAATTTAACATGAACTAGGGTTCATCATGAACTAGGAAACATATAGATGCATCACAAAGGTTCATCACATCCCAATTAGGGTCAAGTCATGGTTATTAGGTTAGGGCTTTTCTTGCGTTCCAACCCTCGGCCTCTTTTGCTAGTGCTATCCCATGTCATGTCCACTCGACCGACGGTGTGAACAAGGTTACATTGTACGGGGTGTACGTACGTGCAGGTTGATAATGTTCCTAGCTGCCGGAGATGGTATGGCCTGCATGTGCACAGCGGCGACCCCATACCAGCTGGCTGGACCGACGTCTGCTGTACTCGACCCTTTGCCACTAACCAAACCAGGCCTGAAATGGCTAACCAACTCAGCATCCCTTCGTTCTAAAAGAAAAAGGAAAGAAAAAACTCAGCATCGCTTCAGAACACGAGTCCTGTGCATGGCTACGGAGTATACACTGTCCATGCCTACAGACATGACCCGTTCATTTTACTCGTTATATAAGCAGCTGCTTAAACCTTACCCAGAAATATTAATACAAGCTCAAACGTTAGTGCAAATAACAAAGTCCAGCACCAATCCAGCTTCAGAACGAGCATAAAAATAAAAATAAAAACGTCATGTAGAAACCAAGAATCTCACCGCGACACCCCTCCTACACTCGAGTCCAAAGAGGCAGAGACTAACCGGTAACCACACGACCATCTACCAGCCGCGCTCTTAACTCCCCTCCTAAATGCACCCTCAACCCACAACCACCCCAGCAGAAGTAAAGCTATCCTACTACCTTCGGTCTCTCCCCTCCCCTGTATATAAACCCTGCTAGAGCCCTCACTATCTCCACACACACTCACTCAAGCCAGCGCCACTCGCACCACAGTCATCCACTCACAAGCTAAGCTAGCGGCGCAGTAGCTCACTTCAGTCCAGTCGGCATGGCGGCTCCGAGGGGCGCGGCAGTGGTGCTGGCGATGGTGCTCGCGGCCATGGTGGTGGCGCCGCCGGCGACGGTGCACGCGGCCATATCCTGCTCCACGGTGTACAGCACGCTGATGCCGTGCCTGCAGTACGTGCAGCAGGGCGGTTCGCCGGCCCGGGGCTGCTGCACCGGCATCCAGAACCTGCTGGCGGAGGCCAACAACAGCCCCGACCGCCGCACCATCTGCGGCTGCCTCAAGAACGTCGCCAACGGCGCCTCCGGCGGGCCCTACATCACCCGCGCCGCCGCGCTCCCCTCCAAGTGCAACGTCGCCCTCCCCTACAAGATCAGCCCCAGCGTCGACTGCAACTCGTACGTCTCCACAAAGTCCATACATACATACTACTGTACTCTACATGTTTCCATCTCTCCTTGGATAAATCTTGCAGTTTTGACATGCACGGGCTCTCTTCTTCGCTTGCGTGCAGGATCCACTGAACGAACTGAAGCGCCTTGGCCCGTGTGTCGACGTACGTCTGCCGTGCGAGGAGTCCCATGTCCGGAGAATAAATTGCTGCTACTAGTACTGAAGCTTAGCTAGGCCTTGGCGGCCAGATCCGTGTCGTTCTACCTAGTCGTCGTGTGTGGTTTTAGGGTCGATGGATCTGTGTGCATGCAGTCCATGGTGTTCTGGCCTGGGTGTCGGTAGGCTCCGCAAGCAGAGCAGAGTGGTGAACTGATATTGTGTGCGTCGTACTATGCGCGTGCCTATGTAATGTGCGTGCTTTATCTATAAACTATCCCTCGTTAAGTATCTAAATGGCCTTGGAGTTTTTCGTCTTGATTTTCTATGTACCTGAACTCCTGAAGTGAACACTAGTGAACATTGGCCGGCTGGCCAGAGTCCAGTACATGATAAAAGCAGTGAAAACAAATTGTATGAGGGTGGGACTAATTGGAAACACCATCGATCAAATGTTAGCAATATAATTATAAGTGGTATAATGTTGTACTTTCAATTCGATGTAATCAAAAGCAAATTGAAATCTGATAGTATATAGATGCTAGGTTTTTTTAAGGAGAATATATTAATATCGCGAAGATACCAATTACACCCGGCCTCTGCATGCAGTCTTCTATAAAGACATTACGGATGCACACTGCACAAGAACAAATAGAAGAAAAGATCCCGCTAGACTGATCAATTCCTTGTAATCGTGGCACGAACCACCACAAGACAATGTCTTCAACAAGCGTCGGTTTTAAAATCCGCGCTCTCAAAACAATGTCTTTAATAAGGCCATTACCAGGCACAACCAATTAAGGCCAGACTTTAGATTTTCACCCTTAAAGCTAAGACTATGTACTCCCCCTGTGGCGCCGCCCCTACTGCCGATGCCGCTGCTACGAGTCACTAACCACCAAGCAAAGTCCTCATCGCCTCGAAGACTCGATCCGTCATTACTAGGCCTTAGACCTTCGCCACCATGATGTTCTCCGACATTGTCTTCATCATAGAAATCGAAATACCGACATGTCCCATAATGTCAACAGTCAACGAAGCTTCGCGTCACGCCCTTCTGAAGCCACATAGGCTGAAATAGGGACGCACACGACCGAATCTCGTCCGATCCAGCAATCTACAGGTGCCAGACACCCAATGGAGATCTTCGGCGGAGCCTAGGTTTAGCAGTTGTGTGTCATAAGTTGTGCCGTGGGAAAGTTTAGGTTCAATTGAAAGATCATCTTTAATACACCAAACAATTGCTCTTGTGAGCCACTAAGAGCATCTCTAACAGACCCCGTATAACGCGCGAACCCGCATAATTCCTGCGAGTATACGGGTTCGGCCCAATTTTCTGGCCAGAACAGAGCCTGTATACTCGTCCGCCCGTAAAAATTTTATCGCGGCCCGCAAACCTTACCCCCGAAGCCGTATAACTACGGGTTTGCGGGGCAGATACGGGTCGAAACCCTATCCCCCCGCCGCCGCGTTTCCCCGCGATTCCCCACTCCCTCCGTCGCATTTCTCGTCGCCGGTGATCCCAGTTCCGCCTCCAGCCGCCATGTGGGGCCGTATGTGGAGCTCCGGCCGCAGCTCCGGCGGGGGCGACGACCCCGAGCGCCAGGGGTGTGTCCACACGGACGGCGCGAGGAAGCGCGCGGCCAAGAAGTACACCAACAAAAGGCCTCCAGCCGCCGGCGTCGCTCCTCCGTCGGAGACGGAGAAGTACGACCACAGG
Source organism: Triticum aestivum (assembly GCF_018294505.1). Lineage (NCBI taxonomy): Eukaryota > Viridiplantae > Streptophyta > Magnoliopsida > Poales > Poaceae > Triticum > Triticum aestivum. The sequence goes on along the minus strand of NC_057802.1, from coordinate 452,092,278 downwards.
CACGCCCTCCCCGGTCGTGGGCTCTTCCTTTGCTGCGGGCTCTTCCTCTGCCGCGTGGCTCACCTCAGGCGCAGGGGGCCCTTCCGGCGCGGCGCTTCTCCCCGTGAAAAGGGAGCCGACGGAGCTCGTCGCCGTCAAGCAGGAGCCGGAGGAGGGCGAGCTCGTCGCCGTCAATCGGGAGCCGGAGGAGATCCCGCGCCGAGGCATCATCGGTCCCGAAGTTTACGTCGGCGACGATGTCGAGGCGGTCGCGGCCGCGATTGCCGCACGAAGCTTGCGAGAGGAGGAGGAGTGCCGCCGCCGCGACGAGGAGATCGAAGAGCTCCTTTTCAAGCAGGCGGTCGCGGCCAACCTCGCCGCGAAGGACAAGGACAATGAGTGGTGGCGCGTCCGCGAGGAGCAGAAGAAGAAGTACATCGACCTCGTCAGCTCCGACGAGGAGGACTGGCCGACGACTGAGCTCCTCCACCGCGTCGGCCTCGCCGCCGCGAGCTCGTCCATTTTGGTAGCCGCCGCGAGCCCGCAGATCCCCCCCCCCCCCCCCCTAGTAGTAAAATGTAGCATATATGTGGTGTGTATGATCTATGTAGTATGTTGTGATAAACTATGAATGATCAATGTGGTTGCAATTTCTTCCGCGAAAGCTTTTTTTTTAGTTATATAGTTTCATATACAGGGTCTATTCTGCAGCGCACGATTTCGCCCCGCAAAACATATCTTCCTCGAACTGTAAACGCGTTACGTGGGTCGGCATTATACGGGTCTCCTAGACTTGCTCTAACATTCCCCTCTTAAGAATTTTTTTCAAGAAACATCTTGAGAATTCTCTACAGAAATATCACACTTGGCATTGTCATAATCTGCAGCCACCGGCTCATTCTTTGAATTAAATTCCCGTTGGACATACCATAACATTGTTGTAGACGATCTCTGTTACTTATAGTCATGACATAATTGTGCGCACTATACCTGAATGTTATTTTTTGGAGCATGTTTTGCAGAAATGTTAGCGACAGAGGTTAGGCCAACTCTAACGCACGACACCATCTAGTCCGGGTGTGTCCGTTTTGGCCCAAATGGACACATGTCATGCCCCAACGCGCTAACTCATCCCTATTTTTTGTCTATTCCCCGTTTCCATTTCCAACGCAAAATTGTGCCCGGTATGCGTCTAGACGGACGGCGAACGGACACCCACGCGCCCGCTAAGCGTCCACCTCGGGCCGGAATGGCAGCCACCCACCGAGCTCCCACCGCCCGCATTTACGGCACATGCGCGGGGGGCCGCCTATCAGCCTCCCAGCCGCGGGTTCGGCGTCCTTTTTAATGTGGAAGTCGTGGACCGGTCAATCCACACTAACACTCACGGCGATGCGTGCCTCCTCGAAGCCCGACACGCCCAAACCCTAGTTCTAGCTGCCTCCTCTCCTCCACCTAGCCGTCGGCAAATGGGCTGGCATTGGATGCCCGGCCGCAAGGGGAAGCATAACCACGAGGCCGGGACATCCTCCGGCGGCCGCAACCGCTCCTCCTCCACCCCCACCTCCAGTGTTCCACATCTAGTTTTTCTATGTCTTTTAATTTTAAATTTAGTTAAGAAATGTGTTGGATCTGGACTTTTGTGGACGTTAATGTTTATATCAATGTTTTTAAATTATTTACAATGTCTAATTGAGTTTGTTTTGGGGTCAAATTTCTAAGTCCAAAAAGCGGACAGTTTGGGATGCGGCAAGCCGGTTGGGCGCACCGACGGCCGCACGACCACGACCGAACGCGCGTGCCTGTTTTGCCGACCCAAACGGACAAAATCCGAACAAAACGGACGTCCATTTGGGGTTGACGGTTGGAGTTGGCCTTACTGAAAGACATCCTAATATAGAGGAATGCATGATAAAGGTTCCAAAAGCACACGGCGTACAGGAAACTGGTTCACCACGTTCAAGATGCTACTCATGCTCATAAACAGCACACTCTCCTCTTGCATTGAAATGCAGACCTGCCAGGTTGACCAATTTACTGGACAAGAATGAAGTGCTAGATCTGTACATTGATGGGGAGCAAGAAGCAAACATATCAAATGAGAAGCATAAGCAGAAATTCCCCATCAGAACTGCAGCTCCTCATTTGGGATGTGGAAGGCCACCTTGACCTCATTCTACAGCTCCATCTTCACCAAAATCTTGCAAAGAAATACTCCCCATCCCGAATTCATATATGAGAACTACTCAAACATAGACAAGACTTTGCAAGATTTGGAGGATGGAACTTTACCCCTAACCTGCCACCATCAACTTGCTCAGGAAGAGGCAATGGGCACCTCAAGGTGGGATATATGTGTGATTCAGATGGAAATGACACAAGTCTATTTGAAGGATCTTCTGGTAATTTTTCTCACTCAGAGGAGTGCAAATCACATAGCATGACTAGAGTGAAAGATATCTATGAGGACTCACGAGATCTACAACCTCACTGCTTCTATGGATTTTCAGTGAATCCATCCTCTTTTAGGGGCAACCTCAAGATGCTCTGCTGCCGATACTTATCATCATGATGGGTCTTGTGGTTTTCATGACAAGAACTTGGAACTAGACACTGATGATAAGTTGCTTAGAAGGACTAAAGAATTGGACGCATGCTTTATGGTTCCTTATGAAGAAATGAGCGAGCTTAACATGCTCAGGGATAAGAGATTGAACTCAACTGACATTACGCAGCTGTTTCTCAGCTTGATTAAGGCACGTCTTCACAGATTAAGGCACGTCTGGTTTGCAGCCAAAGAACAATATAAGCGATCCAAGGTAGAATTAGACTCTACAACTAGAAGGCTGGAGAACGAGAAGACTGATGTGCAAACTACTACCTTGGAATGGGAGCTTGACAGAAGGTCAAATTATTGGTCAGCCAGGCAAGATTTCAAGCCGAAGAACAGAGACTACGGGATAGAGTAATGGAGCTAGCAGAGCAAAATGTGTCATCTCAGAGAGAAGTTAATTTGCTTGAAACAAATCCAGTTGAGGCTTCTAACAGGATTACAAGTTTGGAACTGCAAAACAAAAAACTGAATGATGAGCTGGAGAAAGTGAGTACACAAGTCTTTACAGATCCTCAGTAGAGTTGCATGAGTGGTATTATATTTTTATCCCAATGTGCTAAAAGAGATGAGAATAAATTTCTAGTGGCAAAGCACATTTCAGTTACCTCTGCTAATGGTATGTACACGATTGTGCTAGTGCAGAGTGACATCAGTAAAAAATCAGTATTTAGACACAGCAGTTTCATGAAATGTGTGCAAAAGTAGGAGTAGATCCATTGGCATCCAACAAAGGAAGGAATCGGTGACTTCTACTATGAATTGTGTTGGTATACTTTAGCTTCCTGCTTTGATATTCTTTGGATCTTGTAAATTTCTCTTATACCTTTTTATGCTCAGGTTAACATCAATCTCTATCATGGCATTTGCTGTGTTGGGCAAATCAAATTATATTGTCAACAAAAACTGAATAATAACGAACGCACCAGCCTGAACTAAACAAAACAAGTCGAAGAGGATGAAAGATATCTTCATCAGCATAGAAAAGGCAGTGACTGGTGAAATCACAGCAGCCAAACTACACCATCGTTATCAGGTCCATAACGTGGAGTAAATTAAGCAACAAAACAAACCATGAGGCAGAGGACAACATCAACAACACAAAGCAGCATAGATAGAAGCCAAACATCTATAGATAAAAAAGACTGATTGCCATAATTATGTAGCTTCCATTGACGATAAAAGAGAGTAGCATAGTTCCACAAACCAACACTTGACGGCAAAAAGAGACATCCTGAAACAGCACGATTCAAAGTATTAATAACTAAATAAAGCAAAGTGCATTAGACAGCTCTCAGCTTGTAAAAACCCTTTACACCGACATCCTAAGCTTCGATCTTCTCGGCTGGTGCATCAAGCATCAGGGCCTTGGTCGGCTTCACCAAAATGTCGGTGAACTCCTGGTATGGCGCCTTGGTGAAGGTCGTCTCCCTCCAGAAGTCAGGGGTGAGGAATCCATAGGTCTTCATCAGGCAGTCGAAGGTTGCCTGGAAACAAAGGAGTTATCAGCTCATGTTGGCAACTAGCCAACGCAAACAAGAATACATTCAACCTGGCTGACAGGAGTTAAGATCATCATCTGTACAGATGAAAAGAACCGACTGGTGTGAAATAAAACAGATCATGGCACCCATTGTATAAACAGAGAAGAGATTAGATGCTCAACCAGAAATGTCTAAAATGGTTGTAATACCAGTATCACCCTGTTAGGGTAGATCCTCAACCAGAAATGTCTAAATGGTTGTAATACATGAACACAAAATGTATTAGAACACATGCCAGGATTCAGCAACTCGAAAATGCATTACATGAACACTAGGAAACATGAAAAGCATATATACAAATGAGCTGAACTGTTTAAGAAAGTTGCAATACATTTTCAATCAATCAATTGAAGAACAAGCAGAGTATAAAGCAGATAGACACACAAAACATAGAGAACCTTAGGCTACAGTAGCACTACAATTTCCAGAAGAATTGCTTCTAGACTAATCAATTGACATAGACGAAACTGCATCAAGTGTAAATCAGCAAAGCCCCTTCCAGCAGTACGCAAGCTTATATCTAAAAAGTATAATAGTTCACAAGATGCACAAAGCAATCACTTCCAAACAGAATTATCTTCATCACCATGTTATGCAATGACTTCATGTTATTGGAAAAATTGGTATTTGTTGTTTCGGCCATCATGTTGTTAATCGAGAAAAGGCAAAGACATATGTATATTGTTTGTTAATGGCGAAGGCAATTTCTGAAAGTATTGGTAGGAACAGGCAAATGCAGCAACAATATGCAATTAACTGCATTTATCATCATGTAATTCTCTCAATTAACTGCATTTATCATCATGTAATTCTCTGTGTCGTCATTTCATCAGCGTCAGCGGAAACACACAGCCTTTGAGGTAGACGAAGAGCTCAACTCAAGAATTGCAGAGAATGAAGTACTTCGGCGGGTAAATTTTGAGAAATTTATATTCTGTCTAAAGAAGAAGGTATGTTGCTGTTATCATAGCATTATACTATGGATAGCATATTTATGCAGGCGTCTCCATCTTTTTATCTGCAGCTTCAGCATACTTAAACTGAACATTCTACACTATGCACACATAATGCAAGCAATTATGTAGTGAAAGTAAAGTACCAATGATGGGAGCGTCGCAGAATATGGAAAAAGGCAGGGGAAGTTTATACCTTGACGAAGTTGCCAAGGGTCTTGGTGGATCCACGCGAGGAAGTGAAGACATCATCAATACCAGCGAACTGGAGCACCTTCTTGGGGACGCGCGCGGCGACGATCCCGGAACCCCTCGGGGCGGGCACCATGCGCACGGTGACAGAGCCGCACTTGCCGGTGACCTTGCAGGGCACGGTGTGGGGCAGGCCGATCTTGTTCCCCCAGTAGCCCCTCCTGACGGGCACGATGGAGAGCTTGGCGAGGATGATGGCGCCGCGGATGGCCGTGGCCACCTCCTTGGCGCACTTGACGCCGAGCCCGACGTGGCCGTTGCTGTCGCCGACGACGACGAACGCCTTGAAGCGGGTCCGCTGGCCGGCGCGGGTCTGCTTCTGCACGGGGGTGATCTTCATCACCTCGTCCTTGAGCCCCGGGCAGAGCTGCTCCACGATCTGGTGCTCCTTGATGGGGAGCGAGTGGAGGTAGAGCTCCTCCATCTTGGTGAAGCGGCCCTCCTTGACGAGGCGGCCGAGCTTGGTGACGGGCACCCACTTCTCCTCCTCCTGGCGGGGGCCACGACGACCGCCGCGGCGCCCGCCACGGTCCCCGCGCCCGCCGCGCCCGAAGCCGCGGCCGAACCCGCCGCGCTCGCCTCCGCGGTCGCCACCACGCTCGCCGCCGCGGTCCGCCATGGTTGGGTGGGGGTGGGGGGTTGTGGGCAGGGAGCTCCGATGGGGGAGATCGAGGGCTTGGAGGCTGTGGCGCTGGCGGCGGTGAAGGGTGGAAGAGAGCTGCGCGAGAAGGGGTCGTGCATATTAGAGGGCGTGCGGGTGGTTAGGGTTTCTGGGAAGGATGAGTGGGCTGGGTAGTGGCCCGAATGGGTCCTCGAAATGTCCAACGAAACGGATCGGGCTAAAAATTCTGACCCAGTCCTCTCACTGAACCAAAACAGAGCCCGATTCCTGCTCAACTACGCAACTAACCGGGCCCTCCTGGACCACAAAACACCTGCGCCTAACAAAAAGAGAGCACCCCACCCCTCAAAAAACAAAAAGAGCAAAAACAGGAAACAGCTGCCCTTCAATTTGCATCCCATGCAAGGACCCAAACTCAACTACCCTAACCCGTCCACAGATCTCACGTAACACACCACAGCGCAGCCCCACACCTGGGAGAGGTGAGCGAGAAGAAGAAAGAACATAAACAAGTCAGATATATATGTGAGAGGGGAGAGTACCTGGAGAGATCAGCAGGGAAGAATAGCTGCCAATATTTGGGGGAGGGCAGAGGAAGATCATCCAAGAGATGATCCACAGGTGAGGACCTCTCCAACTCCTTTTGCTCACCATTCTGCTGTACAGACACCTTTTACATCAACTTGTCTGCAGAAAACATCAAAGAATCTAGTAAAAAAAATGGAATCATCAGGTTCTAACAGACTGAAAAAAGTAACACTGAAATTTATCAGGTTCTAACAGACTGAAAAAAGCAACACTGAAATTTATTTAGATCAAGGTAAAAACAGTGAACCAACAGGAAATACAGAGTTAAGAAGCATTGTAAATACACATGAAAATAAGGGTGTACGGTAAGTACACATGAAAAATATGTGTTCCATTACACTGTAATGTAGCTGCAATTTACATTGTCAGAAAACTAGGAAATTAGAGATAAAGCATGGACTATATGATAAATGTGGGATATTGCATTGAGGCAACTGAGGATATACAGTGAGAAAATCAGAGGAATTCCACTGTAAATACCTACAGTACATATATAATGTAAAAAATGAGGTATTTACAGAGTGTAACTCCCTATAAAAATCTTAGGTATTCCACTGTAATACCTACAAGTTTTACAGTGACTATGCAACACATTACACTGTGAAACTGGGGGATACTGCAGTGAAAACAAACTGAAAAAGCACACTGTAGGAATGACAAAAATGAAGGAGGCACAAAGACAACAATTCAAAGACATCAGAGAAAATTCACTAAACAAATCAGTGGAAATTGCAGTGCAAACCCCAAAGAATGGCAGCGGTGAATAATCACAAGAAATTACGGTGCAAACACCAAGGATTTACGGTGACAAAAAGCTCTGGAATCTTTCTTGATGAGGTGAAAAGGCCCTGTTGTTATTTGGTGCATCTTTGATTTTTTGTTTGACATCTTTAGTTTAGAAATGTTCGTTGGTAAATATGTTTTAGCTCTTGATACTTTAGTGTAGTTGTAAATTTATCCATTCACATATCACTCCGAGAAATATTTTTAGTTGGGAGAAGTAAGAAAGGAAGAAAAGAAAAAACGCTTTAACGGTAAAAAAAAGATGTCGTCAATGCAGTCCGTTGCAACGCACAGGCATTCTACTAGTAAAAAGATTAATTGCGAAATGCACACAAGCAAATGCCAAAGAGGATGACACCATCTAATTCAAAGGGGTTTCTTGCATTAGGGAAAAAAATGTAGACCAAACTGTCTATCCAAAGAAAAGAACCAAAACATAAAACCAAAAGAAAACCAAAATAGCAAAAACAAGAAGGAACAGAAAAGTAGAAAACTGCAATAGCAATGAGCAAATTAAACAACGTACAAAAGGAAAATTGACTGTGCTACATGGGCCGGCACATAACGTTCATCGCCCCGCGTCAGACCATCTATTTGGTGCCTGCGGGCAGCTAATATGGGACCTCCTATCTGCCGCATTCTGCGGCAAAAAGGCGGGGATTCGCACAGGGCAGTCCTCCGCCGGCCCATGCAGGAGCAACCAACAGTGTAAAAGCACCGCAAAAACTTGCAATCCCCTACTCGTAGACGCAAGTACTTAGCCACTAGAGCTAGTTACTGGTCATGATGACTATCCAACACGAATACTTTAGAACTACCTATATCAGCAGAAGCGAATATTCTTCCTTTTCCTCAAACATTTCTTGAAAATAATGCCAAACAATTTTTGACAAACGCGACAAGTTTCAAAATTGTGACCAATTCTTGAATTTCTAACCAAATTTAGAAAACAGGGAGAATTTGTGAACAAATTTGAAAAAACAGGAACAACTTTTAATTTCCAAACCATTGTTGACAAACACAAACAAGTTTTCGAAAAATGTAAAAAATAAAATTTGTGAAAAAACTTAAAAACAGGGGAATTTTTTCGACTTGTGAACAAATTTTGGAAAGAACATTTTTGTATCTGTGAACAATTTTAGAAAATCTGAATAAAAATACTAAAAGGCAAACATTTTTTTCTGATTTGCGAAAAGAATTGAATTGTGGAATTGTTTTGAAAATAGGAACATTTTTTTGAAATTATGAACACTTTTTTAAACTACGGACAAAATTAGGAAGGACAAACATTTTTCTTAACATCTGAATAAAATTAAAAACACACAAAAAAATTGAACTTCCGAATTTATTTTGAAAAGCCCAACATTTTTAAAAATTCCAATTATATTTTTGCGCAAGGGAACATTTTTTGAATTTTGGAACAAAATATGAAAATAAAATAAAAAAACCAGTTCTGAACAAATTATTAAAGCACAAAATATTTTTTATAATTTGCAAACATTTTCTATGGAAAACGGAAAATAAAGTTGAAAAAAATAAAAATGGAAAAAGAACAGGAAAGAAAAAGAAACAAAAAAGGAAATGGAGATAAATGAAAAGAAAGAAACATGGAAAAGTAAATAAGAACAAAAAACTGAAAAGAAATAAAAAAAACAGTTGAGGAATCTTCAACCGAGCAGTGACCTTCTAGAAGGTTTTCCAAAACCATGATGGGTGGAACGCATGGCTCACTTCTAAATGGGCCTCACATGTACTGTTTTCAAGGGGATCCAGTCGGCCGGCGCCCACCCGACTAGGGGGCGGTTTGCTGCTAAATATAGCAGCCAGCGAGGCGGTCGATCGCGTGTGCGGCACCCCGACAATTTGATCTAGAATGCGTCAAATAGGGTTTTCCTCAAATAGGATTTCCTAACGCAATGGATACACTGGTGTCGGCACCTCTAGGAGCGCTTGCGAAGAGTCGGCATATATTCAAGCTTTCTCCCGTGTCTTTCTCCCACCGGATTTACGTAGGTTTCCCTCAAGTGGTTTTTCTTTTCGCTAGTAGTAAATGTGTATGTGCAATGAACGTTGTTATTAGATAGTCTATTAGTTGCACACTCATTTTAGGTTGGATATTAATTGCACGTTAATTACATCATTAGTGCTACCGTTCATATTTGGTATGACATTAATTGTCAGTTAAACATGTTGAACGCTCGTCATTGGGGTAATCTAGATCATTGGATTGATATGGTTTGATGGCCTAAATTAGTTGGAACTGTTGGGTCTTTTTTATTGGTATAGATGTTTCTTTGGTGTTGGTTTTTCTTCCAATTTTTATTTTTATTTTTAGTTATTTAAAAAAATCATGAATACATTGATAAGTTTAGAGTATTTTTAAAACTTGTGAAAGTTTTCATATCCAAGAACATTTATGCCAATTGGCAAACATTTTTGAATCTGTGAATTGTAGAAGTCATGAACATTTTGTGAGTTCATTATTTTGTTTTGAAAATTCTGATTTTTTTTATTTCGTTAATATTTTTTGAATTTAAGAAGATATTTTGTAAATCATGAGCGTTTATTAAATTTCTTGATTTCTTTTTTGCTGCGATAGCCGTTTTTTTTTTCTGGAGAACGCCGACTCAAAAACCAGTCTAGTAGGCTAGTAACCCGCTCCATCCCACGACTGAAAAATTATCAGCTAACCGGGTTAGTCGGCCGGCCCAATAGGCGCGCTAGGCGCTGAACAAAGAAGTCCGATTTTCTTTCGCCGTGCTCGGCTCGGTCCAATGCTGCGATGTTTTGTCCCATCGCGCACTCCACTCGCAAGTAGAGTAGTGCCGTCCTCACCTCACCATGATCGGCTGTGCTGCCCACACGGCCAACCACCTCGTCCATGCCGAATCCTACCCTACTCCGAGACAGGCCACAGGGGAGGTGGGCAGTGAGGTGAGCAGTAAGCTCTACCGATTTGTTCTTGGCGGAAGAGAGAATCTCTGGAGAAGCACGAAAGGGGCATGGCGAAAACTTGCGGTGCAGCGTACTACATACCTACCGGTGACATTCTGCAAACCTGTACCATGAACAAGGCTCTTTCTTTGCACACGACGGGACCTCTCAGCCGACCCCAGTAGTGCGCTCTTTGAAGAACAGTCCGCCACTCCGGCCAAACGCCAACAAGGAAAACAAATAACGCCGTCCATGCATGGTGGCGGTCTATGGTTTTGAAGGGGGAAATACCAGGTGCTTCCATCCTTGGAGTGCTCCCCATACTCCAATTTGAAAACGAGCAGTACTTCGGTACAAACCCCCTCCCCCCCAATAAACGTAGAAGGGGTAGTATTGTCCATACTAAATTATGTATTTGTGTACCCGCCGTCCGTTGTAGGGCCGGCCGCCCGTGTACGTCCCGCCCCGTACGCCCGCGTCGTACGCATACCGTGCGGTTCGGTAGTGCGATCGGGAAAGGGAAAAAAAACGACGCCCCACCCCGACACCCCATCCCCGCGTACGAAACCCTACCGGCATCAACGCCGCCGTGGTCCATCGCCGTCACGACGTCGGGCAGCGTCCGTAGTCACCCACGCGCCGTGTCACCGGTGTCGCGTGAAACCGACACCCCATCCCCGCCTAGGAAACCCTAGCGGCATCAACGCCGCCGTGGTCCACCGCCGTCACGACGTCGACCCCGATGTGCCCGTCTAGTCGCGAGCACCGACGGCGTCCGTAGTCACCCACACGCCGTGTCGCCGGTGAAACGCCCAGCGCTCCCGCGTCAACGTTCTGTCCTGGTACGCGCCCTCCACGACGTGGGTGGCAGCAGCGCATCGGCGTCGACCCCAGGCGAGGACCCCTCGACGGCGCACAGTAGGTTCTCTGGCTCTTTTTTTCTTTTTGATTTGTCCATTGCATTTTTTATGCAAAATGATTCCCTATTTAGCTAAATTAGAGAGGAGAGTAGTGACCTCTTAATGACCTCATAATGATTTTGTATGTTCAAATTTGTATGCATGCCACATAGTCATGTCACTGTTGACGAATTTACTGTATTCGCGATGATGTTGTGGAATGTTGGCATTGATCTCACACCTTATTTGTATGTGCATAGATGGAGCAAGTAACCGGATACGCCAGTGATGATTCCGGTAGCGATAATGGATCCTCGTCATTGAATGCGAACCAACCTTCCGGAGACAACTATATGAGTCAGGATGAATCGTACAGTGGTAATGTAAGTGCCTTCAATGTTGACCAAAACATATTGAATACAAACTAGTTATTTGACACTTACATGTCCTTTTAAATTTATACAGCTACATGGCAATGATGACGATGAGGAATATGATATAGATGAACAATTTTATGCAGATAGTGTGAGCCAGGTATGTTGAAAAAATTGTAGGGCAATGATTGACATTAAAATTGTATGACCACTTATTTTACTTTACATGTGCACAGATAAATGCTAATGGTGACAATGAGCGTAATAATATAGATGATGACAATGCCGAGAGCGAGGTCGATGCATCTCGTAGTGGGAGCGGTAGCCAAGTAAGTTCTTTACATTATTTATGGTTAGTAACAATACAAGAACAGATTGACATGCAAGGTTATATGTCATATTTTGCAGGGAGGTGTTGATGGTCCTAGCGGGAACGATGAGCACAGCGATGATGATCAGTTTGACCTTGACATGTGCTATGATGAATATCAGCAAGAGTCACTTGATAGGCATTGGGCAGTGATGGTAAAGACATTCAGGTCATTAGACGAGGTGTACACGTTCTACAACAAGCACGCGAGAGAACGTGGGTTCAACATCAGGAAGGACTCGCTAAAATGTTCAAATGATCGCGCGAGGACTGTGCGCTTGAGGAGGTATCTCTGTTCCGCTGCAGGAAAACGATAGGCCAAGTTCTGTACCATGGAAGGCCGGACCCGCAGGCTTAGACCGGAGAGTCGATTCTTATGCGAAGCCCATTTGACAGTTAAGCTTGATAAAAAGCTCAATCTTTGGTATGTCAGCATGTGACGCCCCCGATTTGACCGTACACTAATCATGCACGCAAATGTGTACGACCAAGATCAGGGACTCACGGGAAGATATCACAACACAACTCTAAAACATAAATAAGTCATACAAGCATCATAATACAAGCCAGGGGCCTCGAGGGCTCGAATACAAGTGCTCGATCACAGACGAGTCAGCGGAAGCAACAATATCTGAGTACAGACATAAGTTAAACAAGTTTGCCTTAAGAAGGCTAGCACAAACTGGGATACAGATCGAACGAGGCGCAGGCCTCCTGCCTGGGATCCTCCTAACTACTCCTGGTCGTCGTCAGCGGCCTGCACGTAGTAGTAGGCACCTCCAGTGTCGTAGGTGTCGTCGTCGACGGTGGCGTCTGGCTCCTGGACTCCAACATCTGGTTGCGACAACCAGATAGAAGGAAAGGGGGAAAAGAGGGAGAGAAGCAACCGTGAGTACTCATCCAAAGTACTCGCAAGCAAGGAGCTACACTACATATGCATGGGTATATGTGTAAAGGGGCATATCAGTGGACTGAACTGCAGAATGCCAGAATAAAAGGGGGATAGCTAGTCCTGTCGAAGACTACGCTTCTGGCATCTCCATCTTGCAGCATGTAGAAGAGAGTAGATTGAAGTCCTCCAAGTAGCATCGCATAGCATAATCCTACCCGGCGATCCCCTCCTCGTCGCCCTGTTAGAGAGCGATCACCGGGTTGTATCTGGCACTTGGAAGGGTGTATTTTATTCAGTATCCAGTTCTAGTTGTCATAAGGTCAAGGTACAACTCCGGGTCGTCCTTTTACCGAGGGACACGGCTATTCGAATAGATAAACTTCCCTGCAGGGGTGCACCACATAACCCAACACGCTCGATCCCATTTGGCCGGACACACTTTTCTGGGTCATGCCCGGCCTCGTAAGATCAACGCGTCGCAGCCCCACCTAAGCACAACAGAGCGGTCAGCACGCCGGTCTAATCCTAAGCGCGCAGGGGTCTGGGCCCATCGCCCTATGCACACCTGCACGTTGCGAACGCGGCCGCGAGCAGACCTAGCAACCCGCACGATCACGGCGGTCACGTCAAAGCGGTCCAACACGGCGCGCGCCACTCAGTCGCTGACGTCAAGAAGGCTTCGGCTGATACCACGACGCCGGGATACCCATAACTACTCCCGCGTAGATGGCTAGTGCGTATAGACCAAATGGCCAGACTCAGATCAAATACCAAGATCTCGTTAAGCGTGTTAAGTATCCGCGAACGCCGACCAGGGCCAGGCCCACCTCTCACCTAGGCGGTCTCAACCTGCCCTGTCGCTCCGCCACAAAGATCCACTTGCGGGTACTCCTACGAGCCGACCCGACTTTAGTCATCACATGTGTCATGTATATAGTATATAAGTATATACCCGTGATCACCGCCCAGGTGATCACGGCCCGATAGTATAGCACAGCAGACGGACAAGAATGTAGGGCCACTGATGGAAATCTAGCATCCTATACTAAGCATGTAGGATTGCAGGTAAAGGTATCAACAGTAGTAGCAAGGATAGGCTATGCATCAGGATAGGATATCGAAAAGCAGTAACATGCTACACTACTCTAATGCAAGCAGTATAGAGAAGAATAGGCGATATCTGGTGATCAAGGGGGGGGGCTTGCCTGGTTGCTCTGGCAAGTAGGAGGGGTCATCGACTCCGTAGTCGAACTGGGCAGCAGCAGTGTCGGTCTCGTAGTCTACCGGAGAGAAGAGGGGGAAGAAACAGTAAATACAATGCAAACATAAGCATGACGATGCGCGACATGACAATGAGCGGTGCTAGGTGTGTCCTAACGCGACAGTAGGTGGTACCGGCGAAGGGGGGGGAACATCCGGGAAGTATTCCCGATGTTTCGCGTTTTCGGACAGACGGACCGGAGGGGGAAAGTTGCTAGTTCGATAGGTTAGGGAGGTGTGGTGGACGAACGGACTGCGTATTCGGATTCGTCTCGTCTTTCTGAGCAACTTTCATGTAGAAAACATTTTCATCCGAGTTACGGTTTAAAAGATATGAATTTTCGAAGATTATTTGAATTTCTGGAATTATTTGAATTTAGCAAAAATGAATTATGACGTCAGCATGAGGTAATGCTGACGTCAGCAGGTCAACAGGTCGGCTGACCAGTCAAACCAGACAGGTGGGTCCTACCTGTCATAGACAGTGGACTAATTAGAAGATTAAATTAACTAAAATTAGATTAATTAACTACTGGACCCCACCTGTCATAGTCTAATTACCTAAACTAATTAGTTTTGATTATTAAAACATTTTAATTATCGGATTAAGTGGTGGGGCCCGCACGTCAGTGGCTGGGGCCTGCCCAGTCAGCAGTTGACTGGGTCAACCTAGTCAACTGGGACCCACGGGGCCCACTGGCAGTGGCTCTAGGGTGGCCCCAGGCCAGCCACGTCGGCGGCCGGCGCCGGAGCGACTCCGGCGACCAAAACAGAGGCGGCCCCTCGCCGGAGTTGGCCGGAATTGCGCTACGGGGCTCGGGGAGGAGCGGGGCTAGGCTCATTCGAAGGAGTTCGCAGCGCCGCATCCAGTGGTGGCCGTAGCTTCGCCGGACTTGGCCGGAATCGGCGCCGGCGAGCGGCGGAGGCTGCGGCGGCGGCGCGCACGGGTGCCCGACGGAAACGGGGCTACGGCGTGCTATCGAGCAAGCGGAGGGGCTGGGGAGCATCTACGCGCTGTGGGGAGTGCAACGGGCTTGAGCCCGTGACCAAAAGGTCACCGGAGCCTTGCCGGCGGCGAGCTCCGCGGCGACGCGTTCGGGCGTAAGCAGAGCGGCGGCTACAAGAGCTCAAGAGGCCAGGAGAGCGAGGGGAGAGGATGAGGGGCTCACCGCGCGGCGCAAGAAAGGCCCGTGGGTGGCTTAGTAGCAGCAGCAGTCGCCGGAGTCGAAGAAGACGGCGGCGACCCGAGGAAGAAGGCGACAGCGTTGGGGGGTGATGTAGGGGGTCCCGGCTCGAGCAGGTGGTCGGGGAGGACGGGCTCGACGCGGCGGAGCTCGTGGACACGTCGGGGAGGGGAACGGGGCTTGGTGGCCGCGTGAACGACGGAGAACGGCGGCGACCGCGTCGGTCTCCTCTCCAGAACGAAGGAGAGGGTGAGGAGAGAGGTGGATCTGGGGGAGGGGGGCGCAGAGGCGAGCGAGAGGGGCAAGTGGGAGGGATGGGCGGAGGCCGAGGCGTCGGGGCGGCCTTATCCTCCCCCGTCGCCGGCGAGGTGGTGCGGCGGGGACCTGCCCCTGTTCCGACCCCGGTCGGGGGAACAGGGAAGGGGAGGGCGACCCGGGGAGGTGGGCTAGGCCGGCTGGGCCTAGGGTCGGCCCAGTTGGGCCAGGGTCCAGTGGGGGGGCCTTCTCCTTCTCTTTTTTTCTTTGTTTGTTCTGTTTTCTTTTGTATTTTCTTTTTATTTATTTATTTTCTTTTCTGTTTTATTTCATTTAAAAGTATTTAGGCATTTTATAAAAATGTGTTTTCTCCACAATAATTATCAGTGCAATATCTGGCATGGCCCGAACATTTTTGTTTAAATTTTTGAAAACTTTTATTTTCCACTTTAAATTTAATTGAAGTTTGAATTAGGAGTTTGAAAAGAAATGTGATTCAAATGTGATCAAGCCCTGTCTAGCAACATGATTAGCTTAATCACAGAGAGTTACTGTAGCATGATTCTCGGGGTGTTACAAATCTCCTCGACTACAAGAAATCTCGTCCCGAGATTTAGGAGGTAGAAGGAAACAGTGCGGGGTATTCTTCGCGCAGACGATCCTCTCGTTCCCAAGTGGCCTCATCTTCAGAATGGTGCGACCACTGGACTTTGAGAAACTTGATCGCCTTCTGACGTGTGCGGCGTTCAGCTTGGTCGAGAATGCGGACCGGATGCTCCTTATAGGAGAGGTCTTGCTGCAATTCGAGCACTTCATGATCCACAGCTCGGATTGGGTCCTTGAAGCAACGGCGGAGCTGTGACACATGGAACACATCGTGAACCTGAGAAAGGTTCGGCGGTAGCTCCAGTTGGTATGCCACTTTTCCACGCCTTTCGAGAATAGTGAATGGGCCAATATAGCGAGGAGCTAGTTTGCCCTTGATCCCGAAGCGGTGAGCACCCTTCATAGGTGTGACTCGAAGATAAGCCTTTTCGCCAGGTTGATAGACCATGTCTTTATGATGACGGTCATACTGACTCTTCTGACGTGACTGAGCAGTCTTGAGATTCTCGCGAATAATGCGGACTTGTTCTTCGGCATCTTGGATAATATCCGGACCGAAGAGTGGACGTTCCCCAGTTTCTGACCAGTTCAGAGGGGTTCGGCACTTTCGTCCATATAACACTTCGAAGGGGGCCATCTTCAGACTAGCTTGATAGCTATTATTATAAGAGAACTCAGCATACGGGAGAGATTCCTCCCATTTCTTGCCGAAGGAAATAACGCAAGCTCGAAGCATGTCTTCGAGAACTTGGTTGACGCGTTCAACTTGTCCTTGCGATTGAGGATGAAACGCAGTACTGAATGACAGATGAGTTCCCATAGCTTCTTGGAAACTTGCCCAGAATCTTGAAGTGAATAAGCTGCCACGGTCTGAACTGATAACCAATGGAATACCGTGGAGTGAAACAATCCTGGACATATAGAGCGTTGCCAGTTGACTAGCAGTGATCGTTTCTTTGACCGCCAGGAAATGTGCAACTTTGGAAAGCCGGTCAATGACGACAAGAATAGCATCATTACCTTTCTGTGATTTGGGAAATCCAGTGACGAAGTCCATCTCAACATGGTCCCATTTCCATTCAGGAATAGAGATAGGTTGCAGAGTTCCAGCAGGCCTTTGATGTTCTGCTTTGATACGACGGCAAACGTCACACTCAGCAACATAACGAGCAATGTCTTGCTTCATATTAGACCACCAGAATCTCTGACGGATGTCTTGGTACATCTTTGTACTACCAGGATGGATACATAGAGGCGTATCATGAGCTTCTTTCATAACTTCCTGTGTCATATCCAGGTTTTTCTCTGCACATGGCACCACTAGGCGGCCCTTGAAGTATAAGGTGCCATCTTCAGCAATGGTGAAGAATGAGGGCTTTCCTTCTGCGAGGTAGCGCTTAATCTTGTGGGCTTCAGAGTCATACTTCTGTAGCCTTTTGATGCTGTCCTCGAGATCTGGTTTAGCAACTAGGGTATTGAGGGAACCCTGGGTAACAACGTGGAGGTTCACCTTGCCAAACTCCTTAGGAGGGGGAGCGAGTGCACCCGGAGGAACAATATGGAGGTTCAGCTTCCTGAATTCTTCAACAAGCGAGGGCTGAACTTTGTGAACCTGGAGGTGGTTGCAGTAAGACTTGCGGCTCAAGGCATCAGCCATTACATTAGCCTTGCCTGGCGTATAGGAAATACCCAAGTCAAAGTCTGCAACAAGCTCCATCCATCTCTGTTGACGGAGGTTCAGATCTGGCTGAGTAAACAGATACTTCAGACTTTGGTGGTCAGTGAAGATCTCGCAACGATTACCGAGAAGGTAATGTCGCCACTGCTTCAGCGCATGAATGACAGCAGCAAGTTCGAGGTCGTGAACTGGGTAGTTCTCTTCGTGAGGGCGCAATTGCCGAGAGGCATAAGCAATCACTTTGCGGTCTTGCATTAGGACACAGCCTAATCCTTGACGGGAAGCGTCGCAGTAAATGACGAAGTCCTTCTTAGTATCAGGTGGAGCTAGAACTGGGGCAGAAGTCAACTTGTCTTTGAGTGCCTGGAAACTTTCCTGACACTTGTCTGTCCATTGGAACTTGACGCCCTTATGCAACAGGTTAGTCAGAGGCCTGGCGATCTTGGAGAAGTTCTCGACGAATCGACGGCAATAGCTGGCGAGACCGAGAAAACTTCTGACTTGCTTAACGTTCTTGGGAGGAGTCCAATCAAGAATAGCCTGAACTCGCTCGGGGTTGACGGCAATACCATCCTTAGAGATGACATGCCCAAGATAGGTTACTTCCGGTAGCCAGAATTCACATTTGGAGAACTTGGCATATAGTTGATGCTCTCGTAGCTTTTCCAGCACAAGTCGAAGATGTTCAGCATGTTCTTCTTCGTTCTTGGAAAATACCAGGATATCATCCAGATAAACCACGACGAACTTGTCGAGGTAATCCATGAATATATAGTTCATCAGACGAGAGAAGGTGGCTGGAGCATTGGTTAAACCGAAAGACATGACGGTGTACTCGTATGAACCATAGCGAGTCACGAAGGCGGTCTTTGGGATATCCTCTTCGCGAACACGGATCTGGTGGTAGCCCAACCTCAAGTCGAGCTTAGAGAACACTGACGAACCCGCCAGTTGATCATACAGATCATTGATCCGAGGAAGGGGGTATTTATTCTGGATGGTAGCTTGGTTTATAGGACGGTAGTCTTGAACTAACCGGTTTGTCCCATCCTTCTTCTTGACAAAGAGAGAAGGTGCTCCCCAAGGAGAGCAACTTGGGCGAATGAATCCTTTGCGAAGAGATTTGTCGATTTCCTCCTTAAGCTCAAGGAGTTCATGCGGCGGCATTTTGTAGGGTCGCTTGGCTATAGGAGTGGTGCCTGGTTTCAAGTCGATGATGAATTCGACAGCTCTAGCAGGGGGAATCCCTGGAAGTTCTTCAGGGAAGACGTCGAGGAATTCACGCACGACGGGAATGTTTTCAATGCCCTCGAGTGGTGCAGCGTTCAATGCATTCAATGCATAGAGCCTTGCCTCGGCATTTTGCACCAGATGGGCTTGGTAAGTAACTATCTCATCTGAAGGGTGTAGCAGATGGACGGTCTTAGTGGTGCAAACGATTGAAGCAGTATGCGCTTTTAACCAATTCATTCCCAGAATGAGATCAATGCTACAGGACTTCAGTACGATGGGAGAGACAAGAAATTCCAGTCCTTCAATTTCAACAGTAACATCGTGACTAACCATAGAGGTTTGACATTGGCCCGCAGGGGTGTGTACCACTAGCGGAGTGTTTATCTCTTCGTAATTAATGCCATGCAGGAATGCAAATTCTGCTGATATGAATGAATGGGATGCTCCTGTATCAAATAAAACGGATGCTGGTACTGAATTTACGAGGAGTGTACCCATCACAGTAGCAGGCTGGTCTTGAGCTTCGCTGAGATCAACGTGGTTGGCATGAGCACGACCATAAGACTTAGCATTGTTGTTGCGGGGCTGGTTGTTACCACGGCCAGCTGCTGGAAGGGCCAGTTGATTCTGGTTCTGATAGCAGTTCCTGGCAAAGTGACCCGGTTGACCACACTTGAAGCACAGACCATTATCGGGAGTGGGAACAGGAGCCCCAGGTGGGGGAGCTGGTAGCTTTGACTGCCTAGATGGTGGAGGAGGCAGACGCGGTGCAGCATAAGATTTCCTTGGAGCAGGTGCATTTGGACGATACATGCTGTTCGGGATCCATATCTTACGCTTCTGTGAGGGCGAGCCCGAAGATGAGCCCGTGTCACGGTTGCGCCTCTGAGAGCTCTGGTATTCCTGCAGACCAGTCTCGACATTGATGGCCTTATTCACCAAGGTGGCGAAATCGGCGAAGTCATGCACTAGAAGTGCGAGCTTGATGTCAGCTTGTAGTCCATCACGGAACTTCTCCTGTCTGCGTGCATCAGTTGCAATGTCTTCTTCAGCATAGCGGGACAAGTCCAGAAACTCCCGCTGATAAGCTTCGACAGTTTTGTTGCCTTGGGTGAGGTTGCGGAACTCACGCTTCTTCCGGTCCATGACTCCCTGAGGAATGAAGCGGGCACGGAAAGCAGCTTGGAAGTCTGGCCAGGTGATGATTGTTCCAGCTGGCAGAGTACGCCTGTGGCTGTCCCACCATTGAGCTGCGGGTCCCTTCAAGAAGAAGGAAGCAAAGGTGACATAGCTGGCAGGGGCTACATCAGCAGACTCCATCTCATAGGTGATGTCACGGAGCCAGTCATCAGCATCCAGAGGCTGAGTTGAGCTGCGGTAGATGGTTGGGTTGAGGCGTATGAAATCTTGAAGAGTCACTTGGGCTGGCTGCTGGTTCATATTGGGGCGAGGAAACTGAGCCATCATATTTTCCATGAACTGGCGGTTCAGTTCAAACTGTTGGATCATACCAGCCATGTACTCAGGTGGTGGTGGGGCATCGCCACCACGACCACGACCACCTGGTCTAACCATCCTGCTAATATATAACAGGGGTAGTTCAGCATTGAGAAATATTTGCAAAGGACAAGAATCATTCATGATGAAACATGCATAAAGAAAGGAGCACGATAGCTACTACATAGTAGTCGGCATAACTTACAAAAGGGGTCATGCATAGAGTTCAGTACACAGAGTTCAGTACATAGACTAAAACATCATAGGCGGCACACAGGCTCGCGGCGAATGCATCTAACACTACAAGCAAGCCTACATCAGTCCCAAGAGGTACTGTGGAGGTAATCGTAGCCCGACAGCTGGTAGTGAGGCAACGGATAGCCCTCCACGTCAGCAGACTGGGGGCCACGGATACTCAGGTGTAGAGCCCGACGCTCAGGTGGCAGAAGAGGACCAAGTGCAGGGGAGTAGCCTCCCACCTCTGGCCAACCGACACCGTGGGGCATCACGGTCCTGGCTGGGTAGATCGCAGTACGCGGTACCTGTCCAGATCGGACAAAGGGGTGCAGCAGCGTCAGAGCACGGTAAAGGTGCTGACGGGTGGTGTACATCTCGTGGCGAAGAGCTCGGTTAGCTCGATCCAGCCCATCAGCATGCAGAACCAGGTTCTGATGGTAGAAGGGCTCTCGGGTGACAGTGGAGTAGGCAGCAGTATAGTATCCCTCCGCACCAACATCGGATGCGATAGCAATGTGCCTGAAAGGGGAGGTGTCCAACTCCCGATACTCTCCACGAAGACGTGTCAGAGCAGCATAGGCAGCATCGTGGACAGCCATATCGATGGTCACACCAACACCATGTGCGGTGTGCAGCACAGTAGTGGAGTCATACTCCCGCGAGTAGAGGTGGACGATGGCACGGTACTGCTCCTGGTTAAAGTCCTGGTACTCCTCGTAGACGGTGTACTCAGGGTGCCAGCGATAACCCAGATAGGTCATCATCTCAGCTAGCACCGCAGGTGATCCCGAGGCACCAATGGCCGTCGTGTGGCGAACGACCTGCCTCGTGGGTTCCATCTGAAAGCAAAGACGTTTCAAAGGAGTCAAATGACAGTGTGTGAATTGTTCAAAATACTATTCTAAGAAACAACTATGGCTTATCCAACTTTGGGGTGAATGCGGTCACGGGATCCTAGTGTTAGAGTTAGTAAATTCGTTTAACCCGAGTAGAAGAGAGTTCAGAGTCCCAGAGTAAAGGTCGAGGAGTAAAAGATCCTAGTACCACCCAATGGCGACGTGGGCCCGTAAGACACACAGCCATGTTAGTAAAAGTTTTGTAATGTCTAGACTCGACTTCGGCCAAGGAGTGTGGAAAGGGGGATTCCTACAGGCAGTCGGCTCTGATACCAACTTGTGACGCCCCCGATTTGACCGTACACTAATCATGCACGCAAATGTGTACGATCAAGATCAGGGACTCACGGGAAGATATCACAACACAACTCTAAAACATAAATAAGTCATACAAGCATCATAATACAAGCCAGGGGCCTCGAGGGCTCGAATACAAGTGCTCGATCACAGACGAGTCAGCGGAAGCAACAATATCTGAGTACAGACATAAGTTAAACAAGTTTGCCTTAAGAAGGCTAGCACAAACTGGGATACAGATCGAACAAGGCGCAGGCCTCCTGCCTGGGATCCTCCTAACTACTCCTGGTCGTCGTCAGCGGCCTGCACGTAGTAGTAGGCACCTCCAGTGTCGTAGGTGTCGTCGTCGACGGTGGCGTCTGGCTCCTGGACTCCAACATCTGGTTGCGACAACCAGATAGAAGGAAAGGGGGAAAAGAGGGAGAGAAGCAACCGTGAGTACTCATCCAAAGTACTCGCAAGCAAGGAGCTACACTACATATGCATGGGTATATGTGTAAAGGGGCATATCAGTGGACTGAACTGCAGAATGCCAGAATAAGAGGGGGATAGCTAGTCCTGTCGAAGACTACGCTTCTGGACATCTCCATCTTGCAGCATGTAGAAGAGAGTAGATTGAAGTCCTCCAAGTAGCATCGCATAGCATAATCCTACCCGGCGATCCCCTCCTCGTCGCCCTGTTAGAGAGCGATCACCGGGTTGTATCTGGCACTTGGAAGGGTGTATTTTATTCAGTATCCAGTTCTAGTTGTCATAAGGTCAAGGTACAACTCCGGGTCGTCCTTTTACCGAGGGACACGGCTATTCGAATAGATAAACTTCCCTGCAGGGGTGCACCACATAACCCAACACGCTCGATCCCATTTGGCCGGACACACTTTTCTGGGTCATGCCCGGCCTCGTAAGATCAACGCGTCGCAGCCCCACCTAAGCACAACAGAGCGGTCAGCACGCCGGTCTAATCCTAAGCGCGCAGGGGTCTGGGCCCATCGCCCTATGCACACCTGCACGTTGCGAACGCGGCCGCGAGCAGACCTAGCAACCCACACGATCACGGCGGTTACGTCAAAGCGGTCCAACACGGCGCGCGCCACTCAGTCGCTGACGTCAAGAAGGCTTCGGCTGATACCACGACGCCGGGATACCCATAACTACTCCCGCGTAGATGGCTAGTGCGTATAGACCAAATGGCCAGACTCAGATCAAATACCAAGATCTCGTTAAGCGTGTTAAGTATCCGCGAACGCCGACCAGGGCCAGGCCCACCTCTCACCTAGGCGGTCTCAACCTGCCCTGTCGCTCCGCCCCAAGATCCACTTGCGGGTACTCCTACGAGCCGACCCGACTTTAGTCATCACATGTGTCATGTATATAGTATACAAGTATATACCCGTGATCACCGCCCAGGTGATCACGGCCCGATAGTATAGCACAGCAGACGGACAAGAATGTAGGGCCACTGATGGAAATCTAGCATCCTATACTAAGCATGTAGGATTGCAGGTAAAGGTATCAACAGTAGTAGCGAGGATAGGCTATGCATCAGGATAGGATATCGAAAAGCAGTAACATGCTACACTACTCTAATGCAAGCAGTATAGAGAAGAATAGGCGATATCTGGTGATCAAGGGGGGGGCTTGCCTGGTTGCTCTGGCAAGTAGGAGGGGTCGTCGACTCCGTAGTCGAACTGGGCAGCAGCAGTGTCGGTCTCGTAGTCTACCGGAGAGAAGAGGGGGGAAGAAACAGTAAATACAATGCAAACATAAGCATGACGATGCGTGACATGACAATGAGCGGTGCTAGGTGTGTCCTAACGCGACAGTAGGTGGTACCGGCGAAGGGGGGGAACATCCGGGAAGTATTCCCGATGTTTCGCGTTTTCGGACAGACGGACCGGAGGGGGAAAGTTGCTAGTTCGATAGGTTAGGGAGGTGTGGTGGACGAACGGACTGCGTATTCGGATTCGTCTCGTCGTTCTGAGCAACTTTCATGTAGAAAACATTTTCATCCGAGTTACGGTTTAAAAGATATGAATTTTCGAAGATTATTTGAATTTCTGGAATTATTTGAATTTAGCAAAAATGAATTATGACGTCAGCATGAGGTAATGCTGACGTCAGCAGGTCAACAGGTCGGCTGACCAGTCAAACCAGACAGGTGGGTCCTACCTGTCATAGACAGTGGACTAATCAGAAGATTAAATTAACTAAAATTAGATTAATTAACTACTGGACCCCACCTGTCATAGTCTAATTACCTAAACTAATTAGTTTTAATTATTAAAACATTTTAATTATCGGATTAAGTGGTGGGGCCCGCACGTCAGTGGCTGGGGCCTGCCCAGTCAGCAGTTGACTGGGTCAACCCAGTCAACTGGGACCCACGGGGCCCACTGGCAGTGGCTCTGGGGTGGCCCCAGGCCAGCCACGTCGGCGGCCGGCGCCGGAGCGACTCCGGCGACCAAAACAGAGGCGGCCCCTCGCCGGAGTTGGCCGGAATTGCGCTACGGGGCTCGGGGAGGAGCGGGGCTAGGCTCATTCGAAGGAGCTCGCAGCGCCGCATCCAGTGGTGGCCGTAGCTTCGCCGGACTTGGCCGGAATCGGCGCCGGCGAGCGGCGGAGGCGGCGGCGCGCACGGGTGCCCGACGGAAACGGGGCTACGGCGTGCTATCGAGCAAGCGGAGGGGCTGGGGAGCATCTACGCGCTGTGGGGAGTGCAACGGGCTTGAGCCCGTGACCAAAAGGTCACCGGAGCCTTGCCGGCGGCGAGCTCCGCGGCGACGCGTTCGGGCGTAAGCAGAGCGGCGGCTACAAGAGCTCAAGAGGCCAGGAGAGCGAGGGGAGAGGATGAGGGGCTCACCGCGCGGCGCAAGAAAGGCCCGTGGGTGGCTTAGTAGCAGCAGCAGTCGCCGGAGTCGAAGAAGACGGCGGCGACCCGAGGAAGAAGGCGACGGCGTTGGGGGGTGATGTAGGGGGTCCCGGCTCGAGCAGGTGGTCGGGGAGGACGGGCTCGACGCGGCGAAGCTCGTGGACACGTCGGGGAGGGGAACGGGGCTCGGTGGCCGCGTGAACGACGGAGAACGGCGGCGACCGCGTCGGTCTCCTCTCCAGAACGAAGGAGAGGGTGAGGGGAGAGGTGGATCTGGGGGAGGGGGGCGCAGAGGCGAGCGAGAGGGGCAAGTGGGAGGGATGGGCGGAGGCCGAGGCGTCGGGGCGGCCTTATCCTCCCCCGTCGCCGGCGAGGTGGTGCGGCGGGGACCTGCCCCTGTTCTGACCCCGGTCGGGGGAACAGGGAAGGGGAGGGCGACCCGGGGAGGTGGGCTAGGCCGGCTGGGCCTGGGGTCGGCCCAGTTGGGCCAGGGTCCAGTGGGGGGGCCTTCTCCTTCTCTTTTTTCTTTGTTTGTTCTGTTTTCTTTTGTATTTTATTTTTATTTATTTATTTTCTTTTCTGTTTTATTTCATTTAAAAGTATTTAGGCATTTTATAAAAATGTGTTTTCTCCACAATAATTATCAGTGCAATATCTGGCATGGCCCGAACATTTTTGTTTAAATTTTTGAAAACTTTTATTTTCCACTTTAAATTTAATTGAAGTTTGAATTAGGAGTTTGAAAAGAAATGTGATTCAAATGTGATCAAGCCCTGTCTAGCAACATGATTAGCTTAATCACAGAGAGTTACTGTAGCATGATTCTCGGGGTGTTACACAGCAGTTTCTCCGATGATCACAGCCACACTCTTGCACGACCGGACGAAGTCCCTTTCCTCCGATCTCATAATCAGATCAAAGCATTTGAGAGAGCTGAGATCTTAGCTATGGCTGGAGCTGGGATAAGAAAACATATCATTTTTGACAACGTCGTTAGCAGGTATGGGTCCTATGCAAAGTCACCGTTGCAGAGGACAAAGCTGTATAACATGTGCTATAGGGAGAAGATGAAGTTGCTTGCACAAGGTGATGCTGATACTGCCATAGGAATCATGTTGACCAGAAAGGACAGAGATCCAGACTTCTTCTTTGAGCACACAGTTGACGCTGAAGGCAGGCTCCAAAACCTGTTCTGGTGTGATTCGCAGTCACGCCGGGATTATCTAGACTATGGTGATGTTGTCGTCTTCGACAGCACATACAAGATGAACAGGTATGGAATGCCGTTCATCCCTTTTGTGGGTCTGAACAACCACCGTTGCACTACGGTATTCGCCTGCGCCATTGTTTCAGACGAGACTGAGGCTACATATGTTTGGTTGCTTAACACGTTCTTGAAAGCTAACTGTCAGAAGAGGCCCAAATCTGTAATTACCGATGGAGATGCAGCGATGATAAGGGCTATCAGGAAGGTGCTTTCTGACGTGTGGCATCGTCTATGTTCATGGCATATTGAAAAGAATATGCAGAAACACCTCAACCACAAGTCATTGAAGGAGTTCAGGGCATTATTGTACTATGCCACTACACATAAGGTTTTTGAGGAGAGATGGGCCGCGTTTGTGCGCAAATGGCAGACGGAGAGAACGAAAACATGGCTCCATAGGATGTACAGGAAGAGGACGCTTTAGGCTGCATCATATTTGTTTGGTGGGTTTTTCCTTGGTATGCGCAGTAATCAGAGGAGTGAGAGTCTGAACTCCAGCCTGCACCTTCATCTTGACTATTGTATGACGATCGTTGACATGATTGTACACTACGAGAATTGTATTGTTCGCCTCCGTGAGAATGAAGCTTATGATGACTACACGGCCTCACAGACTCTTCCAGCAACAGTGACTGAGTGTCAGGCCATTAAGTCGTATGCTGCGAAAGCATTCACGCAGGCAAACTTTTATATGTTGCAACAAGATATGAAGAAGGTACAGGAGCTTGAGGTAATTGATAGACTGACAGGGACCGATAGTCAGAGATTTGTGGTTGCGTGGAAGAATAACAGGGATCACAGATTTAATGTGGACTATACGCCAGGTAACTCGGCAGAAACTATAAAGTGTAGTTGCCGAAGTATGACTCGCAAAGGGCTTCCTTGCAAGCACATTCTTCATGTTTTGAATGCACTGAACTTACCTGTGATACCCAAGTGTTGTGTCCTGCGAAGATTCTCAAAAAAAAGCACGAGCTGGACTGCCCGTGAAGCGCACCAGTGATCTGTTTGCGCGGGGTTGGTCGAGTGGTGAGGACAGAGCTAGATATAGTGAGTTGACCATCAAATCTTCAGAAGCATGTCATGTCGCATGCAGTAATCCTTTCTTATTCGACAAGTTGACGGCAGCTTTGGATGATATTATAGCGAATAAGGACATTCAGGGAAATGAAGATGATAGTCAGCGAAGCTTCGTGAACAATAATCCATTTGAGCCTAACCGAGATCATATTCTGGTTCGTGATCCAGTAAAGGTTTCGACGAAGGGCGCACCTAAGCAGAACAGTAGAGGTCGCGGTAAGGGTGGCCCAGATGTGACAAAAAATGAGAGGCCTAAAGCATTTGACGAGAAATCTGGACGAAAATGTAGCATATGCAGCGGCTCAGGTCATAACAGGAGCACATGCAGCAAAAATGAAGAGTATGTCTATTCTTTGTTTATGTTAGTTTTGTTGTTTCATTTACGGTACATTGATTCTCATAGTTTATTCTATGCAGCAACTGGGCTTGAAGACAGAAGTGAGGACGGTGCATCTGTTTTACTGCATCCATTTATATGTAAATGTATGTCTTTTTGCTTTGTTTATGTTAGTTTCGTTGATTCATCTACCGTACATTGATTCTCACAATTTTTTTATTTATTCTATGCAGCAACTGGGCTTGAAGACTCAAGTAAAGACGATGCAAGTGTTTTACCTCTTCCATTTATATGAAAAACATTTGTTAAATTTATGTTCGTGTTGAGTATTTTATATGTGTGAAACAAGATTATTGCCTACAGACCGTTGTTATTTGAGACTTGCTATTTTCTGTCCACTACAATAAAATTACTGTGGTGACAATTGTTATGTTGAGACATCATTATTGTTGATATAAATATTCACTATTCATTGTTTATATTATGAATTCTGCATGTATTTACTACAGTTCCGTCGGCTGTCAAATATATTAAAATAAGAGAAGTACTCTGCGAATTATTGTTGAAAAAGAAAAAAAGGAAAAAAAATGCCCGCCCGTCTCCACAGCGTGTCTTACTAAGCCCATCGTTATCAAGCCCACCGGGCGACTACAACAGGCGTTTCAGAGCACGCCGTGGAAACCAGGCCCAACAGGGTAGCATCGACGGGGTACATCGACGGGGTAGTAGACCAGAGGAGTTCAATGTGCCGACGGGAGCTGGGTATATAAACTGGTCGTCGTCGCCTTCGGCCGGCGAGGTGGGACTAAACTAGCGTTAGTTTCCCTAGCGCGTCGTCTCAGCGGGGGTTAACTGGGCCGGCCCACGGCGCGTCGAGCCGTCGAGAAGTCCGCGCCGTCCATGGCCTTTTTGGGCCGGCCCACGTCGCGTCTGGCTGTCTCCACGTCGCCCCGCGGCCGACGCAAGTTTAGTCCCACCTCGCCGGCCGAAGGGGATGACGACCAACTTATATACTCAGCTCCCGTCGGCACATTGAACTCCTCTGGTTACTACCCCGTCGATGCTGCCCTGTTGGGCCTAGTTTACACGGCGTGTTCTGAAACGCCTGTCGTAGTCGCCCGGTGGGCTTGATAACGACGGGCTTACTAAGACACGTTGTGGACGGGCGGGCAATTTTTTTACCTAATTTTTTTTAGCTTTTCTAAACTAAACTAACACCCAGTGTGCTGTAAACCAACTTTTTGCTAACAAAATAACACGCAGTGTGCTGCCATAGTTTACTGTACAAAAACTTAACGACGACACGATTACATATATGTAAATCTAAACATTATTGTTGTTTTTGTAAACTATTTTTTTGTTTTTCTAAACAAAATCGCCGTGTTTTTTTAATAATGCGCTACCATAGTTTACTGTACAGAAAATAAACGAGATCGTATTACATATATGTAATCGTAACATTAGTGTCAAAAAAAAGGTTAGTATTAAAGTCCCCTGGGGCCACTGCCTAACATGGCCGTCCTGCAGAAGCTTACCAATCTCCGACAAACAGAATCGCGAAGTGAATGCATTCCAGTTAAACTTCCTTATCAACTTAATATTTTGCACTAAGGCATAGTATTTCTTCGGAACGTATTCATGAGACACTGGTGCAATTATAGTTCCTAAGAGAACTAGAAATGTCATCCGAATAAAGTCATCGTCAGTGCTCTTATTCTTCACAATCTTTTCTATGAGATCATCAATCATGATCTTACCATTTTTCTTGCTAACAAAACTAACTGGTATTTTTTTGGTTGCTTTTTCTCCTTCAGTACTAAGAAACCCAAAAACATCCACTCCATTGTTTTTCCAACCAAATATGGAGTACACATCATCAGGCCTTAGTGAAATAAGGCCTTTACTTCCAGCAGTACTTCCAGAACTCTCTTCGACCATGAATTTTTTGCTACTTGGATTGTAACCTGGAGTAAAAAGTGAAGCAAAAAATCACGCATCTGATGGTATTCTAAACATGCCCTGCATATCCGTTTCATAAAACCGGAATTTCTGACTTGGTGACAGTTTGTCAACTAGGCTAACCCACTTTTGAACAGAACATGGAATCACACCGTCGATATTCATACTGCATCAAATAGTTTTCTGTCACATACCATCTTACTGCTATGAGCCTCGTCGTATAAGAAAACATACACACAAAAAAACTTACACGACGGCGACGGTGGGAGAGGCACCGGCGGCGTATAGAGGGCGACGGGTCAGGGTACGCAGGCCGGCGCGGGCGCACCGACGGCGTTTGGACGGTGGGGCGATGGTGGGAGAGGCACCAGCAGCGTATAGAGGGCGACGGGTCAGGTCAGGGCAGGCCGGCGCGGGCGCACCGGCGCCGTTTGGAGTGTGGGGCGACGGGCGGCGTATGTCGACAGCACGTGCAGATCGCGGCGGCGGCGAGACGGGCTGGACGTACAAGGAAAATTTGCATGTGCGTCGGCTAACGACGTCGCCCGAGCGTTGATTGCGTCGTTGTTAGTGGGACAGCCCCATGCACGCATGCACGTCGGTTAGCGAGACGGCCGGCGTTTTTTTTTTCATAGAGGGCCTCATTTTTTTAACTAAATAAAATAGGCTCATTTTTTTAAACTGTATCAATTTTTTTACCTTAACCAATTTTTGTTAACTTAGCCAAACTTGCCCATTTTTTTTACTTAATCAAGTAGGCTCATTTTTCTTTAACTTAGCCAAACGTGCCCAATTTTTTTTCACGTGCTACAGTGCCCTTGTAGGGCACACACGCAAAAATTTATCGCGTTTCGAGTCCGTATGGATTTTCTACGATTTTCCGGGCCGAAAACCCCTAAAATACTGCCCGGACGTGACGCACCGTGCGTTCGTTGTCGGATTTCGTTCATTTTGGCCGTTGGGTGCCCGGGTGGGGCCCCACACGCGCTGGCAAAAGTTGGGTGCATTCCGTGAAACCGCTCAGGTATTTGCTGTGGAAGGGGGTGGTTTCGGTATGGGCGGAAGGGACCCTCGGTCGCACGTCTCCGCTTCGCATCCGCCAAACGTGCCCAATTTTTTTCCACGTGCTACAGTGCCCTTGCAGGGCACGCACGCAAAACAAGATTCGAACAAACTAGATTGAACATAGAGATATTTTACATAGTCCATTCAACACTACCGAAAAGAAACGAGTTTATCCGAACCTAAACGATACATAGTTCATACTTAGAACATTTTTTTAAAACAACTACTCCTCCTCCTCGTCGCTAGCCGCGAGATCGATGAACTCCGCCGCGCCGTCACTGCCGTCGTCGTCGTCGCTGACCTGGGCTAACCGCTCCCAGTCGATGACGTCTTCGTCCGACGACTCCGACGCCTCCGCCTCCGCCTGCGGGACCACCGGCGGAATCGCCGCCGCCGCCTGGATCGCTGCCGCCTGCTCGGCGGCCTCCGTCGCAGCCGCCGCCGCCTTTGCAGCCACTGACGCCCGTAGGGAGACGAGGTAACCCGGCGTATCGTCGGGATCGCCGTCCTCCCGAAGAACCACCTGCTCCGGCGGCAGTTCCACCTCCGGCGGGGCGGGGGGATCGGCGGGCGCCGGCGCAGGTGGTGGAGGGGCCCGACGGCCGCGCGCTTCTGGACGGGGGCGCGGGACAAGAAGGCGGCGGCGGTCGCCGATGAGGTCTGGCGTGACGCCGGACTCCGCCAGCCGGTACGCGCCGATGACGGCGGCGTAGTCTTTGCCGTCCCAGAACGCGTGACGGCCGGCGATGTTGTTGCGGCCGCCGGTCCGCTTCTCCTCCGCGGTGGCGCCGGGCCCGCGCCTCGGGTAGCCGTCCTTGTCGAGTTTCCAGTTGTGCGGAAGACGGCAACCCGGCGGCACGAGGAGCCCAAACCGGTACAACTCCTCTGTCTCCGGCGTGCTCAGGCTCGACGGCCACGCGCTCGGTCCGTCGTCGCCGCCGGTGTCGGAGCTGCTGCCGCGGTGGAACGACATGTCGCCGGCGGCCTTTTGGGAGGTGGAGTCGGGAGGAGTGGTGTTTGCGGCGACGGGCGGACGGGGGTGCGATTTATAGGGCAGACGGCGGGGCAGCGGGCGGACGGGGATGAAATGCGACGGGCGGGTGGGTGGGCAGCTAATGCGACGGGCGGACGGGCCGGCAGTCGAGGGTGGCGGCGCGGCAGACGAGGGGACGGACGGGACGGGGCGGCGGGCCGCAGTTCACGCGCCACGACGCGCTTTCACCGGGCGACGCGCGGATTGACCAACCGACGCGCGGATTGACCACCGACGCTCTTTGACCACCGACGCGGTTAGACGTACGTACATCGCCACAGTAAAAAAAACGCCGTCGGACGCGCGTACACGTACGTACGTCGACGGGCCGCGCGGGTACGTCGCGGGGGCGGGGCTGGGAGAGGGGAAGGGGCAATGACCATCCTACCCTTTTTTAAGTTTTCAGGTGAAGGGGTATAGGACGATCTGGACCGTTGATGTTTCCAGAGGGGTTGTACCGAAGAAGAAGTGTTTGAAAACATAAATTTTAAATGTTTCAAAAAATTTGGAAAAAATGTGAATGTTCATAAGGAACGTGACTATAACCCCTAAAAACTTCAGGTCCAAACTCAAAATGTACATTAAGATATAAAAAAGACAAGTTTAGATGTGAATAGTGTCAAATGTTGTGTTTGTCTTTTTATGACACTATTAATGCTAGATTTCATTTTGTCAATGTTCATTTAGAGTTTGGACCTGAAATTTTTAGGAGTTGTAGCTACATTTCTTGTGAACATTCATAGTTTTTTCTAGAATTTTTTGAAATATTTAAAATTGTTTTTTCTGTAGTTGGAGCATTGGGAGTACTGGGAGCACCTGATATTTTTCCGGTATTGAAGAGACGGGGAGCTTTTCGGAGTACTGGGAGCACCTGATAAGTTTTGACACGACTGATTGGGCGGGGAAGACCCATGCATCTATCATCCATTCACGAGCTCGATGTGAGGTTTCTCAGCACATCACTTCACAGCTGAGAATAAGACATCCACTGGCCGCAATCGTCCAGTCGAAAATCCGGTGGATTGCCTCTAATCCAGACTGATTAGTGATTACATGCAGCAAGTTGAGCCTCCCTGTCCCCGGTGACGGCTTATCTATCCGGAACCAAAGTTAACCGACGAAGATTATATTCGTCGTAAGTGTGGCGCCCTCCCGTTCGTGCAGAATATTCTGCGGCGAACAGGACTTGAACACGCTCGCAGGTCCGATCGTGGAGTTAGTGGATTTCATCCATGGAACGAGGACCCGTTCCTTTTTGCGCTTTTGCTAGTTGGCGACGCCGACGTGTCCTTGTCAGACAGGGCAAAACCTGCCGATCGTTCTCCGTCTCTCATTATCTTCGCTCTCTCGACTGTCGTTACGGCCCAGTCAAATCCGGCCGGAACTTCACTGAGATGCCATGTTCAGTTGAGCATATCTGCATCAAGCGGTTAGCTTGGCAAGCTACCTACAAAAATTTACAACTAAAAAAAAGTTGAGCATATCTGCACACTTTCAGCATCGTCTGAGATTTGGACCCAAAAAAAGTCTGATTTATTCGAGAGTTGATCCGCAGAGATCGCAGTAAATACATCTGAAAGGCAGGCCCGCCTGTTCAAGACTAAAGCAGAATTACGCAAGATAACAATCTTTTCTGCGCGCGCATTTCGACGTGTTCTAAATAAAAGTTCTTCCTCGACACCCAAGTGGCCGGGCAAGTTGTGCAAGAAAAGTATAGCAAAATAATTGTGCTTTATACCAACTTCACCGGCTGAGGTACGAGGTTTTGAACCCGTGTCCGGTTCCTATGTCGTAAACATGGATAGGTTGCATCCTTCGGAGTCCCCACTCACACCGAATTTTCACGTTTTATACTAGCGTGCATGGTGCACGTAATCCCCACTGGGGTGAGTATGGGACCCGTCTCGGAACATTTTTAGCTTTGCCTTTGGGTAATAAGAGCAACTTCATTGGGGCTATCCATTTCGTCCGTCGCCATCTTTTTGGGTCGGCGCAGACAGAAAAGTCGGCCCAACACGCCGATTTAAATGGACGCGCGTCCGCTTTTGTCCGTCTGTCGATCCATTCCCGGTTCATTTTTGAGCTGGATTTGCGTCGGCGCGTACACAAGACGGACGCGCGAGCGCTCGCCCTCTCTTCTCCCCAGGTCCACTGGTCGGTGGCACATTGGCTTCTCCCCATCCAACAGCACACCCTCGCCCGCCTGCTTCGTCGCCGACGCCGCCGGTCATTTTTTTGATAGAAAAATGATACATAGATAGTTCTAGCATAGACAGACAAAAGAAAATATCAACTACTCATCGTTTTCCGACTCCGACTCGGTAATGTCCTCCTCCGACGTCTGAATGTAGGCGTCAGCATACCGCTCCTCCTCGGAGTCCCAGGACGACGCTTCTCCTAGCTTCAGGTTCAATTAAGCGGCCTGCTTTCGCGCACGCTTGTGCTCGCTCCGTCCTCCTGGCCTCCCTCTCCGTCGTTCTTTGCTTGTAGAACTGGCGCTCGTCGACGATGTCCTGCGGGAAGCGTTCGCACCACACCACCATGGCTTCCACGTCCATCTCGGCGATGACGAGGCGACGCTGCCGCCTCCGGTGGTCACGACGATCCTCGTCGGTGAAAAGCCGCGGGAGAGGCGCGAGATCCTGCGCACGCTGGCTCGACATGTCGGGAAAATTCATCTCCCGACGAGGCCTCAGGAGGCGCCACGCCGCCGCGTCGTGCGCGCGGGACGCCTCCTCTGCGGTGTCGAAGGTGCCGAGAATGAAGCGTTTCTCGCCAAACCGGATCTCGGAGGAGAAGGCGCCGGAGCGGCGCTCGCGGACTCCGCGAAAATCTAAAGCGCCCAGGAGGCACATCGACATGGGGGCGCAGAGGCGGCGAGGCTAATGAGAGGGGCCGAGACGAGTGGGCGGCGGACAGAGTGTGGAGTGAGCGCCTTCTTAATAACGAGAACTGACCGCGGCCGGCGCGCCAAAACCAGCGCGCGAACCTTTCCCGTGCGCTAAAGCGCCAAAACCAGCGCGCGCTAGGCCGATTTTTTCCCGCGCGCTGGAGCGCCAAAACCAGGGCGACGACATGGCCGCTGGCATGATCTATGCGCGCGCGGTCATGAAATGGGTCGGCGCGTTGGGCGCACTGCCAACCCAAATCTAAAGGAGGGCGGACGCCGGGCGGACGGCCGACCCAAACGAACCAAAAGCGGACAAAAGCGCCGTCCGTTTGGGTCGGCCCGTTGGAGTTGCTCTAAAGGTTAAAGAGTCCAAACTGCGCGGGGCCATCTTAAATATCTCATTTTGTCTTTTTTATTCGAAGTTAAAATATCTTGCATAACCACATTAACAATGCCACCAAGGCTCCTTCAAAAGAAAAAAAATGCCACCAAGGCCAAGCTGGCAGCATCATACAATCTTTTGTGAAAGAGAAAAGGATCACACACTATCAAGTACACAAAGCTGCTAGTCTGATTGAAAACTACTCCCTCCGTCCCGGAATATAGGACGTTTTTTGACAATCCATTTCAGAACAGTCCAAAATGCGCGGGGCCATCTTAAATATCTCGTTAGTCTTTTTTATTGGAAGTTAAAATATCTTGCAAAACCACATTAACAACGCCACCAAGGCCAAGCTGCCATGATCAGACAATCTTTTGTGAAAAAAGAAAAAGATCACACACTACCAGTTACACAAAGTTGCTAGGCTGATTGAAAACTACAGTCCTTTTCTGACAAGTACATGGTAAAAGAGCACAAGCGCACTTATCCGTTCTAGAGAGTAGTTTTTTTTTTTGGCACGGTCTCATAGCATTTTTTAAATTGGAGCATATGTACATTGAGTGATGTGTTCTTAAAATAGGAGTTGAGTGCCCCGTATGAGCATCATTTCTTAAACAAAGCGAGCCTTAATTTCTACGAAGTTCGCAGGCTGAACAGACTAGGGTATCTAGAAAGTGCAATCGGGGTTCTCTCCCCTTTCTGTTATAAAGCGAGCTTATGCCTTTTCTCTAAATGAAATATGAGAAATGAGAGTGGTAGCTAGGTGTTACGAGTTCCTCGAGACATTATAAAGCTTGTCGAAATTCAGAGAATGCATGAGGTATTGTGGAAGTACTCTGTTTTATTGTGATCAGAATAATATCCTTGATGGCGAGACGACTCTAGCTTTCCTAGTTCTAGACCAAGTTTTCATAGGATTTTAAAAGAGGTAAAAAGGTTTTTTTGGCTAGAGGTGTTCCGGGATGCATGTCAATGCTAGTTGTTTTGCAACAATTGCAATGCGTTATAGCTTTACTCCTCTAATTTATTAGAAATTGACTTGCAGGTACGTCTCTTGGTTACAAGATCACACTATATTTGTTATGTTATTTGATGATTTTGTATGTATATGCCATGTACTACCTTTGTTCAAGATAGAAACCATTTTTAAAGTGTGTAATCAAACTTCTCTACCATCACCAATTAATATGTCGTTGATGTTAAAACTTTGAGGCATCTTTGATTATAGGACATGCAATCACAACAATAACACTAAGCTTGTTTAGCCTACCAGCTTAGTCCAATCTAGTTTTGTTTTGCCATGGTCCATTTACATGTTAGCCCCGGATTAACCTGTTTGACTCAAATACCTAATCCTACGCTAATTCTATCCCAATTATGAAACAACACCTACATATATCCGACAGATATCCAACAATATAAAATCTAATTATTTTGGGCAAACTGAAGTGAGACCATTAGATGTGCGATACCTTTATTAAAAAAAATGATGTTGACATTTGTATATTCAAGAATATGTCCTTATATAAAAACTCATATATTTACTAATGTGGTGTGTGGCATGTCAGAAATTTGAAATGTCTAGGATGAAGGGTTCAATTCAAGCCCCAACAATAGTTAGCAAGCTTGCTTTGAATTTAAGATATGTCGGTTGTAGTGGAGCCGAAGGATAATTTCATATCACAAAAATACTTATTTATTTTGAGATATTTGAGTGTAATCCGAGCACTATCGAACTAAGTCCACTAAGCTGCTTAACGAGTGTTTTTTTTTGCCATACTTAGCATTGTGCGAGATGATTTATTTATTTACAGGGTTAGGTTTTTGCAAGCTGGAGTCTGAAATATGATGGTTTGGGTCACAAACAAATTTACTAGATTTACCAACAAAAAGTTACTGGTAAACAAACAACTTTCATTTTTCTGAGTGTTAACAACTTTCAATTGGGGCATGTGGCCATCAGTACCTTTTATATTTAGTAAGTTTTGACTAGATTAAAAATCAAATAAAAAACAAAATCGGATGTAGAACTAACAGGTGCTTGATAGCTTGGGATGACGTGAGTTCAATAAATCTCATGAGTAGGGTAAATGGCATGATACTGTATGGATTTGCCATGAGATCGTATCCTAGACCAACAACTAATCTGTGGGTAGATCAGAAGATATTTGTGATGCTTACTTCATCGACGAGTTGAATCTCAAGTTAAAGATTTGGATAAGTCGAGTGTCTAGTTCATTGAAGTTGTTTAGAGTCTGACGACGACAAACTTCATCCTACATCATGCCTGTTGAACGGACAATGATCGATGATACCATTTTAAACGACATACATGGATTCTTTCCAAAATATCCTGGTTAAGCTATGTTGGGGTAGAGGAGGCAAACTGGTGGAAGAAATCGATATGCCTATGAATTTATTTATTTTTTGAAAAGGAGGATGACCCCCGGCCTCTGCATCAGAATGAATATGCCTATGAAAATCACGTATGCTTCAGACAAGCCACATATGATGCCAAGTGCAGCAGATACCATGTGGTCTGCTCCTAAACCCGGCTGGGTAAAGTTGTGTACTGATGGTTCATACAAGGATGATGGATCGGCTGGTGCTGGTATGGTGTTAAGAGATGAACATGGCGCCATAATTTTCTCATCTCTCAGGCAGCTGTTTTCGTGCCGCTATGCTCTCGAAGCGGAATTATGCGCTTGCATGGAAGGGCTGTCTCTCTCTATTCAGAGAAGTGACCTTCCAGTGCACATTGAAATGGATTCCATAATCGCAGTGAACTTGATCCAAGCTTCAGAGGTTGACAGATCGGTTTACTCGTCCATCGTCAAGGAGATTAGATATCTTATGTCTTTACGAAAAAATTGTATTACTCATGTTAATCGTAGCCAAAATAAAGTTAGTGATAGCTTAGCAAGTTTTGCTCGTATTGAGGGTAGAACCATGACCTGGTTAGGGTCTGGTCCTCCTGGTACTTTGGTATTGGCTGCGATGGATTGTAAGGGTTCTGAAGTTTGAGTAATACAAATTTTCATCCCGCAAAAAAAATGCCTATGAAAATTACCTGGTAAAATATTACTTTCTCCGTTTCAAAATACTTGTCATGATTTTAGTTCAAACCGAGAGAGTACCAACTTTGTATGTCCTTTTTTATCAGGCAATACGCTCAATAATACCCCCCTGCAAAAAATTAATAATATCAGTACCAACAAGTGGTGCTCGGAGAACCGTCCGTGCAAGCATATGCAAGCTTTTTTTTTTAACTTTCTGATGAGATCTAACAAATTAATCAGGTTCATGCATGGATCTTCCCTTTCATGAAGTGGCATTAGTTATCTCCAACTTCGTTTTCTTATAGAACACGATATTACTTGTAATCTCCATATGGCAAGGCTGCTGATCTTGTCACTGATTTTACACGCTATTCTGTAACCTGGGACATGCGTTCCTGCATGCAGCTTTGAGCACTACCAAGGATTATTTGCAGCTTTGAGCACTACCAAGGATTATTTAAGTGTTTCACTTCATAATTTTGTATTGCCACTTTACTCCTACGTGTTAGGAGTGTGACATCCGGAGTTAACTAAGAGATAAGGATGCGATTCGTGTGCTCTGCATCGAGCAAAGTATCCAACCCGTACACATGATCTGTCACCGGCATATTGGTAGGTGAATAAAGGGGGCTTTTGTTAGTGCATCTCATGGGAGAAGGGATAGATTATACTAACATTGCTGAAGATCCGCATGGTGTCAGGAGCTGATGCAGTGATGCAGGCGCACTTATCTGAACCTTCCGGCTAACTGAACTGCACGACGGTACATGTAAAAGCTGAGAGAAAACGGCGGACCCCGGTTACGTTTAGCTTCAGAGATGAGAATGGATTGATAGGTCTATTTTTCCTTTTCCGGAACACGGTATAGACGCAGACGTTCACAAACATGTACTCTCATTACGATGAGCAAATTAAGTGAGAAGTATGCCATAATTCTCAGTTAACTTGTTGTTTTTAGTCCGTTTTGTGCATATATGAGTACATTAGTGACAAGGCACGAGTTGATTGGTTAGTGGGCCTAATCCGATAGTTGCCCGCGAGCAATCCATGCTCACGGACTTGCATAAGTAAGCTAAGGCTGGTCATAGCAGGAATAAATTTTTGCAAGTGCCAATAATAACATAGCACACACCAAGACAAGTTTGATTATATGGCAAAGAATTAATGAGGAAAAAGATGTTTGAGGTAATATAATATGTTACCGTAACATACACACCCCAACGGAAGCGCCAAAAAATGACTAAAACCCAACCGTGACCCAAGTCCACTCAACACCACCATCGTTGTTGAACAAGAAACCACACCCACTAATCTAGGGCTACCGCCCCAATATCCCCATATATAGCAAGCATCGACATATCTCATAAACCAACAAGGTGCCTTCAAGAAGGACCATATTTTCACCATCTCCTACTTGGTTGTGTATTCTCCCGACATGTCTGACACCAAATTTGGCTTCGTGACGCTTCACCACCTTGCCACCAGATGGGACTCTACCTCTGCACGACTGGTGGGTGGGAGCGACGATGTCTTGCCCTCCCAGGCTACGCAAGGGCTTCGCATCCATCGCCACTCTTCGCGCTTGGATGATATGGATGAAGGAAATATGCCCTAGAGGCAATAATAAAGTTATTATTTATTTCCTTATTTCATGATAAATGTTTATTATTCATGCTAAATTATATTAACCGGAAACTTAGTACATGTGTGAATACATAGACAAACAGAGTGTCACTAGCATACCTCTACTTGACTAGCTCGTTGAATCAAAGATGGTTAAGTTTCCTAGCCATAGACATGAGTTGTCATTTGATTAACGGGATCACATCATTAGAGAATGATGTGATTGGCTTGACCCATTCCGTTAGCTTAGCACTTGATCGTTTAGTATGTTGCTATTGCTTTCTTCATGACTTATACATGTTCCTATGACTATGAGATTATACAACTTCCAACGGAGGAACACTTTGTGTGCTATCAAACGTCACAACGTAACTGGATGATTATAAAGATGCTCTACAGGTGTCTCCGATGGCGTTTGTTGAGTTGGCATAGATCGAGATTAGGATTTGTCACTCCGTGTATCGGAGAGGTATCTCTGGGCCCTCTCGGTAATGCACATCACTATAAGCCTTGCAAGCAATGTGACTAATGAGTTAGTTGCGGGATGATGCATTATGGAACGAGTAAAGAGATTTGCCGGTAACGAGATTGAACTAGGCATTGAGATACCGACGATCGAATCTCGGGCAAGTAACATACTGCTACCTCTTGAGCATGCGTTGGTTTTCCCTTGAAGAGGAAAGGGTGATGCAGCAAAGTAGCGTAAGTATTTCCCTCAGTTTTGAGAACCAAGGTATCAATCCAGTAGGAGGCCACACGCAAGTCCCTTGTACCTACACAAACAAATAAGAACCTTGCAACCAACGCGATAAAGGTGTTGGAAATATGCCCTAGAGGCAATGATAAATGGTTATTATTATATTTCTTTGTTCATGGTAATTGTCTATTGTTCATGCTATAATTGTATTATCCGGAAATCGTAATACATGTGTGAATACATAGACCGCAACGTGTCCCTAGTAAGCCTCTAGTTGACTAGCTCGTTGATCAACAGATAGTCACGGTTTCCTGACTATGGACATTGGATGTCATTGATAACGGGATCACATCATTAGGAGAATGATGTGATGGACAAGACCCAATCCTAAGCATAGCATAAAAGACCGTGTAGTTTCGTTTGCTAGAGCTTTTCCAATGTCAAGTATCTTTTCCTTAGACCATGAGATCGTGCAACTCCCGGATACCGTAGGAGTGCTTTGGGTCTGCCAAACGTCACAACGTAACTGGGTGACTATAAAGGTGCACTACGGGTATCTCCGAAAGTGTCTGTTGGGTTGGCACGGATCGAGACTGGGATTTGTCACTCCGTGTGACGGAGAGGTATCTCTGGGCCCACTCGGTAATGCATCATCATAATGAGCTCAATGTGACTAAGGCGTTAGTCACGGGATCATGCATTGCGGTACGAGTAAAGAGACTTGCCGGTAACGAGATTGAACAAGGTATTGGGATACCGACGATCGAATCTCGGGCAAGTAACATACCGATTGACAAAGGGAATTGTATACGGGATTGATTGAATCCTCGACATCATGGTTCATCCGATGAGATCATCGTGGAACATGTGGGAGCCAACATGGGTATCCAGATCCCGCTGTTGGTTATTGACCGGAGAGGCGTCTCGGTCATGTCTGCATGTCTCCCGAACCCGTAGGGTCTACACACTTAAGGTTCGGTGACGCTAGGGTTGTAGAGATATGAGTATGCGGAAACCCGAAAGTTGTTCGGAGTCCCGGATGAGATCCCGGACGTCACGAGGAGTTCCGGAATGGTCCGGAGGTGAAGAATTATATATAGGAAGTCCAGTTTCGGCCACCGGGAAAGTTTCGGGGGTTATTGGTATTGTACCGGGACCACCGGAAGGGTCCCGGGGGTCCACCGGGTGGGGCCACCTGTCCCGGAGGGCCCCATGGGCTGAAGTGGGAAGGGAACCAGCCCATAGTGGGCTGGGGCGCCCCCCATGGGCCTCCCCCCTGCGCCTAGGGTTGGAAACCCTAGGATGGGGGGGGCGCCCCACTTGACTTGGGGGGTAAGCTACCCCCCTGGCCGCCGCCCCCCCATCCAGATGGGCTCCTGGCCGGCGCCCCCCTCCCAGGGGGCCTATATAAAGGGGGGGAGGGAGGGCAGTAGGATTACAGCCTTGGGCGCCTCCCTCCTCCCCTGCTACACCTCTCCCTCTCGCAGAAGCTCGGCGAAGCCCTGCCGAGACCCGCTACATCCACCACCACGCCGTCGTGCTGCTGGATCTCCATCAACCTCTCCTTCCCCCTTGCTGGATCAAGAAGGAGGAGACGTCGCTGCACCGTACGTGTGTTGAACGCGGAGGTGCCGTCCGTTCGGCACTCGGTCATCGGTGATTTGGATCACGGCGGGTACGACTCCGTCATCCACGTTCATTGGAACGCTTCCGCTCGCGATCTACAAGGGTATGTAGATGCACTCCTTTCCCCTCGTCGCTAGTATACTCCATAGATGGATCTTGGTGAGCGTAGGAAAATTTTAAAATTCTGCTACGATCCCCAACAATGGCATCAGGAGCCAGGCCTATGCGTAGTTACTATGCACGAGTAGAACACAAAGCAGTTGTGGGCGTTGATGTTGCCAATTCTTCTTGCCGCTACTAGTCTTGTCCAGTTTCGGCGGTATTGTGGGATGAAGCGGCCCGGACCGACCTTACACGTACGCTTACGTGAGACAGGTTCCACCGACTGACATGCACTAGTTGCATAAGGTGGCTAGCGGGTGTCTGTCTCTCCTACTTTAGTCGGAACGGACTCGATGAAAAGGGTCCTTATGAAGGGTAAATAGAGATTGGCAAATCACGTTGTGGTTTTACGTAGGTAAGAAACGTTCTTGCTAGAAACCTATACAAGCCACGTAAAAACTTGCAACAACAATTAGAGGACGTCTAACTTGTTTTTGCAGCAAGTGCTATGTGATGTGATATGGCCAGAAGATGTGATGAATGATATATGTGATGTATGAGATTGATCATATTCTTGTAATAGGAATCACGACTTGCATGTCGATGAGTATGACAACCGGCAGGAGCCATAGGAGTTGTCTTTATTATTTTGTATGACCTGCGTGTCATTGAATAACGCCATGTAAATTACTTTACTTTGTTGCTAAATGCGTTAGCCATAGAAGTAGAAGTAATCGTTGGCGTGACGACTTCATGAAGACACAATGATGGAGATCATGGTGTCATGCCGGTGACGAAGATGATCATGGTGCCCCGAAGATGGAGATCAAAGGAGCATAATGATATTGGCCATATCATGTCACTATTTGATTGCATGTGATGTTTATCATGTTTTTGCATCTTATTTGCTTAGAACGACGGTAGTAAGTAAGATGATCCCTTATGATAATTTCAAGAAAGTGTTCCCCCTAACTGTGCACTGTTGCGAAGGTTCGTTGTTTCGAAGCACCACGTGATGATCGGGTGTGATAGATTCTAACGTTCGAATACAACGGGTGTTGACGAGCCTAGCATGTACAGACATGGCCTCGGAACACACGCAATACACTTAGGTTGACTTGACGAGCCTAGCATGTACAGACATGGCCTCGGAACATGGAGGACCGAAAGGTCGAGCATGAGTCATATAGAAGATACGATCAACATGGAGATGTTCACCGATCTTGACTAGTCCGTCTCACGTGATGATCGGACACAGCCTAGTTAACTCGGATCATGTTACACTTAGATGACTAGAGGGATGTCTATCTGAGTGGGAGTTCATTGAGTAATTTGATTAGATGAACTTAATTATCATGAACTTAGTCTAAAATCTTTACACTATGTCTTGTAGATCAAATGGCCCACGTTGTCCTCAATTTCAACGCGTTCCTAGAGAAAACCAAGCTGAAAGATGATGGCAGCAACTATACGGACTGGGTCCGGAACCTGAGGATCATCCTCATAGCAGCCAAGAAAGATTATGTCTTAGAAGCACCGCTAGGTGAAGCACCAATCCCAGAGAACCAAGACGTTATGAACGCTTGGCAGCAGCGTGCTGATGATTACTCCCTCGTTCAGTGCGGCATGCTTTACAGCTTAGAACCGGGTCTCCAAAAGCGTTTTGAGAAACATGGAGCATATGAGATGTTCGAGGAGCTGAAAATGGTTTTCCAAGCTCATGCCCGGGTCGAGAGATATGAAGTCTCCGACAAGTTCTTCAGCTGTAAAATGGAGGAGAATAGTTCTGTTAGTGAACACATACTCAGAATGTCTGGGTTACACAACCGCTTATCTCAGCTGGGAGTCAATCTCCCGGATGACGCGGTCATTGACAGAATCCTCCATTCGCTTCCACCAAGCTACAAGAGCTTTGTGATGAACTTCAATATGCAGGGGATGGAAAAGACCATTCCTGAGGTATATTCAATGCTGAAATCAGCGGAGGTGGAGATCAGAAAAGAACATCAAGTGTTGATGGTGAATAAAACCACTAAGTTCAAGAAGGGCAAGGGTAAGAAGAACTTCAAGAAGGACGGCAAGGGAGTTGCCGCGCCCGGTAAGCCAGTTGCCGGGAAGAAGTCGAAGAATGGACCCAAGCCTGAGACTGAGTGCTTTTATTGCAAGGGAAGTGGTCATTGGAAGCGGAATTGCCCCAAATACTTAGCGGACAAGAAGGCCGGCAACACCAAAGGTATATGTGATATACATGTAATTGATGTGTACCTTACCAGTACTCGTAGTAGCTCCTGGGTATTTGATACCGGTGCGGTTGCTCATATTTGTAACTCAAAACAGGAACTACGGAATAAACGGAGACTGGCGAAGGACGAGGTGACGATGCACGTCGGGAATGGTTCCAAGGTCGATGTGATCGCCGTCGGCACGCTACTGAAAGAACATGCGGTGCCCCCATGTTTGGTTTTGGTAATTGATGACAATCTCTATGGACTAATGGTTTCCTTGAGTTATATTTGAAGGATTTGTCCATAGGCTTTTCTTGAAGTCCATGTGTTGGTTTCAAGGAGTTTATGTGGTGACCAAGGTGTTGTTAAGGAATTATCCAAAGATTGGTCATGTGAGAGTAGAGCTTATTGCAAGCATGTCTTGAAGAAGAAGATTGTGTGATCATTCATGTTTACCTTCAAGACATCATCCAAATGAAGAGAGTTGGAAAGAGTCAAGGTTGATCAAGACTAAGTCAAGAGTGAATCAAGTTGATCAACACACAAAGCGCACAAGATGTACCGAGAGGGATCAAGCGATCCCATGGT
The DNA here is from genome assembly GCF_018294505.1 of Triticum aestivum. Lineage (NCBI taxonomy): Eukaryota > Viridiplantae > Streptophyta > Magnoliopsida > Poales > Poaceae > Triticum > Triticum aestivum. The sequence continues at coordinate 452,047,532 of NC_057802.1, read as the reverse complement.
GTGGTAAGCATTGTCGATTACGCTTTGTGTACTAACCCATGATCTTTGTGAGAGTTCTTTGTGGGGTTAGGTTGCGGTGTGCAAGTTCAAGTGAAGCATCATGAAGAGATCAAATGCTTGAAGCTTGCCGTCCATTGTGGTGACAATGGACTTATGAAGATGTTGCGGTGCGCAAGTTCAAGTGAAGCATCATGAAGAGATCAAATGCTTGAAGCTTGCCGTCCATCTTGGTGACAATGGACTAGTGAAGATGTGCGGAAGAGTGGCTCACCCATAGTGGAGTATGGGGGAGCAATCAACTAGTCTTCATCGAGCCAACACAACCAAGAAAGGTGGTCCAACTTGAGGGAGTCAAGATCGTCATCATCTAGCTCAAGTGGACCATGTGCAAGGCAAAGGTTTGCTCTTGATAGGTTTTCTATTTTACCGGTCTCATGATGGTAGTTGGGAGACCGGGCTATAGGATCGATTGCCGTACTATCAAGGGGGGCTCTCGATGAGTAGCTTGATCGTATCGTTCATAGAGAGCTCAAACCATTGCATCCTTGCATCATCTTTGTTGGTTCTTGTTTGGTTCTTCTCTTTGTGAGTTTTGGAGCTTATGGTCATCTTGATGACAAGCTCGAGTTCATAAAAAACGGAGTTCACTCGCATCTTCTATGATGTTTTCGATGTTGGAGGTTATGCCGGTTCTTCTCGGTTGGAGGTTTCACTCCTCTATTTTTTTGGCATACCTCCCCTGCCTCTTCTTACTATAACCAGTCGCTGTTTTGATGCTACTCGTCTTTCTCAATCCAACAAGCTTGAGTTCGCTCAATTCGGAGCTCATATGCAGAAGTTATGGCACTTTTGGTTTCCTAGCGTAAGTACCGCGGCCAGAGCGGCAGTACCGCTTATCACCCCAAGCGGTAGTACCACTGTCCAAAGCGGTAGTACCGCCTATGGCCATAAGCGGTAGTACGGCTACGGTTCCGCGCTGGTACCGCCTCGATTTTGGGTCTTGCATTTTTCGTGTCGAGTTTTGCAGTAGTTGCACGGCAGTAAGGCACGGCAGTTCCACCTATAAGCGGTAGTACCGCCCTGATGGGCGGTAGTACTGCCTATAAGCGGTAGTACCGCTCCGGTCGGGCGGTAGTACCGCTACTGCATTTTTAGTCCCGTGTTCTGCTCCTCCAGCGGTAGTACCGCTGGGGTGCGCGGTAGTACCGCTTATAAGCGGTACTACCGCCCCAAGGTTCATGTTTGGTTGCTCCTTTTTCCCTGCTTCTTCCGCCAGAGCGGTAGTACCGCTCGTGGAGCGGTAGTACCGCTCGTGTGCGGGCTGAGCACATAATGGTTGGATTTTTCCCGTTCTATAAAAGGGGGTCTTCTTCCCCAATGAACCTTATCCTTTGAGCTCGTGTTCTTCCCCCATTGTTGACCTTCTTCGAGCTTGCTAACTCTCAATCCCTCCATGGATCCTTGCTAGTTTTTGAGGGAAAAGAGAGAGGAGATCTAGATCCACATTTCCACCAATCACTTTCTCCTCTATGTGAGGGGAACCCCTTGGATCTAGATCTTGGAGTTCTTGGTGTTCTCCTTCTTGTTCTTCCTCTCATTTTCTTCCCTAGCATTAGTTGCTTCGGTGGGATTTGAGAGAGAAGGACTTGGGCACTCCGTGTGCCCTTGCCATTGCATTTGGTGCATCGGTTTGAGTTCTCCACGGTGATACGTGGAAGTTACAAGTTGAGAAGCTTATTACTCTTGGGTGCTTGGTGCCCTTGAGCTTGTTCCTCTTGGGTGCTTGGGCGCCCTAGACGGTTGGTGGTGTTCGGAGCTCAATCATTGTGGTGTAAAGCTCCGGGCAAGCGTCGGGGTCTCCAATTAGGTTGTGGAGATCGCCCCGAGCAATTTGACGGGTACCGGTGACCGCCCCCAAGGGTTGCCAAAGTGTACGGGTTCGGTGACCGCCCCCAAGGGTTGCCATTTGTACGGGTTCGGTGACCGCCCTCAAGGGTCCCTTAGTGGAATCACGGCATCTTGCATTGTGCGAGGGCGTGAGGAGATTACGGTGGCCCTAGTGGCTTCTTGGGGAGCATTGTGCCTCCACACCGCTCCAAACGGAGATTAGCATCCGCAAGGGTGTGAACTTCGGGATACATCGTCGTCTCCACGTGCCTCGGTTATCTCTTAACCGAACCCTTTACTTACGCACTTTACTTTGTGATAGCCATATTGTTTCTTGTCATATATCTTGCTATCACTTAGTTGTTTATCTTGCTTAGCATAAGTTGTTGGTGCACATAGGTGAGCCTAGTTGTTGTAGGTTTTGTGCTTGTCAAATTAACCGCTAGGTTTATTCCGCATTTGTTCAAGCCTAAACCGTAATTATTTTAAAGCGCCTATTCACCCCCCCCCTCTAGGCGACATCCACGATCTTTCAGCTACCTCTGCATCTACCCACGGGATTAGTTTTAAACCTCAATAATTGTTATTTAGTGCCAGCTTTGAGCATGAACATTGTATCTGGATCTCGTTTAATTCGAGATGGCTACTCATTTAAATCCGAGAATAATGGTTGTTCTATTTATTTGAGAGATATGTTTTATGGTCATGCCCCGCTGGTTAATGGTTTATTCTTGATGAATCTCGAACGTGATGTTACACATATTCATAGTGTGAATACCAAAAGATGTAAAGTTGATAACGATAGTCCCACATACTTGTGGCACTGCCGCCTTGGTCACATTGGTGTCAAGCGCATGAAGAAGCTCCATGCAGATGGACTTTTGGAGTCTCTTGATTACGAATCATTTGACACATGCGAACCATGCCTCATGGGTAAGATGACCAAGACTCCGTTCTCCGGAACAATGGAGCGAGCAACCAACTTATTGGAAATCATACATACCGATGTGTGCGGTCCAATGAGTGTTGAGGCTCGCGGAGGATATCGTTATGTTCTCACTCTCACTGATGACTTAAGTAGATATGGGTATGTCTACCTAATGAAACACAAGTCTGAAACTTTTGAAAAGTTCAAGGAATTTCAGAGTGAGGTTGAGAATCAACGTGACAGGAAAATAAAATTCTTACGATCAGGTCGTGGTGGAGAATATTTAAGTCACGAATTTGGTGCGCACTTAAGGAAATGTGGAATCGTTTCACAACTCACGCCGCCTGGAACACCTCAGCGAAACGGTGTGTCCGAACGTCGTAATCGCACACTATTGGATATGGTGCGATCTATGATGTCTCTTACCGATTTACCGCTCTCATTTTGGGGCTATGCTTTAGAGACTACCGCATTCACTTTAAATAGGGCTCCGTCGAAATCCGTTGAGACGACACCGTATGAATTATGGTTTGGGAAGAAACCTAAGCTGTCGTTTCTAAAAGTTTGGGGATGCGATGCTTATGTCAAGAAACTTCAACCTGAAAAGCTCGAACCCAAGTCGGAAAAATGCGTCTTCATAGGATACCCTAAGGAAACTATTGGGTATACCTTCTACCTCAGATCCGAAGGCAAGATCTTCGTTGCCAAGAACGGGTCCTTTCTGGAGAAGGAGTTTCTCTCGAAAGAATTGAGTGGGAGGAAAGTGGAACTTGATGAGGTGATAGTCACCCCTTCCGAACCGGAAAGTAGCGCAGCGCGGGAAGATGTTCCTGTGGTGCCTACACCGACTGGGGAGGAAGTTAATGATGATGATCATGAAGCTTCGGATCAAGTTACTACTGAACTTCGTAGGTCCACAAGGACACGTTCCGCACCAGAGTGGTACGGCAACCCTGTCCTGGAAATTATGTTGTTAGACAACGGTGAACCTTCGAACTATGAAGAAGCGATGGCGGGCCCGGATTCCGACAAATGGCTAGAAGCCATGAAATCCGAGATAGGATCCATGTATGAAAACGAAGTATGGACTTTGACTGACTTGCCCGATGATCGACGAGCCATAGAAAACAAATGGATCTTTAAGAAGAAGACGGACGCGGATGGTAATGTGACCATCTACAAAGCTCGACTTGTCGCTAAGGGTTATCGACAAGTTCAAGGGGTTGACTACGATGAGACTTTCTCACCCATAGCGAAGCTGAAGTCCGTCCGAATCATGTTAGCAATTGCCGCATACTATGATTATGAGATATGGCAGATGGACGTCAAAACGGCATTCCTTAACGGCTTCCTTAAGGAAGAGTTGTATATGATGCAGCCGGAAGGTTTTGTCGATCCTAAGAATGCTAACAAAGTATGCAAGCTCCAGCGCTCCATCTATGGGCTGGTGCAAGCATCTCGGAGTTGGAACATTCGCTTTGATGAGATGATCAAAGCGTTTGGGTTTACACAGACTTATGGAGAAGCGTGTGTTTACAAGAAAGTGAGTGGGAGCTCTGTAGCATTTCTCATATTATATGTGGATGACATACTATTGATGGGAAATGATATAGAATTCTTGGAAAGTATAAAGGCCTATTTGAATAAGTGTTTTTCAATGAAGGACCTTGGAGAAGCTGCTTATATATTAGGCATCAAGATCTATAGAGATAGATCAAGACGCCTCATTAGTCTTTCACAGAGTACATACCTTGACAAGATATTGAAGAAGTTCAATATGGATCAGTCCAAGAAGGGGTTCTTGCCTGTATTGCAAGGTGTGCAATTGAGCACGGCTCAATGCCCGACCACGGCAGAAGATAGAGAAAAGATGAGTGTCATCCCCTATGCCTCGGCCATAGGGTCTATTATGTATGCCATGCTGTGTACCAGACCTGATGTAAACCTTGCCGTAAGTTTGGTAGGAAGGTACCAAAGTAATCCCGGCATGGAACACTGGACAGCGGTCAAGAATATCCTGAAGTACCTGAAGAGGACTAAGGATATGTTTCTCGTTTATGGAGGTGACGAAGAGCTCGTCGTAAAGGGTTACGTCGACGCTAGCTTCGACACAGATCTGGATGACTCGAAGTCGCAAACCGGATACGTGTATATTTTGAATGGAGGAGCAGTAAGCTGGTGCAGTTGCAAGCAAAGCGTCGTGGCGGGATCTACATGTGAAGCGGAGTACATGGCAGCCTCGGAGGCAGCACAGGAAGCAGTCTGGATGAAGGAGTTCATTACCGACCTAGGGGTGATTCCCAATGCGTCGGGCCCGATGACTCTCTTTTGTGACAACACTGGAGCTATTGCCCTTGCGAAGGAGCCCAGGTTTCACAGGAAGACCAGGCATATCAAGCGTCGCTTCAACTCCATTCGTGAAAGTGTTCAAAATGGAGACATAGATATTTGTAAAGTACATACGGACCTGAATGTAGCAGATCCGTTGACTAAACCTCTCCCTAGGGCAAAACATGATCAACACCAGGACGCAATGGGTGTTCGATTCATCACAATGTAACTAGATTATTGACTCTAGTGCAAGTGGGAGACTGTTGGAAATATGCCCTAGAGGCAATGATAAATGGTTATTATTATATTTCTTTGTTCATGGTAATTGTCTATTGTTCATGCTATAGTTGTATTATCCGGAAATCGTAATACATGTGTGAATACATAGACTGCAACGTGTCCCTAGTAAGCCTCTAGTTGACTAGCTCGTTGATCAACAGATAGTCACGGTTTCCTGACTATGCACATTGGATGTCATTGATAACGGGATCACATCATTAGGAGAATGATGTGATGGACAAGACCCAATCCTAAGCATAGCATAAAAGATCGTGTAGTTTCGTTTGCTAGAGCTTTTCCAATGTCAAGTATCTTTTCCTTAGACCATGAGATCGTGCAACTCCCGGATACCGTAGGAGTGCTTTGGGTGTGCCAAACGTCAGAATGTAACTGGGTGACTATAAAGGTGCACTACGGGTATCTCCGAAAGTGTCTGTTGGGTTGGCACGGATCGAGACTGGGATTTGTCACTCCGTGTGACGGAGAGGTATCTCTGGGCCCACTCGGTAATGCATCATCATAATGAGCTCAATGTGACTAAGGCGTTAGTCACGGGATCATGCATTGCGGTACGAGTAAAGAGACTTGCCGATAACGAGATTGAACAAGGTATTGGGATACCGACGATCGAATCTCGGGCAAGTAACATACCGATTGACAAAGGGAATTGTATACGGGATTGATTGAATCCTCGACATCGTGGTTCATCCGATGAGATCATCGTGGAACATGTGGGAGCCAACATGGGTATCCAGATCCCGCTGTTGGTTATTGACCGGAGAGGCGTCTCGGTCATGTCTGCATGTCTCCCGAACCCGTAGGGTCTACACACTTAAGGTTCGGTGACGCTAGGGTTGTAGAGATATGAGTATGCGGAAACACGAAAGTTGTTCGGAGTCTCAGATGAGATCCCGGACGTCACGAGGAGTTCCGGAATGGTCCGGAGGTGAAGAATTATATATAGGAAGTCCAGTTTCGGCCACCGGGAATGTTTCGGGGGTTATCGGTATTGTACCGGGACCACCGGAAGGGTCCCGGGGGTCCACCGGGTGGGGCCACCTGTCCCGGAGGGCCCCATGGGCTGAAGTGGGAAGGGAACCAGCCCATAGTGGGCTGGGGCGCCCCCATGGGCCTCCCCCCTGCGCCTAGGGTTGGAAACCCTAGGGTGGGGGGGCACCCCACTTGACTTGGGGGGTAAGTTACCCCCCTGGCCGCCGCCCCCCCCATCCAGATGGGCTCCTGGCCGGCGCCCCCCCTCCCAGGGGGCCTATATAAAGGGGGGAGGGAGGGCAGTAGGATTACAGCCTTGGGCGCCTCCCTCCTCCCCTGCTACACCTCTCCCTCTCGCAGAAGCTCGGCGAAGCCCTGCCGAGACCCGCTACATCCACCACCACGCCGTCGTGCTGCTGGATCTCCATCAACCTCTGCTTCCCCCTTGCTGGATCAAGAAGGAGGAGACGTCGCTGCACCGTACGTGTGTTGAACGCGGAGGTGCCGTCCGTTCGGCACTCGGTCATCGGTGATTTGGATCACGGCGAGTACGACTCCGTCATCCACGTTCATTGGAACGCTTCCGCTCGCGATCTACAAGGGTATGTAGATGCACTCCTTTCCCCTCGTCGCTAGTATACTCCATAGATGGATCTTGGTGAGCGTAGGAAAATTTTAAAATTCTGCTACGATCCCCAACAAAAGGGGTTGTCAATCCCTTCACGGCCACTTGCAAAAGTGAGATCTGATAGAGACGATAAGATAATATTTTTGGTATTTTTATGATAAAGATTAAAAGTAAAGATTGCAAAATAAACGGCCAAAGAAATAGCTAGTTGACGAAAGATTAATATGATGAAAAATAGACCTGGGGTCCATAGGTTTCACTAGTGGCTTCTCTCGAGATAGCATGAGTATTACGGTGGGTGAACAAATTACTGTCGAGCAATTGATAGAAAAGTGCATAGTTATGAGAATATCTTGGCATGATCATGTATATAGGCATCACGTCCGCGACAAGTAGACCGACTCCTACCTGCATCTACTACTATTACTCCACACATCGACCGCTATCCAGCATGCATCTAGAGTATTAAGTTCATAAGAACAGGGTAACGCATTAGGCAAGATGACATGATTTAGATGGATCAACTCAAGCAATATGATATAAACCCCATCTTTTTATCCTCGATGGCAACAATACAATACGTGTCGTTTCCCCTTCTGTCACTGGGATCGAGCAACGCAAGATTGAACCCAAAGCTAAGCACTTCTCCTATTGCAAGAAAAATCAATCTAGTAGGCCAAACCAAACTGATAATTCGAAGAGACTTGCGAAGATAACCAATCATACATAAAAGAATTCAGAGAAGATTCAAATATTGTTCATAGATAATCTTGATCATAAACCCACAATTCATCGGATCTCGACAAACACACTACAAAAAGAGTTACATCGAATAGATCTCCAAGAAGATTGAGGAGAACTTTGTATTGAGATCCAAAGAGAGAGAGAGAGAAGAAGCCATCTAGCTAATAACTATGGACCCGAAGGTCTGTGGTAAACTACTCACACATCATCGGAGAGGCTATGGTGTTTATGTAGAAGCCCTCCATGATCGATTCCCCCTCCGGCGGAGCGCTGGAAAAGGCCCTAAGTTGGGATCTCACAGGTACAGAAGGTTGCGGCGGTGGAAATAGGGTTTCGTGGTGCTCCTCGATGGTTTTGGGGTACATGGGTATATATAGGAGGAAGAAGTAGGTCGGTGGAGCCACGAGGGGCCCACGAGGGTGGGGGGCGTGCCCAGGGGGGCAGGCGCGCCTCCCTGCCTCGTGGCCTCCTCGTTGATTTCTTGACGTCCACTCCAAGTCCTCTGGATCACGTTTGTTCCAAAAATCACGCTCCCGAAGGTTTCATTCCGTTTAGACTCCGTTTGATATTCCTTTTCTGCGAAACACTGAAATAGGCAAAAAAAACAACAATTTGCACTGGGCCTTGGGTTAGTAGGTTAGTCCCAAAAATAATATAAAAGTGTATAATAAAGACCATTAAACATCCAAAACAGAATATATAATAGCATGGAGCAATCAAAAATTATAGATACGTTGGAGACGTATCAAGCATCCCCAAGCTTAATTCCTGCTCGTCCTCGAGTAGGTAAATGATAAAAACAGATTTTTTGATGTGGAATGCTACCTAGCATATTCTTCAATGTAATTTTCTTTATTGTGGCATGAATGTTCAGATCCGAAAGATTCAAGACAAAAGTTTAATATTGACATGAAAATAATAATACTTCAAGCATACTAACAAAGCAATCATGTCTTCTCAAAATAACATGGCCAAAGAAAGTTATCCCTACAAAATCATATAGTCTGGCTATGCTCTATGTTCATCACACAAAGTATTTAATCATGCACAACCCCGATGACAAGCCAAGCAATTGTTTCATACTTTTGATGTTCTCAAACTTTTTCAATCTTCACGCAATACATGAGCATGAGCCATGGATATAGCACTATATGTGCAATAGAATGGTGGTTGTGGAGAAGACAAAAATGAGAAGATAGTCTCACATCAACTAGGCGTATCAACGGGCTATGGAGATGCCCATCGATAGATATCAATGTGAGTGAGTAGGGTTGCCATGCAACGGATGCACTAGAGCTATAAGTGTATGAAAGCTCAACAAAAGAAACTAACTGGGTGTGCATCCAACTCGCTTGCTCACGAAGACCTAGGGCATTTTGAGGAAGCCCATCATTGGAATATACAAGCCAAGTTCTATAATGTAAAATTCCCACTAGTATATGAAAGTGTCAACATAGGAGACTCTCTATCATGAAGATCATGGTGCTACTTTGAAGCACAAGTGTGGAAAAAGCATAGTAACATTGTCCCTTCTCTCTTTTTCTCTCATTTTTTGGGCCTTTTTTTATGGCCTCTTTTTTTGTTTTTTTTTTCGTCCGAGTCTCATCCCGACTTGTGGGGGAATCATAGTCTCCATCATCCTTTCCTCACTTGGGACAATGCTCTAATAATGATGATCATCACACTTTTATTTACTTACAACTCAATACTTAGAACAAATATGACTCTATGTGAATGCCTCCGACGGTGTACCGGGATATGCAATGAATCAAGAGTGACATGTATGAAAGAATTATAAAGGTGGCTTTGCCACAAATACGATGTCAACTACATGATCATGCATGGCAATATAACAATGATGGAACGTGTCATAACAAATGGAACGGTGGTAAGTTGCATGGCAATATATCTCGGAATGGCTATGGAAATTCCATAATAGGTAGGTATGGTGGCTGTTTTTAGGAAGGTATATGGTGGGTGTATATACCGGTGAAAGGTGCGCGGTATTAGAGAGGCTAGCAATGGTAGAAGGATGAGAGTGCGTATAATCCATGGACTCAACATTAGTCATAAAAAACTCACATACTTATTGCAAAAATCTATTAGTTATCGAAACGAAGTACTACGCACATGCTCCTAGGGGGATAGATTGGTAGGAAAAGACCATCGCTCGTCCCCGACCGCCACTCATAAGGAAGACAATCAATAAATAAATCATGATCCGACTTCATCACATAACGGTTCACCATACGTGCATGCTACGGGAATCACAAACTTTAGAACAAGTATTTCTCAAATTCACAACTACTCAACTAGCATGACTCTAATATCACCATCTTCATATCTCAAAACAATCATCAAGTATCAAAATTCTCTTAGTATTCAATGCACTTATATGATTTTTTAATTATATCCATCTTGGATGCCTGTCATATTAGGACTAAATTTATAGCCAAGGCAAACTATCATGCTGTTCTAAAAGACTCTCAAAATAATATAAATGAAGCATGAGAGATAAATAATTTCTATAAAATAAAACCATCACCGTGCTCTAAAAGATATAAGCGAAGCACTAGAGCAAAATTATCTAGCTCAAAAGATATAAGTGAAGTACATAGAGTATTCTAATAAATTCCGATTCATGTGTGTCTCTCCCAAAGGGCGTGTACAACAAGGATGATTGTGGTAAACTAAAAAGCAAAGACTCAAATCATACATGATGCTCCAAGCAAAACACATATCATGTGGTGAATAAAAATATAACTCCAAGTAAAGTTACCGATGGACGAAGACAAAAAGGGGATGCCTTCCGGGGCATCCCCAAGCTTAGGCTTTTGGTTGTCCTTGGATTTTACCTTGGGGTGCCTTGGGCATCCCCAAGCTTAGGCTCTTGCCACTCCTTGTTCCATAATCCATCAAATCTTTACCCAAAACTTGAAAACTTCACAACACAAAACTTAACAAAAAATCGCGTGAGCTCCGTTAACGAAAGAAAACAAAACACCACTTCAAGTTACTGTAATTAACTCACTCTTTATTTATATTGGTCTTAAACCTACTGTATTCCAACTTCTCTATGGTTCGTAACCTCCGATACTAGCCATAGATTCATCAAAATAAGCAAACAACACACGAAAAACAGAATCTGTCAAAAACAGAACAGTCTGTAGTAATCTGTATCAAACGCATACTTCTGGAACTCCAAAAATTCTAAAATAAATTTCTGGACGTGAGTAATTTATCTATTAATAATCTGCAAAAATAATCAACTAAATAGCACTCTCCAGTAAAAAGTTGTAGCTAATCTCATGAGTGCTAAAGTTTCTGTTTTTTTACAGCAAGATCAAAAAGACTTCACCCAAGTCTTCCCAAAGGTTCTACTTGGCACAAACACTAATTAAAACATAAAACCACATATAAACAGAATCTAGAACAAAGATTTATTACTAAACAGAACCAAAAAGCAATAAACAAAAATAAAATTGGGTTGCCTCCCAACAAGCGCTATCGTTTAACGCCCCTATCTAGGCATTGATAATTTTAATGATGCTCACATCAAAGGCAAGAATTAAAGCACAAAGAGAGCATCATAGAACATGTGATAAACACATCTAAGTCTAACATACTTCCTATGCATAGGCATTTTATAATCAAACAAATTGTCATAGCAAGCAAAAATTAGCATATGCAAGGAAGAAGAAAGAGACGATAGCAATCTCAACATGACGAGAGGTAATTTGGTAAGATAAAAATTTCTACAACCATATTTTCCTCTTTCATAACAATTACATGTAGGATCATAGGCAAATTCAACAAAATAGCTATCACATAACATATTCTTAACACGATCCACATGTATGCAAAGTTGACACTCTTCCAAAATAGTGGGATTAACATTAACTAAAGTCATGACCTCTCCAAACCCACTTTTATCAAAAACTTCATAAGATTGAACATTCTCCAAATATGTGGGATATAAAGTTGACACTCTTCCAAACCCACATTCAATATTATTGCAAACACTATTATCAATCTCATATCATCATGAGGCTTAAATAAATTTTCAAGATTGTAAGAAGAATCACCCCAATCATGATCATTGCAACAAGTAGTGGACATAGCAAAACTAGCATCCCCAAGCTTAGAGTTTTGCATATTGTTAGCACAATTGATATTAACAGAATTTATAATATCATCATTGCAATCATGCTTTTCATCGAAGGAACTATCAAGTATGGGTGCAATAGCAACGATCTCATGTTTAACATAAGGAACTATAGCAAATTCATCTTCATAAATATCATGGCCACAAGAATAGCAAGCATCATGTTCATCAAGGGATATTTCAATCAAATCATCGGAATCATAATTATCTATAGATTCATGCATATCATTATTTCCTTCAGAAGCAACGGTCATTCTTTCAATAAACTCTTTGACATAGACATTATGAGCATATTTTTCATAGCAATATTTAAGTATGTCAAAATTTTCGGATTCGTAGAGAGTAATATCATACTTTTCAATCAAAGAAGCAACTTCATAAGCACCCTTAAAAGCAACAAATTCTTCAATTTGTTCGATATCGTAGTAACTATAAACACCCTTTGCATAAGAAGATAAGATTTCATTATCATTAAACTCACATAGGTAGGGGAGATGTTTTTTAGGGTTCTTAGAGCAACAAGTAAAATCATAAATTTCACAAAGATTGCAAGCATAACACAACAATCTGTTTATTTGGCCCCATAAGAGTCTCCCTTTTTTAGACAAACGGTGACACACAAAACGAGCATGCTCATCTAAAGATTTCACATCAACTAGGTTAGTTGGGATTTTCAGCACGAGCGCATAAGGATCAAAGATGATCCAAGTAGAACACTTTAAGTGGATCCATATCAATAGTTTTTTAGCAAGCAAAGATGCAAGCAAATAGAAGGCACATGGAAACACAAACAAAGATACATACGGGAAGAAGGCGAAGAAAAAGGCAAAGGTGAAGTGGGGGAGAGGAAAACGAGAGGCAAATGGCAAATAATGTAATGCGAGGGATAAGATTTTGTGATGGGAACTTGGTATGTCTTGACTTGGCGTAGATTTCCCCGGCAACGGTGCCAGAAATGCTAGTTGCTGGGAGATCGAATCTTGACTTGACTTGGCGTAAGCCTCCCCGGCAACGGTGCCAGAAATCCATCTTGCTACCTCTTGAGCATGCGTTGGTTTTCCCTTGAAGAGGAAAGGGTGATGCAGCAAAGTAGCGTAAGTATTTCACTCAGTTTTTGAGAACCAAGGTATCAATCCAGTAGGAGGCCACACGCAAGTCCCTCGTACCTACACAAACAAATAAGAACCTTGCAACCAACGCGATAAAGGGGTTGTCAATCCCTTCACGGCCACTTGCAAAAGTGAGGTCTGATAGAGATGTTAAGATAATATTTTTGGTATTTTTATGATAAAGATTAAAAGTAAAGATTGCAAAATAAACGGCGAAAGAAATAGCTAGTTGACGAAAGATTAATATGATGGAAAATAGACCCGGGGGCCATAGGTTTCACTAGTGGATTCTCTCGAGATAGCATGAGTATTATGGTGGGTGAACAAATTACTGTCGAGCAATTGATAGAAATGTGCATAGTTATGAGAATATCTAGGCATGATCATGTATATAGGCATCACGTCCGCGACAAGTAGACCGACTCCTGCCTGCATCTACTACTATTACTCCACACATTGACCGCTATCCAGCATGCATCTAGAGTATTAAGTTCATAAGAACAGAGTAACGCATTAGGCAAGATGACATGATGTAGAGGGATAAACTCAAGCAATATGATATAAACCCCATCTTTTTATCCTCGATGGCAACAATACAATACGTGTCGTTTCTCCTTCTGTCACTGGGATCGAGCAACGCAAGATTGAACCCAAAGCTAAGCACTTCTCCTATTGCAAGAAAGATCAATCTAGTAGGCCAAACCAAACTAATAATTCGAAGAGACTTGCGAAGATAACCAATCATACATAAAAGAATTCAGAGAAGATTCAAATATTGTTCATAGATAATCTTGATCATAAACCCACAATTCATCGGATCTCGACAAACACACTACAAAAAGAGTTACATCGAATAGATCTCCAAGAAGATTGAGGAGAACTTTGTATTGAGATCCAAAGAGAGAGAGAGAAGAAGCCATCTAGCTAATAACTATGGACCCGAAGGTCTGTGGTAAACTACTCACACATCATCGGAGAGTCTATGGTCTTGATGTAGAAGCCCTCCATGACCGATTCCCCCTCCGGCGGAGCGCTGGAAAAGGCCCCAAGATGGGATCTCATGGGTACAGAAGGTTGCGGTGGTGGAAATAGGGTTTCGTGGTGCTCCTCGATGGTTTTGGGGTACATGGGTATATATAGGAGGAAGAAGTAGGTCGGTGGAGCCACGAGGGGCCCACGAGGGTGGGGGGCGCGCCCAGGGGGCAGGCGCGCCTCCCTGCCTCGTGGTCTCCTCGTTGATTTCTTGACGTCCACTCCAAGTCCTCTGGATCACGTTTATTCCAAAAATCACGCTCCCGAAGGTTTCATTCCGTTTAGACTCCGTTTGATATTCCTTTTCTGCGAAACACTGAAATAGGCAAAAAAAAACAACAATTTGCACTGGGCCTTGGGTTAGTAGGTTAGTCCCAAAAATAATATAAAAGTGTATAATAAAGCTCATTAAACATCCAAAACAGAATATATAATAGCATGGAGCAATCAAAAATTATAGATACGTTGGAGACGTATCACATACCGATGACAAAGGGAACAACGTATGTTGTTATGCGGTTTGACCGATAAAGATCTTCGTAGAATATATAGGAACCAATATGAGCATCCAGGTTCCGCTATTGGTTATTGACCAGAGATGAGTCTCGGTCATGTCTACATAGTTCTCGAACCCGTAGGGTCCGCACGCTTAACGTTCTGTGACGATTTGTATTATGAGTTATGTGATTTGATGACCGAAGTTTGTTCGGAGTCCCAGATGAGATCGGGGACATGACGAGGAGTCTCGAAATGGCCGAGATGTAAAGATCGATATATTGGAAGGCTATATTCGGACATCGGAAAGGTTCTGAGTGATTCGGGTATTTTTCGGAGTACCAGAGAGTTACGGGAATTCGTATTGGGCCTTAATGGGCCATACGGGAAAGAGGAGAAAGGGGTGGCCGCGCCCTTTCCCCATGGACTGGTCCGAATTGGACTAGGGAAAGGGGGCACCCCCTTTCTTCCTTCTCCTTCTCCCTTGCCTTTTTCCTATTCCATGTGGGAGGTGGAATCCTACTAGAACTAGGGAGTCCTAGTAGGACTCCACACTTTGGGCGCGCCCTATGAGGGCCGGCCTCCTCCTCCCTCCATCCTTTATATACGTGGCCAGGGGGCACCCCATAGACACAGAAGTTGATCATTGATCTCTTAGCCGTGTGCGGTGCCCCCCCTCCACCATAATCCACCTCGGTCATATCGTTGCAGTGCTTAGGCGAAGCCCTGCGCCGGTAGCTTCATCATCACCGTCATCACGCCGTCGTGCTGACGAAGCTCTCCCTCGACACTCTGCTGGATCGTGAGTTCGTGGGACGTCACCGAGCCGAACGTGTGCAGATTGCGGAGGTGCCGTACGTTCGGTGCTAGGATCGGTCGATCATGAAGACGTACGACTATGTCAACCGCGTTGTCATAACGCTTCCGCTTACGGTCTATGAGGGTACGTGGACAACACTCTCCCCTCTCGTTGCTATGCATCACATAGATCTTGCGTGATCGTAGGAAATTTTTTGTAATTACTGCATTCCCCAACAGTGGCATCCGAGCCAGGTTTATGCGTAGATGTTATATGCACGAGTAGAACACAAGTGAGTTGTGGATGATAATAGTCATAATGCTTACCAGCATGTCATACTTTGATTCGGCGGTATTGTTGGATGAAACGGCCTGGACCGACATTACGCGTATGCTTACGCGAGACTGGTTCTACCGACATGCTTCGCACACAGGTGGCTGGCGGGTGTCAGTTTCTCCAACTTTAGTTGAATCGAGTATGGCTACACTCGGTCCTTGTTGAAGGTTAAAACAGCACATACTTGACGAAAAATCATTGTGGTTTTGATGCGTAGGTAAGAACGGTTCTTGCTCAGCCCGTAGCAGCCACGTAAAACTTGCAACAACAATGTAGAGGACGTCTAAGTTTTTTTTTTGCAGGGCATGTTGTGATGTGATATGATCAAGACGGGATGAGATATAAATTGTTGTATGAGATGATCATGTTTTGTTAAAGTTATCGGCAACTGGCAGGAGCCTTATGGTTGTCTCTTTATTGCATAAGATGCAAGTGCCATGTAATTGCTTTACTTTATCACTATGCGATAGCAATAGTTGCAAAAGCAATAGCTGGTGAGACGACCATGTGACGACACGTTGATAAAAGATCAAGATGATGGAGATCATGGTGTCATGCCGGTAACAATGGAGATCATGACAGTACTTTGGAGATGGAGATCAAAAGCACAAGATGATGATGGCCACATCATGTCACATATTTTGATTGCATGTGATGTTTATCTTTTATACATCTTATTTTGCTTAGTTCGGCGGTAGCTTTATAAGATGATCCCTTACTAAAATTTCAAGGTATAAGTGTTCTCCCTGAGTATGCACCGTTGCGACAGTTCTTCGTGCTGAGACACCACGTGATGATCGGGTGTGATAAGCTCTACGTTCACATACAACGGGTGCAAGCCAGTTTTGCACACGCAGAATACTCGGGTTAAACTTGACGAGCCTAGCATATGCAGATATGGCCTCAGAACACTGGAGACCGAAAGGTCGAGCGTGAATCATATAGTAGATATGATCAACATAATGATGGTCACCATTGAAAACTACTCCATCTCACGTGATGATCAGACATGGTTTAGTTGATTTGGATCACGTGATCATTTAGATGACTAGAGGGATGTCTATCTAAGTGGGAGTTCTTAAGTAATATGATTAATTGAACTTTAATTTATCATGAACTTAGTCCTGATAGTATTTGCATATCTATGTTGTAGATCAATAGCTCGCGTTTAGCTCCCCTGTTTTATTTTTGATATGTTCCTAGAGAAAACTAAGTTGAAAGATGTTAGTAGCAATGATGCGGATTGGATCCGTGATCTGAGTATTATCCTCATTGCTGCACAGACGAATTATGTCCTTGATGCACCGCTAGGTGACAGACCGATTGCAGGAGCAGATACAGACGTTATGAATGTTTGGCAAGCTCGATATGATGACTTCTTGATAGTCTGGTGCACCATGCTTTACGGCTTAGAATCGGGGCTTCAAAGACGTTTTGAACGCCACAGAGCATATGAGATGTTCCAAGAGTTGAAATTAGTATTTTAGACTCATGCCCATGTCGAAAGGTATGAGACCTTTGACAAGTACTTTGCCTACAAGATGGAGGAGAATAGCTCAGCTAGTGAGCATGTGCTCGGAATGTCTGAGTACTACAATCAGTTGAATCAAGTGGGAGTTAATCTTCCAGATAAGATAGTGATTGACAGAGTTCTCTAGTCACTATCACCAAGTTACTATAACTTCGTGATGAACTATAATATGCAAGGGATAACAGAAGCGATTCCCAAGCTCTTCGTGATGCTGAAATCAACGAAGGTAGAAATCAAGAAAAGAATCAACTGTTGATGGTTGACAAGACCACTATTTTCAAGAAAAGGGCAAAGGGAAGAAGGGGAACTTCAAGAAGAATGGCAAGCAAGTTTCTGCTCAAGTGAAGAAGCCCAAGTCTAGACCTAAGCCTGAGCCTAAGTGCTTCTACTGCAAAGGGACTGGTCACTGGAAGCAGAACTACCCCGAGTATTTGGCGGATAAGAAGGATGGCAAAGTGAACAAAGATATATTTGATATACATGATATTGATGTGTACTTTACTAGTGTTTATAGCAACCCCTCAGTATTTGATACTAGTTCAGTTGCTAAGATTAGTAACTCGAAACGGGAGTTGCAGAATGAACAGAGACTAGTTAAGGGTGAAGTGACGATGTATGTTGGAAGTGGTTCCAAGATTGATATGATCATCATCGCAACTCCCTATACTTTCGGGATTAGTGTTGAACCTAAATAAATGTTATTTGATGTTTGCGTTAAGCATGAATATGAGTTGATCATGTTTATTGCAGTACAGTTATTCATTTAAAGTCAGAGAATAATTGTTGTTCTGTTTACATGAATAAAACCTTCAATGGTCATACACCCAAGGTGAATGGTTTATTGAATCTCGATCGTAGTGATACACATATTCATAATATTGGAACCAAAAGATGCAAAGTTAATAATGATAGTACAACTTATTTGTGGCATTGCTGTTTAGGTCATATTGGTGTAAAGTGCATGAAGAAAATCCATGATGATGGGCTTATGGAATCACTTGATTATGAATCAGTTGATGCTTGCGAACCATGCCTCATGGGCAAGATGACTAAGACTCCGTTCTCCGGAACAATGGAGCGAGCAACAGAGTTGTTGGAAATAATACATACTGATGTATGCAGTCCGATGAGTGTTGAGGCTTGCGGCAGGTATCGTTATTTTCTGACCTTCACAGATGATTTGAGCAGATATGGGTATATCTACTTGATGAAACATAAATCTGAAACATTTGGAAAGTTCAAATAATTTCAGAGTGAAGTGGAAAATCATCGTAACAAGAAAATAAAGTTTCTACGATCTGATCGTGGAGGAGAATATTTGAGTTATGAGTTTTGTCTTCATTTGAAACAATGCGGAATAGTTTCGCAACTCACGCCACCTGGAACACCACAGCGTAATGGTGTGTCCGAACATCGTAACCGTACTTTATTAGATATGGTGCAATCTATGATGTCTCTTACCGATTTACCACTATCGTTTTGGAGTTAGGCATTAGAGACAACTGCATTCATGTTAAATAGGGCACCATCTAAATCCGTTGAGATGACACCATATGAACTGTGGTTTGGCAAGAAACCAAAGTTGTCGTTTCTTAAAGTTCGGGGTTGCGATGCTTATGTGAAAAAGTTTCAACCTGATAAGCTCAAACCCAAATCGGAGAAATGCGTCTTCATAGGATACCCAAAGGAAACTGTTGGGTACACCTTCTATCACATATCCGAAGGCAAGATATTCGTTGCTAAGAATGGATCCTTTCTAGAGAAGGAGTTTCTCTCGAAAGAAGTGAGTGGGAGGAAAGTAGAACTTGATGAGGTAATTGTACCTTCTCCCGAATTGGAAAGTAGTTCATCACAGAAATCAGTTCCAGTGATGCCTACACCAATTAGTGAGGAAGTTAATGATGATGATCATGAAACTTCAGATCAAGTTACTAACGAACCTCGTAGGTCAAACAGAGTACGTTCCGCACCAGAGTGGTACGGTAATCCGGTTCTGGAAGTCATATTACTAGACCATGACGAACCAACGAACTATGAGGAAGCGATGATGAGCCCAGATTCAGCGAAATGGCTTGAGGCCATGAAATCTGAGATGGGATCCATATATGAGAACAAAGTATGGACTTTGGTTGACTTGCCCGGTGATCGGCAAGTCATTGAGAATAAATGGATTTTCAAGAGGAAGATGGATGCTGATAGTAGTGTTACTATCTACAAAGCTAGACTTGTCGAAAAAGGTTTTTGACAAAGTTCAAGGTGTTGACTACGATGAGATTTTCTCACTCGTAGCGATGCTTAAAGTCTGTCCGAATCATGTTAGCAATTGCCACATTTTATGAAATCTGGCAAATAGATGTCAAAATTGTCTTCCTTAATGGATTTATTAAAGAAGAGTTGTATATGATGCAACCAGAAGGTTTTGTCGATCCTAGAAGTGCTAACAAAGTGTGCAAGCTCCAGTGATCCATTTATGGACTGGTGCAAGCCTCTCAGGGTTGGAATATACTCTTTGATAGTGTGATCAAACCATATGGTTTTATACAGACTTGCGGTGAAGCCTGTATTTACAAGAAAGTGAGTGGGAGCACTACAACCTTTCTGATATGTATATGTGAGTGACATATTGTTGATCAGAAATGATGTAGAATTTTCTGGAAAGCATAAAGGAGTGTTTGAAAGAAGTTTTTCAAAGAAAGACCTCGATGAAGCTGCTTACATATTGAGCATCAAGATTTATAGAGATAGATCAAGACGCTTGATAAGTTTTTTTCAATGAGTACATACCTTGACGAATTTTTGAAGTAGTTCAAAATGGAACAATCAAAGAAGGAGTTCTTTCCTGTATTGCAAGCTCTGAAATTGAGTAAGACTCAAAGCCCGACCATGGCAGAAGATAGAAAGAGAATGAAAGTCATTCCCTATGCCTCAGCCATAGGTTCTATAAAGTATGCCATGCTGTGTACAAGATCTATTGTATACCCTACACTGAGTTTGGCAAGGGAGTACAATAGTGATCTAGGAGTAGATCACTGGACAGCGGTCAAAATTATCCTTAGTGGAATAAGGATATGTTTCTCGATTATGGAGGTGACAAAAGGTTTGTCGTAAAGGGTTATGTCGATGCAAGTTTTCACACTGATCCAGATGAGTCTAAGTCTCAATCTGGCTACATATTGAAAGTGGGAGAAATTAGCTAGAGTAGCTCCGTGCAGAGCATTGTTGACATAGGAATTTGCAAAATACACACGGATCTGAATAGGGCAGACCCATTGACTAAACTTCTCTCACAAGCAAAATATGATCACACCTTAGTACTCTTTGGGTGTTAATCACATGGCGATGTGAACTAAGATTACTGACTCTAGTAAACCCTTTGAGTGTTGGTCACATGGCAATGTGAACTATGGGTGTTAATCACATGGTGATATGAACTATTGGTGTTAAATCACATGGCGATGTGAACTAGATTATTGAATCTAGTGCAAGTGGGAGACTGAAGGAAATATGCCCTAGAGGCAATAAAGTTATTATTTATTTCCTTATTTCATGATAAATGTTTATTATTCATGCTAGAATTGTATTAACTGGAAACTTAGTACATGTGTGAATACATAGACAAACAGAGTGTCACTAGTATGCCTCTACTTGACTAGCTCGTTGAATAAAAGATGGTTAAGTTTCCTAGCCATAGACATGAGTTGTCATTTGATTAACGGGATCACATCATTAGAGAATGATGTAATTGACTTGACCCATTCAGTTAGCTTAGCACTTGATCGTTTAGTATGTTGCTATTGCTTTCTTCATGACTTATACATGTTCCTATGACTATGAGATTATACAACTTCCGAATACCGGAGGAACACTTTGTGTGCTATCAAACATCACAATGTAACTGGGAGATTATAAAGATGCTCTACAGGTGTCTCCGATGGTGTTTGTTGAGTTGGCATAGATCGAGATTAGGATTTGTCACTCCGTGATCGGAGAGGTATCTCTGGGCCCTCTCGGTAATGCACATCACTATAAGCCTTGCAAGGAATGTGACTAATGAGTTAGTTGCGGGATGATGCATTATGGAACGAGTAAAGAGACTTGCCGGTAACGAGATTGAACTAGGTATTGAGATACCGATGATCGAATCTCGGGCAAGTAACATACCGATGACAAAGGAACAACGTATGTTGTTATGCGGTTTGACCGATAAAGATCTTCGTAGAATATGTAGGAACCAATATGAGCATCCAGGTTCCTCTATTGGTTATTGACCGGAGATGAGTCTCGGTCATGTCTACATAGTTCTCGAACCCGTAGGGTCCGCACGCTTAACGTTTTGTGACGATTTGTATTATGAGTTATGTGATTTGATGACCGAAGTTTGTTCGGAGTCCCGGATGAGATCGGGGACATGACAAGGAGTCTCGAAATGGTCGAGACGTAAAGATCGATATATTGGAAGGCTATATTCGGACATCGGAAAGGTTCCGAGTGATTCGGGTATTTTTCAGAGTACCGGAGAGTTACGGGAATTCGTATTGGGCCTTAATGGGCCATACGAGAAAGGAGAGAAAGGGGTAGCTGCGGCCCTTCCCTATGGACTGGTCCGAATTGGACTAGTGAAAGGGGGCGCCCCCTTCCTTCCTTCTCCTTCTCCCTTCCCTTTTTCCTATTCCATGTGGGAGGTGGAATCCTACTAGAACTAGGGAGTCCTAGTAGGACTCCACACTTTGGGCGCGCCCTATGAGGGCCGGCCTCCTCCTCCCTCCATCCTTTATATACGTGGCCAGGGGGCACCCCATAGACACACAAGTTGATCATTGATCTCTTAGCCGTGTGCGGTGCCCCCCCTCCACCATAATCCACCTCGATCATATCATTGCAGTGCTTAGGCGAAGCCCTGCGCCGGTAGCTTCATCATCACCGTCATCACGCCGTCGTGCTGACGAAGCTCTCCCTCGACACTCTGCTGGATCGTGAGTTCGTGGGACGTCACCGAGCCGAACGTGTACAGATCGCGGAGGTGTCGTACGTTCGGTACTAGGTTCGGTCGATCGTGAAGACGTACGACTACATCAACCGCGTTGTCATAACGCTTCCGCTTACGGTCTACGAGGGTACGTGGACAACACTCTCCCCTCTCGTTGCTATGCATCACATAGATCTTGCGTGATCGTAGGAAATTTTTTGTAATTACCGCGTTCCCCAACAATGGAAGCATCACAGCGCCTGCATCTTCGACGACAAGCGGCCCTCCCTCCCGGACCTCGTGTCCTCCATCCAATACGAAGCGTGGGCATGGTCTTCTATCGGTGCCGGCGCCAAAGGGCTACGTGTGATATTTGATGTAAGTAAATTGAATTTCTAGTCTTAGGGCTGAGCATATATTCCCCTCCCAATGCTCCATAGGTTCGCTTCCACACTTTCCAGTGTATGTGGCTTGGCAACCAAAACTTTGTTCTATGCTTTTCTTCTATCAATGCAATGATAGACACTGTGCTTATTCGCGAAAAGAAAAAGGAAGGGCTGTGTTACAAGTTGTGTCGTCATTGCCCATTCCAGGAATACCTGGAATTATGGTTTTCCCAGGAGCACGAAAGAAGGAGGAAAGGCCATTGAACAATGATGCCTCCAAGGAAGTTAGCGGTCCTCACGGTCATTGCCATTGATAGGTTCGGTCAGACCAGAGCAAAGGATTCACCCCGAGATTCCAAGACACTCTTGGCGAAATTTGGAGCATCTATGCATAAGAAAACACTAGAATATTATAGTTTTTCAAGTCCATTCATATCCATGTGGTTGCGTTCCGCAGAGATATAAACCAAACTAGTTAGATAGATTGTTTGTTTCCTTGTACATCAAGTTGTAAAACTAATTTTATTGTAATTACCTCTAGTGGGTATGTTACATGTCTATATTAATTTATCAAGACAACCTCAAAATGGACGAGACACTTTCATCAACATGTCTCTGAATTTCCACAAGGTAGGAGAGCAAGTCCAGACACAACTAATCTGCACCAGGGCTCAGATGAGCCCGGTGATGAACAGTAAAATCATGAATCATGAAAAAATAAAAAACTATTTATTTTGCATGCATGCAAGATGCTACTGTGCGTGATGTCCGTGCAAATTTTTGTGAATTTTGGACATTCGAGGAGCTCGTGGCAAAAAGATAAATTTTAGGTGTTTGAGAAACATTTTAAAAAACATTGTTCGAAGCCGATTTTGTCTTTTTTGCCATGAGCTCCTTGAATGTCTAGACACCCAAATTTTGCACGGACATCAATCATATGAGCATCTTGGATGACAAAAAAAATTAATTTTTTTAAATTTTCCTGTTGTTATTATTTTATTTTATTACTGTTCACCAGGTGCAAATGAGCCCGGACACCATTTTGAATTATCGAGCTATTTCGCTTTTTTCTTTCTATCTACCAGAAAGTGGTATATAGTACAAGACAAAGTGAACTATGCAAATGTTATACTGGTTAGCATCAACCTAATAAATCAAAGAAACTCCACGTAGAACCTGATGACAGTGGACAAATTTGACTCTTTTTAAAAACTTCAGCATAAAATAAACCGGATCTAAAAATATTTCATAAAATGACTCCTTTTGATGACGCCTGATGCTAAGACGCCATTGTAGATACCATGGCGCCTTGGCACGACACCCTCACTGGACATAGCTATCACAGCAACAAGAGGGCGCCTTAGCCCAGACCGTTGTGGAAAAGGGCCGGTGTTTGAATTGTTTCAGATCAGCTTTATTTTGTGCTGAGTTTTAGAGAAGAGTCAAATCTGTTCATTTTCACCGGAACCTGCAAAGCAACCCTACGCGCCTCCGTGCTACGGCAACGTGCCTTGCTTCCCCTTTAGCCGTGTGTGAGATCCAACAAAATCCATGGAGCCCAACCCCTCCTTCCAGCTGCTGGCTACTCTATTCTAGTATCGTCCAACACAAAAGAAGGCAGGTTTGCATCAGCGCGCACGCGCGTGGCTATCCCATTTGTAGTTTTGCACCAACCCAGGCAGCACAACCGTACAACCAACAAGTGCGTGGCACCGGCAAAGCTGGCTAGATATTTCTCCGGCCAAGGCGTGCGCGATCATTTCGGAGGACCCACCGCACAGACACAGTGTGGCCCGGAACCGAACCACCTCCCTGCCCCCTGGTCCAACAGCCGGCGATCGGGCAGCCGCTCCTCCTCCTCGTCCAGATCTTTATATAAAGTCCCCTGGCCATTTCCCGGCCCATCACCACGGCTTGATTTTCCATCGCCCCCCAGCGATATCTATCCGATCGAAACCCAGACAAGAAAGCGGTCCTTCGCCCGCTCTAGCTCGCACTCACTCGTACGAGCCTCAGCTTTTCCGAACCGAAACGGGTGCGAGCTGGTATATAAAGTGCGTGCAGCGCGCGCAGGCCCGCGGCCACATTATAGCAGCCGCTCCTACGTCCACGTCCTTCTACAAGCCAGCGACTGGTGCCGCGCGGGCAGACCCATACTTCCGGCGCATAATTGCCGAGGTGCGGAGGCGATGGGCGCGCACACCCGGTCCATGAGCTGGTACATGGGCCAGACGGGCTCGCAGGCGCCGTCGAGCGCGGAGAACGGGGCGCAGCGCGCTCTCAGCAGCGGCGGCGGCGGCGACGCCAGCTTCGACACCAACATGGTCATCATCCTCGCCGCGCTGCTCTTCGCCCTGCTCTTCGCGCTCGGGCTCAACTCGCTGGCGCGGTACGTCATCCGGTGGGCGCGCCGCGCGTCGCTGGAGGCGGGCGGGGAGCTGGACGGCGCGGCGTCGGCGGGCGGGCGGGGCGGGCTCAAGAAGCGCACGCTCAGGAGCCTCCCCATCGAGGTGTACGGCGCGTGCGCGGCCGCGGGCGGGGGCGCCGCGCCGGCGGACGACGTGTGCGCCATCTGCCTCGGCGAGTTCGAGGACGGCGAGAAGGTGCGCGTGCTGCCGCGCTGCGGCCACGAGTTCCACGTCCGCTGCGTCGACACCTGGCTCGTCTCGCACGACTCCTGCCCCACGTGCCGGGACTCGGTGCTCAGCGGCGCCGCCGCCGCGCCCAAACCCGCCGCCGGGCGCAGCGGCGGGCGGCCCGGGAGCGCCGACGCCGCGGCCGTCACGGTGGTCATCGCCGCGTGACCGACGTGGACGGGTGGGCGCCCATCCGTGGTGGGCCCGCAGATAGGATCGTCTCGCTTGGAGTACAGTAGAAAGTATCCTGGCCGTGACCGCGTCTGTCTGTGTGACTGTGAGAGAGATATTTTTTTGACGTTGGTGGTCTGCTTAGCTTCGGTCACGGTCAAGCTTTACCGCTCGTCGACGGCATGTACAGCCTTGTGCATCTTCTGCCTACTATTGTCGCTGTTCCGTGTGTGTATATACAGAGTGGAGATGGTATTAATAGGATAGTAGAGTTCAAATTGTGCTCTGTATTTGCATCCTTTTTTTTTTGTACATGCGGGTTCTTCCACCAAGTTTTAATGCACCTGCTGAGCACTTTTACCTGCACTTTGATAAGTTGATGAACAAATCAGAAGTTTTCCCCGCAAACAGAAGAGAGCCGATAATCAAAAGTTTTCCTAATCCTGAGCTCATATGCACATTGTATGAACAGTAAAATTTTAGAAAATAAAATAATGCACTTTTAAAGAATTTTGGTTTTTTTTTGCAAGAAACTTTGCTTAGTTCTCTATCTGTATGAAAATTTTCGTGATAGAATCACATTTGTGGATGTGTGGGAAAAAAATCAGTACTCCAAAATGCTTTTAAAGGGAGTCTTTCTGGAGCATTGATTTTTTTTTTTCTTTCTCAGACGTCAATCAATACCATTCCATCACAATTTTGCATGCAAGTGCAACAATCATCAATGTTTATCAATTAAAAATCGTATTATTATTTTAAATAATTTTACTATTTTTTGGATTTTACTGCTAATCCCAATGCATGTGAACTAGCTAGAAACTCCATGTGTGTCGATCATCTTCTTCTACTGAGCCCATTTCTCTTTGGACACCGAAATGGTCTCTACTAGGGTGATTGAGCCTATGTTTTGTGTAAAGCTGCATTGATGATCTGATAGCGATCCTCAACATAATTCATTTGATTCGCTTCCGCTAGGTTTTAGGATTTTATTTTCATCTTTATTTTCCTTGAATGGCTGAAATACTAGAGAGTGGTGATATTCTTACACAATAGGTTTATAAAAAACTTACGCATCGGTTCGATGGTTATTTCCACATTTTGCTCTATGTGGTTATCCCACCGCACGCAATACGCAATGTTTTTTGTAAAACCAGTACGTATATATAGGATTTCTGAATCCCGGACTTCAAATCAATCAGTTAGATCCTGCAGAGGTAATATATTCACAATACTTCAAAAAAATGCGGGAATCAAACTTTTATTACTCAATAGTAATGTTCATACAATCACTGTTTGCAATCTCCAAAACTTCCGGAGGACCTGACCCTAGCCATGTCATGGTCATATTCTCTAGTCTAGCAAAACTAGCCAAACAATCACTAGCTAGATTCTGGGTACGAGGTACATGAGTAATACAAGATAATCTAAGTCCTCGAAGGAACTTTATTTCCTTTACTAGCGATGCATAAACTGATCTGTCCACTTCTTTGCTCTGGGCCATTGAAACCGCAACCAAAGAATCCATCTCGATGATGATCGGCAGCTCACTTCTCTGTATAGCTATAGGGAGTCCTTCCATGCACACATATAACTTTGTCTCAAGGGCGTCCCGGCACAAGTGTGACTTCCTACATGCCACGAAAATGATAGAGCCTTCTTCATCCCTGCTCCAGCATCCCCTACTGCAACAAAAGAACCATCCGAATTTAACTTAACCTAGCCATGCACTGGTGGACTCCAACCGGTCCTAGCTTCCTCCCTTGGCACATTATTGGGCATACTTGGCTTTGCATAAGTGATGACAGGTTTCCCTCTGTATGGATCAACATTGGTGTGCAGTTTAATACCCATCAATGAATCAAGATAGCTCTGAAGAAATTGACATGACACCTCTACAGGAGGAACCGACTAGTTATGGACGAGCTCATTTCGAACGTACCAAACTCTTCAGAATGTCATCAGCAGCATGCACCTTCGAACATCATCTGGTGGTTCAAGAACCTGGAACAACCACTCTCGTCCGGTATTCAGAATCTCATTCTGATTCGGGAGGCTCCACACCCTCGACAGTTCCCTATAAAAATTGCGAGCAAGTGGCACATCACGAAAGGATGATAATTGTCTTCAACTTCCATAGCACAAACCTGCCATAAACTTTTCACCTCAAGGCCAATTATGTTTTTCCTTTGCTAGGTTGGTAAAAAATCCGTCACAAGGCGCCATGCAAAATTCTTTACCGTGGGGGCTACCCCGCATGCCCATGTGGATTTCCAGCATGAACGTGCACCGGACAACCGCGAGCTTGAAGACGAAGTGTTGTCCTGATGGGCTTCATCAAAGGCCATATCATATGCACTCTTGACGAAGAATTTACCATGTCTACCCGGTCCCCATGCCAGCGCATCCTCCTTTAGATGCGGGGTGCGTGGATCTTCAGAATTTCGGTGATATCTGCAGGGGCGAAGAATTTGTGCAGTAGGTCATAATTCCATGATCCATTTGAGTTCACAAAGCTTCTACGAAACGAATACGACAATTTCCTTGCAGTGAGAGGCTTGTATGAATGTGGTCTGGGTAACCAATTGTCCCTCCAAACTCTAATGTTTTTACAGTTTCCCACTCTCCATACTAATCCTTTCTTCAACAGGTCCAAACTATAACTTATGGCCTACCATGATGATGATGCATTTCCACCAAAAATTGTATCCTCCAGCGTACCATTTGGATAATATCTAGCTTTAAGGACTTGAGAACATAAAACTCTCAGGTTTAACAATTAGCCTCCATGCTTCCCTTGCCAACAAAGCTTGATTGAAAAGCCGGAAGTCATGGAAGCCCACTCCTCCCCTATCTTTAGGCCGCATAAGTTTGTCCCAACTCTTCCAGTGTACTTTCCTTTTACCTTGTGCGGACCCCCAATAAAACTTCCTCATTATCCTAGCAAGGTCATCACACATCGAAAATGGGAGCTTGAAAATCCCCATGATGTGCGTTGGTAGAGCTTGCGCCACCGATTTAATGAGCACCTCTCTACCTAGTTGTGCTAGACGACTGTCTCCCCGCTAAACTAATCAATCAGTTAGATCATGCAGCGGTAATATATTCACAATACTTAATGGAAACGAGCACTAAATTATAGCGGACGCAGAAAAGGAGAGGGTAAGAAAATGATCATATTCATGTCTCGTATTGACATCCAAGGTTGTAAAATACAATAAAATGATACTGGGTTTGCTTACGGCCATAGGCTGGCCGAAGAATAAGGCGCTCCTTCACGCACAACTTTGAAATAACTTTAGTATCTAGTGCCATGGAGATTTGGGGTGTGATTATACATCGCCTAATGCGAGGTGGAACAAAGGCTCGCCCGCGCAACATTGTGTTCATGGAACAGGCGGGCCGCAAAGAGTTTATAAAAGCTGCACTGCTCGTTTTTTTTCAACAAACACACATATGTTGCAGTGGTTGGAGCTGTTGGTTATGACTGCGAAGGTGCGCGATCAAATCATGTTGTCACATGCGCCTATATTTTTTTGATTTTTCCGTTAAGTATATATCAAGATAAATCTTTCATTATCTTGCTAGTTCTGCAAAAAAAATGATCATGTATAAAAAAATGTTAATCGTATATTTTAAAAATTTATTAAAAATTTTATTGGTATAAAATACATGTACAATTCGTATGAAAAAGTAATAAGAAAAAACAAAATATTTGAAAAATATTAATCATCTATTTAAAAATGTGAAACGTGTATGAAAAATGTTCCGGATGTATATGAAAAATGTAGAATGTGTATTTAAAAAATTGAACATCAAAAAACGAATTTTATAAAAATTTTGATCATGTAAAAAATGTTAAACTTGTACAAAAAATGTTCCTTATATATAAATAAATGTACAATGTGTATGTAAAAAATTAGTTATCAAACATAAATTTTCAAAAAAAAATAACAATGTATTTGAAAAATATTAAAAATGTACCTAATGTGAAAAATAATGTATAGTGCGTATGAAAAAAATAGCCATCAAACACATGTATGTAAAAAAATGTTAACCATCCATGCACAAAAATGTTAAACATGTATACAAAAGATGTAGAAATCAATAATATTTATTGAAAAAAGTTAATTATGTGTTTTAAAATGTTTAACATGTACAATTGTTTTTTCACATGTAAATGTAAAATGTTATTAGAAAATCAAGGAAAAATGACACAAAAAACAAATAGAAAAGAAAACAAAGTCAATCAAAAAGGTTTTAAAACAAATGAGAACCATAAAGGAAAACACATAAAAAGGAAGAAAACAAAAAAAAGATGGCCGAAGAAAAGCGGTTAAAACAAAGAGAAATGAGAAAAACCAAAGAAAAAATAAATGAAAATTGAAGAAATAAACAAAGGAAATGAAGTGAAAAGGAAAGAAAAGAAAAAAGTAGTGAAAGCGGAAAACAAAGAAAATCAAAAGAAAAACAAGAAAATAAAAAACCAGCAAAACAAAAAAAGCGAACAACAAAGGAACTGAAGTTATAACAAATAAAAAACAAAAAATACCGGTGAAAAAATTAACAAAATGGAAAAAAGGAAAACAAAAAAGCAAAAAAACCCAGGAGAAACCGGAGCAGAGCTAGCCTATAGCGAGTGAGTCCTACGCTAATGGGCCGCCCCGCTCATTTTGCGCCCGACGTGAGAGCAGCTTCCATCTCGCTATAAGTGATATATAACTCTCGCGGATGATTTGAGCCCGTGGAGTCCAAGTCGAATGTTGTCTCGATCAGATCTTATCCGCCAGGACTATGTCTCGCCCATGGCAAGATAAGCTACGTATGGCATCTATGCCGCAACTTTTTTTTGAGAGAACGTCGGCCTTTATTGATCAAGCAACAAAGTTACAAAGAGTCTCCCGGATGCAATCCGGAGCATAATGGAAAATACAAAGACTAGTAGAGTTCAAACATGATCTAGCTAAGACATGAGCTAGAACATTACAATGCCAACGAACATGATGGAAAGCCACAGAAGAAAGGCCCTCAGCCATTGACTTGACATCCGTGAGAAATGAGCCCACCATCGAGCGATCTATGGACAGAGATATCAGATGCTGCACCACGGAGAGGCAATCCGTTTTAAAGATAGCATCAGAAAAGCCCTCGTCCCGAGCTAGGCTGACAGCATGACAGAGAGCCAGCGCTTTGGCCACTTCCGTCTTTCACGCGCCTCCAACAGGTTCAGAACAGGCAGCCACACATTGGCCCTCAAGGTTGAGCACTACCACACCCAGACCGGACCTGCCCAACTCCTCAGAGATCGCAACATCGGAGAACGCTACCACTGTACCCTGCGGCGGCGGAGACCATAGACGAACAGAAGACGAGGTCTCACGCCTGGAAGCATGTACAGGCTTGTATAGGTGTTGGAAGATGAGGTCAATATATGCCTTGGCCCTCGCAGCCGTACTCCTGGGCGGGTCATAACCCACAAGTATAGGGGATCGCAACAGTTTTCGAGGGTAGAGTATTCAACCCAAATTTATAGATTCGACACGAGGGGAGCCAAAGAATATTTGCAAGTATTAGCAGTTGAGTTGTCAATTCAACCACACTTGGAGATTAATTATCTGCAGCAAAGTGATCAGTAGCTAAGTAGTATGATAATTTTGATAATAGTAGCAGTAGCAATAGTAATGGTAACAGTGATAGCAGTAATCTTGTAGCAAGTGCAACAGTAACGATAGCAGTAGTAACTTAGCAGAAACAATATAAGATAAATTCGTAGGCATTGGATAGGTAATTTGTTGGATGATATTCATCATGTGACAGTCATAACCTAGGGCGATACGGCACTAGCTCCAGTTCATAAATATAATGTAGGCATGTATTCCGTAAATAGTCATACGTGCTTATGGAAAGAACTTGCATGCCATCTTTTGTCCTACCCTCCCGTGGCAGTGGGGTCCTATTGGAAACTAAGGTATATTAAGGCCTCCTTTTAATAGAGAACCGGAACAAAGCATTAACACACGGTAAATACATGAACTCCTCAAACTACGGTCATCACCGGGAGTGGTCCCGACTATTGTCACTCCAGGGTTGCCGGATCATAACACGTAGTAAGTGACTATAACTTGCAAGATCGAATCTAGAACATGGATATAATAGTGATAACATAAACGGTTCAGATCTGAAATCATGGCACCCGGTCCCAAAGTGACAAGCATTAAGCATGGCAAAGTCATAGCAACATCAATCTCAGAACATAGTGGATTTTAGGGATCAAGCCCTAACAAAACTAACTCGATTACATGATGAATATCATCCAACTCCTCACCGAACAACGAGCCTAGGAAGGAATTACTCACTCCCGGTGGGGAGCATCATGGAATGGCAATGGAGAAGGGTTGGTGTGAAGGAAATATGCCCTAGAGGCAATAATAAAGTTATTATTTATTTTCTTATATCATGATAAATGTTTATTATTCATGCTAGAATTGTATTAACCAAAAACATAATACTTGTGTGAATACATAGACAAACAGAGTGTCACTAGTATGCCTCTACTTGACTAGCTCGTTGATCAAAGATGGTTATGTTTCCTAGCCATAGACATGAGTTGTCATTTGATTAACGGGATCACATCATTAGGAGAATGATGTGATTGACTTGACCCATTCAGTTAGCTTAGCACTTGATCGTTTAGTATTCTGCTATTGCTTTCTTCATGACTTATACATGTTCCTATGACTATGAGATTATGCAACTCCCGTTTACCGGAGGAACACTTTGTGTGCTACCAAACGTCACAACGTAACTGGGTGATTATAAAGGTGCTCTACAGGTGTCTCCGAAGGTACTTGTTGGGTTGGCGTATTTCGAGATTAGGATTTGTCACTCCGATTGTCGGAGAGGTATCTCTGGGCCCTCTCGGTAATGCACATCACTATAAGCCTTGCAAGCAATGTGACTAATAAGTTAGTTGCGGGATGATGTATTACGCAGCGAGTAAAGAGACTTGCCGGTAACGAGATTGAACTAGGTATTGAGATACCGACGATCGAATCTCGGGCAAGTAACATACCGATGACAAAGGGAACAACGTATGTTGTTATGCGGTCTGACCGATAAAGATCTTCGTAGAATATGTAGGAGCCAATATGGGCATCCAGGTCCCGCTATTGGTTATTGACCAGAGAGGTGTCTCGGTCATGTCTACATAGTTCTCGAACCCGTAGGGTCCGCACGCTTAACGTTCGTTGACGATATAGTACTATGAGTTATGTATGTTGGTGACCGAATGTTGTTCGGAGTTTTGGATGAGATCACGGATATGACGAGGAACTCCGGAATGGTCCGGAAGTAAAGATTGATATGTGGATAGTAGTGTTTGATCTCCGGAAAGGTTCTGGAATCCATCGGAAGGGGTTCCGGATGTTTCCCAAAATGTTTGGGCACGAGAACACTTTATCTGGGCCAAAGGGGAAAGCCCACGAGGTTTTTGGAAAGCACAAAAGGAAGTTTTGTGGAGTCTAGGGGCCAGACGCCAGGGTCCCTGGCGTCTAGGTCCAGACGCCGGGAACCCTGGCGTCTGGCCCTGGAGTCCGAGAAGGACTCTTGCCTTTCGGGTGAAACCGACTTTGTGGAGGCTTTTACTCCAAGTTTCGACCCCTAGGCTCAACATATAAATAGAGGGGTAGGGCTAGCACCCAAGACACATCAAGAAACACCAAGCCGTGTGCCGGCAACCCCGTCCCCTCTAGTTTATCCTCCGTCATGGTTTTCGTAGTGCTTAGGCGAAGCCCTGCGGAGATTGTTCTTCACCAACACCGTCACCACGCCGTTGTGCTGTCGGAACTCATCTACTACTTCGCCCCTCTTGCTGGATCGAGAAGGCGAGGACGTCATCGAGCTGAACGTGTGCAGAACTCGGAGGTGCCGTGTGTTCGGTACTTGGATCGGTCGGATCGTGAAGACGTACGACTACATCAAACGCGTTGATAAACGCTTCCGCTTACGGTCTATGAGGGTACGTAGACAACACTCTACCCTCTCGTTGCTATGCATCACCATGATCTTGCGTGTGCGTAGGAATTTTTTGAAATTACTACGTTCCCCAACATGGTGATGACGAAGAACGAAGATCCCCCTCTCCGGAGACCCAAACGGACTCCAGATCTGGCCTCCCGATGAAGAACAGGAGGTGACGGTGGCTCCATCTCGTGGAACGCGATAATTCTTTCTCCCTGATTTTTTTCTGGAAATATGTGATTTTATAGCGTCGGTTTCAGGGTCTACCGGTCCACCAGGTGGGGACAACCCACCTGGGCGCGCCTGGATGGGGGCGGGGGGCGCCCTGGTGGGTTGTGCCCACCCAGGTGCCCCCCTCCGGTGGTTCCTGGCTCCGTAAATTCTCTGTATTGATATAAAAAATCCTCGCAAAGTTTCGTTCCATTCCGAGAACTTTTATTTCTGCACAAAACAACACCATGGTAGTTCTGCTGAAAACCAGGGTTAGTTTCATTCAAATCATGCAAATTAGAGTCCAAAACAAGAGGAAAAGTGTTAGGAATAGTAGATACGTTGGAGACGCATCAACTCCCTCAAGCTTAAACCTTTGCTTGTCCTCAAGCAATTCAGTTGATAAACTAAAAGTGAAAAAGAATAACTTTTACGAACTCTTTTGCTCTTGTTTGCATAAATAAGCTTAAACAACACCCAGGTTTTCAGCCAATATTATAACCAACCATGTCGACAATAACTCTTAAAAATTATATTAACTCATATCAATGACATAATCAGCTAGCGAGCAATAATAAGACATCTCAAACAGCAACACATTAATCAAAACAACCATGATATAATATGACAATAGTGGTATCTTGCTAGCCCTTTCTGAGACCGCAAAACATAAATGCAGAGCACCTCCAAAGTTCTAGCAGCGACTAAACATTGTAATTCATGGCAGAAAAGATCCAGTCATGATGCACCCAACATTAGCTACACACGATGCATCAGCATGACTGCAGTGCTCTCAGGTTCTAGCGCTTATTTTAGAAGGTGATGACACAACATTAAAGTAAATAGATAGTCTCTTCGCAGAGGGAAGCAGTGATTTGTAGAGGTGCCAGAGCTCAAAATTTTAAAACAGAGGTAAATGATATTTTGAGACTTGCACCCTTCTTGTTTACTTCACGACCATCAGTTATCAATATCTTCCATGCTAAACACGCTAGTGGCGGTTCCCAAGCGATAAAGTAAAGGTTTTGACTCCGTTGGAGTTTTTGTTTGATTATTTGTAAGCTCTTTTCTGTTTGCAGTTAGGGACTGGGCATCCCTATTACCGCCCTTTTCTCGTGCAATGGCGAGTGAATAAACACTCAACATGAGAATAACCCGCTTAGCATGGAAGATACCAACTACCTCCTGTCGTTCCATGAACGATCCAGGCACACAAAATGATATTTATATTAGAGATGGCACATGCAAATTTACTTAGGACGACAGGGTAATACCGCATATGGGTAGGTATGGTGGACTCATCTGGAATAACTTGGGTTCAAGGTTTTTGATGTACAAGCAGAATTCCCACTTAGTACAAGCGAAGGCTGGCAAATAGGTTGAGAAGCGGCCAGCTAGAGAGCAACAACGGCCATGAACATGCATTATGCATAAGTAACATTGGACACTAGCATGAGTAGGATATGAACACCATGAACATAAATATCATAAAGGCTATGTTGGTTTTGATTCAACTAAATGCATGAACATGTGCCAAGTCAAGCCACTCGAACATCCAGAGGAGGATACCATATTATCATACTACATCACAATCATTTTAACGCAATGTTGATATCCAAGATAAATCATTATCCACTCCTAGCTACTTATGCATGGCATGAGAAACTATAATCTCTAATTGTCATTGCAAACATGTTTAATCATAATGAGCTGAATCATGGATACTAGGTTAAACATATTTACAAAAACATGAACAAGTCGAGTTCATACCCATTTCTCTCTGCCACGACCAGTTCATCGAATATCGTCATTATTGCCTTTCACTTGCACGACCAAACGATATGAAAATAATAATAGTGCAAGAGTGCCATGGACTAAGCTGGAATCTACAAACATTTTATTCAACAGGAGAAGACAAGGTAAAATAGGCTCTTTGTTAGATCAACAATTATGCATATGAGAGCCACTCAACATTTTCATCGTGGTCTTCTCCTCGGTACGACTCAAATAAAAGGAAAAGAAATTCAGAGAAACACACTGAAATATTTTTGGAGTTTTTGGTTTTCTAGAACAAGCAAATAAAAGGAAAAGCAGAAACGAGGAAACCTATTTACACGGGAAAGCTCCCAACAAGCAAAAGAAGAACAAAGAAATCTTTTTGGGTTTTATTTTTAGTGCCACAGCTAACTACTCTAGAAAGAAAATAAAAAAGAAGCAGGAAATATTTTTGTATTTTCTCAAGTTTTTTCAAACACACAAGAAGAAAGCAAGAAAATAAATTTAACATGGATAATACAATGAAAAAGGTGTGGACACCGACGACTAGAATGAAATGTGTGAACATGAATGTAATGTCGGTGGGAATACGTACTTCCCCAAGCTTAGGCTTTTGGCCTAACTTGGTAATCAGTCAGTAGTCGAAGAAGCCATGGGGTCCCATGTCGAACTGCTGAGAAGCGGGCACCTTTGGCTCCCACTTATGAGGCTCCTCCTCTGCTGCAGCCTGGTTGTTCCGGTAGGCGATGATATCTGCAGGCATAATCCTGTATCCGCCCCTAGCAATAGGATCAAACAAGGCAGGCGCAGGCAATGGAATAATATCACGAGTTCTCACACTAAAAACCAGGTTATAAGGAATATGAATGTTAGGATAATCTACGGCAGTAAACTGGTGGTAATCCATGGCCGCGCGATCTAGGTAAACCTTAGGCAAAGGATGATCATGCAGGCATATCTGAACATTAAAGCGAGCCGCCAAACGAGTGGTGTAAATACCTCCATGTATTTTACCCTTGGACTTATTAATGTGAAGGCGACGTGCCACAATAGCTCCCAAGCTATAAGTGTTGTCGCCTTCAAGTGCACAACGTAAAACAACAAGGTTTGGGGAACTAAGTGCACCCACCTTCTCTCTAGCAAGCAAGCATTTTGCAATGAAAAGAGTAAAATAATGAACAGCAGGAAAATGCAAGCCAACAGCAGTGATACCCGACACCCCTCTCTCATCACCTACTGTCAGGGTACGATAGAAGCTTTCAAACTCTGCAGGTCTAGGCTCTACAAAACTACCATCAGAAGGAAGCAAGCATATTTCACAAAATTCAGTAAGCGGTATCTGATGGGGTTCATCATATAAATTAAACTGCACATCAGGAGGATTATTCCTAGGAAGGAAATTAAAACTTTGCACAAAGGTGTTTGTGAGGAGATGATACTGTTCGCATTCAGCTACGATGAAGTCGGTGAGGCCGGCATTAGCAACATATTGTGCAAACTCTTGAAGGATTCCGGCCCCTTCCATGAACCGGGTATGCGGCCATTCGCACGGCCGTATCTCCGCCATTCTCCGGGTATGGAGATCGCTGTCCGGTGACTCCCCAATCACTCCCTTGGAGTTCTTCTTGGAAGCAAACTTCCTAAAGATACTCATGTTTTTCCTATGAACAAAAATTCTGAAATTTTTAGTCCACAAATTTTTCTCAACAAAACTCTACAAAATTTGTAACAACTACTCATAGGGATGTATAGAGGCCATAACAAACATTCAAACTACTTAGAACTCTAAGAATTCAACATGCAAGCTCATCTACAGCAGCACCAAGAGTAGCTAATTATTCAAAATATAAATAACTAAAGCGAAAACTAATTGGACAAACAGAGGAGTCACATACCAAGCAACAATCCCCCGAAACAGTTTCAGAAACGGAGCTTCGAGCAAAAAGATTGAAATCCGCGGGTTTGAGAGCAGGAACACGAGAGAGAGAGCAATGGTGATTTTTTCTGGAGGTAGGTGATGAAGTGGTATGAAGAGATAAGTGAGGGGGCCCACGTGGGGACCACAACCCACCAGGGTGCGCCTGGGGGTCCTGGCGCACCCAGGTGGGTTGTGCCCACCTGGTGCACCTCCCTCTGATATTATTTGCACCAAAAATTCTTAAATATTCAGAAAAAAATCGTATTAAATTTTCAGAGCATTCTGAGAACTTTTATTTTTGGGTCATTTTTTATAGCACGGGAACTTCAGAAAACAGACAAAACATGGCATTTTATTTTATTTAACTAATAAAAACAGAAAACAAAAGGTAGGGACAGAAAGTAGTGCTCACTAAATTCATCAACTTCATACCTCTAAAAAATGATCCATTAATAAGGTTCATCAGGTCTTATTAACAATCACTTTCGATTAGCATGAAACCGAAGAACTTTCGTAAATCACTAAGTTACCTCAACGGGGATATGAATGTCCCCAACAATAAACATTTCATATTTCTTTTTAACAGTAGGT
Source organism: Triticum aestivum (assembly GCF_018294505.1). Lineage (NCBI taxonomy): Eukaryota > Viridiplantae > Streptophyta > Magnoliopsida > Poales > Poaceae > Triticum > Triticum aestivum. Next base: position 452,009,608 of record NC_057802.1, on the reverse strand, counting down.
AGAGGTAGTTGAAAACTTCCAATAGTGATTGTCGGAGATTTTTCAATAACATTAATACCATTCACTTGGAATTGTTTCGTCAGGAAGTGCACCGTATGCTCATTACCATTGATATGAAAAGTGACTTTGCTTTTATTGCAACCAATAATAGCCCCTGCAGTATTCAAGAAAGGTCTACCAAGGATAATCGACATGTTGTCGTCCTCGGGCATCTCAAGTATAACAAAGTCAGTCAAAATAGTAACATTAACAACAACAACAACGGGCACATCCTCACAAATACCGATAGGTATGGCAGTTGATTTGTCAGCCATTTGCAAAGATATTTCAGTAGGTGTGAGTTTATTCAAGTCAAGTCTTTTAAATAAAGAGAAAGGCATAACACTAACACCAGCTCCTAAATCACATAAAGTAGTTTTCACATAATTTCTTTTGATGGAGCAAGGTACAGTTGGTATTCTCGGATCTCCAAGTTTTTTGGGTACTCCATCTTTAAAAGTATAATTAGCAAGCATGGTGGAGATTTCAGCTTCTAGTATTTTTCTCTTATTGGTGATGATGTCTTTCATGTACTTTGCATAAGGAGGCATTTTCAAGATGTTAGTCAAGCGAGTACGCAGGAAGACTGGCCTCAGCATTTCAGCAAAGCGTTCAAATTCTTCATCATCTTTCTTTTTAGTTGACTTGGGTGGAAAAGGCATAGGTTTTTGAATCCATGGTTCTTTTTCCTTACCGTGTTTTCTAGCAATAAAATCTCTTTTATCATATCGAGTATTCTTGGGTTGTGGGTTATCAAGATCAACAGCTGGTTCTATTTCAACATCATTATCTGGTTCTTTTTCATTGTTTGGTTGAGCATCTTCATGAACTTCAACATTATCTTTTCATTATCACTAGGTGAATGTTCATTACCAGATTGAGTTTCAGCATCAGGAATAGAAACATCATTATCATTATCAGGAGGTTTTTCTATTTCAGGTTCACTAAAAGCATGCAAAGTCCTATCATTTTACTTTTTATTCTTCTTTTTAGAAGGACTAGGTGCGGTGGTATTGTTCCTTTGTGAATCCTGTTCAATTCTTTTTGTGTGTCCCTCAGGATAAAGTGGTTCCTGAGTCATTTTACCTCCTCTAGTTGTAACTCTAACAGCAAAGTCATGTATGTTGTTATTCATTTCATCAAGCAACTCTCTTTGAGATTTAGCAACTTGTTCTAACTGAGTTTGTACCATAGAAGCATGCTTTCCCACACCTCTAACATCATTTGAGATTCTAAATAACAAGTCACTCAAGCGAGAAATCATATCAGAGTTGTATTTCAATTGTTTCATAACATTTGCATTGAAGTGATCTTGCTTTCTAATATAATTCTCAAACTCATAAAGGCATTGGCTAGGGTGCATATTATGAGGATTATCATTATCATTGAATTTCACTAGAGACTTTACCTCTACCACCTTAGGCAGTGGTGGTGTATCAAGCCCATGTATTTCTTTAATAGGAGGTAAATTTTTGACATCCTCAGCTTTAATACCTTTTTCCTTCATAGATTTCTTTGCCTCTTGCATATCTTCAGGACTGAGATATAATATGCCCCTCTTCTTTGGGGTGGGTTTAGGCGGTGGTTCAGGAAGAGTCCAATCATCATAATTTTTAGTATGTTATTCAATAATTCTTCAGCTTGCCCAATAGTTTATTCCCTGAAACACAACCAACACAACTATCTAGGAAGTCCCTAGAAGCATTAGTTAGCCCATTATAGAAAATATCAAGTATTTCATTTTTCTTAAGAGAATGATCAGGCAAAGCATTAAGCAATTGGAGAAGCCTCCCCCAAGCTTGTGGGAGACTCTCTTCTTCAATTTGCACAAAGTTAAATATCTCCTGCAAGGCAGCTTGTTTCTTATGAGCAAGAAAATATTTTTCAGAGTAGTAATAAATCATATCCTGGGGACTACGCACACAACCAGGAGCAAGAGTATTGTACCAAGCTTTAGCATCACCCTTCAATGAGCATGGAAATAATTTTAGAATATAGTAATAGCAAGTTTTCTCATCATGAGTAAAAAGGGTGGCTATGTCATTACACTTAGTAAGATGTGTCACAACAGTTTCAGTTTCATAACCATGGAAAGGATCAGATTCAACCAAAGTTATTAACTCTGGGTCGACAGAGAATTCATAATCTGTCGGTGCAACAAACCCTGGGTCTGTTGCCCAGACTGTGCACATGCACGGGAACAGGATTGATGCATCCACCCAAGTCAGAGTGCAAGAAACCAAGAGCTTCAAAGGACCGATATGCAGATCAAGAGGACCAAGATCAAGACGGAGAAACAAGATGCCACCAGGAAAAAAGCCTCCCTTGCCGAGCAGACGAGCTCGACAGGGACGGGGCCGCCCCCGGAAGAGGACATCCAAGACGTCCCACAGGGCCTATCGGGACTCACGAAGGCAAAACCACCTCACCCAACTACTCCACCACAACCCACGTCGACGATCAATGCGGTGTCAAGCTGCAAAGTGACTCAATGGCAGCCATTCGCCACATGGCGGCCTTTCTCTATGAGAAATGCCCATGAACGGCACCCGTCCTGCGACGTCAAGCAAGCAGGTGTGAAGCTGGCAAAACAGCCCGGCAAGGCTTGCCGGCCAACCAATGACGTGACGTTAAGTGGTGCATTTAATGCATCCTGTCAGCACGCAGAGTTAGGTATGATAGCACTGTTTGCTATCTTATCAGTGCATAATGACTACTTTGCCATTGTGGTAACCCCTTAATCTATAAAAGGAGGTCCATGGCAACGGTAGAAAGGGTTGGAAGGTTGGACAGCACACACACCCTTACGCACGTAGCCACTATCGCCCCTACCGGGCAAGTGTACTACGCTCCGCAATCATTCTTCCACCATCAATCTACCAAAGCAGGAGTAGGGTTTTATGCCTCACGGCGGCCCGAACCTGGGTAAAAATCGCCTATGTGATCGCTGCTGCGCCGTTATGTTCTTCTGCTCTTTGTGCAACGCAACATCCCCCCTGCCAATCCAGCAAGGGGCCCTTGGTCCCATAGGTGGCCATGGTTTCCCACGACATCTTTGGCACGCCGGGTAGGGGGATCACTTGCGCGAACCTGAAAGCGTGCGCAGCACGTCATCTTCATCACCGTCTTCACCTTCGACGGTGCCATCGACCATGGCGCCCAAGAAGAAATCCGGTGCTTCGGCTCATCCATCCACCTCGAAGGCTCCGCCGCCCGTGGCCTCTAATGCTGCGGGGGATGCGGAGGCACGCGGAGGCGTGGACGCTGCTGGGGATGTGGTCGGAGCAGGCGGCACCATCACCAGTTCCCCCGCGGCCGACACAGGAGCGGGGAACATCAGAGGAGAACAACATCAGCAATGCCCCAGCGGCCACGCTCCATCCGCGCTCCTTCCTCCCGCCGACGGGCACAGCCGCAGCAATGGCGCTTGGTCCGGAGCGAATCGCCGCCCTTCGGCCGCCCCCACCACAGGAGCGGACACCACGCGTGCGCCTCCCCTAGGACGGGTCGACCAAGTCGCTACGCCCGACGGAGCCGCTGTCCCTCAAGCGCCTACGCCGCGCCCCCTGCCATCCAGGTGGCCACCCCGCAACAGCAGGGGCGTGGTGCTGCCACTGCTGGCACCATCAGGAGCCGAGCGATGGTGCGATCTACTTCATCATCACCTATGCCAAGTACAGCCACGGAGGCCATGACGCGGGCTCAACTGCTGTTGAGGTTTCCGCCAGCGGCCGAGGAGATGGACGAATGGCATGCCACCATCCAAAGTCTGCTCGGTTTTGCCGAGGCCGGGGGCTCGCAGCGAGCCAGCTCGCCACGGCCTCCCCAAGCGATGACAACGGCTCATGCTACTGGCCGTACGGAATGGGCCACCCCCACGGTGCAGTCCCCGCCAAGGCAGCCAGCGTGGGCGCAGCAGGATCAAGAACCTGACAACGTCTCGATGGCCTCTTCCGACCCTCGAGCACGTCCAGGCCGATGACGAACCCCGAAGGATAGGCAAGGGGGATACGCGCGCGTCATCGTCGAGCAACGCCATGATAACCACTGCCAGACAAACGGATGCGATGGCCCCGATGTCGACGAGCCTGCGCTCGGTATTGGTGGGTGCCTACCTTTCGAGGTTGGGTGCCCTGCCTTTACTTGTGAGCTGCAGCAAGTCCGTTGGCCGTCCGTTCGCACGTTCAAGCCAGAGATACCCGAGAAGTATGATGGGAGGCTGAACCCGGCAGAGATTCTGAGCATCTACACCATCGCTGTTCAGGCTGCCGGGGGAAGAGACGAGAAGGTGTTTGCCAACTACTTCCCTTTGGCTCTCAAGTCCAATGTGAGGTCTTGGCTGATGCACCTGCCGGAGAACTCCATCTCAGCATGGGCTGACCTGTGCCATGAATTCATTGGCGCCTTCACTGGCGGCCATCAAGAGCCAGGTCGACCCAGGACTTGCAGCTTCTCCAACAGAAGGAAGGAGAGACCCTCCATAAGTTTTTATAGAGATTCAGCAAGGTCCATAGGAACATCCCAAATATCCATCCGGCAGCTGTGATAGCTGCCTTCCAGTCCAATGTGTGCAACCGCCGGATCTGTTCCAAGATGAACGTGTGGTTGCCCAAGACTATGAAGGAGCTCTACACCTTGGTTGATTACTGTGCTCGGATGGAGGAGGGAAGGAAGTTGCCTAGAGAGGAAGATTGCACCAACGTCGATTCAGAGGATGATGATGAATCAACCAGTCAAAAGAAGAGCAAGAAGCGTAGTAAGAAGCGGAAGGATAAGGCAATGATGACTGTTGAAGGATCAGGTACACCTAGTACCGGCAAGAAGGCCAAGGCCGAGGTCCCCGGCAAGGAAGCTGCCGTGTGCGCTGATTACCGGGAGGCCGCGGCTGCCGAGAAGGCCGGGAAAGGTGATGGGCCATATTGCAAGATTCATGGGACCAAAGGCCACGACCTTCAAGAGTGTTATCAGGTTGAACAGCTTGTTAAGAGACAGGGAGCAGAATATAGAAGCGCGACAAGGAAAAGGGTCAGAATGTCGCTGGCAGTAAGGGCCGAGGTGGTGAAGTAAATCGTCCCGGCAAACCCTTTTGGAACCAAGGAAAACCCGCCAGAGGTCGAGAGAAGGAAACCTGTGATGATGAGAACGATGGAGGGATGAACAGGAAACCAGTGAGCAGGATTTTTAGAAGGCCACTGACGCCCTGTGCATTGACGGGGGTGCATCTTTGCATACCTCTCACCGCCAGCTCAAACGGTGGGCACGAGAAGTCAATGATGTGGAACCAGCGCCAGAGGCCCGGAAGCCGCTCAAATGGTCACGCACGCCCATCATCTTTGACGAAGGGGATCATCCTAACCATACCACTGCGGTAGGGTGTTTGCCATTGTTGGTCTCTCCAACAATTCGCAAATCTCAAGGTCACAAAAATGTTGGTGGACGGCGGGGCCGGGTTGAATCTGATTTCCCCGGCAGTCATCGGCAAACTTCAGATAGCAGAGGATGAGTTGAAGGCCACCAGCACGTTTCAAGGAGTTAATCCCGGCAGGAGTCATCCTAAGGGAAATATCACGCTGTGGTGATGTTTGGGGGAGAGCTGAACTACCGAACTGAGAAGATTGTGTTTGATGTGGTTGACCTCCCCCTGCCGTACAATGGGATCCTTGGACGCCCAACCCTGGCTAAATTCATGGCGGCATCCCACTATGCCTAAAACACCTTGAAGATGCCTGGGCCGATGGGAGTCATTACCATCCCATCAGACAAGAAGGATGCAATCATTTGCATGGACAAAATGTATCGGGACGCAGTCGCGACAAAGGCAGCAACAGTAGTTCCCGCCAAGGAGGACATAGGAAAGAAGAAGGGTAGCAAGGACGTTGGCAAGGAATCCGGGAAGCGTACCTCTCCGGAGTGCGCTGTGCCTGTTGATGACTTGCCTGAGAGTTCCCACGGTAAGAGATCGAAGGTCACTGCACCCCAAGTGAAGAAGGTCCCGGCAGGGCTGGCTGGCGTTGATGGTACTTTCACTATCAGCGCCACCCTCGATGACAAATAGGAAAGCGCGCTCGTTGCCTTCCTGCGGGCGAATATCGATGTGTTTGCCTGGCAACCATCTGATATCCCCGGTGTTCCCAGGGAGGTAATCGAGCACCACCTTGCCGTCTGCCCACACGCCTGACCTGTCAAGCAGAAAGTCCGGAAGCAGGCCTTGGAGAGGCAGCAGTTCATTGCGGAAGAGATCAAGAAACTTGAAGCGGATGGTTTGGTCAGAGGAGTGCTACATCCCACATGGTTGGCAAATCCAGTGGTACTCCGGAAGGCTAATGGGAAGTGGAGGCTTTGCATAGATTTCACAGATTTCAACAAAGCTTGCCCGAAGGACCCGTTTCCCTTGCCACGCATCGATCAGATTGTGGATTCCACTTCAGGCTGCGATTTTCTCTCCTTTCTAGATGCACATTCTGGGTATCACCAAATCTTCATGTCCAAGGAAGATGAAGAGAAGACATCGTTCATCACTCCATGTGGTACGTACTGTTTTATTCGCATGTGATAACCCACAAGTATAGGGGATCGCAACAGTTTTCGAGGGTAGAGTATTCAACCCAAATTTATTGATTCGACACAAGGGGAGCCAAATAATATTCTCAAGTATTACCTGTTGAGTTGTCAATTCAACCACACCTGGATAACTTAGTATCTGCAGCAAAGTATTTAGTAGCAAAGTAGTATGATAGTAACGGTAACGGTAGCAAAAGTAATATTTTTGGGTTTTGTAGTGATTGTAACAGTAGCAACGGAAAAGTAAATAAGCGAAGAACAATATGTGAAAAGCTCGTAGGCATTGGATCAGTGATGGAGAATTATGCCGGATGTGGTTCATCATGTAACAGTCATAACATAGGGTGACACAGAACTAGCTCCAATTCATCAATGTAATGTAGGCATGTATTCCGAATATTGTCATACGTGCTTATGGAAAAGAACTTGCATGACATCTTTTGTCCTACCCTCCTGTGGTAGCGGGGTCCTATTGGAAACTAAGGGATATTAAGGCCTCCTTTTAATAGAGTACCGGACCAAAGTATTAACACATAGTGAATACATGAACTCCTCAAACTATGGTCATCACCGGGAGTGGTCCCGATTATTGTCACTTCAGGGTTGCCGGATCATAACACATAGTAGGTGACTATAGACTTGCAAGATAGGATCAAGAACTCACATATATTCATGAAAACATAATAGGTTCAGATCTGAAATCATGGCACTCGGGCCTTAGTGACAAGCATTAAGCATAGCAAAGTCATAGCAACATCAATCTCAGAACATAGTGGATTCTAGGGATCAAACCCTAACAAAACTAACTCGATTACATGATAAATCTCATCCAACCCATCACCGTCCAGCAAGCCTGCGATGGAATAACTCACGCACGGCGATGAGCATCATGAAATTGGTGATGGAGGATGGTTGATGATGACGACGGTGACAGATTCCCCTCTCCGAAGCCCCAAACGGACTCCAGATCAGCCCTCCTGAGAGAGTTTAGGGCTTGGCGGCGGCTCCGTATCGTAAAACGCGATGAATCTTTCTCTCTGGTTTTTTTCTCCCCGAACACGAATATATGGAGTTGGAGTTGAGGTTGGTGGAGCTCCAGGGGGCCCACGAGGCAGGGGGCGCGCCCCCACCCTCGTGGAAAGGTGTGGGCCCCCTGGCCTTGATTCTTTCGCCAGTATTTTTCATTATTTCCAAAAATAATCTCCGTGAAGTTTCAGGTCATTCTGAGAACTTTTGTTTCTACACAAAGATAACACCATGGCAATTCTGCGGAAAACAACGTCAGTCCGGGTTAGTTCCATTCAAATCATGCAAGTTAGAGTCCAAAACAAGGGCAAAAGTGTTTGGAAAAGTAGATACGACGGAGACGTATCAGCATGCCATTTGGATTAAAGAGTGCCGAGTCCACTTTTGCAAGGGCAGTCCAGATTGGTTTGGAGCCACAGTTGCACAGGAACACTAAAGCTTATATGGATGATATTGTGGTCAAGACCAAGGATAGAGACACCCTTATTCAGGATTTGGAGGAGACATTTGCTAATCTATGCAAGATCAATTTAAAGCTCAACCCGGAGGAGTGTGTATTTGGCGTTCCCTCCGGCAAGCTGCTTGGGTTCTTTGTGTCCCATCGAGGGATCGAAGCCAACCCTGACAAGATTAAAGCTATCGAGCAGACCCAAGCGCCAAGGACGGTCAAGGATGTAAGGCGTCTGACAGGGTGCGTTGCCGCGCTAAGCAGATTCATCTCCAAGTCTGCTGAGTGCGCCCTGCCGTTCTTCAATATTTTGAAGAAGGCAGGGCCCATGAAGTGGACTCCGGAAGCAGATGCAGCTTTGCAAGAGTTGAAGACCTACTTGTCCTCCGTGCCTACCCTGGTTGCTCCCAAACCACAAGAGTAGTTGCTGATATACTTAGCGGCAACCAACCAAGTGGTTAGTGCAGCCTTGGTGGCGCAGCGGGAAGTGGACGAAGCAGAGAGTCAGCAAGGACCGGTAGAGCCAGAGAAGGGTCAAGACAGTAATGGGCACGGTAGCGAGGGCAACCCCAAGGACACAGCAAGGAAGAAAGTGGTGTAGCGCCTAGTGTACTTCGTCAGCTCCTTATTGCAGGGGGCTAGATCGAGGTACTCTGGCATGCAGAACTTGATCTTTGGTCTCATCATGGCCTCAAGGAAACTGCACCACTACTTCCAAGCCCACGAGATTACGGTTGTCACTCGTTTCCCATTGCAAAGGATACTCCGAAACCCTGAGGCTACCGGCAGAATAATGGAGTGGGCTTTGGAGTTATCCAGTTTTGGTTTGAAGTTTGAGAGCACGACAACTATCCAGAGCAGGGCATTGGCAGAGTTTATTGCAGAATGGATGCCAACCCCTGATGAGGAGGTACCAGAGACAGTTGTCCCCGGCGAGGAATCGCCCCAAGAATGGATTATGTATTTTGATGGTGCCTTTTCCCTACAAGGTGCAGGGGCTGGCGTGCTTCTTGTTGCCCCCTCCGGGGAGCACTTGAAGTATGTCGTCCATATGCATTTTTCCCGGGAAGAGGCAACCAACAATACAACAGAGTATGAAGGGCTCCTTGCCAGGCTCAGGATTGCCGCATAATTAGGAATTAAGAAGCTAATCATTCGAGGAGATTCACAGCTCGTGGTGAGACAAGTCAACAAGGATGACCAAAGCCCATTGATGGAGGCATATGTTGAGGAAGTGAGGAGTTTGGAGGAAAGCTTTGATGAATTGCAAATAGAGCACGTACCCCGTGCGAAAAATAGCATAACTGATCATCTGTCAAAGTGTGCTGCGAAGAAGCTTCTTGTGGAACCAGGGACTTTTGTTCTCCATCTCACTCGGCCCTCCGTGTCCCCAGCAACAATGGCCCAAAAAAGGATAAAGTTGGACTCCGGTAAGCCTCTCCCGGTAGAGCCGTCCGCTCCTGGTAGAGACCCTGCCAGAAACAACTCCTCACCACCTGTCGGACTGCACCCTTCAGCCGGGCCCATGGTCCCCGTGAATGAGGAATGTGCCCCCGCAGTAGAGGAGGTGCCGCTAGCCCTTGTTGCGGAGCCTTAGGCTCCAACTTGGGCAAGGCACATAATCCACTTCCTCCAAATCGGAGAGCTTCCCGGCGACCAAGATGAAGCTGAAAGAGTAGCCCGGAGGGCCAGTATGTATCGGTTTGTCGATGACACTCTATATAGAAGGAGGCTCAACGGTGTGAAATTGAAGTGCATCTGCCGGGAAGAAGGAAAGGAACTGCTGGCTGAGATACACAAAGGCATGTGCGGCTCCCACATTGGATCAAGGGCATTAGTTGGGAAAGCATTCCGACAAGGATTCTATTGGCCCACAGCCCTCCAAGATGCGGTCGAGCTAGTCACCAAATGTGAAGCCTGCCAGTTCCATTCCAAGAACATCCACCTGCCTGCCCGAGCTCTTCAGACAATCCCTTTATCATGGCCATTTTTGTTCTGGGGGCTCGATATCCTCGGCCCCTTCCCCCGAGCAATCGGGGGCTTTGAATTCTTGTTCGTTGTTATCGACAAGTTTACAAAGTGACCGGAAGTGACTTCCGTGAGAAAGTTGACTGCTCAGTCATCTATCAAGTTCTTGAAAGAATTGGTGTGCCGTTTTGGAGTCCCGGCAAGGATCATTACTGACAATGGCACCCAGTTCACGAGCCGCGCCTTCATGCAATATGTTCATGCCCTCGGATGCAAGATCTCATTTGCCTCTATTGCACATCCCAGGAGCAATGGGCAAGCTGAGAGGGCGAATGCTGAAGTGCTGCGAGGACTCAAGACAAGAACCTCTGATACGCTGTAGAAGCACGACAGGCGGTGGATCGATGAGCTACCAGTAGTTCTCTGGTCCCTCAGAACGACACCAAATCGAGCTACCGGGCAGACTCCCTTCTCCCTAGTCTATGGGGCAGAAGCAGTTATCCCCACGGAACTCATTTACGGGTCGCCTTGAGTGCTTGCCTGCGATGAAGTAGCGCAAGATTAGCACCAGCGTGATGATGCTGTGCTACTCGAGGAGAACCGTCTACGGGCTGCTACGCGTGCTGCATGCTATCAGCAAGCCCTGCGTCACTATCATAGCCGCAGGGTTCATGCCCGGTGTTTTGAGGAAGGCGACCTTGTCCTTAGGCGCGTTCAGTCCGCCAAGGGTACAAACAAGTTGACGCCAAAGTGGGAAGGCCCTTACCGGGTAGTACGAGTCACTAGACCCGGCGCAGTCCATCTGGAGACCGGAGATGGCATTCAATTGCAAAACTCATGGAATATTGAGCATCTCCACAAGTTCTACCCGTAAGGCGCGGCTGTCGGGCCCTGCCCGACAGCCACCCATTTGTACAGGCCTTGCCTCAGTTGCATGTAACCCCTTGTACAAAGCCAGGTGATGACCCTGAGCAGCAGAGAAATAAACGAAGCACTGGGGGCCCCCAACCAAGTTGCATGCATGCATAAGCATTCAAGAGCACTGCATAAGCATTTCATGAGCATTTGCATATGCATATAGATAGGATCGCATCTTGCATCATTCCCATCTGCATGAAGCTGCAGGTTCCTGCCGTGAACTTGGCCTCTACAAGGAGTTGGGAAGATGAACCAGTGCTGCGATCCCCGGCAAGCCCAACAGATAAGTTCTATCTCTTGTCCATTAGTGTTCTGTAAGCTAGGGCTTGTCCATAAGAAAACCCCGCCACTCTTTTGAAACTTAGGTGCTCCCATCCTTGGCTCGAATGATGCTTCAAGCCAAGATGGTCATAGTTGCCTTTGGTAAAAAGAAGTTGGCGGGGGGCTGGTCCCTTTATTTTTTGCCAGGTAGACTCGGTTCTCCGGCAAACAAGAGGGTACCGACAGGGTAGCCTGCCGGGGAAAACTCGTTTATTTACACTAAGGAGGCATCCCACCTCTGCATGAACATATACATGCACGAGTTCCCGGCAAGGTTCATATTTTTCATTAATATGCTGATGATACAAGTACAAGCATTACAGAACACAAACATGGACTCGAGAAATTACATTATTTTAACTAAAATTTGGCGGGCGCCTACAAGTTTAAGATCAAAAAAAGATAAGTGCCCCGTGATGTCTTTGCCCTTGTCCATCTCCTTCAGGAAGAGGTCGAGGAGGCCGGTGGCGGGTCCATCTAGGATTCGGCGCCTCCCCAGGATCAGGGTGGCGTCGCCCCCCCCCCCCAGCGAGGAGGAAGAAACCGGAGGGCAGGCATGGACGGTGACGCTGCCGGAGGAGCAGATGGGGGACACAGAGTCACCGGCAAACACGATTCGTCGGAACGACTGCCCCCGTTCTTGATGCGTCGTGAGTTGCCGCCGCCTTCCGCATCACTACTGCCCGAAGACCTCGGCGCGGCAGTCGCATCGGGCACCATGCTCCCTGGGTCATCCCACAAAGAGCATGCATGGTCGTCCCCAGGAGCCCTGACGTTAGAAGCCATCGCACGTTCTGAAGACGTGTATGGGAGCGAAGAGCCCTCCTGCACGGCAAGAAGGCGGCGCCCGGGGGAGGTCATATTCGCCTTTGTTGGCAGCGACTCTTTTCCATGACCCCTCCTCGGCACCGCGAAGGGAGAAAGAATATGGAGCGACTAACTACCACATGCCGCGCCCGCTACAGGCCTCAGCATGGTGACATTCGCGTCCCCTCCCACTGGAATTAAGGCCGTGGGCGGCCCGGTGATGGGCACGCCGGAGTTGCCACCCCCGACGTTGTCACCGCGCCGCCCAAGTACCCCCCTTGGGTCTGTGCGAAGCTCCAGACAAGAGCCCGGGGGCAGGCCCCAAGCTCTTCCCTTCGAAATAACCAGCAAGAAGCAGAAAATAGAGGAGGGGGAGCACAAGGATGAATGGCTCCGCCCTCTCTCCGCCTCTCCTTTTATAAGCAGGCCGGGGAGGGGAGCCGCTCCCTCAACGGGAGGCCACCGTCCTCCTCCACCAATCAAGAAGGCCGAGCCCTCGCCTTAGTGCGTTAAAGTCATTCAAGGGCCATTACAAGAGCGTCCCCACCACAGTTAGCTTTACACGACGTGCGGGGAAATCAGAAACAGACCCAAGATCAAGATTAATAAAGAAGCAAAGAAGACCTCAAGAGGCTAGCCTCTTCAGCACCCCTGCCGATGCACTTATTAGGCCCTACCCCGACGACACTCGACAGCGCGATCGGGGCAGGCCTGGGGGCTTTTGTCGGTGCAACAAACCCTGGGTCTGTTGCCCAGACTGTGCACAGGCACGGGAACAGGATTGATGCATCAACCCAAGTTAGAGTGCAAGAAACCAAGAGCTTCAAAGGACCGATATGCATATCAAGAGAACCGAGATCAAGCCGGAGAAACAAGATGCCACCAGGAGAAAAGCCTCCCTTGACGGGTAGACGAGCTCGAGAGGGACGGGGTCGCCCTCGGAAGAGGACATCCAAGACGTCCCGGCAGGGCCTGCCGGGACTCATGAAGGAAAAACCACCTCACCCAACTACTCCACCACAACCCACATCGATGATCGATGCGGTGTCAAGTTGCAAAGTGACTCAGTGGCAGCCATTCGCCACATGGCGGCCTTTCTCTATGAGAAATGCCCACGAACGACACCCGTCCTGCGACGTGTCAAGCAAGCAGGTGTGAAGCTGGCAAAACAACCCGGCAAGGCTTTCAGGGCAACCAATGACATGATGTTAAGTGGTGCATTTAATGCATCTTGTCAGCCAACAGAGTTAGGTATGATAGCACTGTTCGCTATCTTATCAGTGCATAATGACTACTTTGCCATTGTGGTAACCCCTTAATCTATAAAAGGAGGCCCATGGCAATGGTAGAAAGGGTTGGAAGGTTGGACAACACACACACCCATACGCACGTAGCCACTATCGTCCCTGCCGGGCAAGTGTACTACGCTCCGCCATCATTCTTCCACCATCAATCCACCAAAGAAGGAGTAGGGTTTTACGCCTCACGGTGGCCCGAACCTGGGTAAAACCGTCTGTGTGATCGCTATCGCGCCGTCTTATGTTCTTCTGCTCTTTGTGCAACGCAACATCGCCCCTACCGAACCAGCAAGGGGCCCTTGGTCCCATAGGTGGCCGTGGTTTCCCACGACATAATCCTTATCATCAATAAAGATAGGTGAGGTAGCAAACTTAGAATCATATTGCATTCTAGCATTCATATATTTTTCTTTATACTTGCATAATAATTTCTCTAGATCATCTCTATCCTTACAAGCAAGAATATCTCTAGTTGTCTCCTCATTCATAACATAACCTTCCAGTACTGTTGGGGATATTACCACTGGGCGTAAACCGGCCAGGAGAGGCCGTGTTAACTTCATAAGTAGTTCATCTATATCTGAAGCCCATGAAGACAGACGGTGACGCTTCATGAAGGCCCAGGGCCCAAAGCCGGTTTAAGGCATGTAGACACAAACCGACATTGAGATGTAAACTTGTGTTGTAAGATATGCGTAGCAGAGACCAAGCCGGACACGATTATGAGCCGGCCTCGGAGTCTGTAAACCGACGGACGTCAACCCATGTATATAAGGGGACGACCCGGCGGCGGTTCAGGGACAACAGACAACAACTCGAGACTCAGGCAAAGCGTATTCGCTCCCTGGTCATCGAAACCCCATCAATTCCATCACAACTAGACGTAGGCTTTTACCTTCATCGTAAGGGGCCGAACTAGTATAAAACTCTCTTGCGTCCCTTACCCGCTTTAACCCCTTTAAGCTAACCCGTCGCGATGGCTCCACGACTAAGTCCTTTCTTTAGGACATCTGCCTTGACAAAACCACGACAGTTGGCGCCCACCGTGGGGCTATCGCACGATGGTTTCAAGTTCTTGGAGGGCAGCTTCGAAGGACTCAAGGGTTACGCTGTGGGCCGGATGACCAAGAGTCGTCGCGGCAGGCTCTACATCGACGATGCAGGCTGGGGCCCCGAGGCCGGCTCAATCGAGTACGGGTACCGGGTCCCCTTTGGTGGCCTACACGTTTTCATTGGCAAGATCGGCGAACCGGGCCCTGAGCCGGACATCTGCACCGACCTCGTCGAAACAGCCCAGCGTGCGAGATCTACCCGGGTCGAGCCTGTCATGAAGCGTGCCTTCGTGGGAGTTATCCATGGAGGTGAATCTGAGGATAGATCGGAATCTGGTGGTGAGACCGTCGTTTATTCCGGCGACGAGTCATCGATTGGAGAGACCGAGTCGTTATATCAGTTACAAGATGGCCGGATTGGGGGCTGTTCCGATGGCGACAGTATTTCGGACCCCTTTGATCTGCCAAACCGGGTGGCGATCTTCATGGCCGGCACGCAACCGGCGCTCCACTCTTCGACCGCAGCGGCGATGATTTCTGGATCAGCAGCGGCTAGGGCAGGAGGTCCTGTGCGACCGCCAGCTCAGGTTCTATCTGATTTGTTTGATATGTTGGCAACGCTGATGGCGGAGGTTAACCCGGCGGATCAGGATGCACACAATGCAGAAGTCGCGAAAGTGAAAGATCAGATCACCCAGGCAAAAGCCGACTTAGCAGCTGAGGATACCAGGATAGCCGCGGAGCGGGCCGCTTTGGATGCACAAGCTTACCGGATTATGCTGGATCAGAGTGTGTCGAACGAAGTCCTGAAGAGGAGGCACTGATCTCGCCTTCCGCCGGTTTATGAAGCTAGAAATCTCTTTAACACCCCAGGAGTAGGAACCAACAATCCGCCGGTGGTAGACCGGGCAGAGGCACCCGGAGCAGGGGCCCCGGTTCAGCCACGTTTGGTGGATCCGCCTCGTCAGAACAACGTTGTGGTACCTCATGTCCCCACACCACCGGGTCATTACTCTAACCCAATGGACAACATTGTCGCTGCCGCTTCACGACTGGCGGCCATCCCGATCGAAGGCGATTCTCCAGCAGCGGTCGAGACGCGTCGGGTTAAGGAGCTTCTTCAGACAGCCTTGATTCAACAGGAGGCTTATTCATATAGTCGCGATTGGGTTCATTCCACTCCCCGTCCAAGCCGGAGTTACAGCAGGCGTATGGATGAACCGGCAGTGTCAAGCAATGCGCGGAACCGTGATCCGCCCCATGGCCATAACCCGGCGGGTGGTGCCGGTGATGCTCAGGATGTGGTGGACCGGGCTCGGGCACGCAGAGAGGCCGAGTTAGCGGCACAACATGAGGCCCGTCAGCTTACTCCGGTTCGTCCAACCACATCGGTGGAACCAGGAGTTACCTCTAGTTCCTTGGGAGTGCCATGTCTTGTCCCAGCGTTGCGGAATGTGCGCCTGCCCAAGGATTTCAAGGGCCCGCGCAAGGTGCCGAATTACACCGCCGATTTGTCCCCTGAAACATGGGTTGAAAGCTACGAGATGGCCATGGAGATGCTGGACGTGGATGATGCGGCATGTGCGAAGTACTTCACCATGATGCTAGAAGGAACGGCCCGCACTTGGCTAAAGAGTTTACCGGCTAATTCTATCAGGTCATGGGCTGAGTTGAGAGCCCGGTTTGTTCAGAATTTCAAGGATACATGCAAGCAGCCCATGTCAATTGTGGACTTAGCTGCCTGTGTCCAGGAGGAAGGAGAGTCAACAACCCATTGGGTGCGCCGGGTTTCGGAGATTTTGCATTCATCAGACCGCATCAACGCTGACACCGCAGTTTTAACATTGGAAGGCAATTGCCGATTTCAACCCTTGAAGTTGAAGTTGGGACGGCTCAAACGTCATTGTAATGACATGGGAACCCTCATGGCTGCACTGGTGAAGTATGCCGACTCTGATAGTACCAAGGATCCCGAGCCTGACGATGATAAGACAGGGAAGGGAAAGAAGAGCGGCAACGCCAAGGGGTAGCACCACAACCCGGCGGGTCATGGAAACGGCGGCAAGCGTAAAGCAGACCACGGTTTAGACTTTGTGGCTAACACTAATACGCACGACAAGGGCCAGCGGCGTAAGGGTAAACCGCCCCGGCGGAATGGAATGCCGAATCCTAATCCGGACCGTTTGTCGTATCTATTGAACCAGCCCTGTCCAAAGCATGGGACGAAGGAGGAACCATCTACACACCTCTGGAAAGATTGTTATATCATGCAAGAGTTCAAAAATTCTGATTCTTTCCGGTATGATCATGGATCAGGAGGCGGTTCGGGCTCTGGCTCTCATGGGCCGGGTTATGGCGGAGGAAATTCCGGTTCGGGATTCCATGGCAATCAGGGTGGACATAACAATCAAAGTAATCAAGATAACCAAGGTGGCTATAATCATCAGGGCAATCAGCAGCAGCAGCAGTCAGGTTACCAGAGCAACCCGAAGCAGTTGAATAGCGGACAGTATCATGTCTTCACCACTAGCTTGGACAAGCGCGATCAGAAGCTTCATAAAAGGATGGTGAATGCCGTTGAACCGGCGGTGCCCCATTATTTGCGCTGGTCCGAGCAACCCATTGTCTGGAGTGGAGACGATCATCCACAACGGGTTGACAATCCGGGTCATCTGGCTCTGGTGGTGGCACCTCAGGTGGGAGGTTATAATTTCACTAAGGTACTCATGGACGGAGGGAGTAGTATCAATATCCTTTATTATGAAACTTTCCGTCGCATGGGGCTAACAGATAAAAATCTTAAACCGTCCAATACGGTGTTCAATGGTGTGGTTCCTGGTAAGTTGGCGTATCCTGTTGGTAAGATAGCTCTGGAGGTGGCTTTTGGAAATGAGCATGACTCGAGATTAGAAACCTTGACCTTTGAAGTGGTGAATTCATGCCCTATTTGGACGACCAGCTTATGCTAAGTTTATGGCACGGCCTTGTTATGTCTATCTACAGCTCAAGATGCCGGGTCACAAGGGAACTATAACCGTGCATGGAAGCCGCAAGATTGCTCTGGAGTGTGAGGAAGGTGATGCGGCTTATGCTGAGTCGGTTTGTGCAACAGAGGAGTTGAAGTTTTACAAAGACAATGTTGATCCGGCAGATATGACTTCATTGAAGAAACCAACTATGGAGCATGATCCGGCCCTGAAGTTTAAATCGGCTGATAAGACTAAACTTGTTGACTTCGTGCCTGGCGATTCGTCCAAGCAGTTTAGCATCAGCGCTAACTTGGATCTGAAATAGGAAAGCGCGCTCATCGAGTTCATCCGTGAGAATCGGGACATCTTTGCATGGAAGCCTTCTGACATGCCTGGTGTACCGAGAGAACTCGCTGAGCACACTCTCAATGTTGATCCTAAGTACAAACCAGTCAAGCAATTTCTCCACCGGTTCAATGAAGAAAGACGCAAAGCTATTGGAGAAGAAGTAGCCAGGCTCTTGGCGGCTGGATTTATCGTTGAAGTATTCCATCCTGAGTGGTTGGCTAATCCGGTGCTGGTCCTCAAGAAGAATGGCACTTGGCGTATGTGTGTGGACTACACAGATCTCAACAAAGCTTGTCCAGCCGATCCTTTTGCGCTCCCCCGTATTGATCAAATTATTGATGCTACGGCGGGTTGTGAGCGTTTAAGTTTTTTGGATGCATATTCTGGTTATCATCAGATCAAAATGGCTGTTAAGGACCAGGAGAAGACAACCTTCATAACTCCCTTTGGAGCCTTCTGCTATGTGTCCATGCCCTTTGGGCTTAAGAATGCACAGTGAACTTATCAACGGTGTGTACAGAATTGTCTTCATAAACAGATCAACCGCAATGTTCATGCCTATGTGGATGATATTGTGATAAAATCAAGGAAGAAGGAGACATTGATTGATGACTTGAAGGAAACCTTTGATAACCTGCGGGTTTATAAAATGATGCTTAATCCGGCCAAATGTGTCTTTGGTGTACCTGCAGGGAAGCTCTTGGGCTTTTTGGTGTCTAACAGGGGCATTGAAGCTAATCCGGAAAAAATCAAAGCCATCACCTCCTTGGCTAAACCGAAGTGTATAAATGATGTTCAATGCCTGGCAGGCCGGATTGCCGCGTTGAGCCATTTTGTCAGTCGCCTCGGCGAGAAGGCCATCCCTTTGTATCAGATGCTGAAGAAAACGGATAACTTCGTCTGGAGTGACGCCGCTAATGAAGCATTTGAGGACTTAAAGTGGCAGCTAGCTAATCCGCTGGTTCTCGCTGCTCCGATTGACAAAGAGCCATTGCTGCTATATGTGGCACCTAACGCTCGGGCTGTTAGTGTGGCTATTGTGGTGGAGCGCAAGGAGGCAAGAAAGGAATATCCGGTTCAGCGGTCGGTTTACTATATTAGTGAGGTACTCATTGAATCCAAGCAGAGGTACCCGCATTGGCAAAAATTGGTGTATGGGGTTTTCATGGCAAGCCGGAAGCTTAAGCAGTATTTCCAAGGTCATCCCATCACGGTGGTTAGCTCTGCTCCTTTGGGGGATATAATCCAGAATAGGGAGGCAACTGGTCGAATTGCTAAGTGGGCTATCAAGCTCGGGCCTCACGGGTTGAAATACATACCCCGAACGGCGATCAAATCTTAGGCACTTGTGGATTTCATCAATGATTGGACAGAGTTACAAGCGCCAGAAGAGAAGCCGGATCACACTTATTGGACTATTCATTTTGATGGGTCCAGGCAATTGGAGGGCTCGGGGGCTGGAGTCGTGTTAACTTCCCCATGAGGTGATAAGTTTTGTTATGTTCTCCGTTTAATGTTCCCTTGCACTAATAATGCAGCTGAATATGAGGCATTACTCCATGGTCTTCGGATGGCTAAGGAGATGAATCTCAGCCGAGTTAAATGCTTTGGTGACTCGGATTTGGTGGCTCAACAAGTATCTGGCACTTGGGATTCCAAGGACCCACTAATGGCAACATATTGTCGTGAGGTGGATATTGTTGCAGGTCACTTCAAGGGTTATCAGGTGGATCATGTGGACCGGCGAAAGAATGAAGCAGCAGACGCTTTAAGCCGCCTGGGCTCCCAACGTAAACCGGTTCCACCTAATGTCTTCCTGGATGTTTTGCATAATCCGGCCGTCAAGCTCCCTGGTGAAGAGGATTTGGCTGTTCCTGATCCGGAGGCTCAGTTAGTGGCGGCTCTACATGTTATCCCGGATTGGACGGTTCCGTATCTGGCGTATATAAACCGGGGCGAGTTACCAGAGGATGAAACTTTGGCCAGACAGATAACCCGGCGGTCCAAGTCTATGACTATTATCAATGGAGAGTTGCATCATTGCAGTGTGACAGGGGCGTTTCAACGCTGTGTATCTCCTGATGAAGGCCGTGAAATTTTGTGTGAGATCCACGAAGGAGATAGTGGACACCACGCCGGTTCAAAATCTTTGGTGGCCAAGGCGTTTCGTCACGGTTTCTATTGGTTGACAGCTCATGCTGATGCCGAGGACTTGGTTAAAAGATGTGATGGCTGTCAAAAATTCTCACGGCGTGCTCATGTACTAGCTCAAAAATTGAGGATGATTCCAATCACCTGGCCGTTTGCAACTTGGGGGCTGGATATGGTTGGGCCTTTCAAGAGGTCCAAGGATAAGAAGACCCACCTCTTGGTGGCGGTTGATAACTTCATGAAGTGGGTGGAGGCAGAGCCAGTTAGTAAGTGTGACGCAGCCACGACAGTTCAATTCATCAAAAAGGTGATCTTCCGGTTTGGCTTTCCACACAGCATTATAACAGACAATGGTACCAATCTGTCAAAGGGTGCCATGAAGGAGTTCTGTCAACGTGAGCACATCCGGCTTGACATGTCATCAGTGGCTCACCCCAGTCCAATGGTCAAGCGGAGAGGGCCAATCAAGAGATCTTGAGAGGCATCAAACCCCGGCTTATGGTTCCTTTGCAACGGACGCCGGGTTGTTGGGTTGAGGAGTTAGCTTCAGTGTTATGGAGCATCAATACCACACCCAACAAATCGACAGGCTACACGCCGTTCTTCATTGTTTATGGAGCGGAAGCGGTTCTTCCTAGTGACATCCGTCATGACTCGCCTCGTGTAGCGGCATATGTTGAAGCGGATATCGAGAAGGCACGGCAGGAAGCTCTTGACCTGTTAGATGAGGAGCGTGACATGGCGGCAGCCCGTTCGGCGATTTATCAGCAAGATCTGCGTCGTTATCATAGCCGCTGGGTTAGAACCAGAACCTTTCAAGAAGGAGATTTGGTGCTTTGACTCATCCACGATCAGACAGATATGCACAAGCTATCCCCCCCTTGGGAAGGACCTTTTGTGGTCAGCAAGGATCTGCACAATGGGTCGTACTACCTAATCGATGTTCGAGAGCACAAAGACTCACGTAAATCGGAGGAGGAGACCAACCGACCGTGGAATATTGCTCATCTTCGGCCCTACTATACTTGAGCTACAGGCTCTGCTTATGTACATATTATGACATTGTATATATTATGATCAATATAATAAACCGGAACCTCAGCTAAAGCGGGGTATCTGTTGTTTTCTTACATCACGTGTGGTTACATGGAGCTTACAAAGCGGTGTCCGGTTTACCCCTTGATTTAGCTTCTTAAAGCTTGATATCAGATCACTTGGGGGCTTGGTCGTATCCGAACCATAGCTACACCTCTTGATCCGCGCAATGCCACAGCATCACTTGGGGGCTTGGTCGTATCCGGACCATAGCCACGCCTCTTGATCGGCGCAATGCCACAACATCACTTGGGGGCTTGGTCGCATCCGAACCATAGCCACGCCTCTTGATCGGCGTAATGCCACATCATCACTTGGGAGCATGGTCGAACCCGAACCATGGCTATGCCTCTTGATCGGCGTAAAGCCACAGCATCACTTGGGGGCTTGGTCGAACCCAAACCATAGCAATGCCTTTTGATCGGCGTAATGCCACAGCATCACTTGGGGGCTTGGTCAAACCCGAACCATAGCAACACCTCTTGATCAAATTTGGGGCCTGGCAGCCCATGAAAAGCCTCGACTACAACGGTTTTATTTGCCTTTTGCTAAGTTTCTTTTTCTTTTGCTAAGATTTGTGATGTTTTCAAACCAGTGTTTATCAACCCGGTTGGGCTGTCAACTACAAGTTGTCAGTATATGACCAAGTTATAATCCGGAGACTATCAACCCGGTCTGGTTTTGACTCATAGTCACCAGTATGGAATAAGTCGGTGTTTATCACAACCCGGAACGGTTTTGTTGTAAACCGACATTATATAACAGGAGATACTTTTACTCTGGATTAAGGTTATTACCTTCATTACAAGGTTGGTCAGCCAACATTATGCCTAAAGGTCGCAGGTATCATATATTTCCATACTTGGTTATCTTTTACAACCTTGGTTATAAAGCTTGGTCATATATAGTTGGGTATCATGACCCACCCGGTGGTAAACCGCCAGGGCGCTTTAAGCTTTTTATCTGCAGGAACAACTGGAATAAATAGCTATGGATTATGAACGTCATATCTCAAGCATGGCGGATTAACACGCATCAGTTGCAGATAAATATGCACGAAGGCATAACAGACCAAGTGTTTTGACTAGCCTATTACAAGGCATTTCAGTGCCCAAAGGAATAATTGTTTCTCAATAAACATTGCAGTATGGAAGATTAAACCGGTCCCCGGGTTATGATCACTGAGCAGCTTGACCTGAAGGCTGCGGGTCATCTTGCACCGGTTCTTCTTCTTCGTCCCTACCCAGCAGCTGGAAGTCAACAGTTGTCCAGTCGATCCCAGTTAAAGCTTGGAACACAGCTTCGTCGCTTATAAGGGTGGACGGTTCAACATCAGGGGCATAAGTGTGCTTACAGATTGGAGGGATCAGGCTTTGAGCTTCAGGAGCTGGTGCAGCAACCCGCTTGTTATTGATATCATAACTCGCGTGATAATGTGAAAGATCAGCTTCTTCAGCAAGTTGACAAGCCAGTGGATGTACTTCCCGGTTTATGGCGCGGAGATCTTTAGTGCAAAATTCTGATCCGTCTTCTTTCAAGCTTGGGTAGCCTTTAGCCACGTCCGTCGGATCAAGATCAGGCACCCATGCTTTTGCCCAGGTTAGCGCGGTCAGAGCGCCAGCCCTTGTAGCAGACCTCTTCAGCTCTTCTATCCGGGCAGGTAGCATAGATAGCCTGTCTAAGGTATCCTTGATCAACGTCGGGGGTGGCTTATTGTGCGAAGTGGTGTAGATAATCCGTTGGGCGCCGGTATACAGTTGCTCTATCAGCGTGTAGGCAGCTTTCAACTTCTTCTGCACATCAGAGCCCAAATGGCTAATGCGGGTTCTTGTATCATTACAAACATCAGTAAACCGGCAACGCATGAGAGGATATGTTGAAAGCATAAAGGAAGGATGCTTACCAAACACAGCAGCGGTCATAGCATGCACTTGCTGCTTTACACCAGTCAGCTCGTCAACCACCGGTTTAAGAGCGGCTTCTGCGTTTTCAGCCCTTTTTATCAAAGCGGCTTTTTCAGTCTCCCAATCCGCCCGCTCTTTGTTGAAGCCCTCTTTTAGTTTCTCCATAGCGCCTAAAGCGCGGGTCAACTATTCCTTCGCTTTGGAGGCTTCAGCTTGCTGGGTTTTGATGTTCTCTTGCAGATCAACGGTTTGGCGTTCCTTCTTGCTCAGCTCCGCCTGTAAAGAGACAGATACATAATGAGTTGACAGTACATATTTGAAGTACCAAGCACATAACAAGTTATGCCCTTAGTACTTGGGGGCTAATGCATATTTGCTTTTAGTTAGAAATTTTTACAAGTCCCAAGCACAATACAAGTATTAAGCTTGGCACTTGCGGGCTAATGTGTGTTTGCTCAAAAAGTTGTTGATATGGGAACTCTTCTACAGTCCCGGTTCATCTTTATAAAGTTAAACCGGCCCTTGGGGACTATACCGGCGAAAGAGCAGTATGGCAAATTTTAAGGAACCGGTTCATCTTAACGAGGTAATCCGGTCTCTGGAGGCAAAATATGCAAAGATAAGTTGTGACAAAAGTCCCGGTTTAGATCGGTATCATAAACTGTCACTTGGGGGCTAGTAGGAATTGATAAACTACAATTGGACAAAAGAGAAAAATGGTAGTTACCTCATATCGCTCCTTCATTAAGTTTACCAAACTAGCTTCATAATCACGGTGTCGGGTGGTAGGTGCGACATATGCCAACGGGTGGCTTATCATTGTGGGAGCCAGTAAGACATCGCCGGTGCCTGGAAACGGGATAAGGCGAAGACATGCACGCCGGCGGATCTTACCCAGGTTCGGGGCTCTCCGTGGAGATAACACCCCTAGTCCTGCTCTGCGGGGTCTCCGCATGATCACTAGATCAATACAAGTAGCTACAAGTGCTCCTTGAGCTGTTTGGCTAGAGGAAGAAGAAGGGCAAGGCTAGCTCTCCTTTTCTCTCTATGTGGTGTGTGAAACTCTATGAGATCCACCCTTTGCATGGGTGTCCCAGGGGGTTTATATAGGCCTACCCCCTAGGGGTACAATGGTAATCTGGCTGGGCGTGGGTCCCAGCCGTCAGTGTCTATGCTCGCCGGCTTCTCCGCCGGCCATTGGGGCCCGCCGACTGGTGGGTCCCGCCGGCTGTCGGCCTCTTGGCCGACAGGCCGGCCCCACCGCTTGGGGGCCTTGTCGGCGGCTGGTTACTGTTGCCTCGCCTCTGATGACGAGGGCTTTGTCGAGGTAAGCGTGGCTACAGTGCCGCCGCCTTGCGGGCTCTCACTGTAGCCTTACCTCGTCTTGTCTCCTTAATGAGGCACATGTTTCGAGGGAGGGAGGTAGCCGGCTATTGGGAGCCGGCTATGCCCCTGGTCGACTAGAGGAGGCCGGGCCGCCTTCGAGTGTCTCTCTAGCTAAAGGGGCCCGCCACCCGCGGGCCGTACTGGCGCCTGTCGTGGGTGACATCGAGGTCAACATGGCTACAGTGCCGCGCCGGACAGGAGGTGGCTGACCCGTACGGCGCCCTGTGGCCATGCCTGCTTCGGGATTCGGGGGTAGTGGGCTGTACTGTGGCCACGCCCCGTCTTATCACCGTTATGTGGATGCAGTCTTGGCCGGCTTCTAGGAGTCGGCTTTCTTCATGGCCGGCTTCTGGGAGTCGGTCCTCTTGGGGCCGGCTTCCTGGAGTCGGCCATCTCATAGCTTCCTTGGGGAAGGTTTCTGAGGCCGGGTCGCCTTCTGGTAGTCGGCCCTGGGGATAGCCGGCCGGGGGAAGGCGGCCCTGTGCTCTGTATGCTTGAAGGCTCGAATGGCCTGATAATTTTTCGAAGAGCCAGGGGGAGTCGGTTAGGCTACCCGTGGCCATTTACTCCGACAGTAGTCCCCGAAGCTGGTTGGGCTTCGAGGCTGAGAGGAGGTCGAGAAGCTCGATCAGCTTCTTATCTTGATGAGCCAGCAGCTAGGAGCCGGCTTCGGTTGGGTGCGCCGTCTTGGCAAAATTTTTAAAGTCGGAAGGCGGGAGTCTGTTGGCGCGTGCGCCGGGCCGCGGGCCGGCTGCTCACCGCATGCGAACCACGTGGCATCCTCCGGCTGAAAAAAGCCTGCGAACCCACGCGCGTGACAGGACGTCGCCGCTAGCCGGGGGCCCACCACTACTACGCCTAGGCCCAGGCGCGGATCCTCCGTGGCCCAGAGCTATCCGCACGTCTTCCTGCGGCGGTTTCCGCATGCCGTTAGGGTGTAATAATCGCGGGACGTGGGGGAGTGGGCGCAGTTAATCCCATGTTCCTCCCCACGCCTCGCCTCCTCGGCTTCGCCGCATGAGGCTATAAGTAGGGGGAGGAGGGGAAGCGGCAAACGCTCGCACGCTCCTCTCTTCTCCGCCATCTTCTTCCTCCTGCTTTCCCTCGTAGTAGCGCCTTGCCGCCGCGCCGTCCCACCAATCTTCACTTTGTCCCACAGCTTTGCCGTCGCAGGGCCGTGCTTTCTCCGCCGCCGCACTCTTCCTCGTTAGCTTCTCGCCACCATGCAGTATGGCGGGGACTGGGACGGCTCCCTCGTCCATATGGACCACATCGACTTCCTCCGCAAGACGCGGCGGTTGCCCGGCAAGGACCAGGTGCGGGTCCGTCTCGTGCCGGAGGAGGAGATCACGCCGGCGCCGGAGGAAGGCGAGCAGGTAGTCTTCCGCTCGCATTTCCTGCGCGGCCTCGGCTTGCCGGCGAGCGCCTTCTTCCGTTCCTTCCTCGACTTCTATCACCTCCAGCCACACCACCTCACTCCGAACACGGTGGTGCTGCTGTCCACCTTCGTCACCCTGTGCGAAGGCTTTCTTGGCGTTCTCCCCACCCTCGAGCTCTGGGGGGAGTTCTTCCAATCTAAGCTCGGCACCCGCATGCAGGGCGTGCCGGTTCAGAGCGGCGCCTTTATCGCGATGCGGAGGCCGGCGCCGACAACCCCTTCCCCGTCATCACGCTGATCCAATCGGTGAAGCTCTGGCAGAAGTCGTATTTCTACGTGAGGAACGTCGCCCCGCAAGGCGACTACGTCAACTTGCCGGCTTACGTAGCCGGCCCGCCGGCTGGGAGGCGGCCCCAGTGGTCCTATCGGGCCGTGACGCTGTCGTAGGCTGGAGCCGCGGCCGTCGCCCGACTCCGGGTGATGATCCAGTCGGAGGGCTTGACTGGGTCTGACTTGCTGGCCGCCTTCGTCGCGCGCCGGGTGCTTCCGCTTCAAAGCCGCCCTCACCTAATCTGTCAGATGAGCGGCCAACTCGATCCGAGTTGGATGTGCACCAAGGATATGCCGCACGACGAGGTGGCTCATATGGTGAATTATCTTGCAAACTGCAAGCTCTCCGCAGAGTGACGGTTTGGCAAGGAGCCATACTCCCGTGCACATCCTCCGCCTATCGTATGCTCTCTTTTACCCTTTCTTCTCTTAGTTTTGTCGCCGAGTTTTTCTTGGCCGACTCTGACCAGTCGGCACGTCTTGGCAGAGCCCTCTCCTTTGACCTGCATCCGGGTTGGAGGCGGATCGCCGATTTCTCCCCGACCGGGCGGAGCATGACCTGGAGGACCACGACTTGGGGGCGGCCGCCATGGACGAAAACACCGAGGCGGGTGGCGGCGAAGCTGGCGGCTCCAGGCTTGGAGTCAGCTTCGACGACTGGCCGTATGACGACGAGGCGGAAATCGTCCCGCGCCGCCAGCCGGCGTCTGGCCGTGGCGTGGGTTCCTCCGCCGCGCCGCCTGCTCGGGGAGGCGGGCAGAAGCGCCGGGCCGCGTCGGGCTTGTTCGGCAGTCGGCCAAAGAAGCCCAAGGGCGGGGCGGCGGTGACCAGGCAGGATGAGGTGGCCGCGAAGGCGGCCCGCTTCCGCAAGGTGGTGAAGCAGCCGCAGACGGTGTCAGCGTAAGTGTATACTCTTTTGCGTACTCTTTCTTCTTTTCTTTGTAGATTTCTGAATCCTTGCCCTTTCTCAAAAATCAGGGCTCCGCTTTCTCTTGAGCGGGTTGCTGCCGCCTCCGTGGTTGGATCGCCGGGAGGATCCGGGAGCACCCGCCGTGTGGACCCCTGCGCCGAGCTTCAGGCGGCGACGGAGCGAAATGCGCGGGAGGCGCGGGAGGAGCGGGAGGCGGAGGAGCTGAGGGCGGTTGCTGCCAAGGCGGCACAGGAGGAGGAGGAGTCGGCGAAGGCGCGTGGCGACGCGGCGGCCAAGGCCCAAGCAGAGGCTGCGGCCGCGGCGACAGCGGAGGGGGCCTTGCTTGTCACCCCTCTGCGTGTCGCGGCGCCCGAGGTCCCGGAGCCCCCGCCGGAGGAAGCTGCGGCGACCTGCCGGGGTTGGAGAGGGAGGACGACATCGTCGTCCCGGAGAGGGAGGCGGCACCGGCCTCGCCGACTGGGGCGGCCCAAGGCAGCCGGCCTAATGTGCCGCTGGCACAACCGGCTGGGGGCGAGCCGGCTGCGAGGACGGACCTGGTGGTCCAGTCGCCATCGCGCCAGCGCGCGGCGAAGGCCACTTCGGACCCGCAGAAGGCCGCGGGCTCCGGCTCGTCGGCCCGGGACGTGGAGGCGGCCAGCGCCAGCTCGGGGTGGACGCCGGGTGGAGGGACGGCCGTGGTGAATGTGGCGGCGCAGGAAGTCCGGAACCGGCTTCAGTCCCAGGCCGCGGTGCTGAGGAAATACAATGACGAGTTCCTCACGACGCGAGCGGCCATTCGGGCAAGTCTTCCCGTTTTTGCTTTTTGACCTTGGTTTCTTCCGTGGGGGCGCGTCAGCGCACCCACTGGGTGTAGTCCCCGAGTTCCGAGTCGGCTGCTGAGCAGGCGGCTTGGAACTTCTTAGCGGGCTTTGTTTGCTATCTTGTTCTCATTCGCTTCTCTGCCTGACTTGCAGGACTACCACAACCTCCGCGCGGCTGCCTTCAACTCCCAGGCACGGGAGCTGACCCAGAAGAATGCAGATCTATCTGAGAGCCGGGGTAAGTGCTTCATCTTTTTTTCTCATGTGGGGGCGCGTCAGCGCACCCACTGGGTGTAGTCCCCGAGATTCGGGCTGACTGCTGAGCAGTCGGGTCGGATCTTTCTTGACGACTTCTTCCTTATTGCTTCTTTCTTCTCTGCCATGCCTGCAGCGGCCAACGCCAAACTGAGGGAGCAGCTGGGTGGGACTTAGGCCGCCCTTCGCGCTAAGGAGGCCGAGTTTGACGCCTTGGCCCAGGAGCATGACCGCCTGGCCAAGAGGCTGGCCGACCAGGAGGAGAGCCATAAGGCGGCCCTGAAGGCGGTGCAGGACAGCGAGGCCGCCCTCCAAGCCGAATATGAGACAGAGGCGGCAAGCTGGGCCGAGGCGAGGCAGTCGTTGATCAACGGCTACGGCCAGATCGAAGACTTGGTTGACGGTAGGCCGCCCTCTTCTTCGTCCCTTGCTTGCCGCTTGCCGTTTGGTTCATTTTCTGACTTGGTATTTTTCTCTTCTTTCTCTTTCTTTCTTGCGCAGAGTACTTTCTTGGCTACTCTACTGCCGCCAATCAGGTCGTCGAGGCCCACCGCGAGGCACAAAGGCAGGCTGGCGCCGAGATCGCGCCGAACGCTCGCCGGTCGCTGGAGGAACAGCTCTTGGCGATTCAAGCCCGCCTCCAGCCGGCTCACCGCATGCTCCGCCGGCTTCAGCGTGTTGGGGCGCAGGTGCTGGCCGCTCTCTGGCCTGGTGAGGTGATTCCCCGCACCCCCAGTCGGACTGCCGACTAGCTAGAGGTGGCGGCCAGCCGCTTCGAGGCCTGGAAGGCTTCTGCGGCTCGGTCCGGCGCCAGGCGGGCGCTGGAGTTCGTCAAGGCCTGGTATCCCGAGCTGAGTTTGGACCAGCTGGCCACCTGGCGGCAGGAGGCCGACACGGAGCTGGAGCTGGTGCGGCCGGCTATCATCCAGCGAGCCTCGGCGATCGCCAACTACACCGACACTAGTGCCTTTGCTCCTGAGGTGGACGACAATGGCGTTGCCCAGCCGGAGGAGTGGTTCCGGCTGAACCCGGCAGATGGCGAGGACTCGGCGGAGGAGATCAACTCCAACGACGAGGGCGAGGAGGAGGAGGAGGAAGGTGAAGACACCGGGCCAGATGGTGGAGCCGCCGGTCAGCCTCAGCTTGACCGTGCCTCCAGCAACAAGGCATGTGCGAGCGCACCGTCTGCAGCCAGCGATGATCAAGCCGAGACTCGCCAGCCGGCCACTCCTCCAGCCGGTGCCACCGTCTCCACCGACCAACCCGGCTCCCCTTCTGCGCCCTTAGTCTAATTTGCTGCCTCTTCTTTCCTGTTTTATTGCTCTTGGAATAGTATTTTGTTAAGTTTGCACAATTCCACCCACTGGGGGTGTATTCGAATTATATTGACAGCCGGCCTGTTGAAGGCCTTATGTGTGAATATAATTATGCATGCGTTTGGCTTTCCCTTGTTCTTTGCTTTTCATCCCTCGGCTGTTTCCTTTGCCGCCCTCCCTTGGTTGCCGCCTTCCCAGCCGGACAGCTGCTCTGCAGTCTGTGGCTGGAGAAGTGCTTGGCCGGTTGGGAGGGAAAGTACTCTAGCTTTGTTGGATTGTAGCGAAGTGACTGGGAAGTCGGCCAGCCGGCTGTTTTGTCAGCCGGTAGGCGTGGCTGGAGGCCGGCTTGCGTTATATAAGTTATTTAGTCCTTAGCCGTTTTTCGTGTGGGCATCTTTTCTGCCTTTGGCTCTTGCCAGTCGGACAGTCGGTTCTTCGAGCTGCGACTTTCAACAAGAGAGGGCTCAGGTGCTGGCACACTACTTGTCTGACTTCAGGTAGAACTTTTAATATAACTTAAGGCGGCCAGTCCCCGGGCCGACTAGTCGAACCCGGTGCCAGATAGAAAAATCAAATGTAATAATACATTCATGAGTATGACACTCTTCATTCATAGATAAAGGAGGGCAGTCCCCGAGTGCGCCTCGGGGGGCCCGTTGTCTCGTACTTAATACAAAAGGTAGCATGATACATACTACTTTTAACTGTAAAATCTTCTCAGGAGGTTGGCGTTCCATGGTCGTTCCGACTCCTTGCCGGAATCATCCCTCTTGCGTGCTCTTGGTTTCTGTGCGTCGATCAGGTAGTAGGAGTCGTTGCCTAGTGCCTTGCTGACGACGAAAGGGCCTTCCCAAGGGGCCGAGAGCTTGTGCTGACCGGCTGTTCACTGGATCAGCCGGAGCACAAGATCGCCCTCTTGGAAGGATCTTGGCTTGACCTTCCGGTTGTGGTAACGGCGCAAACCCTGCTGGTAGATGGCGGACCGGCTGAGTGCTAACAGCCGGCCTTCTTCTAGCAGGTCGGCACCGTCTTCTCCGCTTCCTTGGCCTCCGCCTCCGTGTACATGGTGACCCGAGGTGAGTCGAACTCGATGTCAGTTGGGATGACAGCCTCGGCACCATATACAAGGAAGAACGGAGTAAAGCCGGTTGACTTGTTCAGGGTAGTACGCAGACTCCAAAGGACAGCCGGCAGCTCATCGAGCCAGCAGCCGGCCGAACGCTCCAGTGGTACGACCAGTCGGGGCTTGATACCGGAGAGAATGAGGCCGTTTGCTCGCTCGACCTGGCCGTTTGACTGCGGGTGGGCAACGAACGCTAAGTCCAGTCGGATGCCCTGTGTCGCGCAGAAACATGCCAGTGCTCCCTTGGCAAAATTTGTGCCATTGTCGGTGATGATACTGTGTGGCACACCATACCGAGTAGTGATGTCGGCGATGAATGTCACGGCAGTCGGCCCGTTCAGCTTTTTGATCGGCTTCGCTTTGATCCACTTGGTAAATTTGTCCACGGCGACAAGCAGATGTGTCATGCCGCCGCGGGCTGTCTTGAATGGGCCCACCATGTCCAGCCCCCAAACGGCAAAGGGCCAGGTGAGGGGGATGGTCTTGAGTGCAGAAGCCGGCAGGTGTTGCTTGGAACTGAAGACTTGGCATCCTTTGCAGCATTTGACTAATTCCTTGGCGTCTTCCAAAGCAGTCGGCCAGAAGAAACCATGGCGGAAAGCTTTGGCGACAAGTCATCTTGAGGCTGCGTGGTGGCCGCATTCGCCTTGGTGGATATCCTTGAGGATTGCTATGCCCTTCTATGGCTCGACGCAGCGCTGGAAGACTCCAGTGATGCTACGCTTGACAAGTTCTCTGTTTATTATTGCGTATGCTCTGGCTCGGCGTTGTACTAGTCTTGCCGAGATCTCATCAGCCGGCAGCTCTCTGTTGACTAGGAAGTTGAGGATGGGCCGGGCCCATGATGGAGTTGTGACTTCTTCTACTGTCAGTACGGCCACCGTGACCCGGGTGGGTGGGTTTGGTGGTGGAGAGTTGGAGTCGGCCACCGCTTCTTGTGCCGCTGCAGTCCTCGGGCCGACTGCTGCAGTCCCCGGGCCGGGTTATGAAGTCCCCGAGATGGGTGCGACTACGGCAGTCCACGGGCCGCTTGTCGAGGTCCCCGAGCCGCCTGCTGGGTTCCTCCAGTCGGATCCGGTTGCATCAGGGGCGGGCAGTACGAAGATAGAGTCCGATTCTGGAGACGGCTTGATAGACGGTTTGAGAAGGCGCTGGAGAGAGACACCGGTTGGTATAGCCTCTCGGGTGGAGCCGATCCGTGCCAGGGCATCTGCTTGGTCGTTGTCGGCCCGTGGCACGTGAAGGAACTCGCACCCATCAAAGTATCCACTGATCTGCTGGACGAGGGATCGATAGCTCACCATGTTTGCATCCTTGGCGTCCCAGTCGCCAGATGACTGCTGGACCACCAAGTCCGATTCGCCATAACACAGGATCCGGCGTATGCCGAGCTCTTTGGCTAGCCAGCCCGTGTATGAGCGCCTCGTACTCAGCCACGTTGTTGGAGGCGGCAAAATGGATTTGCAGTGTCTATCTGAGCTTGTCGCCTTTAGGAGAGGTGAGGACGATGCCGGCTCCCAAGCCGGTGCGCATCTTGGACCTGTCGAAGTGCATCCGCCAATGAGTGGAGTCGGGAGCCGGCGGTAGGTACTGGGTCTCGGCCCAGTCGACGAGGAAGTCGGCCAATGCTTGGGACTTGATGGCGGTGCGGGGCTGATAGAAGATTGTGTAAGGAGCCAGCGCAATGGCCCACTTAGCCACCCGGCCGGATGCATCCCGTCTGCCTATGATCTAGGCAAGCGGGGCGATGCATACGACCGTGATGGGATGCTCTTGAAAGTAGGGCTTCAGCTTCTTGGCGGTGAAGTACACTCCATAGCACATCTTCTGGTAGTGCGGGTAGTTTTGCTTTGAGGTTGACAGTACTTTGCTTAAATAATATACCGGTCTCTAGACTAACTGGGCTCGGCCTTCTTCTGGGCGCTGGACCACGATGATTGTACTGACCACTCGGCTAGTCGCGGCTATGTAGAGGAGCATGGGCTCCTTCTCAGTCGGCGCCGCCAGGACAGGTGGAGTGGTCAGCATTTTCTTCAACTCATGGAAGGCTTGGTCTGCTTGGTCGTTCCACTCGAAGTGAGTGGATTTCTTCATGAGTCGGTACAGGGGGAAAGCCTTCTCTCCTAGCCGGCTGATGAAGCGGTTTAGGGAGGCCAGGCACCCGATGAACTTCTAAACATCTCACAACTTTGTGGGAATCTCCATTCTCTCAATGGCCTTGATCTTCACAGGGTTGCACTCAATGCCGCGTTCGGAGACCAAAAAGCCTAGAAGCTGGCCAGCTGGTACTCCGAACACACATTTCTCGGGGTTGACCTTGATCTGGAATCGGCGCAAGTTGGCAAATGTTTCTTTGAGGTCTTCCAGCAGGGTACCGCGCTTCTCCGTCTTCACCACAATATCGTCTACGTAGACGTGGGCATTTCTGTCGAGTTGCTTGAGGAGGCATTTCTGCATGCAACGCTGAAAAGTGGCACCGGCATTCCTCAGGCCGAATGTCATAGTCAGGTAACAGAAAGCTTCGAAGGGTGTGATGAAGGCGGTCTTCAGGCGGTCTGCTGGGTCCAACTTGATCTGGTGGTATCCTGAGTAGGCATCCAAGAAACTCAACAGCTCGCATCCGGCTGTGGAGTCTATCACTTGATCAATCCGTGGCAGGGCAAACGGATCTTTGGGGCAGGCTTTGCTGAGGCTAGTGTAGTCTATACACATATGCCATTTGTTGTTCTTCTTCAACACCAAGACCGGGTTGGCAAGCCACTCTGGGAAAAACACTTCCATAATGAAGCCGGCGGCCAAGAGCCGGGCTATCTCTTCTCCTACGATTCTTCTCTTCTCCTCCGACAGTCGGCGGAGAGGCTGCTTGACTGGCTTCGCGTCCGCTCGGACGTGTAACTTGTGCTCGGCGAAATCCTTCGGAACACCCGGCATGTCCTTTGGGGACCATGCAAAGATGTCTCGATTCTCACGGAGGAAGTCGACAAGCTCGCCTTCCTATTTACTGTCTAGGTTTGCATCAATGACAGCAAACCTCTCCGGGTTCTCCGGGTCCAGAGGTATCTTCTTTGTCTCCTTGGCCGGCTGGAAGGAGCCCTGCACATCATATTCCTTGGGGTTGGGGGACAGGGCCGGCTACTTGCCGACCATGGCCACAACTCGCTCCAGCATCTTCTTCTCTTCTGCAACTACGAGGGACTCGACAAGTCGGCTGCTGGCTGCAGCGCACTCGATGGACTTCTTGGAGTCGCCGGCTACAGTGATGATCCCCTTCAAGCTCGGCATCTTCATCTTGAGGTAGGCATAGTGGGGCACAACCATGAACTTGGCCAGGGCAGGTCGGCCAAGCAAGGCGTGGTAAGGGCTCTCTAGGTCCACTACCTCAAACCAGATCGGTTCTCAGCGAAAGTGATTCTTGTCTCCGAAGAGAACATCCATCTTGATCTTGCCGATTGGGGAACAGGACAGGCCGGGTACGATGCCATGGAACACGGTCCGGATTGGCATGAGCTGCTTTGCCTTGAGGTTCAACTTCTCCATGGTGTCGCGGTACAGTATGTTGATACTGCTTCCGCCATCAATCAACACGCGGGAGAATCGGGCAGCTCGCCTCTCCGTCGCGAGGGTGACGTCCAACACCAATGCGTAGGAGCCAGGAGACGGCATCACCTCTGGGTGATCGGCCCGGCTCCAGATGATAGGCCTTTCAGACCAATGCATGAACTCGGGGTTGCTGGAGGCGACCGCGTTGACCTCTTGGTGCTGTCGGCGCCGGCTGCGCTTGTCTTCAACCTGGCTCGTGAAGACGACGTAGGCGGCGTGCTCACCTGGGAACTCATCTTGAATGGCTCCGACTGCTGGTCGAGCAGCCGGCTGCTGGGGGGCTGGAGGCGGCGGGCCGGGAGGCGGAGGCGGCACCAGCCCCTCACCCTTGGAGATCCATGTGAGCCAGTGGCACTTCCGGGTCGTGTGGTTGGACGGCTTTGTGCCACTGTGAAACTTGCAGGAGGCATCGAGAGTCTACTCGTAGGAGAAGGCCGGCTGCCAATCCGGCCTGCCGCCCTTCTTCTTGTGAGCGGGCCGCTCTTCGGGCTGCTCGTCTTCGACAGTGGCCACCTGCCGACTGGTGGAAGGCGGCATAGGGGCTTTGCGCTTGTGGTCGTTCTGGTAGGGCGTCGGTTGGAGTCA
The DNA here is from genome assembly GCF_018294505.1 of Triticum aestivum. NCBI lineage: Eukaryota > Viridiplantae > Streptophyta > Magnoliopsida > Poales > Poaceae > Triticum > Triticum aestivum. Next base: position 451,974,999 of record NC_057802.1, on the reverse strand, counting down.
CCAGCCGGCGTCTTGGGAGCCGGAGCGAGCACCTTCCCAGAGGCGTCCGCTCGGAGCTCGGTCTTCATCGAGGAGTCGGCCGTGCCGTACTTGTCTACTATGACCAGCAGCTCGTCGAGGGTAGCCGGCTCATCGCAGAGGAGTCGATGCTTGAGGAGGGTGCCCTCTCGGCACCCGGCGGTGAAGTATTCGATAGCTTGAACCTCGTGCACCCCCTCGCAGGAGTTGCGGAGCTTGGCCCACCGCGTGAGGTAGTCGTGAGTCGACTCGCTGGGCCCTTGGACGCACAAGGAGAGCTGGCGGGGCTTTGGAGGCCGCTTGTACGTGCTGGTGAAGTTGCGGACGAAGACTTCCATGAAGTCCAGCCAGCTGTTGACACTATAGGGCTTGAGGCTGTTCAGCCAGGTGCGAGCCGTTCCTTGAAGCATAAGAGGGACGTACTTCACGGCTACGCGCCTATTGCCGTTCGCTATGCTGACAGTGGTAGAGTAGTCGATGAGCCAATCTTCCGGCTTCACTGAGCCGTTGTACTTGGGCGTGTGTCTGGGGAGCGAGAACCCTTTGGGGAAGGGCTCGTTGCGGATGCGGGGGCCAAAGCAAGGCAGGCCGACATCGTCTTCTTCTTCTAGCGCCAGGGATCGTGCTAGGCGGTCGATCCAGTGGCGGGCGTCGTTCTCGCCGACTCCTTCGCGGTGGCCTAGTCGGCCACCGAGAGTCGGATGCGTGACAGGCGGCGGGGTGGGATATCTCTCCCCACGAGGCGGGGGAGGAGGCGGATTGCCTTGGCGCTCTACCGCTTGAGGGCGGCCTTCTGCGTCGCGCTCGATGGTGATTCGAGTCCGGCTGCGACTAGTAGCCGGCTCCTTGTCTTTCCTCACGCGGGCGCCGCTCGCAGTCGGCGACCGGGATGTCGCGGCGTGTTCTCGGCGTGGGGGAGGACTCTCAGCGCGGGCGCCGGCTTCTTGCCGTTCTGCGGCCGCGTCGATCAGCTGCTGGATGCGCCTTGTCATGTAGGGGAGCTCATCAGCCCCCAGCCTGTTCAGCTCTTCTGCGGCCGCCTGAGCAGCTCGCAGATTCTCGAGCGGTGTGGCGTAGACGGGGCGGTCCGCCCCCAGCATGCTAGCGATGGCCGTGCCGCGCTTCTTGACGAGGTCGGCTCGGCTCGGCCAGCCGTGAGGCGGCGTACCAAAGGCGGCGCAGTCGACTTCCCGCTGGTGAGCCTCGGTGAGGCTTCTCATGGAGGCTATCTTCTGGCCCTCCGCGATGAGGGCGAGGCGGCGTGCCTCCAGAGTCTCGGCGTCGGCGTCGGCCGGGATGGGGACGGACAAGTCATGCATGCTGCTTGTAGGGCGTCGTGGGCGTTCTCGCCCGAGTCGGCGCCGTGGCTGATGACCAGCACCTTAGTGACAGCCGCTGCTGCCACTATCGGCTCGAGGGAGAGGGTCGTCGAAGACTACCACGTCAGAAGGGTAGGCGTCGAGCGATGCCGTGTCGGAGTCAACAAGCATCGGGTTGGTGGAGCCGACCGACTCCAAGTCCACAGCAAGCTCGCTCGAGACGTGAAGCTGGTCGAGGAGGCTGACGAGGCGGCTCTCGGGGTAGTCTGTGCCCGCGTCAGACGCGGGCTCGTCAGAGACGCGAGTCTCGCCAAGAAGGTCGGCGAGGCAGCTCGCTGCGTAGGCGTCATCGACGCCTTGCAGCGCGTCGGGGCAAGCGCCATCGGGCGTAGCAGGCTTGCTACGCTCGCGGGGGAGGAAAAGGGTTCTCGTCTAGAACAGGTCTCCGGACGACGGTGCACCTGGCCCCATGGTGGGCGCCAAATGTCGGGTGGTAGGTGCGACATATGCCAACGGATGGCTTATCATTGTGGGAGCCAGTAAGACATCGCCGGTGCCTGGAAATGGGATAAGGCGAAGACATGCACGCCGGCGGGTCTTACCCAGGTTCGGGGCTCTCCGTGGAGATAACACCCCTAGTCCCGCTCTGCGGGGTCTCTGCATGATCACTAGATCAATACAAGTAGCTACAAGTGCTCCTTGAGCTGTTTGGCTAGAGGAAGAAGAAGGGCAAGGCTAGCTCTCCTTTTCTCTCTATGTGGTGTGTGAAACTCTATGAGATCCACCCTTTGCATGGGTGTCCCGGGGGGTTTATATAGGCCTACCCCCTAGGGGTACAATGGTAATCCGGCTGGGCGCGGGTCCCAGCCGTCAGTCTTTATGCTCGCCGGCTTCTCCGCCGGCCATTGGGGCCCGCCGACTGGTGGGTCCCGCCGGCTGTCGGCCTCTTGGCCGACAGGCCGGCCCCACCGCTTGGGGGCCTTGTCGGCGGCTGGTTACTGTTGCCTCGCCTCTGATGACGAGGGCTTTGTCGAGGTAAGCATGGCTACAGTGCCGCCGCCTTGCGGGCTCTCACTGTAGCCTTACCTCGTCTTGTCTCCTTAATGAGGCACATGTTTCAAGGGAGGGAGGTAGCCGGCTATGCCCCTGGCCGACTAGAGGAGGCCGGGCCGCCTTCGAGTGTCTCTCTATCTAAAGGGGCCCGCCGCCCGCGGGCCGTACTGGCGCCTGTCGTGGGTGACATCGAGGTCAACATGGCTACAGTGCCGCGCCGGACGGGAGGTGGCTGACCCGTACGGCGCCTTGTGGCCATGCCTGCTTCGGGATTCGGGGGTAGTGGGCTGTACTACAGCCACGCCCCATCTTATCACCGTTATGTGGATGCAGTCTTGGTGGGTGCAGTCTTGGCCGGCTTCTGGGAGTCAGCTTTCTTCATGGCCGGCTTCTGGGAGTCGGTCCTCTTGGGGCCGGCTTCCTGGAGTCGGCCATCTCGTAGCTTCCTTGGGGAAGGTTTCTGAGGCCGGGTCGCCTTCTGGTAGTCGGCCCTGGGGATAGCCGGCTGGGGGAAGGCGGCCCTGTGCTCTGTATGCTTGAAGGCTCGAATGGCCTGATAATTTTTCGAAGAGCCAGGGGGAGTCGGTTAGGCTACCCATGGCTATTTACTCCGACACACGGCTGGTATACAGACGGTTCAAGAAGCCAGAGTGAATGTCTTGAGCATTGAGATGGGCGTAGCTTGATAAATCGGCATTCCATTTGCCTTTGCCGATAGCAGAGAGATCATCCTTGGCAGTATGTTTTGACAAAGCTACAGGATTGCCAGGAGTGGTGTGGCCAGTGCCAGTAATCATAATATCATCATCTTCTTCGTCAGCAGCCTTCACCGGAGTTGCCGGTTTATGAGTGTCCTTAACTGGACTGACCGGTTTGTCATCAGTTCGGACAGGTCTGGTTGGCCGGTCTGCATGGCTGGTACTGTCAACTTGCACTTGTTCAGCCTGGAAGTCATGGTCTTGAACCGGCGGATCGTGAAGCATGGCATCAACATCGGTTTCTTCCGTCTCCGGAGCTGTTTCCGGTTCAGCAGCTACATTATCATTAGTCGGTTTGTTTAACCAAGCTTTCTTGCTGGGTCTTGGCTTGGCGCTGCGAAAAGATAGACATAAGGATCCGTAGAGTATGTAAAACACATCAAGAATAAAGACATGTGCATAACTCACCCAGGAACTGTTTTGAGGGGTGGAAGCTGTGTGGCCGAGGACTCGCCAGAGGATGAGTGAGAAGTACCCTGATAATTCGAATCAGATGGGTTAAGAGGCTGGCGAAAACAACCTGCTTTTGGGCATGAAGAATCAATGGGATAAGAGACCTCTGATCGGCGTTTCCGAACCGGACTGTTCGGTAAACCGGCGGAGGTAACTACCTGGCCGCTGTGCCGGGTTGTACGGCGAGCTTCGTGCTGCTGCGTCTTCAAAAGAAAGTTTGGGTCCAAATAAGCAAGAGGGTGAGAAAATTTTACTTTCCGGTTTGCTTGACGGATTTTTGATGTTGGCAGAGGATCTGAATTGGAGGAAAGAATAGTTACCTCTACGTCCTCAGCGTGACTGCCTTCAGCGTCGTCCTGATTATAAACATGGTCAATGAGATGTACGAAAAATGAACCAAGAGAGTCAAGTTCTACCTCTGATTCCGGATTACGCACATTGTCATCAGCTGGTAGATCGGAGGATGCAGTGGCCTTCTCTTGGCAGGTTTCTTAACAACCTTGGTCTTTGGACGAACTGGCTTATCCGGTTTGTCTTGCGGTTTTGCCGGTTTATCTTGTGATGGTTTCTTGTTCCAGAAGGGATCATCACCCTATCAGAAAATAATCACACTCTCAGAGAATATTTGGATAGAAGCAAATTCAGATACAAAGGATTGTATGATTCTTACAGCTGGTGGTTTGTTGAAGGTGCAGAAAGGGAGTAGTCCGATTTGGGCACAGACGGCCTCCGGTTCGTTCAGTATTTTCTTTACAGCTTCAATGACTTCTTCGTCTGTAAGCTGAATATCAATGTGCCGCTGAGCATCCTTCAGACTACCCGTGTACTCACACATCAAACCGGGGCGCCGGCTTAAGGGCAAAATGCTCCAGCTTATCCAGCAACGAGCAAGATCAACTCCTGTCAAACCGGTCGCCATGAAGGCTCTAAGCTTTGATAGTTGGGGAGCATAGTTGGCCCGTTCTCTTGCCGTCAACCTCTGAGGAAACGGGTGTGTGTTGCTCAGGCGTTCAGGGCAGTAACCCGGCAGGGGGTTTTCGTCAGATGGAGAGGTATCCATGCAGTAAAACCAAGTTTGGTTCCACTCTTTGGGGTGACTGTGGAGTTTGGGATGGGGGAAGGTGACTTCTTTCCTCTTCTTAACCGCCATTCCGCCCAGTTCCGTATTGGGTCCATCTGAGAATTCGGTGCGACGGTTTAAATGAAAGAAATCCCTAAACAGTTTGACTGTAGGTTCCTCTTGCAGATAAGCTTCACAGAATACTTGGAAGTGGCAGATGTTGGTAACAGAGTTGGGACCGATGTCTTGAGGGCGCAGCTGAAAATTGGCTAGCACATCTCGGATTTTTTTTGACCGGGAGGGCTAAAACCTCGTCCGAGATGATCAGCAAACACGACTACTTCTCCATCCTTGGGTGTAGGAGGATTCTCCGGGCCAGGGACCCTCCAGTGGATGACATCTTTCTTGGCTAAAGCGCCCGTTTTAACAAGGTTGTTAATTGCTCCTCGATTACTCAGAGGGAGCCCAATTGCACTCATAGACTTGTTTAGACATGACAAGGAAAATCTGAAACATGAGTATTACCGGTTTAAGAGTTACAGTGGACAACCATACAACAGTATGAGGATACTAGCATATTGGTAAACCGGAGTCTGGCAATGGAACAATGTAATGCATTGGCGGTTCAACAGGGGACTAATGGTATCTACCGGGTCATCATTTTTTTTTCTGTGAGGTTAAACCGGCCAATCTGGTATTCAGAGGGTGTAAGAGAAGGAAGAAACAAGTTTCACATCTTGCTATGGTAATTTCAGATCTACCGCGCGTAGGAAAAACAAAATATATTCTGACCTAAATTCCAGTGTACTGAAGGTTCACCAAGATGAGATGAGTTGGATATCAAACAGGTGCTGAAACTGCTAAAGCGCGAGATCTATGTGGTTTAAACTACTACCGCACGAGACCTATGTGGTTTTTGGATCTAACCCATGGATATAAATAAGGGAAAAGAAGGGCGGCGACAAACACCGATGAATGACAGAAACCCTAAGTGCAGATCTATGGTAAGAGAAAGGGGAGACTTACGGATGCTGTTGAGCAGCGGCGGCGCGCGGAGGAGCTCTGGTACGTTCAGGTCGATGCAGCGGCCAAGGTTGGTGCAGCAATCGAAGGTTGATGGCGGCGGCCGAGGTCGAAGGTTCGAGCGTCGCGAGGATGAAGATGAAGCGAAGAGGCACCAGGGGGAAACTTGAAAGACCCCCTGGCCCTATTTATAAGGAGATAAACTACAGATGCGAAAATCGAGGAGCCGAATTTTTGGATATAAGGTGATGCTATCGCCTCGATTGTCGGAGGCTCGTTAATGACAGGTGACGTCACAACGGTTTACCAAGATCCTAGAAGATGATGTCATGGCGGTTTACAAGATTGTGTGAAGATGTTGAAGAAGAAATTTTCTCAAGTATTGAGGATTGACATGAACCAGTTCAAATCAATCTGGGGCCTAATGTTGGGGATATTACCACTGGGCGTAAACCGGCCAGGAGAGGCCGGGTTAACTTCATAAGTAGTTCATCTGTATCTGAAGCCCATGAAGACATACGGTGACGCTTCATGAAGGCCCAGGGCCCAAAGCCGGTTTAAGGCATGTAGACACAAACCGGCATTGAGATGTAAACTTGTGTTGTAAGATATGCGTAGAAGAGACCGAGCCGGACACGATTATGAGCCGGCCTCGGAGTCTGTAAACCGACGGGCGCCAACCCATGTATATAAGGGGACGACCCGGCGGCGGTTCAGGGACAACAGACAACAACTCGAGACTCAAGCAAAGCGTATTCGCTCCCTGGTCATCGAAACCCCATCAATTTCATCACAACTAGACGTAGGCTTTTACCTTCATCGTAAGGGGCCGAACTAGTATAAAACTCTCTTGCGTCCCTTGTCCGCTTTAACCCCTTTAATCTAACCCTTTGCGATGGCTCCACGACTAAGTCCTTTCTTTAGGACATCTGCCGTGACAAAACCACGACAGGTACCTTAGGAAATTCATATCTAGGAAGGCTAGTTCTAGCAGGTGTTTCAAGATTTTTAGTTTCAAGCTCATCATCAGATTCAACAATATCATGTTGTCTTATTCTAGCAATTTGTTCTCAAGAAATTCACCTAGTGGCACATCATCATCAAGCAAGGTACTAGCATCATCATAAGCATCATTCATAGTAGAAGTAGCATCATCAATAACTTGCGACATATAGGATTAATAGCATGTGGTGGTGTAGCAAGTTTACTTATAACAGAAGGTGAATCTAAAGCAGAGCTGGATGGCAGTTCCTTACCTCCCCTAGTCTTAGAGGGAAAAATCATAGTCGTAGCATCCTTCAGATTCTTCATAGTTAATAATTGATAATAATCCCAAGTGACTCAACAAATATAGCTATGCTCCCCGGTAGCGGCGCTAGAAAAAGGTCTTGATAACCCACAAGTATAGGGGATCGCAACAATTTTCGAGGGTAGAGTATTCAATCCAAACTAATAGATTCGACACAAAGGGAGCCAAAGAATATTTGCAAGTATTAGCAGCTGAGTTGTCCATTCAATCACACCTGGAGATTAATTATCTGCAGCAAAGTGATCAGTAGCAAAGTAGTATCATAGTTTTGATAATAGTAGAAGTAGCAATAGTAACGGTAACAGTGATAGCAGTAATTTTGTAGCAAGTGCAACAGTAACGATAGCAGTAGTAACTTAGCAGAAACAATATAAGATAAATTCGTAGGCATTGGATCGGTAATTTGTTGGATGATATTCATCATGTGACAGTCATAACCTAGGGCGATACGGCACTAGCTCCAGTTCATAAATATAATGTAGGCATGTATTCCGTAAATAGTCATACGTGCTTATGGAAAGAACTTGCATGACATCTTTTGTCCTACCCTCCCATGCCAGCGGGGTCCTATTGGAAACTAAGGGACATTGAGGCCTCCTTTTAATAGAGAACCGACAAAGCATTAACACACGATGAATACATGAACTCCTCAAACTACGGTCATCACTGGGAGTGGTCCGGACTATTGTCACTCCGCGGTTGCCGGATCATAACACATAGTAGGTGACTATAACTTGCAAGATTGGATCTAGAACATGGATATAATAGTGATAACATAAACAGTTCAGATCTGAAATCATGGCACCCGGGCCCAAAGTGACAAGCATTAAGCATGGCAAAGTCATAGCAACATCAATCTGAGAACATAGTGGATACTAGGGATCAAGCCCTAACAAAACTAACTCGATTACATGATGAATCTCATCCAACTCCTCACCGACTAGTGAGCCTACGAAGGAATTACTCATTCCCGGTGGGGAGCATCATGGAATTGGCGATGGAGAAGGGTTGGTGAGGACGAAGAACGAAGATCCCCCTCTTCGGAGCCCCAAACGAACTCCAGATCTGGCCTCCCGATGAAGAATAGGAGGTGACGGCGGCTCCGTCTCCTGGAACGTGATAATTCTTTCTCCCTGATATTTTTTCTGGAAATATGTGATTTTATAGCATCGGTTTCAGGGTCTGCGGGGCCACTAGGTGGGGACAACCCACCTGGGCGCGCCTGGAGGGGGGGCCCTGGTAGGTTGTGCCCACCCAGGTGCCCCCCTCCGGTGGTTCTTGGCTCTAGAAATTCTCTTTATTGACATAAAAAATCCTCGCAAAGTTTCGTCCCATACCGAGAACTTTTATTTCTACACAAAAACAACACCATGGTAGTTCTGCTGAAAACAGCGTCAGTCCGGGGTTAGTTTCATTCAAATCATGTAAATTAGAGTCCAAAACAAGAGGAAAAGCATTAGGAAAAGTAGATACGTTGGAGACGTATCAGCGGGGTAGCAACAGGTTCATTCCTCGCCGAGTTGCGAGCTTCCCATATGTGCCAAACGGATACAGTGAGTACCGTCACGTCATTATCTAAGCATGCAGAAAGGAAGTCAAACAGCCACTGCCTAGGAGAGGAGAAGGACGACCGCCTAAGCCTGATGTCAAAAGAAGCCTTGATCTCATCCCAAACAACACGCGCATGGGGACAGAAAAGCAACGCGTGCTCAATGCTCTCCGGCCAGCCACAGAAGCAGCAGTCCGACCTGGCTGGAACCTGGTGTCTCCCAAGCTGATCACCTGAAGGAAGGCATTCATGCGCAATGTGCCAAATCACAATCTTCATCTTATTAGGGGCCTTGACACGATAAAGAGCTTCCCACAATTTCTCATCCTCAGCCCACCACGAGCATTGACCCAACCCACTGTCAATTCTATCAGACAGAAAACAACCAGTTCGTGCCCTGTTGTATGCTGACTTGACCGTGTATTCACCAAACCTAGTAAAAGGTCAGCGAGCAAAGTCAGTGCCACCATTCCTGTTAATTGGTATTTGTAGGATGTCCTCCGCAACCCTGTCCGGAAAGGACACTCTGACAGACTCCTCATCCCACTCCCTCCTATCCTCGTCAATCAGGCAGTGAACAGTTGCAGTCGGCGGGATCGGGGAGAGAGGCTGCACCAGGGCCGGTGGCGTTGACGGGATCCAGTGATCTGCAAGAATGCTCGTCTGACGGCCATCACGAATCCCCCACTGTACTCCCCTCTTCAACAGGTCGCGGCCATGAATAATGCCATGCCAAGTGGCCGAAGCCATGCATGGAATAGGAGCATTCCAGAAACTGCAGTTGGGGAAGTATCTACCCTTCAGAACGCAGGTACACAAAGAATTGGGCTCAGTTAGCAACCTCGACCCTTGCTTACCCAACAAAGATTGATCGAACAAAGCCATGTCGCGGAAACCCATGCCACCAAGTGATTTTGGAGTCGACAGCCATGCCCACGACCTCCAATGCATCTTCTTTCTTCCATCCTCCCTACCCCACCACTGGTCAGCCACAATCTGTCTAAACTTTTCACAAGTAGCAACAAGAAGACAAAAGCAGCTCGAAACAAAGGTTGGGATGGCTTGAGTGATGGATTTCAGCAAGGTTTCATTTCCAGCCCTAGAAAGAGGCCGATCAGACCAGCCATGGATATTTTGCCATGCTCTGTCTACCAAGAACTTGAAAGTGCTTGTAGGGGAACTGCCCACCTCTGTAGGCATCCCAAGATATGAGTCATGAAAGGTCTCATTGTGAATTCCCAACCAATTCTTAACTCTGTTCTTGATGCTATCCGGACAGTTCCGACCAAAGAAGATAGAGGATTTCTCCTTGTTGATAGTTTGACCAGATCCTTCGCAGTACAAGTTCAACACATATTCCAACGAGTCCACACTACGTTGATCACTCTTAGGAAAGAAGATGCTATCATCCGCAAATAGGAGGTGTGAGATAGGAGGGCCTTGCCGGCCGTTTCTAATCCCATGTAGCTCGCCACAATACTCCTTCTGAAAAAGCAGACTAGACAATCCCTCAGTGCACAAGAGGAACAAGTAGGGGTTGATTGGGTCCCCTTGACGGATACCCCAAGAGGGTACCACTGGGTCAGTAAGCTCACCATTGACTCTAACTGCATAGCGGACGTTGGTGACACATCTCATAACTGAATCGATCCATGCAGGAGCAAAACCCAGCTTGGACAGACAAGCATGCCGTTAACTCCATTCAACCCGATCATATGCTTTCATCATATCAATCTTGAGAGCAAAGAAAGGCTGCTTCACCCGTTGCTTCCGAATAGTATGCATGCATTCATAAGCAATCAATGTATTATCAGTTATCAATCTACCAGGTACAAAAGCACTTTGGCATTCAGAAATGACCACTGGCAGCAATACTTTCAAACGGTTGGCAAGGACCTTGGACGCAATCTTGTATAAAACATTGCAAAGACTAATGGGGCGGAAATTCTTCAAGTGCTTCGGTCTCGTTGTCTTGGGGATGAGCACAATCACTGAATCACAAAAGCCCTCAAGAATGGGCCTCCCCTCAAGAAAACCCTGAACGACCTGACAGATGTCCTCTTCCAGGAAGCTCCAGTGTGTTTGATAGAAAAGAGCCAGGAACCATCGGGTCCAGGAACTTTCGTTGGGCCCATATGAAACAAAGCGGATCTAATTTCCTCATTAGTGTACGGCTTGCACATATCGTCATTCATCTCAGCCGTGACCTTGTGGGGGATGGGATCTGTAACACAATCTGCTGCTTGGCATGGTTCCGAAGAGAACATGTTGCCATAGAATCCTTGGACCATACCTTTGATTTTGGCCTGGGAGCTGCAGCAGGAGCCGTCCTCATGCACCAGGGAATGGATCTGGTTCGTTCACCGGCGAGCTGATGACCCACAATTATAGGGGATCTATTGTAGTCCTTTCGATAAGTAAGGGTGTCGAACCCAACGAGGAGCAGGAGGAAATGACAAGCGGTTTTTAGCAAGGTATTATCTGCAAGCACTGAAATTATCGGTAACAGATAGTTTTGTGATAAGATAATTTGTAACGGGTAACAAGTAACAAAAGTAACTAAGGTGCAGCAAGGTGGCCCAATCCTTTTTGTAGCAAAGGACAAGCCTGGACGAACTCTTATATAAAGCAAAGCGCTCCCTAGGACACATGAGAATTATTGTCAAGTTAGTTTTCATCATGCTCATATGATTTGCGTTCGTTACTTTGATAATTTGATATGTGGGTGGACCGGTGCTTGGGTGCCGCCCTTCCTTGGACAAGCCTCCTGTCGTGGTTTTGTCACGACAGATGTCCTAATGAAAGGACTTAGTCGTGGAGCCATCGCGATGGGTTAGCTTAAAGGGGTTAAAGCGGACAAAGGACGCAGGGAATTTATACTGGTTCGGCCCCTTGCGGTGAAGGTAAAGGCCTAATCCAGTTGATGTGGAATTGCTAGGGTTTTGATGACCAGGGAGCGAATCCGCTATGCCTGGCTCTCGAGTTGTTGTTTGTTTGTTGTCCCTAAACCGCCGTCGGGTCGTCCCTTTATATACACAGGTTGACGCCCGGCGGTTTACAGAATCCTGAGGCCGACTCATCAACGTGTTCGGCTCGGTTTCTACCCTTTCTTATCTTACAATACAAGTTACATGTCATATGGTGGTTTATGTCTACAGGCCTTAATCCGCCTTTGGGCCCTGGGCCTCCGTGTTAGATCTCCTCCGTAAAGCGCCATACTCCTTGTCTTCATGGGCTTCAAATATAAAGAACTCATTATGGGTATAACCCGGCCCCTCCTGGCCGGTTTATACTCAGTAGTAATATCCCCAACATTAGGCCCCAGATTGATTTGAACATGTTCATGTCAATCTTCAACACTTAGGAAAATTCCCCTTTTAGCGCCTTCGCATAACGTTGTAATCCGCCATGATGTCATCTTCCAAGATTGTAATAAACCGCCATGACGTCATCTGTTATAAAAATTGTATATATCTCCCCTTCATTAATGAGCCTTCGACAATCGAGGCGACAACTCTGTCACATATCCAACTTTTGGGCTCCTCGATTTTCGCGCTTGTCACTTATCCCTTCGCCTCATAAATAAGACCGGGGGGTCCTTTTCATTCCCCCCGTGCCTCCTTGCTTCTTCTTCTTCCTTGTGCCGCCCTGACCCTCACGCGCAGCCGCCGTCGTCAAGCTCCGCCCTCGACCTCAACTCCGGCCGCTGCATCAACCTGAACGTACCAGAGAAACACGGCGCTCCTCCGCTGTTCTGTCAGCATCAGTAAGTTTCTGTTGCCTTGCTCTAGATCTGCCATTAGGGTTTCGGTGTTCATCGAAGTTCGAAGCTGTTCTTCCATGTTCATCTCTGTGCCACAGTTCTTGATCTAAACTTTGATGTTTATCCTGTATAAAGATGGCCATAATCCTTCGTTTCCGCTAATGCATCTCTCTTTAAGTAGAAAATCCCATCTAAATCCTTCGACTGTTCAAGTATCAGAATTTTTAACCCTGAATAATTTTCCATTTTCTGACACATGATAGATCCAGATTTGTAATACCAATTTGTGGAAACTGTTTCTCCATCACTTAGTTATTTCAGATATGTACCTTCCTTACCAGTATAGGAGGTTTAGCTTTTAGAAAATGGTAATCCGGCAGGTACCATTAGTCCCCTCTTAAACCGCCGATTTGTTTACCTTTGTAACTCTTCCAATGTTAGACTCCGGTTTAACATGTGTATATGCCTCACCGTCTTTCCCTTTGATCTTGCGACGCTTTATACTTGTCAATCATAAATCATAAACCGGCATTTAATCTTTTTCCATCTGTCCACTGAAATGGCCAAACAATTTTATGCTTGTAACTGGGTCCCCTCCCGGGTTACTGAAGAAAAACTGAATGGGTGCGTTGCAACCGACGCCTTAATAAAAAAGGATGTCGTACATTGGAGAGCCTGCGGTCCAGAAAATCCTCCTGAGCCCAAGGATGGAGAAGTGATTGTATTCATTGATCACCTGGGTCGAGGGTTCAGTCCCCCCGGATCAAAAAAATTCCGTGATGTAGTTGCTAGCTCCCAACTCCACCCTCAAGATATTGGGCCCAACTCCGTGTCCAATATCTTCAACTTTCAAGTGTTCTGTGAGGCTTATCTGCAGGAAGAACCCACGGTTGAACTGTTCAGAGATTTCTTCTATCTGAACTGCCGCACTGAATTTACAGATGGGCCCAATACTGAACTTGGCGGGGTCTCAATTCAAAAAAGGAAAGATGTCAGTTTTCCTCACGCCAAACATCATACTCATCCCAAAGATTGGAACCAAACTTGGTTCTATTGCCGAGATACATCTCCCATTGAAGAAAATCCTCTGCCGGGTTATCGTGCTCACCGGCTCACCAATACACATCCATTCCCTCAATGGCTGACTGCAAAGCAACGGTCCAACTATGCACCTCAACTCTCCAAGCTCAGAGCCTTTGTTGCGAACGGTTTAATAGGCGTTGACTTTGTCCGCTGTTGGATATCTTGGAGCATTCTGCCTTTAAGCCTTCGCCCGGTTTAATGTGTGAATATACAGGGAGCTTACAAGATCCTCAACGGCATATCAACATTCAACTAACTGATGCTGAAATTACAGAAGCTGTTAAAAAGATATTGGATGAACCGGTGGCTGTCTGCAGCAAAACAGGGCTTAGTCCCTTCTGTGTTTTCAATAAACCGCCAGCTGTAAGAATTGCATAACTCTTATTTTTAATATGACCCTTATAATCTTCCCTTATATCTTTCATCAATCTCTGACAGGACGATGATCCGTTCAGGAAAAAGAAGTCGCAGGATAAACCGGCGAAGACACCTCGTGTCAAGACTAAGGTCACTAAGAGGCCTGCCAAAAAGAAAAATGCTGAACCATCTGATCCAAACGTTGATGATGATCTGGATAATCCGGATTCAGAGGTAGAACTTGACTCTCTTGGTTCATTTTTCATACACCTCATTGACAATGACTATTACCAGGATGACGCTGAAGGCAGCCAAGCTGACGATGTAGAGGTAATTATTCTTTCCTCTGGTTCAGATCCTCTACCAACACAGAAAATCCGTCAAGCAAACCGGAAAGTAAGATTTTCTAACCCCCTAGCTCACTTGGACCCAAACTTTCTTTTGAAGAAGCAGCAACACGAAGCTCGCCGCACAACCCGGCACAACGGCCAGGTAGTTACCTCGGCCGGTTTATCAAACACTCCAGTCCGGAACGTCGATCAGAGGTCTCTTATATTCCTGATACTTCTTACCCCAAGGCGGGTTGTTTCGTCTGATTCGAATTATCAGGGAACACCTCATTCATCCTCTGGCGAGTCAAAGGCCACCCAACTTCCAACCCTCAAGACGGTTCCTGGGTGAGTTATGCTTTAATTTTATCCTTAATACATTATATTTGCCCGATGTATTGACCTTTATGTTTGTTCTCCTCAGTGCCAAGCCTAGACCCAGCAAAAAGGCCCGGTTATATAAACCGGCTGACGACAATGTAGTTATTGAACCAGAAAAAACTCTAGATCCGGAAGAAACAAATGCTGATGCCATGCTTGATGATCCGCCACCACAAGATTATGACTTTGTTGTTGAACAAGTAGAGGTTGATCCAACGGGCCATGCTGATAAAACGACAAGCCTGGTCCGAGCCACTGACAAACCATCAAGCCCGGTCCGCGCCGCTGATAAACCGTCAAGCCCAGTCAAGGCTGCAGATGACAAGGCAGATGATGTTATGATTACTGGCTTTGGCCACACCACCCCTGGTAATCCTGTTGCTTTATCAAAGCATAGTGCCAAGGAAGAGCTTTCTGCCATGGGCAAAGGCAAGTGGAATGCAGACTTATCAAGCTACGCCCATCTCAACGCCCAAGACATTCATTCTGGCTTCTTAAACCGTCTGTACACAAGCCGCGACTATGAAGCCGGCTTAGTGAACTTGATGAAAGAATGATATGAGGTAACTACTGCTTAACTCTGCATATCTGTTTCTCTTGTGTCCAAACATCCACTCCAGTAGCCCCCAAGGGCCGGTTTATGATATCAATCTAAACCGGGACTTTAGAATACCTCAACTTTTGCCAAGGGCCGGTTTAACTTATTAAGATGAACCGGGACTTTACCAATGGTTACTTTGAGCAAATATACATTAGCCCCCAAGTGCCAAGAATAATACTTGTATTGTGCTTGGGACTTGTAAACATTTCTGATAACAAGCAAATAGGCATTAGCCCCCAAGTACCAAGTGTATAACTTGTTATGTGCTTGGTACTTCAAATATATACTGCCAACTCATGATATGTCTGTCTCTTATAGGCCGAGCTGAGCAAAAAGGAAGCCCAAACCGCTGATCTTCAAGAAAACATCAAGTCCCAGCAAGCAGAAACCTCCAAAGCCAAAGATGAGCTGACCAGTGCCTTAGCAGCCATGGAGAAGCTGAAGGAAAATTTCAAGAAGGAGCGGGCGGATTGGGACATAGAGAAAAACACCTTGCAAAAGAGAGCTGAGGATGCAGAAGCAACCCTTAAACCGGTAGCAGAAGAGCTGACTGGTTTAAAGTGGCAGATAAATGCCATGACCACAGCTGTGTTTGGTAAATATCCTCACTTTAAGTTTTCAACATATATTATCCCATCAGTTGCCAGTTTACTAATGCTCGTAATGATGCAGGAACTCGCATTACCCATCTGGGCACTGACATGCAGAAGAAATTGAAGGCTGCCTATACTCTTATAGAGCAATTATATACCGGCGCGAACGGATCATATGCACTGCTTCTCATAACAAGCCGCCCCAACCTTAATCAAGGAAGCCTTAGAAAGGTTGTCAATGCTGCCTGCCCGGTTTGAAGAGTTAAAAAGATCGGCTGCAAGGGCAGGCGCTCTGACCGCGCTAACCCGAGCTAAAGCATGGGTGCCCGATCTTGATCCGGTGGATGTGGGTAAAGGCTATCCAAGCTTAAGGGAAGACGGATCAGATTTTGACAATGATGACCTCCGAGCCATAACCAGGGAAATGCGTCCACTAGCTTGCCAATTGGCTGAAGAAACTGATCTTTCACACTATCATGCGATTTATGACGTCAATAAAAAACGGGTTGCTGCACCAACTCCTGATGCTCAAAATCTTATCCCGCTAATCCGTAAGCATACCTATGCTTCTGACGTTGAACCGTCCACACTTATAAGCGATGAAGCTGTATTCCAAGCCCTAACTGGGATCGATTGGGCAACCATTGACTTCCAGCCACTGGGTAGAGAGGAGGAGGATGAACTAGCGCAAGATGATCCGAAGCCGTCAAGTCAGTCTGGTGACGAGTCATGATCCGGAGGCCGGTTTAGCCTGCTGCGTACTGCAACACTTGCTGAAAACAATTATTCTTTTGGGCATTAAAGCGCCTTGTAATAGGCTAGTTCAAACACTTGGTCTGCTATGCCATCGCGCATATTTATTTTGCCTAAGACTGTTAGTCCACCATGCTTAGGATATATTATGTGCATAATCCGTAGCGGTTTATTCAAGCTATTCCTGCATACAAGAAGTTGAAAGCGTCCTGGCGGTTTACCGCCGGACGGGTCATGATGCCCAAATATATAGCCAGGGCTTATAACCAAGGCTGTACTTGAAAATAATGAATTATGACATAGATGATACCTGTGACATTGAATCACATCGTTGGTTGGCCAACTTTATTGTAGTAAGGGTGATAACCCAAATCTTGAGTACTGATAACTCCTTCCATATTGTGCCGGTTTATGATAAAACCGTATCGGGTCAAGAAACGTCGGATTATAACTGATCATGTACTGACCATTTGTTTTTGCAAGCCAAGCCGGGTCAATAAATGCCAGATTATCATAAAATATTATAAACCTCATCAAAGGAGAAAAAACTTGGCAAACAAAAGCATAAAAAGAACATGCAAGGATTTTCATAGGCTGCCAGGCCCAAAATCGAGGCTTTTCATGGGCTACCAGGCCACTGAGTTAAACCATTTTACAAAGCCTTTTAAGATGGACCTCACATTAACCAATCATTGTTTTAACTTTGACAAGTTCAGGGTCTATGAGATTGACTTGTCAAACGTTCGGCGGGTCATACCAGGATTCCCTGGACGGAGTGGCTTACTTAAAGAGGCAGGATAACCCAGCGTTTTAGGTGAATACACCTGGCTTCCAAGCCTGGCTTGATAGCCTATTACAAGGGTGTAGACTCTTTGTTCTTTGAGAAGCAAAGAGCCCCCAAGCAATATTTTGAGCTGTGCTCAGTGGGTGCCTATGTTTGAGTTGTGCTTTTGCAACACTCTCTTTGGCCCTCAAGTGATTTCCTTTTGGCCTTAAGCCGATCAAGAGGTGTAGCTATGGTTCGAATACGACCAAGCCCCCAAGTGATTTCCCTAGTGGCCTTACGCCGATCAAGAGGTGTAGCTATGGTTCGAATACGACCAAGCCCCCAAGTGATTTATATATATATATGGCTTTATAAGCCGGATCAATGGGTAACAGGACTCCGCTTTATAAACAGAAGCCCATGTAACCACACATGATGTAAGAAAAACAACAGAGACCCCGCTTTAGCTGAGGCTCCGGTTTATTATATTGATCATAATATATACATTGTCATAACTACGTACATAAGAAGAGCCCGTGGCTCAAGTATAGTAAGGCCGAAGATCAACTATATTCCACGGCCGGTGGGTCTCCTCCTCCGATTTACGTGGGTCTTTGTGCTCTCGAACATCGATAAGGTAGTATGACCCGTTATGCAGATTCTTGCTGACCACAAAGGGCCCTTCCCAAGGCGGGGATAACTTGTGCATATCAGTCTGATCCTGGATGAGTCGGAGCACCAGATCGCCTTCTTTAAAAGTTCTGGTTCTAATCCGGCGGCTGTGATAGTGATGCAGATCTTGCTGGTAAATCTCTGAACGAGCTGCTGCAATGTCACGCTCCTCATCTAACAGGTCAAGTGCGTCCTGTCGTGCCTTCTCATTGTTAGCTTTGAAATAAGCCACCACACGAGGCAAGTCATGACGGATGTCACTAGGGAGAACAGCCTCTGCCCTGTAAACCATGAAAAAAGGCGTGTAACCCGTAGTTCTATTGGGCATGGTATTGATGCTCCATAACACAGAAGGTAACTCCTCCACCCAACAACCCGGCATCTGTTGTAAAGGAACCATGAGCCGGGGCTTGATGCCTCTCAGGATCTCTTGATTGGCCCTCTCCGCTTGACCATTAGACTGGGGGTGAGCCACTGATGATACGTCAAGTCGGATGTGCTCACGTTGACAAAATTCTTTCATAGCACCCTTGGACAGATTAGTGCCATTATCAGTTATAATGTTGTGTGGAAAACCAAACCGGAAAATCACCTTCTTGATGAATTGAACTGCCGTAGCTGCATCACACTTACTGACTGGCTCTGCCTCCACCCACTTAGTGAACTTATCAACCGCCACCAGAAGGTGGGTCTTCTTATCCTTAGATCTCTTAAAGGGCCCAACCATATCCAGCCCCCAAGTCGCAAACGGCCAAGTGATTGGAATCATCCTCAACTCTTGAGCCAGTACATGAGCGCGCCGTGAGAATTTTTGACAGCCATCACACTTACTGACTAAGTCCTCAGCATCGGCATTAGCCGTCAGCCAATAGAAACCGTGACGAAAAGCCTTGGCTACCAGAGACTTTGAACCGGCATGGTGACCACAATCTCCTTCGTGGATCTCACGCAAAATCTCACGGCCTTCTTCAGGAGACACGCAACACTGAAACGCCCCTGTTACACTGCAATGATGTAACTCTCCATTGAATATAGTCATTGACTTGGACCGCCGGATTATCTGCCTGGCCAAAGTTTCATCCTCCGGTAACTCGCCCCGGTTCATATATGCCAAATATGGGACCATCCAATCTGGGATGATATGAAGAGCCGCCACCAACTGAGCCTCCGGATCAGGAACAGCCAAATCCTCCTCTGTAGGGAGTTTGACCGACGGGTTATGTAAAACATCCAGAAAAACATTGGGTGGAACCGGTTTACGTTGGGAACCCAAATGACTTAAAGCGTCCACCGCTTCGTTCTTTCGCCGGTCCACATGGTCAACCTGATAACCTTTGAAGTGACCAGCAACAATATCCACCTCTCGACGATATGCTGCCATGAGCGGGTCCTTGGAATCCCAAGTACCAGACACTTGTTGAGCCACCAGGTCCGAGTCACCGAAGCACTTAACCCGGCTTAAGTTCATCTCCTTAGCTATCCAAAGACCATGGAGTAAAGCCTCATATTCAGCTGCATTGTTAGTGCAAGGGAACATTAAACGGAGAACATAAAAAAACTTATCACCTCGTGGGGAAGTTAACACGACTCCAGCCCCCGAGCCCTCCAATTGCCTGGACCCATCGAAATGAATAGTCCAATAAGTATGATCCGGCTTTTCTTCTGGCGCTTGTAACTCTGTCCAGTCATTGATGAAATCCACAAGTGCCTGAGATTTGATTGCCATCCGGGGCATATATTTTAACCCGTGAGGTCCAAGCTCAATAGGCCATTTGGCAACCCGGCCAGTTGCTTCCTTGTTTTGGATTGTATCCCCCAAAGGGGCAGAACTGACCACAGTGATAGGATGACCCTGAAAATATTGTTTAAGCTTCTGGCTCGCCATAAAAACTCCATACACCAGCTTCTGCCAATGTGGGTACCTCTGCTTGGACTCAATAAGCACCTCATTGATATAATAAACCAGCCGTTGAACCGGATATTCCTTTCCAGCCTCCTTGCACTCCACCACAATGGCCACACTAACTGCCCGGGCATTAGCAGCCACGTACAACAACAGCGGCTCCTTATCAACCGGAGCAGCGAGGACCGGTGGCTGGGCTAACTGCTTCTTCAAATCTTCAAACGCCGCATTAGCAGCATCACTCCAGACAAAATTATCTGTCTTCTTCATCATCTAATACAGCGGGATTGCTTTCTCTCCTAACCGGCTGATAAACCGGCTCAGCGCTGCAATCCGGCCCGCCAGTCGTTGCACATCGTTGACACACGCCGGTTTAGCCAGGGACGTAATAGCCTTGATCTTTTCCGGATTGGCTTCAATGCCCCTGTTAGACACCAGAAAACCCAAGAGCTTGCCTGCCGGTACACCAAAGACACATTTAGCCGGATTAAGCATCATTTTATAAACCCGGAAGCTATCAAAAGTTTCCTTCAAATCATCTATTAACGTCTCCTCTTTCCTGGACTTCACCACAATATCATCTACATAAGCATGAACATTACGCCCAATCTGATTATGAAGACAATTCTGCACACAACGCTGATAAGTCGCCTGGGCACTCTTAAGCCCAAAAGGCATAGCCACATAGCAGAAGGCTCCGAAGGGAGTTATAAAATCTATCTTTTCCTGATCCTTAACTGCCATTTTGATTTGATGATAACCGGAGTAAGCATCCAGAAAACTCAAACGCTCACAACCCGCCATAGCATCAATGATTTGATCAATACGAGGGAGAGCAAAAGGATCTGCCGGACAAGCCTTGTTCAAATCTGTGTAGTCCACACACATACGCCAAGTGTCGTTCTTCTTAAGTACTAGCACCGGATTAGCCAACCACTCAGGATGAAATACCTCAATGATAAACCTAGCCGCCAAGAGCCTGGCTACCTCCTCACCAATGGCCTTGCGTCTTTCTTCATTGAAGCGGCGGAGAAACTGCTTGACCGGTTTAAACTTGGGATCAATGTTAAGAGTGTGCTCAGTGAGTTCCCTCGGTACACCTGGCATGTCAGAAGGTTTCCATGCAAAGATGTCCCGGTTCTCACGGATGAACTCGATGAGCGCGCTTTCCTATTTCGGATCTAGGTTAGCGCTGATGCTAAACTTCTTGGATGAATTGCCAGGAACAAAATCAACCAGCTTAGTCTCATCATCCGATTTAAACTTTAAGGCCGGATCATGCTATGTAGTTGGCTTTTTCAAAGAAGTCATATCCACCAGATCAACATTGTCCTTGTAGAACTTCAATTCCTCTGTTGCACAAACCAACTCAGCATAGGCCGCATCACCTTCTTCACATTCCAAAGCGATCTTACGGCTCCCATGTACCGTAATGGTCCCCTTATGACCCGGCATCTTGAGCTGCAGATAAACATAACAGGGCCTTGCCATGAACTTAGCATAAGCCGGCCGTCCAAACAAGGCATGATACGGGCTCTTGATTTTTACCACTTCAAAGGTCAATGTCTCTGATCTCGAATCATGATCATCCCCAAAAGCAACCTCCAGAGCTATCTTACCAACTGGATGCGCCGATTTACTAGGCACCACACCATGAAAAACGGTGTTTGACGATTTAAGATTTTTATCTGTCAACCCCATGCGACGGAAAGTTTCATAATAAAGAATATTGATACTGCTGCCTCCATCCATGAGCACCTTGGTGAACTTATACCCTCCAACCTGAGGCGCCACCACCAACGCCAGATGACCCGGATTATCAACCCGGGGCGGATGATCCTCTCGACTCCACACAATGGGCTGTTCAGACCAACGCAAGTAACGGGGCACCGCCGGTTCAACGGAGTTCACTGCCCTTTTATGAAGCTTCTGATCGCGCTTGCACAGGCTAGTGGTGAAGACATGATACTGCCCATTATTCAACTGCTTCGGGTTGCTCTGGTAACCCGACTACTGCTGCTGAGTCCCCTGATGATTATAACCACCCTGGTTGCCCTGACTGCCTTGATTGCCATGTCCGCTTTGATTGCCTTGAAATCCTGAGCTAGAATTGCCTCCACCGTAACCCGGCCCATGAGAACTGGGTCCTGAACCGCCGGACGGACCATGATCATATCGGAAAAGATCCGAATTTTTGAACTCCCGCATAATAAAGCAATCCTTCTAGAGGTGCATGGCTGGCCTTTCTCGCGACCCGTGCTTTGGGCAAGGCTGGTTTAACAGGCGCTCAAGATTGGGACCTGATCCTCCACTCCGCGGCGACGGTTTAACCTTACGATGCTGACCATTGTCCTGCGTGTTGGTGTTAGCCACAAAATCTAAACTGTTATCCGCCTTACGCTTACCGTTGTTTCCATGACCCGCCGGGTTATGCTGCTGCCCCTTGGCGCTGCCACTCTTCTTTCCCTTTCCTGTCTTTTCATCTTTCGACTCAGGGTCCTTGGTACTATCAGAGTCGGCATACTTGACCAGAGCTACCATAAGCGTCCCCATGTCATTGCAGTGACATTTGAGCTGCCCCAACTTCAGCTTTAGCGGCGTGAATCGGCAATTGCCTTCCAACGTTAAGACTGGTGTATCAGCATTGATGCGGTCCGATGAATGCAAGATTTCTGAAACCCGGCGTACCCAATGGGTTGTTGATTCTCCTTCCTCTTGGACACAGGCAGCTAAGTCCACAATTGACATGGGCTGCTTGCACGTATCCTTGAAATTCTGTATAAACCGGGCCCTTAACTCGGCCCATGACCCAATGGAATTAGCTGGCAAGTTTTTCAACCAAGTGCGAGCTGTTCCCTCCAACATCATGGTGAAATATTTAGCACATGCCGCATCATCCACATCCAGCATCTCCATGGCCATCTCATAAGTTTCGACCCATGACTCGGGGGATAAGTCGGCAGTGTAATTGGGCACTTTCCGTGGACCCTTGAAATCCTTGGGCAGCCGTACACTACGTAGAGCCGGGACGAGGCACGGCACCCCCAAAGAACTGGAGGTAACTCCTGGTTCCACCGAAGTTGTTGGACGAACCGGAGTAAGCTGACGGGCCGCGTACTGCGCTGCTAACTTGGCTTCTCGACGCGCCCTGCCATGATCCACCACATCCTGAGCATTAGCACCACCGCCCGCCGGATTATGCCCTCGAGGCGGGTTACAATTCCGCGCACTGCTCGACATGGCCGGTTCATCCATACGCCTGCTGTAACTCCGGCTTGGGCGGGGAGTAGAATGAATCCTCTCGCGGCTGTATGAATAGGCCTGCTGCTGAGTCAAAGCCGTCTGAAGGAGCTCTCTAGCCCGTCGTGTCTCGACCGCTACTGGGGACTCGCCTTCGATCGGGAGAGCTACCAATCGTGAAGCGGCGGCGACTATATTATCCAATGGGTTAGAGTAATGACCCGGAGGCATTGAGACGTGCTGCGACAGGACATTGTTCTGACGAGGTGGGTCCATCGGACGTGACTGAACCGGCGCTCCCGTTCCAGGTGCCTCCACCCGGTTTACCACGGGCGGGTTACTGGTTCCTGCTCCTGGCATGTCAAAGAGATTCCTCGCCTCATAAACTGGAGGTAGATGGGATCAGCACCTTCTCCTCATGACATCATTTGACGCGCTCTGATCTAACATAAGCCGGTAAGCCTGTGCATCCAACTCGGCCCACTCTGCAGCCATCCTGGTATCCTCAGCTGCCAGGTTTGCCTTGGCTTGAGTTATCTGATCCTTCACCTTCGCGATTTTCGCGTTATGCTCATCCTGATTCGCCGGGTTAACTTCCGCCAGCAGCGCTGTCAAAGCGTCAAATAAGTCAGACAAAACCTTAGCCGGCGGTCGCACAGGGCCTCCTGCCCCGGCTGCTGTCGCCGCTACTGATCCGGAAATCATCGCCGCTGCAGTCGAAGAGTGCTGCGCAGGCTGCGTACCGGCCATGAAGATCACAACTCGGCTTGGCGGATCGAAGGGGTCCGGAATACTGTCGCCATCGGAGCAGCCCCCAAACCGGCCGTCTTGCAGTTGGTACAACGACTCGGTCTCTTCGGTAGATGACTCGTCATCAGAGTAGACGACGGTTTCACCACCAGATGCCGATCTAACCTTAGATTCCGCTCCATGGATGACTCCCACGAAGGCACGCTTCATGGCGGGCTGAGCCCGGGCGGGTCTCGCACACTGAGCCATTTCGACGATGTCGGTGCAGATGTCCGGCTCGCCAATCTTGCCAATGAAGACGTGAATACCGCCGAAGGGGGACCCGATACCCGTACTCGATTGAGCCGGCTTCGAGGCCCCAACCTGTGTTGTCGATGTAGAGCTTGCCGCGATGACTCTTGGTCATCCGGCCTACAACGTATCCCTTGAGCCCTTCGAAGCTGCCCTCTAAGAACTCGAAACCATCGTGCGAAAGCCCCACAGTGGGCGCCAACTGTCATGGTTTTATCACGGCAGATGTCCTAATGAAAGGACTTAGTCGTGGAGCCATCGCGACGGGTTAGCTTAAAGGGGTTAAAGCGGACAAAGGACGCAGGGAATTTATACTAGTTCGGCCCCTTGCGGTGAAGGTAAAGGCCTAATCCAGTTGATGTGGAATTGCTAGGGTTTTGATGACCAGGGAGCGAAGCCTCTATGCCTGGCTCTCGAGTTGTTGTTTGTTTGTTGTCCCTAAACCGCCGCCGGGTCGTCCCTTTATATACACAGGTTGACACCCAGCGGTTTACAGAATCCCGAGGCCAACTCATCAACGTGTCCAGCTCGGTTTCTACCCTTTCTTATCTTCCAATACAAGTTACATGTCATATGGTGGTTTATGTCTACATGCCTTAATCCGCCTTTGGGCCCTGGGCCTCCATGTTAGATCTCCTCTGTAAAGCGCCATACTCCTTGTCTTCATGGGCTTCAAATATAAATAACTCATTATGGGTATAATCCGGCCCCTCCTGGCTGGTTTATACTCAGTAGTAATATCCCCAACACCTCCCACTTATGATTAACCCCTCTCGCAAGCATCCTCAACTACGAAAGAAGAATTAAGATAAATCTAACCATAGCATGAAACATATGGATCCAAATCAGCCCGTTACGAAGCAACTCATAAACTAGGGTTTAAGCTTCTGTCACTCTAGCAACCCATCATCTACTTATTACTTCCCAATGCCTTCCCCTAGGCCCAAATCATGGTGAAGTGTCATGTAGTTGACATTCACATAACACCACTAGAGGAAAGACAACATACATCTCATCAAAATATCGAACGAATACCAAATTCACATGATTACTTATAACAAGACTTCTCCCATGTCCTCAGGAACAAACGTAACTACTCACAAAGCATATTCATGTTCAAAATCAGAGGAGTATTAATTATCATTAAGGATCTGAACATATGATCTTCCATCGAATAAACCAACTAGCATCAACTACAAGGAGTAATCAACACTACTAGCAATCCACAGGTACCAATCTGAGGTTTTGAGAAAAAGATCGGATACAAGAGATGAACTAGGGTTTGTGTGACACCCAAGTTTTTATTTGGATTTTTCAAATGATTTTATTTGACTTGAGGGGAGTGATTTAAATTTTTCTTCAAGAGAACTCTCACTCTCAAATATTTTTCTTTATGGCAAAAGTTTTATTTGGATTCAACCAAGATCTGTCTTTGGTCTTGGAGGTTCTTGCTTTTCACTTGGACTCAAGACAAAATATTTTCACTTGGGAAATGGCTTTTGAAAATCTCCTTGAAATTTGCACTATGGCTTTTGGAAAATCCTTTGCCACTTTCAACAATTCCTCTTGCCATGGCCTTAGTGCAAATCCTCTCTCCTAACCCTTTCCTCACCTTTGGATCATGATTTGCATCAAATCCAGCAAGTTGAACCTCCCCATGTGATTATTTCCATTTATATTCTATTCAAATAAATTTCTGCCTTCTTTCCTAGCACTTGGAGATTTGCAAAGGAACTCCACTTTCTGTCTTGATTTTTGCCCCCAAACCTTTTCCCCTCCTAGTCCTTTGAACCCTCAACCAAGAACCATGAAGATCCACTGGTCTTCAGTTCAAAATTTTCAAACTACACCTGCTGCAAGTTTGGACCAGATTTGTCAAATTTGGTGAAATTCATTCAAAACCTTCTCCAAAAATTCCAAGTAAAATCAGGCAGCCTCTGGGTGCATTGAGTGGTCACCTCACCAAGTTACAGCTCCAGAAAAATTTATCTCATTGCAAAATCCTCCTGTCGAACACCTGCAGTGCACTGTCTGTATCAAGTTCAGAAAATTCAGAGATTCAGTCAGTGGCTTGCTGTCGTTTTCTTCAGAGAAGGACGTCGATCTCGCCAGTACCACCGCGTCGCCTTGCTCCTCGTCCCCGCCCTCTTGTTCCTGCACCGCACGAACGCCTGGCGCCTTGCGGGCGTCGGCGACGAGCAGCAGAAGGTGCGCCGCCCCGTGACCGACGCCGGCGGCGGCTTTGCGGACGCCAGCGGGAGACACGGCGCCGACGACGCCACCCAGCGCCGCCCAAACCACCGGAGCTCGCCGCGTGGCCTTCCACTCCCCCGAACGCGCTGCCGCTCTCGTCGTGAACCGCAGGGCGCGGAGCGCGCTCTCTGCCGCCGTTGAGCCCGTGCGGTCACCTCACCGTGGACCGACGCCATTACGCCAAGACCGACCCCGTTTAGCTGTGAAACGACTCCAGTAACCTCCACTGATGCTGCCTGGCCACTCAAACCTCCTGCCAATCCACTGCTCCGCCGTAATCGCTCGCCGGAGATTCTCCGTTCACGGCCACCCCGTCGATCTGCCTATAAATAGAGGCCCCGAGCTTCAACTCGAGCACCCACCATCCCTGCACTCCCCCTAGAGCAAGCCTAGCCACTGGTAGAGCCCCGAGGAGGTCTCCTTCCTCGACTCCGGCCGCCGCGACCCGCCACGGGATCCAGCCCGATTCGCCCCCGTGTGCGCTCCTCCGCCTCCATTCTCTTGCCAGTAGCTTCACCTTGCATCCCTCGTTCTGACCCGCGCCTCAATTCGTAGTTTGCAGCCCTCCACCGGAGTTCCCCATCCTCACCCGAGCCGCCGTCCGCCGGAGATAGTGTCGCCGTCGACGTGGTGCTCCCCGTTGGACGAGTCCACCACCCACCGACGCGGAAGAAGACGCTGAAGCTCTTGGTACCCTCCGTTTCTCCTAACTCGCCGTGGTTCGACGCCGGCGTCCACCGCAGTCTTCGGGCGCCGGCGAGCTTTTTAAACCTGACAGGTGGACCCCGCCTGTCAGCCTCTATTCTATTCTCCTTCGAACCGTTTTCTGTTGGCGCCTTCGGGCAAATACGTTTTCTCCTTTGCGCTTGCGCATTCCCAACCGAAGCGTTTTCTGTTTTCTCAGTTAAAACCCTGGAACTTTTCTGTTTCATTACAGATAAGTCCCTGGACAGAAACCTTTATAACTTTTTAATAAAAAGGAATTTTTGAGTGATTCTTTTTCTGACAATCTTCAAATTTTGTCTAGTTTTTTATGGGATTTATTTGAAAAATATTTGGAAAAGTTTCTGTGCAAGTGTTGGTTTTCACGTTAGTACCCGTTTCGTGATTGCCGTAGGTTCCGGAAGAGGTGAAGGAGCCGCGAACTTCGCCGAGCTAGACTCCGACTTCTCCGAACCAGGCAAGCATGTTTTGAACATTTGATATGACAGGTGTTTTACATGTTCACGTGAGAGTTTGTGCGTGGCATATGAGTGTCGGTAAATACCTCGTTGCTTGTAAGGCAACGACCCGGTTGTTCCAAAGTCGCGATGATCTCTGATGAGAGATGGCCTAATCATGTGGTGACATGAAGGGCAGCAAGGTGGTACTGTTGTAGCATACCAGCCTTGCGTCATCCGACTTTCTCCGACGTTAACGTGGTTGGAGCCACGTTATCGTTCTTTTCCCGCATGTTCCAAAGTTGCGATGATCTCTGATGAGAGATGGCCAAATCATGTGGTGACATGAAGGGCAGCAAGGTGGTACTGTTGTAGCATACCAGCCTTGCGTCATCCGACTTCCTCCGACGTTAACGTGGTTGGAGCCACGTTACCGTTCTTTCCCCTTTCCGTGCTACCACATGTCTCATTGCCAGGATGCGGTTTAGTAAGTTGGTAACCTCTTTCCGTGTACACACCAAACAGAGAGGCCGGGATGATGGTACCTTGGCCCAGGATTAAAGCCAGTCATCCGGTCAGGGGGCATGGGTGTTTCCGGTTGGGACCGAGAGGGGGGGCACCCCCTTAGAGCGCGCGTATAGAAATTTGATCCCATGCTACGCGAGGTTGTAGCCTCCTCGTCTCAAGGTTTTTCTTGAATGTTGCCGAGGGTGATCCCTGGCTTCGGATGGTTGAATTGGGTGTGTACTGGTTAGACGTGTTTCTTCCAAAACACCGTAGACGGAACTAGTCCCCGTGACTACTGAAATCCGTTGGCTGTGGTTAAGTACAAACTCTGCAGAGTCAATTCTTTCCAAATCATCGTATCCATGATCAAGTAGTGTAAACATTATATCCATATCTATCCATGTGAAAAACTTGTCCCCGGTGAACAAGCTCAAGTGGTAAATCCAGTTTTATCGTTATTCCTGTGGATGGACTAACTTTATATTTGTCGCACGCTTGTGATAATTTGTGTTCCCGAACGATTGTATTATTGAGCTGTGATATAAGCCCTTTATGTGACGTAGCGCAGACGTCCGACTGAGGCGTGTACTTGTTTCTCACTTTAAATATAAGCCCTTTATGTGATGTTGCTCAGACGTCCGACTGTGGCATACACTGTCTTTATTTTCTGTTATGAACCCTTTATGTGGTGTCGCCTCGACGCCCGACTGTGGCATTATTATTCTGCATTTTCCTCCCGAGGAGTCTTTCAGACACTCTTTTGGCACCCGCATTATTATTCCGCATTTTCCGCTCGAGGAGTCTTTCAGACACTCGTTTGGCACCCGCATTATTATTCTGCATTTTCCGCTCGAGGAGTCTTTCAGACACTCGTTTGGCACCTGTATTATTATTCCGCATTTTCCGCTCGAGGAGTCTTTCAGACACTCGTTTGGCACCTGTATTATTATTCCGCATTTTCCGCTCGAGGAGTCTTTCAGACACTCGTTTGGCACCTGTATTATTATTCCGCATTTTCCGCTCGAGGAGTCTTTCAGACACTCGTTTGGCACCAGTATTACTATTCTGCAGTTTCCGCTCGAGGCGTCATTCAGACCCTCGCTTGGCACCCAGTATTTATTATCTCTATGTCTGATCGCACTGGTTAACTTGTTCATGTGCTTCATGTTTACATTTGTTATACCTTATGTCCGAACTGTCTTGCGAGTACTTTCATAGTACTCACCTGGCTTGTTGATTTGGCCAGATGTTGACGAAGGCGATCTCTTGGATGAAGAGTTTGATAGCGCGTCCGATGCCTAGAGGAGTCCCAGTCAGTCCTGCGCGATCCCGGATATTGGTCACTCGTATTGTATACGCTTTCGCCACCCGCAATAAGTCTTCTCGAGCCTCACTCTGACGCTCGATGAGTTGTAGTTTTCTGGAATCATATCACTCGCTTCGCGATGATATTTCCACCACCGTTATCATCGTGAGTTAGTAGTTTGCCACCCTATCCGCCGTCTTGTTTTAGCGGCGTGCATGTAATAAATTGTCGGGCAGTCTCTGCTCAACCTTGTATTATATCTAGTACTCCTGGTATTTTTCTTCTGTGACCAAGATGTTGTCTACCAGTGAGAAGGAATTCTTCCTCGCTGGTCCGTAAAAGGGATTGGTCTCTCAATAATTATTTTATTGAAAAACCGGTCGTGACAGTTTGAGAGGAGATGGTGTTGGTGAAGATGTTGATGGAGATTGACCCCCTCTCGACGAGAGAATCGTTGGTGACGATGATGGCTTCGATTTCCCCCTCCCGGAGGGAAGTTTCCCCAGCAGAACAGCTCCACCGGAGCCCTAGATTGGTTCTGCCCAGGTTCCGCCTTGAGATGGCGGCGCTTCGTCTCGAAAGCTTCTTCTCATTTTTTCCAGGTCAAAACACACCATATAGCAGAAGATGAGCATCGGGGGCCTGCCAGGTGGCCCACAAGGTAGGGGCCGCGCCCAGGGGTAGGGCACGCCCTCCACACTTGTGGATGGTAGGTGGCCCCCCTCTGGTGCTTTCTTCGCCCAATATTTTTTATTTATTCCAAAATGATTCTCCGTGAAGTTTCCGGACTTTTGGAGTTGTGCAGAATAGGTCTCTAATATTTGCTCCTTTCCAGTCTAGAATTCCAGCTGCCGGCATTCTCCCTCTTCATGTAAACCTTGTAAAATAAGAGAGAAAAGGCATAAGTATTGTGCCATAATGTGTAATAACAGCCCATAATGCAATAAATATCAATATAAAAGCATGATGCAAAATGGACGTATCAACTCCCCCAAGCTTAGACCTCGCTTGTCCTTAAGCGAAAGGCGATATCGAAAAATATGTCCACATGTTTAGAGATAAGGTGTCGATAAAATAAAATATGGACATAAGGGCATCATGATCATCTTTAGAACAACAACCTATATTGTCATATAGTTTCTTATGCTAGAGTAACAATTCATTCACAAGGTAAAGTATGAATCAAAAACTTCATTGAAAACTCACAAACTGTGATCTCAGTCATTGAGGCAATTGCAATTTATCATAACATCGGAAAGAATCAATTAAAGAGCTTTTCAGCAAGTCCACATACTCAACTATCATTTAATTTTTCACAATTGCTAACACTCACGTGATGCTTATGGGTTCAAAGCTTCAATCGGACACAGAGAAAGGTAGAGGCTTATAGTTTCGCCTCCCAACCTTTTGTTGGGGAACGTAGTAATACTTGAAGGGTCGCGTCGCCGTCGCGCAGGCAAACGTAGTAATACTTCAAGGTTCCCCAAACACCCTCACGTAGAGGGTCGCGTCGCCGTCATACTTGAAGTGGAGGGTGGATCGCCTGCCCAGGCCTCGCGTGCGGGCAAACGTCTGCCAGCCGCGAGCCAGGGCTATGTTGCCCGCAACGGAGACCTCAACCGCGACCCAGGAAGCCCTGCTGCAGCAGCCGACCGCCTGCGGCCAGAACCCGCCTGGACTGACGGCCGGCAGCTCGCCGGCAAAGAAGCGCGGGAGCTGAAGCCAGCTGCCGGCCGGGTTCTCCGACCACACGACGAACTCCGGCAGCACCTCCACCGAGTGGAAGCGGGGCCGGGGAGGCCGTGTGACCACGGCGCACCTTCCTTTACCAACAGGGCTGCCACGACCAGGGCGACCCCCACCGCGCGAAGCGGCGCCGCCGCGGCCGCGGGGGGCAGGGGTCACGGTGTGCTTGCGTGGACGGCCGCATCCGCGTCGGGCCCCTCCTCGCGAGCCTTCCCCTTCTCCGCGGCCGAAAACCTCTTCGCAGACGCCATTGGTGTCGCTACTGGCAATGGAGCAAGGGAGAAGAAGTGAGCGGAGCAGGAAGAGATGGGCAACGGGGGCTCCACCCCCTCCCCTCATTTATAGCAAGAGAAGGCCAACCGGCGACCCTCACGATCGCAGGTAATGATAACCCTTTTTTTGCATGCAGCAGGGACTCGTCAAGTCGGACAGTTGCCGAGGCAGCGTGGGGAAGCGGAGACGCCCATGTCCAATCAATTGCCACGCGTCGACCAAGGCCGCAGGCTGTTGGGGCCCGCGGCGCTCCGTACTTGCCCTTTGGCTTCACCTCGAAGCCAAGTCCTAACGCGCCTTGGGCCCGGGGGCTACTGTCGGCGTTCTAGGAACGAGGGTCCCCCGACTTGCCTGCCTGCCTCCCATGGCGTGGCTCTACTCGCTGCACGGTATGGCCCATCTTCACCAGCAAACACTCAAGACCATCGCGAGGGGCCAAGCCTCGTGAGGCGGAAGACACAAGACTTCCTTGGGAGAGGCCTCGCCTGGCTGGCTCGCGAGGGGCGGAGAGATCAATGCAAGGTGAACCTCGCGAGGTTCCTGTGACGCAAGCCGTGACGACCGCAACCAGGCGGGCGCCCACGCGCGCAGTGTCCTCATTTCCTATTTGGTGCTAAAGGGGGGAAGCACAGGCGCGGAGTCCCGAGGTATTAGGCAAAGGTTTCCATATCGGTGCAACGAGACCAAGGCCAGCAGGACGGAGGTCACCGTGGAGCCCAAGACGGCGTCACCACCAGAGCCTTTGGCAGGCGAAGACCTCCTTTAGTCAGGATAAGCTGTACTAGCTGTCCCCCTTCAAACTTGGCCATTGTGGGATCCCTTCCCGCACAATATTTGGGAAGAGGACCCGGGCCTTTATAAATAGGACTGGCCACCACAGTAGGAGGCAACTGATTCAGATGATACTCAGAGGCAACAAATTCAGATCATCCTCAACCGCACAAGTTCACCCAGCACAAGGACACCTCTCCTCAGGAGGCTGTTCTTCCCCTTGTACTGTTCATCCCCAGCCCAAGAGGCAATCCACCACACCACACTGGAGTAGGGTATTAATTACACCGCATCGACGGCCCGAACCAGTATAAATCTCGTGTCTCTATGTTCTTTGGGTTCGGTGAGCTAGTCTGTGATATCGTGTAGTGTGAGAGCTTGGGAGAGGAGAGATCTTCGTGCGCACCCCAGTGTTTGAACCTTGAGGGTTTTGCCGGAACCCGTGATCCGACATTACCCTTGCCTTTTTAAGGTGTGTTTTGCCCCTCAGCTCAAGAGATGTTCAACGTCTCATTCCGTGAGTTGATCGTGAGTTGCTTGATCTTTAAGGAGATCGATTTCTATAGAGTTTCTTTCTGTCATCATCGTGTTGGACAAGGATCTCGAAGGCAAAGACGTCAAGATCAATATGATGCAACGAATCAACATCTTCAAAAATGCAATGGATCGTGAAGACTGTGTCAGTTCTGTGTCCCCTCTGTCTTCTTACCTCACGTCTTGAATCTCGGGACGACATTCTTGTTTAGTGGGGGTGAGTTGTCACAGCCCTAGAATATCTGAGTGTAATAGTTGCATCCGTGAGCATGCATCATGTTTAAATTGAAGAAACTTGAATTGAGGGAATTTGAAAGCCTCAAAATCTTTTAAAAGAAGGGTAAGAACCCTTTAAATTGCATTCAGTGAATCCAAAATTCCCTAAAAATAGTTTTGAGAATTTTGGCAAGGGTTATATACCAAACCAAATTTTTGGAACATTTTTAAGGAATTATTTGGTCTCTGAATTTAAAACAATATTCTATTTGAATTTGAAAATATATTCAAATATATATGGATATTTATGTGTATTTGGAAGTGTCCAATGAGCAACATAAGTTATACTTAGAGGATATTTGGCACTGTTTTGATTTGTACAACATTAGGACAACAACGATTCAACTGTTACATGCTGCGGTAGTTGGACCCCTTTCCTCTGCATGACCTGTCATTGCCACAGTAAATAGATGAAACCCACTAGCATGAGTAGGAGTTGTTTGAGCCCTGATGTGCCTACCCATTCATGCTTGTTTGTGATGCCTGCTACTTCTTAGAGTTGAGTCAGGTCTGATTCATCGGGGATGAATTAGAGGTGTGTGAACATGTCCTACTATTGTGAGCTAAGTGTGTGAACACGATTTGGTAAAGGTAGCGGTGAGGGACCATGTAGGAGTACATGGTGGGTTGTCTCATTGCAGCCGTCCTCAGGAACTGAGTTCTGTGTTTGTGATCCATGAACAGCTACTACCACACATTGGAATGCTTAAGTGCCCCTCTCGACTTATTAATCAACCCGATCTCTGTCCAGGAGTTGCAACTAGTTTCTGGTGTTTGTAGGTTGTGTTAGTAGTCTACCAAGTGGTACCCGGTACAGGTGGGCTTGGGACAGACTAGGCACCATGGCACGGTGTACCAAGAGTAGATCCATCCGTCGAGGTGGGCTTGGGAACCCTGCACACATCGTTTGGGGCCGTGAGCGACACCCCGGCCGGATCTCCTTGCGGATGGAACCCGAATATGCGATAAACCTGGACTAGAGACTTGTGTGGTTAGTCAGGTCGTGGCCGACTCCCTCGCCAGGCTTCCGCTTGAAGGATGCCGAGATACACGATGTGTACATGGTGGTAAGTGGCGAGAGCGTGTGTGAAGAAGTACACCCCTGCAGGGCTAACATCATCTATTCAAATAGCTGTGTCCGTGGAAAAGGACTTCTGGGTTGCCTGTATAGTTCATAGACAAGTGCAAGTGGATACTCTAAAATGCGCAAGATAACCGTGAGTGCTATGGATAGCGTTCTCGTAGGGAGACGGGAACGGATCCATAGTGGTGTATTGATATGGTGAATATGTGGACTCGTGTGCGCCACCTCAAAAGAGTTACTTGCAGTCGTAGTTTAGGATAGCCACCGAGTCAAAGCTGGCTTGCTGCAGTTAAACTCCACCACCCCTTTATTGATACCGATGCATATGTAGATAGTTCTGATGTAAGTCTTGCTGGGTACATTTGTACTCATGTTTGCCTATTTTATGTTTTACAGAGAGACGTCAGTCTCACTAGTAGTTCCGTGTGGACTTCGACGTTTAGCTTGATACCTCAGCTACGATCTTGTGCCCTCGGCAGGATCTGGTAGATAGTCAGGCTTCTCAGCCTTTTTCATTTGTAGATGTCTATACTCAGACATGTTAAGCTTCCGCATGTGCTTTGACTTGTATGCTCTGAATGTGGGGTCATGAGACCCATGTTTGTAATATCTCGCTCCTCGGAGCCTAATGAATAAATAATTTGAGTCGTAGAGTTTTGTTGTGATGCCATGTTGTATTACACATATCGAGCATATTGTGTGTATGATTGAAATGCTTGGTATGTGTGGGATCCGACAACCTAGTTGTTTATCCTTGGTAGCCTCTCTTATGGGGAAATGTAGTCTTGTGCTTCCATGAGCCATAGTAGTCCTCTACAGCCCGGTTCACCGGAGTCCTGCTAGCCCAGCACTACTGCTCCAGAACACTTGACTGGCCGGCATGTGATTCACTTCGTTCCTGTGTCTGTCCCTTCGGGGAAATGTCACGCGGTGACATCCGGAGTCCTGCCTAGCCTGCTACAGTCCGGTTCACCGGAGTCCTGTTAGCCCAGTGCTACAGCTCGAATTCGCACGCTGCTGACCGACATGCTCGATGTTGATTCATGTATGCCGGTCCTCGTAAGTTAGTGCCACTTTGGGTTCACGACTAGTCATGTCCGCCCGGATTCTCTGTCATATGGATGCTAGCGACACTATCATATACGTGAGCCAAAAGGCGCAAACGGTCCCGGGCCATGGTAAGGCGACACCCGTGGGAATACCGTGCGTGAGGCCGCTAAGTGATACGAGGTGCTACCGGCTAGATCGATGTGACTTGGAATCGGGGTCCTGACAGCTTTGGTATCAGAGCCTGACTGCCTGTAGGATTACCAAGCCAAACTGGTCGAAGTTGAGTCTAGAAATGCTTTAGTTATGTAAGGGAATTGATTGTGGAAGGGAACGTAAGGCTCTGTTTACTCCTTTACCTTATGCCTTCTGATCTGAGTCAACCTTTTCTTTCCTACGGGGATTAAGAACTAGGCCTTCTCATCTATCTATCAGGATGACGTGTTACTAATCCATAGACTTATAGAATTGATAGTTTCAAGTCTCAGTTCAGTTTCTACTACTTCCGTATGTTCATAGCTGGCCTCAGAACCTTGATATTGTGATGTTGAGTGGTCATGCCACTATTTTGCAGGATGTCTCAAGTATTTTTGAGCATTTACAGTCGTTATGCTGTCCGAGTCATCCCATGTTTCTAAATAGTCTGATGCATTTGCAACTCCCTTCTTTCCGTTCCCGACGTTTCTTTGGGCCAGTTTAACCACACTAATCGGTAAGTTGAGGTACTCTGTTGCCTCGACATATATGTTGGAGCTATTATTATGACCCTAGGTGTCTTAGAGGATCACATAGTATTCTAGCCATGTTTTGTATTCCCAGTGTGATGATTCTGGCCATTATTCTTGAAAGCATCCCGTGATGCCATTTAGTTAGTAGGCGTTCTATTCCTGGGTTTTTGAACCTGAGATTCACTCTACTTACCTCGTGTTGATAGTGTCTGCTAGTTCCTTTAGGATATTAGTAACCTTTGCGATAATCCTCGAGGTCCGTGGTATATCATTCTTCCAAATACCATGAACCATTCATGGCAGAAGTTCCTCGTTGAACCGAAAGATCACAACCAGAGTGCTCTTGATGAGTTCTCGATTCTATGTTGTGACTCTGCCAGTTCTACCTTTCTGCATGGGTTATCCGGAAGAAATATGTTGAGCTTTGTTCAACATACTAATCTATGCATCCACAACTCAGAAAGTGCTATGTTCCTTTGAGTTGTCTCTCTTTAGTTGTATTTCGACCGTTGTCTATCAATTGATAGTCAGGACTAGTTGTGCATTCGTGTT
Organism: Triticum aestivum; assembly: GCF_018294505.1. Lineage (NCBI taxonomy): Eukaryota > Viridiplantae > Streptophyta > Magnoliopsida > Poales > Poaceae > Triticum > Triticum aestivum. Next base: position 451,938,738 of record NC_057802.1, on the reverse strand, counting down.
ATCGATGCATATTATTCTTATGGTCCGTCAAGCCATTCTATTCCGGAATGACTAGGAGAAACAAACTCCAGCACCTCATCCATTTCTAGGATTGGGTTAAAGTAGTTGTATTCCACAGATCAAAATGCCAATCCAGTTTTTGGTCTGTTCCACCCTGGAGTATTACCCTCGTTATGTCGAGAATATCATAGGAATTGCATGAACTCTTATGAATTCTTGATGCAGTGATACTTCTCACCATCATCATTCATTCCTCGGTCCTCGTGTTGTTGTAACCGGAATGCCGACAAGTGAATTGTGATGTGTGAAATCTATACTCCTAGCAACTCCGTTGCTTGGTAGTTAAATGGACAATATTCTCATTCTTAGCGTGTTGGTTACCGAATCATCATTCTAAGATGGATTGTGCTACCTAGTCCATATTTCCTGGTGCACCCTTCGATCAATGAGTTAGGATTGTATCAATCCCTCGCTCTTTCGATCATATCGTCTTGCCCTAAAAAGCAAGATTGTTCTCGAGCTTAGAGACATATCAGTGGTTCGTGATTTTCCGGATATCTTCTCGGAAGTATTACCAGGTTTTCCCCAGACTGTTATGTTGAGCTCGTCATCATGTTGGTTTTCCTCTAAACCACCCATTCTCCAAGATTCCGTGTTGGATACCCCTGAACTGGTTGGTTAAGCTGAACAACAACTTTGAGAGTTGGAAGATAAAAGCTTTACCTAACCTAGTTCTTTCCAAGGGGATATCTTTTATGTGTGTGTTGAAGAAAGATGATATCTTCATTGATTGGTCCTCGTGATCAGTTGTTGGACCTATTGTATTACCCAAAACTTTGACTTGAGTATGGGCTATCGTCAAGTCAATTCAGAACCAACGATGTTCGTAATGTTGTTTTTACTCGTGGTTGACCCCTTTGAGCATACACCATTACATCCTTTGGTCTGACCAATGCTATCACTGTGTTCACTTAAATTGTGGAATTCCACTTATAGGGAAGCCTGGATGAATTGTTGTTGAGCCCATCAGCAACATTATTATCTCCTCCATGATTCATGTTGAACATCTAAGTTAGTGTTGGAAACTTTTGTAAGCATTTCTTCATGTCCCGTTCATGAAGTATATGTTTTGGTGAAAGAAGTGACTTTCTCCAAGTTCACGTGCATTAGGTGTAAGTTGCCGCCATGAATTTGAGAAAGGTTTGTTTTGTTTCCTCTGGAATCATCCCAAATCAGTCATGCATACGTGCGAAGTATTCTATGGTTTGGTAGATTAATTACCTCCACTCCATATGTATTCCCTAGCACACCAAGCCACTGATTAATTTGTTCAAGGAGAAGAAGTTCCTTCCTAAGAGCTAATCCGGACTTGTGTAAGGACTTCGATATCCTCGATGATGGTTCCTCACCTGAACTTTGGTAGTGTTTTATTGTAAGACTACTCTGTGGTCATGCTTGTCTTGGACAACATGTTCACATGTGTGTAGCAGAACCAGCTCAAGTTTTGGAGCTTGCTATCGTAGTTCATCTCCCGAGAGTCTCGCAACGTTATCTCGTCGACTTATGTTGCAACCTTTCTTTTCTAGACATGTTGTCTGAAAAATCCTGTTACCAGCCAGATCTGAATCTCAGGCAGATATGATGGCTGGAACATTTCCAAGATCTATGATGTAGGTCCCGACAAGGTTGATGTTCTGGCCGACACACCTAGCCGGAAGATCTATTATTGTAGTATCTTGAACGAGCAATTCGACCATCTTCTCCATGAGGATTTGGTATGACTTATTCCACAAGTTGTTCCTTATGGATTTTTGTGCTCCCGAAGTCCGACCTTTGCTTGATGGTCATGTTGATGCTTTTAAGCATTGACCGTGGTACCTAGTACATCAAGGAGAACATTAGAAGCGGAGTGCTAAATGTCTCTCGGTCGATCATCCAGATTTGCTTCTTTGGCATTGCTAAGGAAAAATCTAAGAACGTGATGGCCTCCTTTGCATCTGCATCCTCCACCACCGTTTATCATGGTAGTATGATGTGTTGCCAGGATCCTCGGCACGGATGTTGGTAAAACCTTGATGAATACGGAAATGCTCAAGTTCTTAAGAGCATGCTCAGTCATTGGGTTGTATCCTCGGTATCAATTGGAATGTGCCTTCCATTGCCGAGTTGTCCTATAACTCTAGTTTCCTCTCCAAGCTGAGTATGCCATTCTTTCTAATTCATTCAAATGATCAATTGTGATTTTCCTTAGGCTGGTATAGAGAGTTTCAATGATCTCTGTATCAAAAGTAATTCTTTTTGCCACTTAAGGGAATAATTCTACGAGTCACCTTCCCCGAGGTGTCCTGTTATGGAACCATGGCAATTTTTCCTCGCTACTTTGAAACCCTCGTGAATTGTTACTTCCGTCCTTTTAAAGGTGTGTTTTGCCCCTCAGCTCAAGAGATGCTCAAAGTCTCATTCCGTGAGTTGATCGTGAGTTGCTTGATCTTTAAGGAGATCGATTTCTATAGAGTTTCTTTCTGTCATCATCGTGTTGGACAAGGATCTCGAAGGCAAAGACGTCAAGATCAATATGATGCAACGAATCAACATCTTCAGAAATGCAATGGATCGTGAAGACTGTGTCAGTTCCGTGTCCCCTCTGTCTTCTTACCTCACGTCTTGAATCTCGGGACGAGATTCTTGTTTAGTGGGGGTGAGTTGTCACAGCCCTAGAATATCTGAGTGTAATAGTTGCATGTTTTACATGGCTGCTATGGGTTTCTAGCAAGAACATTTCTTACCTACGTAAAAGCCACAACGGTGATAGGCCAATTGCTATTTACCCTTCATAAGGACCCTTTTCATCGAATCCGATCCGACTAAAGTGGGAGAGACAGACACCCGCTAGCCACCTTATGCATCAAGTGCATGTCAGTCGGTGGAACCAGTCTCATGTAAGCGTACGTGTAAGGTCGCCCGGGCCGCTTCATCCCACAATGTCGCCGAATCAAGATAAGACTAGTAACGGTAAGAAAATTGAACAAATCATCGCCCACAACTACTTGTGTTCTACTCGTGCACAGAATCTACGCATAGACCTAGCTCATGATGCCACTGTTGGGGAACGTAGTAATAATTCAAAATTTTCCTACGTGTCACCAAGATCAATCTAGGAGATACTAGCAACGAGAAAGAGGGAGTGCATCTTCATACCCTTGAACATCGCTAAGCGGAAGCGTTACAAGGAACGCGGATGATGGAGTCGTTCTCGCGGCGATTCAAATCGCGGAAGATTCGATCTAGCGCTGAACGGACGGCGCCCCCGCGTTCAACACACATACAGCCCGGGGAATTCTCCTCCTTCTTGATCCAGCAAGGGAAGAGGAGAAGTTGAGGGAGAGCTCCGGCAGCACGACGGCGTGGTGGTGGAGCTTGCAGTTCTCCGGCAGGGCTTCGCCAAGCACTACGGAGGAGGAGGTGTTGGAGAGGGGGGAGGGCTGTGCCAGGGGAAGGGTATGTGTTGGGGATATTACTACTAGGTGTAAACCGGCCAAGATAGCCGGGTTATCCCCATAATGGATTTTTTATGCTTAAAGCCCTTGAAGACAAGGATAAAGCGGATTATTACAGAGACTTGAAGGCCCAAGGCTCAAAGGTAGATTAAGGTCTGTAGTTATAAACCGCCATGTAATTCATGACTTGTATTATAAGGTATGACGAAGTAGAGACCGGGCCGATATGTGTATAAACCGGCATCGGGACTCTGTAAGCCGGCGGGTGTCGACCTGTGTATATAAAGGCACGACCCGGCGGCGGTTCAAGGACAACAGATAACAACTCGAGACTCAGGCAAGGCATATTTGCTCCCTGATCATCGAAACCCCAGCAATTCCATCACAACTAGACGTAGGCTTTTACCTTCATCGTAAGGGGCCGAATTAGTATAAAACTCCCATGTCCCTTGTCCGGTTTAACCCCTTTAAGCTAACCCGTTGCGATGGCTCCACGACTAAGTCCTTTCGCTAGGACATCTGCCGTGACAACTCCACGACAGTTGGCGCCCACCGTGGGGCTATCGCGCGATGGTTTCAAGTTCTTGAAGGGCAATTTCGAAGGGCTCAAGGGATACGCCGTGGGCCGGATGACCAAGAGTCGTCGCGGCAAGCTCTACATCGACGACGCAGGCTGGGGCCCCGAGGCCGACTCAATCGAGTACGGGTACCGGGTCCCTTTGGAGGAATTCACGTCTTCATCGGCAAGATCGGCGAACCGGGCCCTGAGCCGGACATCTGCACCGACCTCGTCGAGACGGCTCAGCGTGCAAGCCCTGCCCGGGTTCAGCCCACCGTGAAGCGTGCGTTTGTAGGCTTCATCAATGGTGCGGAACTTGAACTGGCGTCCGGTGGCGAGACCGTCGTCCACTCAGATGACGAGTCGTCCACCGGGGAGACCGAGCCACTGTACCAACTGCAAGATGGCTAGTTTGGGGGCTATTCCGATGGCGACAGTATTCCGGACCCCTTTGAACCGGCAAACCGGGTTGCGATCTTCATGGCTGAAACTCAGCCCACGTTGCAATCTTCAACCGCGGCAGCAATAATTTCCGGATCGGCAGCTGGGGCAGGAGGCCCCGCGCGCCGGCCGGCCCAAATCTTGTCCGATTTATTGGACGCCTGGACGGCCTTACTGACCACACAAGTTACCGCTGATACGCAAGATCAGCATAATGCGGAGGTGGCTAAGCTGCAGGATTAGATAATTCAAGCTAAGGAGGACTTAGTGGCTGAAGAAACCAGGATGGCTGAGGAGCGGGTCGCTTTAGAGGCACAAGCACAGCGGATTCAGGCAGAAAATTATCGACTCCTGTTGGATCAGAACGCTTCAAACGACGTGTTAAGGAGAAGGCATCGGTCACGACTACCACCGGTTTATGAGGCAATGAATCTGTTCGGAACACCAGGAGCAGGAACCAGTAATCTGGCAGCGGTGAACCGGATTGAGGCGCCGAGGACCGGAGCACCGGATCAGCCACGGATGACGGATCCCCCTCGACGGACCCATAACCCGCTGCAGATTGTACCGGCACCGCCGGGTCACTTCTCCACCCCTTTGGATAATATGATCGCGGCCGCATCATGATTAGCCGCTATCCCAATGGAGGGTGAATCCCCAGCGGCGGTTGAGACGCGGCGTGCTAGGGATCTTCTTCAGACGGCTATGATGCAGCAGCAGGCTTATTCATACAGCCGAGACAGAATTCATTCAACCCCACGCCCGAGCCGGAGTTATAGCAGGCACATTGATGAACCGGCTGTGTCAAGCAGTGCGCGGAACCGAGACGCTCCTCGAGGGCCTAATCCGGCGCGTGGTGGGGCACATGCTCAGGATGTGGTGAACAATGGAGCACGTCGTGAAGCCGAGTTAGCTGCGCAGGACCGTCAGCTCACTCCGGTTTGTCCGGTGGTTTCCGTAGAGCAAGGCCTTACTTTCAGCTCTTGAGGGGTGCCCTGCCTCGTCCCGGCTTTGCGCAACGTACGGCTGCCCAATGATTTCAAGGGCCCCCGTAAGGTGCCTAATTACACCGCTGATTTGCCTCCCGAGTCATGGATCAAGAGTTATGAGATGGCTATGGAGGTGTTAGATGTGGATGAAGCAGCCTGCGCGAAGTATTTTGCTATGATGTTAGATGGAACAACTCGCACGTGGTTGAAAAGCTTACCAGTTAATTCCGTTGGGTCATGGGTTGAGCTAAAAGCCCGGTTTATAGCAAACTTCAAAGACACATGCAAACAGCCTATGTCAATTGTGGACTTAGCCGCCTGCGTCCAGGGTGAAGGCGAGTCAACAACCCGTTGGGTGCGCCGGGTTTTAGAGATCTTACATTCTTCAGATCGCATCAATGCCGACTCGGCGGTTATAACATTAGAGGGTAATTGTCGGTTCCAGCCTTTAAAGTTGAAGTTGGGACGGCTCAAGCGTCACTGCAATGACATGGGAACACTTATGGCTGCTCTGGTTAAGTATGCTGATTCTGATGGTACCAAGGACCCCGAGTGTGACGACGATAAGACAGGGAAGGGAAAGAAGAGTGGCAACGCCACGGGGTAGACGCATAATCCGTCGAACCATAATCCGACGGGCCACAAAAATAATGGTAAGCGGAAAGCAGATCATAATTCAGATTTTGTGGCTAACACCAACACACAGAGCAAAGGTCAGCATCGTAAAGGAAAGCCGCCCTCAAGAAGGGCAGAGCCCAGTCCTAATCCGGAACGCCTGAATTTCCTGTTGAACCAGCCCTGCCCGAAGCATTCATTGCAGGACAAACCGGCCACACACCTTTGGAAGGATTGTTATATCATGCGAGAATTCAAAAATTCAGATTTCTTCCGGAATGATCATGGATCATCCGGCGGTTCAGGGTCCGGTTCCTATGGGTTGGGTTATGGAGGAGGCAACTCCGGTCCGGGATTCCAAAGCAACTTGGGTGGACATGGCAATCAAGGCAACCAGAGCAACCAGGGTGGTTATAACCAACAGGGACAGCAGCAGCAACAATCAGGATACCAAAGTCACCCAAAGCAGTTGAACAGTGGACAGTACCACGTTTTCACCACCAGCTTATGCAAACGCGATCAGAAGCTTCATAAACGAGCGGTGAACTCGGTTGAACCGGCAGTGCCTCATTATTTACGATGGTCTGAGCAGCCTATCATCTGGAGCCGAGAGGATCACCCGCCCCGGGTTGACAATCCGGGTCATTTGGCGTTGGTGGTGGCGCCTCAGGTTGGAGGTTATAAGTTCACTAAGGTGCTCATGGACGGAGGCAGCAGTATCAACATCTTATATTATGACACCTTCCGTCGTATGGGGTTGACATATAAGAATCTTAAACTATCGAACACTGTTTTCCATGGTGTGGTGCCCGGCAAGTCAGCCTATCCGGTTGGTAAAATAGCTCTGGAAGTCGCTTTTGGAGATGAGTATGACTCAAGATCAGAGACATTGACTTTCGAAGTGGTGAAAATCCAAAGCCCGTATCATGCCCTATTTGGACGGCCGGCTTATGCTAAGTTCATGGCGCGACCCTGTTATGTTTATCTGCAGCTCAAGATGCCGGGTCATAAAGGGACTATCACAATACATGGAAGCCGCAAGATCGCTTTGGAGTGTGAGGAAGGTGATGCGGCCTATGCTGAGTCGGTTTGTGCAGCAGAGGAGTTGAAGTTCTATAAGGACAACGTTGATCCGGCGGACATGACTTCCTTGAAGAAACCAACCATGGAGCATGATCTGGCCTTGAAGTTTAAGTCGGCTGATGAGACTAAGATGGTTGATTTTGTGCCCGGTGATTCATCCAAACAGTTCATCATCAGTGCAAATTTGGATCCAAAATAGGAAAGCGCGCTCATCGAGTTCATCCGTGAGAATCGGGATATCTTTGCATGGAAGCCTTCTGACATGCCAGGTGTACCGAGGGAACTCGCTGAGCACACCCTTAATATTGATCCCAAGTTTAAGCCGGTCCGACAATTCCTTCGCCGGTTCAATGAAGAGAGGCGCAAGGCTATTGGTGAGGAGGTAGCCCGGCTCTTGGCGGCAGGGTTCATTGTTGAAGTTTTTCATCCGGAGTGGTTGGCTAATCCGGTGCTGGTGCTTAAGAAGAATGGCACCTGGCGTATGTGTGTAGACTACACGGATTTGAACAAAGCATGTCCAACGGATCCTTTTGCCCTCCCCCGTATCGATCAAATCATTGATGCTACGGCGGGTTGTGAGCGTTTGAGTTTTCTGGATGCTTATTCAGGTTATCATTAGATTAAGATGGCAGTTAAGGACAAGGAGAAGACAGCTTTTATAACTCCCTTTGGAGCCTTCTGCTATGTGTCCATGCCCTTTGGGCTCAAGAGTGCCCAGGCAACTTATCAGCGCTGTGTTCAGAACTGTCTTCATAACCAGATTGGGCGCAACGTCCATGCTTATGTGGATGATATTGTGGTGAAGTCCAGGAAGGAGGAAACATTAATAGATGATTTAAAGGAGACCTTTGGTAACCTCCGGGTTTATAAGATGATGCTCAACCCGGACAAGTGTGTCTTTGGTGTGCCAGCAGGCAAGCTTTTGGGTTTTCTGGTATCTAACAGGGGCATTGAAGCTAATCCGGAGAAGATCAAGGCTATTACTTCACTGACTAAACCGAAGTGCATCAACGATGTTCAGCGACTTGCAGGCCGGATTGCAGCATTGAGCCGGTTTATAAGTCGTCTCGGGGAGAAGGCCATCCCTTTATATCAAATGCTGAAGAAAACGGACAACTTTGTCTGGAGTGATGCGGCTAATGAAGCGTTTGAGGCTCTGAAGCGGCAGCTTGCCGAACCACCTGTTCTTGCTGCTCCCATGGACAAGGAACCATTGCTGTTATATGTGGCTGCTAATGCTCGAGCTGTCAGCGTGGCTATTGTGGTGGAGCGCAAGGAGGCAGGAAAGGAGTATCCGGTTCAACGGCCGGTTTATTATATCAGTGAGGTGGTCATTGAGTCAAAACAGAGATATCCACATTGGCAGAAGCTTGTATATGGGGTTTTTATGGCGAGCCGGAAGCTGAAGCAGTACTTTCAGGGCCATCCCATTACTGTGGTCAGTTCTGCTCCTTTGGGAGATATCATCCAGAACAGAGAAGCGACCAGCCGGGTTGCTAAGTGGGCTATTGAGCTTGGGCCTCACGGATTAAAATATATGCCTCGCACGGCCGTCAAGTCTCAAGCACTCGTGGACTTCATCAATGACTGGACAGAGTTGCAGGTACCGGAGGATAGACCGGATAACACATACTGGACGATTCATTTCGACGGATCCAGGCAATTGGAGGGCTCGGGGGCTGGAGTGGTTCTTACTTCCCCTCGAGGTGAAATTTTTTGTTATGTTCTCCGCTTGATGTTTCCTTGTACTAATAATGCAGCTGAGTACGAGGCCCTGCTCCATGGTCTTCGGATGGCTAAGGAGATGAATGTGAGCCGGGTTAAATGTTTTGGTGACTCGGACCTAGTGGCTCAACAAGTTTCTGGTACTTGGGATTCCAAGGACCCCCTCATGGCAGTGTATCGTCGAGCGGTGGATATTGTTGCAGGTCATTTCAAGGGTTATCAGGTTGATCATGTAGACCGGCGAAAGAATGAAGCGGCGGACGCTTTAAGCCGGTTGGGCTCCCAGTGTAAACCGGTGCCGCCCAATGTTTTCTTGATGTTTTGCATAACCCGTCGGTAAAGCTACCCACGGAGGTAGACTTAGCTGTTCTTGATCCGGAGGCTCAGTTGGTAGCGGCGCTTCATGTCACCCCAGATTGGACAATCCCATATTTGGTGTATATGAACCGGGGTGAGTTACCAGGGGATGAAGTTCTGGCCAGGTAGATAATCCGGCGTTCCAAGTCCATGACTATTGTCAATGGCGAGCTACATCATTGCAGTGTTTCAGGGGTTTTTCAACGTTGTGTTTCTCCGGAAGAAGGTCGTGAAATTTTGCGCGAAATACACGAAGGTGATTGTGGTCATCATGCCGGTTCAAAGTCCCTGGTGGCTAAGGCTTTTCGTCACGGTTTCTATTGGTTGACAGCTCATGCTGATGCGGAGGACTTGGTCAAAAGGTGTGATGGCTGTCAGAAGTTTGCACGCCGAGCTCATGTTCCAGCTCAGGAGTTGAGGATGATTCCAATTACCTGGCCGTTTGCAACATGGGGGCTTGACATGGTTGGACCCTTTAAGAGGTCTAAGGACAAGAAGACCCACCTCTTGGTGGCGGTTGATAAATTTACCAAGTGGGTGGAGGCAGAGCCAGTTAACAAGTGTGATGCAGCCACGGCGGTTCAGTTTATGAAGAGGGTGATATTCCGTTTTGGTTTTCCACACAACATTATAACAGACAATGGCACGAATTTGTCCAAGGGTGCTATGGAGGAGTTCTGTCAAAGAGAGCACATCCGTCTTGATGTGTCTTTGGTGGCCCACCCTCAGTCTAATGGCCAAGCGGAGAGAGCTAATCAGGAAATCTTGAAGGGGATCAAGCCCCGCCTTATGGTTCCTTTGCAGAGGACACCGGGTTGTTGGGTTGAAGAGTTGCCTGCCGTTTTATGGGGCATTAACACAACCCCCAATAGATCTACGGGTTATATGCCCTTCTTCATGGTTTATGGAGCAAAAGTTGTCCTTCCAAGTGATATTTGTCATGACTCACCACGAGTGGCAACTTATGTTGAAGCGGATAATGAAAGAGCACGCCAGGATGCGTTGGACCTGTTGGATGAGAAACGGGACGTAGCGGCGGCTCGCTCGGCGATTTATCAGCAAGACCTGCGGCGTTATCACAGTCGCCGAGTTAAAACCAGAGCTTTTCAAGAAGGCGATCTGGTGCTTCGGCTTATCCAAGATCAGAACAATATGCACAAGTTATCCCCGCCTTGGGAAGGGCCCTTTGTGGTCAGCAAGAATCTGAACAACGGATCATATTACCTCATTGATGTTCGAGAGCATAAATACTCACGCAAGTCAGAGGAGGAGACGATCCGGCCGTGGAACATAGCTCATCTGCGGCCTTACTACACCTGAGCCATCGGCTCCTATCATGTACATATTTTGACGATGTATATATTATGATCAATATAATAAATTGGAGCCCCAGCTAAAGCGGGGTTTCTGCTGTTCCCATATCATGAGTGGTTACACGGAGGTTTCTGTTTGGAAAGCGACATCCGGTTTACCCTTTGATTCAGCTTCTGCAGCAGTCTGTCAATTTAAGTCACTTGGGGGCTTGGTCATGTTTGAACCATAGCTACACCTCTTGGCTGGCTCAAGGCCACGAAAGAAAGTCACTTGGGGGCTTGGTCATGTTTGAACCATCGCTACACCTCTTGGCTGGCTCAAGGCCATGAAAGAAAAGTCACTTGGGGCCTAGGTTCTATTCAAACCATAGCTACACCACTTGGCTGGCTCAAAAGCCACGACAGTAAGTCACTGGGGGGCTTGGTTGTGTACAAACCATAGCTACACCTTTTGGCTGGCGCAATGCCATTACATGGGGGCCAAAGAGTGTTGTCAAGAACAACTCAAACATAGGCACCCCGGGTTAACCTGCCTTCATTAAGTAAGTCACTCCGCGCAGGTAAGCCTGGTATGACCCGCCAACTTGACAAGTCAATCGCATTTGACCCTGAACTTGTCAATGATAGACCGGCGATTGGTTAAATATGGAGGACCATCTTAAAAGGCTTTGTAAAACGGTTTAACTCAGCGGCCTGGCAGCCCATGAAAAGCCTCGCATTTGGGCCTGGCAGCCCCTGAAAAGCCTCGACTACAAGTTTTCCTCTGATTTTTTATTGGTCAGTTTTTTGTTTCTCCCTTGTTAAAAGTTTTGAGCTAAGCCGACGTCACATGACCCGGCCTGATTATAAGTCATTCGTATGAACCGGTGGTTATCATAACCCGGCATCACTTATTATATACCAGCATAACATGATTTGAGTTAACAATACTTAGTATTTGGGTCGTCACCCTTATTACAAGAATATTGGTAAACCAACAAAGTGATTCAATATCACAGGTATGATATGTTTCATATTTCATTATTTAAAGCTATGGTTATCAACCTTGGCTATATATTTGGCATTATGACCCATCCAGCGGTCAACCGCCAGGACAGTTTTTACTTTGTTTTATGCAGAAACAGGCTGGTATAAACCGATAAAGATCATCAGCAAATATAGTATGACGGATTAAAACTAGTGTGCGACAAGTATGCACGATGGCATATCAGATCAGTTGTTCAAGCTAGCCTATTACAAGGCATTCTAATTGCCCAAAAGAATGATTGTTTTGCAAGGATAACAAAAGGAACAAATTAAACCGGGTTCCGGATTATGATTCTGCTTCAGGTTGATGTGAAGGTTGCGGATCTTCCTGCGCCGGTTCATCCTCCTTCTCTCCACCCAACGGCTGGAAGTTAATAGTTGTCCAATCAATCCCTGTTAAGGCTTGAAAGACAGCTTCGTCGTGTATCAGATCAGACGGTTCAACATCAGGAGCGTAAGTGTACTTACGGATCGGCGGGATCAGATTTTCCACATCATAAGTTGGAGCACTTATTCGCTTGCCGGTGGCATCATATACATTCTGATAAATTGACAAGTTAGTATCTTCAGCCAATTTACTTGCCAGTGGTCGCATCTCTCTCGTGATAGCCCGGAGATCATCATTGCTGAATTCTAAACCGTCCTCTTTTTGACTCGGGTAACCGTTACCAATGTCTTCCGGATCAAGGTCAGAGATCCAGGCCTTGGCGCGCGTTAGTGCAGTAAGGGCACCGGACCTAGCAGCGGATTTCTTCAATTCCACAATCCGGGCAAGCATCATAGACAGTTTTTCCAGTGTTTCCTTGATTAGCGACGGTGGCGGATGGTTATTGGAAGCTGTGTAGATGGCCCGTTGCGCGCCGGTAAAAGCTGCTCTGCCAAAGTATAGACGGCCTTCAATCTTTTGCGCATATCTGTGCCAAGATGAGTAACACGGCTACCTGCAAAAGGATCCAATTTTTATTAAAACCAGATGTTTTTGTAGCTCGTGTTGTTACAGATTGGTGAAGAGGTTGTTACCAAAGATGGCAGAGGTCATAGCATCAATCTGCCGCTTCAGGCTGCTCAGTTCCTCTGTGGCCGGTTTAAGGGCGTTTTCTGCATCTTCTGCCCGTTTTAACAAGGTGGCTTTTTCAGTTTCCCAACCTGCCCGTTCGCCTTTGAAGGATTCTTTCAGGTGCTCCATGGTTGTTAAAGCGGTGGTCAGCGTGCTCTTGACTTTGCAAGTTTCATCTTGCTGAGACTTAATGTTCCCTTGGAGATCGGTGATTTCGGAGTCTTTTTTGGACAACTCAGTCTGCAACATACAGATAATAAATTACAACATCTAAAGTCTCAAGCACTTAACAATCTACTTGACACTTGGGGGCTAATGCGGATTGCTTCTTATCAGCTATTCATTTAAAGTCTCAAGCACATAACAAGTTATCTACTTGACACTTGGGGGCTAATGTGGATTGCTTCTTGTCAGCTATTCATTTAAAGTCTCAAGCACATAACAAGTTATCTACTTGATACTTGGGGGCTAATGTGTATTCATTCAGATTCAGATGGATGGTCATCATTATAAGTGGTGAGATTAATAGGATGTACCGGTTCATTCTAAAAGATATAAGCCGGTTCATGGTGGCTACACCAGCAAAATGCAAATATCGATTAAAGACCCAGTTCAAACCAATGTTATGAACCGGCCCTTGGGGGCTACTAGAGTTGATATATTGGACCAGTTTTAACAAAAGGACTATTGGAATATTTATGCAAAGGGAAAGTGACATTTACCTCATACTGCTCCTTCATCAGGCCTACTAAACCGGCTTCAAAGTCGCGGTTTGTATACAGACGGTTTAAAAAACCAGAATGTAGCTCTTGAGCGCTGAGGTTGGAATAGTTGGATAGCTCAGATTTCCATTTCCCTTTATCCATAGCAGAAATTTCTTTGGCGCTATGCTTTGATAAAGCGACAGGACGACCAGGGGAGCTAAAACCAAGGCTAGTTACGACAACATCGTCGTCTGTAGTTTTGGCAGGACTTGGCGGTTTATCAGATTCTTTAGCCGGGCTCGGCGGATCAACAGTTGGACTAAGTGGATCAGCTGACTGGCTTGGCAGATTATTTTCTACCGGTTCAACAAGTGTATCAGTTGCTTGAGGTTCCGGATTATCAGTAACAGTGTCAGCCTCCGGGTCAATAGCCTCTGGGGTTTTCTCCGGCTCGGTAGCCGGTTCATGGTCGGTTGGCTTGTTCAATTTAGCCTTCTTGCTTGGTCTGGCTTTAGCACTGAAAAAGAGAGCAGACACGAAGATCAATATGATAAAATAATACAAGACCAAAGAGTTAAGAGTATATTATGATTACCCAGGGACGGTTTTCAGAGGAGGAAGTTGTGTCGCTGATGACTCACCGGAAGATGAATGGGAAGTTCCCTGATAACTTGAGTCAAATGGATTAAGAGGATATCGGATGTAACCCTTTTTAGGGTAAAGGATATCAGAAGCATAAGCAACCTCTTGGCGGCGTTTGCGAACCGGCGAATTTGGTAAACCGGAGGAGGACACCACTTGGCCGCTATGTCGAGTTGTGCGGCGAGCTTCATGCTGCTGTGCCTTTAAAAGAAAGTGCGGGTCCACATAAGAAAGAGGGCATGAAAATTTTAATTTCCGAATGGCTCGAAAGATTCTTGGTACTGTCACAGGATCAGAATCAGAAGAAAGAATAGTTACCTCATCAGCATGGTTGGCTTCCGCTTCATCCTGAGAATGATCGTTGTCAATAAGGTGTATAAAAAGTGAACTGAGAGAGTCAAGTTGTACCTCTGAATCTGGATCATCATCAATAATAGGCTCGGACGGTTCAACGTTCCTTCTTTTTGCAGGCTTTTTTGAAGCCTTGACCTTAATCCGAGGATTCTTTATCGGTTTATCTTCTGATTTTCTCTTCCAGAATGGATCATCGGCCTGTATAGACAAATAATAAGTCATCAAAGGAAAATTTTAACAAAGGATGGTTAAAGGCAGAAATACGGAAGATTATACCTTGGGTGGTTTATTGGCAGCATAGAAAGGGCTGAGCCCGGTTTTGCTGCATGCATCTATTGGTTCATTAAGCATCTTTTTAACAGCTTCAGTGACTTCCTCATCAGTCAGCTGGATGTCAATGTGGCGTTGCGGGTCTTTCAGATCCCCTGTGTATTCACACATTAAACCGGGCCGCCGGCTTAAAGGTAAAATGCTCCATGAAACCCAGCATCGGACAAAATCCACGCCTGTCAGCCCATTTGCAATAAACGCTCTGAGCTTGGCTAGTTGAGGGGCATATTTTGCTCGCTCTTGCGCCGTCAACCGCTGAGGAAAGGGATGAGTTTGGGTAAGCCGGTGAGGACGGTAACCCGGCAAAGGATTTTCATTGACTGGAGCTGTGTTGCGGCAGTAGAACCAAGTCTGATTCCAGTCCTTAGGATGACTATGGAGCTTGGCATGAGGTAAATCAACATCTCTCCTCTTTTGAATTGACACCCCGCCTAGTTCGGTATTGGGGCCGTCCATAAACTTAGTACGGCAATTTAGATAAAAGAAATCCCGGAACAGATCAACAGTAGGTTCCTCTTGCAGGTATGCTTCACAGAATACTTGCCAGTCACAAATATTGGATATGGAGTTTGGGCCGATATCTTGGGGATGGATTTGAAAGGCGGCAAGCACGTCACGGAAGAATTTTGATCCGGGAGGAGTGAAGCCTCGGCTTAGGTGATCAACAAATACAATAACTTCTCCGTCTTGGGGTTCAGGAGGAGATTCTAGGCCGGGGACTCGCCAATGGATAGTGTTCTTACTTGCTAAAGCACCCGTTGCAACACAACCAGCCAGCTGCGTTTCCGTAACCCGGGAAGGAACCCAATTACAGGAAAAGAATTGTTTGGCCATTTTTGGTGACAAGCTGGAAAAAAGCACAATATCCGGTTTAAAGTTCATGGTTATAACTTATAAACCAGTGCAATGATGGAAGTACAATATCCGGTTTAAAATAGGTTGGCGGTTTAATAGAGGGCTAATGATATATGATGAGTTATCACAGGTTCAAGGATAAACCACCCACAATGGTAAAGAGGCTAGACATTTGCAAAAAAATTCTAAGTATGGTGCAAACAGATTTCACAGATCGGTGATATAAATCTAGATCTGCCACAGTTCTAAAAAGAGGAAATAAATCTAACCTAAAGCCGTGACAGTGGAAGAACACATATGCTTGGATGGGATCTTATGCAGGAAAGGGTGCTTTTTGAGGTTTAAAAGGGGCGCTAAACTACTGAAGCTCGCCTTTGCTATCAGGTTCGGATCAAAACTATGCAATCTAGGAAAGGAAAGATGAACGGTGAAGAACACCGACGAACAGTGGAAACCCTAATGCAGATCTGACATTCGAGGAGAGGAATACTTACTGGTGTTGCTGAACAGCGGAGGTGCGTCGCAGTTCTCTGGTCAAAACAGGTTGATGCAGCGGCCTGGGTTGGTGTAGACGCGAAGGTCGACGGCGGCGGCGGAGTTCGGGCGCTGAGGCGTCGCAAGGAAGAAGAAGACTTGAAGAGGAAAAGGGAGAGATGGAAAGGGCCCTCGGCCGTATTTATAAGGACGAAAGGATAAGGGTCAAGCGCGAGAATCGAGGAGCTTAACAAATGGATATGTGACAGATTTGTCGCCTCGATTATCAGAGGCTCATTAATGAAGGTGAGGAATATACCATTTAAAATAACAGGTGACGTCATGGCGGTTTATTATGATTCTGGATGATGACGTCATGGCGGTTTACAAGATTTATGCGAAGATATGGAAGAAGAAATTTTCTCAAGGTTTTGGAGATTGACATGAACCAGTTCAAATCAATCTGGGGCCTAATGTTGGGGATATTACTACTAGGTGTAAACCGGCCAAGATAGCCGGGCTATCCCCATAATGGATTGTTTATGCTTAAAGCCCATGAAGACAAGGATAAAGCGGATTATTACAGAGACTTGAAGGCCCAAGGCTCAAAGGTAGATTAAGGCCTGTAGTTATAAACCGGCATGTAATTCATGACTTGTATTATAATGTATGACGAAGTAGAGACCGGGCCGGTATGTGTATAAACCGGCATCGGGACTCTGTAAGCCGGCGGGCGTCGACCTGTGTATATAAAGGCACGACCCAGCGGTGGTTCAAGGACAACAGATAACAACTCGAGACTCAGGCAAGGAATATTTGCTCCCTGATCATCGAAACCCCAGCAATTCCATCACAACTAGACGTAGGCTTTTACCTTTATAGTAAGGGGCCGAACTAGTATAAACCTCCCGTGTCCCTTGTCCGGTTTAACCCCTTTAAGCTAACCCGTTGCGATGGCTCCACGACTAAGTCCTTTCGCTAGGACATCTGCCGTGACAACTCCACGACAGTATGGCTGCCCTCCCACCCCCCACTATTTATAGGGGAAGGGGAGAGGGGGCCGGCCCCCCTAGATCCCATCTACAAGGGGGGGCAAGGGGGGAACTTGCCCCCCAAGTTTGGTGGGAGGCGCCCCCACCCCCTAGGGTTTCCAACCCTAGGCGCCTTGGGCCCTTGGGAGGGGGCGCACCAGCCCACTAGGGGCTGGTTCCCACCCTTGTTCAGCCCATTAAGTCCCCCGGGGCAGGTGGCCCCACCCGGTGGACCCCCGGACACCTTTCGGTGGTCCCGGTACAATACCGTTAACCCCCGAAACCATTCCGGTGACTGAAACTGGACTTCCCATATATAAATCTTTACCTCCGGACCATTTTGGAACTCCTCGTGACGTCCGGGATCTCATCTGGGAGTCCGTACAACCTTCGGTAACCACATACAATTTCCCATAACAACTCTAGCGTCACCGAACCTTAAGTGTGTAGACCCTACGGCTTCGGGAACCATGCAGACATGACCGAGACATCTCTTCGGCCAATAACCAACAACGGGATCTGGATACTCATGTTGGCTCCCACATGTTCCACGATGATCTCATCAAATGAACCACGATGTCAGGGATTCAATCAATCCCGTATACAATTCCCTTTGTCCATCGGTATGTTACTTGCCCGAGATTCGATCGTCAGTATCCCCATACCTCGTTCAATCTCGTTACGGGCAAGTCTCTTTACTCGTTCTGTAACGCATGATCCCGTGACTAACTCCTTAGTCACATTGAGCTCATTATGATGATGCATTACCGAGTGGGCCCAGAGATACCTCTCCGTCATACGGAGTGACAAATCCCAGTCTCGATTCGTGCCAACCCAACAGTCACTTTCAGCGATACCTATAGTGCACCTTTATAGCCACCCAATTTACGTTGTGACGTTTGGTACTCCCAAAGCATTCCTACGGTATCCGGGAGTTGCACAATCTCATGGTCTAAGGAAACAATACTTGACATTAGAAAAGCTCTAGCAAAATGAACTACACGATCTTGTGCTATGCTTAGGATTGGGTCTCGTCCATCACATCATTCTCCTAATGATGTGATCCCTTTATCAATGACATCCAATGTCCATGGTCAGGAAACCACAACCATCTATTGATCAACGAGCTAGTCAACTAGAGGCTTACTAGGGACTTATCACGGTCTATGTATTCACACATGTATTACAGTTTCCAGTTAATACAATTATAGCATGAACAACAGACAATTATCATGAACAAGGAAATATAATAATAACCACTTTATTATTGCCTCTAGGGCATATTTCCAACAGTCTCCCACTTGCACTAGATTCAATAATCTAGTTACATTGTGATGAATCGAACACCCATAGAGTTCTGGTGTTGATCATATTTTGCTCGTGGAAGAGGCTTAGTCAACGGATCTACGACATTCAGATCCGTGTGCACTTTACAAATATCTATGTCTCCATCTTGAATATATTCATGAATGGAGTTGAAGCGACGCTTGATATGCCTGGTCTTCTTGTGAAACATGGGCTCCTTGGCAAGGGCAATAGCTCCAGTGTTGTCACAGAAGAGAGTCATCGGGCCCGACGCATTGGGAATAACTCCTAGGTCGGCGATGAACTCCTTCATCGAGACTGCTTCCTGTGCTGCCTCCGAGGCTGCTATGTACTCCGCTTCACATGTAGATCCCGCCACGACACTTTGCTTGCAACAGCACCAGCTGACTGCCCCACCATTCAAAATGTACACGTATCCGGTTTGTGACTTGGAGTCATCCAGATCTGTGTCGAAGCTAGCATTGACGTAACCCTTTACGACGAGCTCTTCGTCACCTCCATAAATGAGAAACATATCCTTAGTCCTTTTCAGGTACTTTAGGATATTCTTGACCGCTGTCCAGTGTTCCATACCTGGATTACTTTGGTACCTCCCTACCAAACTTACGGCAAGGTTCACATCAGGTCTGGTACACAGCATGGCATACATAATAGAGCCTATGGCTGAAGCATAGGGGATGACACTCATCTTTTCTCTATCTTCTGCCGAGGTTGGGCATTGAGCCGTCCACAATCTCACACCTTGCAATACAGGCAAGAACCCCTTCTTGGAGTGATCCATATTGAACTTCTTCAATATCTTTTCAAGGTATGTGCTTTGTGAAAGACCAATGAGCCGTCTCAATCTATCTCTATAGATCTTGATGCCTAATATGTAAGCAGCTTCTCCAAGGTCCTTCATTTAAAAACACTTATTCAAGTAGGCCTTTATGCTTTCCAAGAGTTCTATATTATTTCCCATCAACAGTATGTCATCCACATATAATATGAGAAATGCTACAGAGCTCCCACTCACTTTCTTGTAAACACAGACTTCTCCATAAGTCTGCATAAACCCAAACGCTTTGATCATCACATTAAAGCGAATATTCCAACTCCGAGATGCTTGCACCAGCCCATAGATGGAGCGCTGGAGCTTGCATACCTTGTCAGCATTCCTAGGATGGACAAAACCTTCTGGCTGCATCATATACAATTCTTCCTGGAGGAAACCATTAAGGAATGCCGTTTTGACGTCCATTTGCCATATCTCATAATCATAGAATGCGTCAGTTGCTAACATGATTCGGATAGACTTCAGCTTCGCTACAGGTGAGAAGGTCTCATCGTAGTCAACCCCTTGAACTTGTCGACAACCCTTAGCAACAAGTCGTGCCTTATAGACGGTCACATTACCATCCGCGTCTGTCTTCTTCTTAAAGATCCACTTATTTTCTATGGCTTGCCGATCATCGGGCAAGTCTGTCAAAGTCCAAACTTTGTTTTCATATATGGATCCTATCTTGGATTTCATGGCTTCAAGCCATTTGTTGGAATCCGGGCCCGCCATCGCTTCTTCATAGTTCGAAGGTTCACCGTTGTCTAACAACATTATTTCCAGGACAGGGTAGCCGTACCACTTTGGTGCGGAACGTGTCCTCGCGGACCTATGAAGTTCAGTAACTTGATCCAAAGTTTCATGATCATTATCAGTAACTTCCTCTCTAGTCGGTGCAGGCACCACAGAAACATGTTCCTGAGCTGCGCTACTCTCCCGTTCAAGAGGGAGTACCTCATCAAGTTCTACTTTCCTCCCACTTACTTCTTTCGAGAGAAACTCTTTCTCCAGAAAGGATCCGTTCTTGGCAACAAAGATCTTGCCTTCGGATATGAGGTAGAAGGTATACCCAATGGTTTCCTTAGGGTATCCTATGAAGACGCATTTTTCTGACTTTGTTTCGAGCTTTTCAGGTTGAAGTTTCTTGACATAAGAATCGCATCCCCGAACTTTCAGAAATGATAGCTTAGGTTTCTTCCCAAACCATAATTCATATGGTGTCGTCTCAACGGATTTTAACGGAGCCCTATTTAAAGTGAATGCGGCAGTCTCTAAAGCATAACCCCAAAATCATAGCGGTAGATCAGTAAGAGACATCACAGATCGCACCATATCCAATAGAGTGCGATTACGACGTTCGGACACACCATTACGCTGAGGTGTTCCAGGCGGCGTGAGTTGTGAAAAAATTCCACATTTCCTTAAGTGTGTGCCAAACTCGTGACTCAAATATTCTCCTCCACGAGCTGATCGTAAGAACTTTATTTTCCTATCATGTTGCTTCTCTACCTCACTCTGAAATTCCTTGAACTATTCAGAGGTCTCAGTCTTGTGTTTCATTAAGTAGACATACCCATATCTACTTAAGTCATCAGTGAGGGTGAGAACATAACGATAGCCACCGTGAGCCTCAACGCTCATTGGACCGCATACATAGTATGTATTATTTCCAACAAGTTGGTTGCTCGCTCCATTGTTCCGGAGAACGGAGTCTTGGTCATTTTGCCCATGAGGCATGGTTCGCACGTGTCAAATGATTTCGTAATCAAGAGACTCCAAAAGTCCATCTACATGGAGTTTATTCAAGCGTTTGACACCAATGTGACAAAGGCGGCAATGCCACAAGTATGTGGGACTATCATTATCAACCTTACATCTTTTGGCATTCACACTATGAATATGTGTAACATCACGTTCGAGATTCAATAAAAATAAACCATTGACCAGTGGGGCATGACCACAAAACATATCTCTCATATAAATAGAACAACCATTATTCTCAGATTTAAATGAGTAGCCATCTCGCATTAAACGAGATCCAGATACAATGTTCATGCTCAATGCTGGCACTAAATAACAATTATTGAGGTTTAAAACTAATCCCGTAGGTAAATGTAGAGGTAGCGTGCCGACGGCGATCACATCGACCTTGGAACCATTCCCGACGCGCATCGTCACCTCGTCCTTCGCCAGTCTTTGCTTATTCCGCAGTTCCTGTTTTGAGTTACAAATATGAGCAACCGCACTGGTATCAAATACCTAGGAGCTACTATGAGCGCTGGTAAGGTACACATCAATAACATGTATATCACATATACCTTTGGCGTTTCCGGCCTTCTTATCCGCTAAGTACTTGGGGCAGTTCCGCTTCCAGTGACCATTTCCCTTGCAATAAAAGCACTGAGTCTCGGGCTTGGGTCCATTCTTTGGCTTCTTCCCGGCAACTGATTTACCGGGCGTGGCAACTCCCTTGTCGTCCTTCTTGAAGTTCTTTGTACCTGTCGGCGTTCTGGGAACGGGGGTCCCCAGACTTGCCTGCCTGCGGCCTATGGCGTGGCTCTACTCGCGGCCCGGTACGGCCCATCTTCACCAGCAAACGCTCAAGACCCTCGCGAGGGGCCAAGCCTCGCGAGGCGGACGACACAAGACTTCCTCGGGAGCGGCCTCACCTGGCTGGCTCGCGAGGGGCGGAGAGATCAAGGCAAGGCGAACCTCGTGAGGTTCGTGTGATGCAAGCCGTGACGACCGCAATCAGGCGGGCGCCCGCGCGCGCAGTGTCCTCGTTTCCCCTTTGGTGCTAAAGGGGGGAAGCGCAGGCGCGGAGTACCGAGGTATCAGGCAAAAGTTTCCATATCGGTGCAACGAGACCAAGGCCAACAGGACGGCTGGACGAAGGTCACCGTGGAGCCCAAGACGGCATCACCACCAGAGCCTTTGGTAGGCGAAGACCACCTTTAGTCAGGATAAGATGTATTAGCTGTCCCCCTTCAAACTTGGCCGTTGTGGGATCCCTTCCCGCTCAATATTTGGGAAGAGGACCCGGGCCTCTATAAATAGGACTAGCCACCACAATAGGAGGCAACTGATTCAGATCATCCTCAGAGGCAACTGATTCAGATCATCCTCAACCACACAAGTTCACCCAGTACAAGGACACCTCTCCTCAGGAGGCTGTTCTTCCCCTTGTACTGTTCATCCCCAGCCCAAGAGGCAATCCACCTCATCACACTGGAGTAGGATATTACACCGCATCGGTGGTCCGAACCAGTATAAATCTCGTCTCTCTATGTTCTTTGGGTTCGGGAGCTAGTCCGTGATATCATGGAGTGCGAGAGCTTGGGAGAGGAGAGATCTTCATGCACATCCCAGTGTTCGAACCTTGAGGGTTTTGCCGGAACCCGTGATCCGACATTTGGCACGCCAGGTAGGGGTGCGCCGGAGCTTCGCTCCCTCGACGGCCTCGCGTCTCCTACCAGCTCTCATGGACGGCGCTGCTTCTCCGACTGGATCGACGGGCGCCTCAAGCAGCACCATGGGGCTCCAGGCCCTCACCCCCGCCTTGAGGCGGGTACAGTGGCCGACCAAGTTCAGGCCAGAGATGCCGCCCCGCTACGACGGTGCGGCAGATCCGGTGGCCTTCCTGCTAGCGTACGAGGAGGCCGTTCTGGAGGCCGGCGGCGATGACAAGGTCATGGCCAACTGGCTCCCCATGGCCCTCATCGGCATGCGGCGCGCTTGTCTCCTCCATCTGTCGGGATCTTCTGTGGCTTCCTAGGGGGAATTGCGCGACCTCTTCATCACGTGCTTCGGGGGGCCAGTACCCCCGGTCGTCGCGGCCCTCCTCGGCGGCTCGCAAGCGCCGCTCTTGGATCGTCACGCCAAGCCGTTCTTTCGCCAAATCGGCGCCGCGTCCACGCGGTAGGGGGCTCCCCCGGGTTGGGCGGCGCCCAAGGCCGACCTGATCTTCGACTCGGGGGATCACCTTGCCACCACCATCGGTTCGGGCGTGCTCCCGATGCTTTGCACCCCCACCATCTGCAGCGTAGCCGTCACCAAGACCCTCATCGACGGCGGCGCCGGCGCCGGCCTCAACGTGCTCTCTGTAGAGGCTTTTGGCCTCCTCCACGTACTGCTCGAGCGGCGCCGCCCCAGCAAGCCCTTCTCCGGGGTCGGTGGCGGCTCCTCCCACCCCCTGGGGCGGATCCGTCTACCCGTAACCTTTGGCACGCGCGACAACTACCGCACCGAGCTAATCGACTTCGACATCGCCCGCATCGACCTTCCGTACAACGCCATCCTCGGGTATGCGGCGCTGGCCCAGTTCATGGCAGCTACTCATCCTGCCTACAACCTCATGAAGATACCGGGGAGCAAGGGTGTCCTCACTATGTCCGGGGACACCAAGGAAGCCTTGGCGGCCCTCAAACTCGCTTTCAAGACCGCTGCATCAGCTTGCCCGGCCGGCAAGGACGAGCCCAGAGTCAAGGGGTCTGCGC
Source organism: Triticum aestivum (assembly GCF_018294505.1). Taxonomy (NCBI): domain Eukaryota; kingdom Viridiplantae; phylum Streptophyta; class Magnoliopsida; order Poales; family Poaceae; genus Triticum; species Triticum aestivum. The sequence continues at coordinate 451,915,047 of NC_057802.1, read as the reverse complement.
CAACCAAGAAGAAGCATCTATTCACTGAAGGCCAAGCCAAGACGAAGCAAATACCAGTCGACGAGGACGGGGCCTCCGGCGCCACCTTTACCATAGGCGCCGACCTCGCCCCAGATCAAGAAAAGGCGCTGGTGGACTTCCTGAGGGAAAACAAGGAAGTGTTCGCCTGGGAGCCCAAGCAGCTAGTTGGGGTCCCGAGAGGAGTAATTGAGCACCATCTGAAGGTGTGCCCGAACGTGCGCCCTGTGAAGCAGAGAGCACGGCGGCAGTCCACGGAGAAGCAGGCTTTCATCATGCAGGAAACCCGCAAGCTAGAGGCAGCGGGTGTCATTCGCGAGGTTTGGTACCCAGAATGGCTGGCGAACCCTATCGTCGTGCCAAAGAAAGGAGGGAAGGAGCGTATGTGCGTCGACTTCACCAAACTCAACAAGGCCTGCCCTCAAGACCCGTTCCCGCTGTCGCGCATTGACGAGATTGTTGACTCCACCGCAGAGTGCGACCTGCTTTGTTTCCTGGATGCGTTCTCAGGCTATCACCAGATCAAGATGGTGGTGGAGGATGTGGAAAAAACGGCCTTCCTGACCCCGTGTGGGGTGTACTGCTACACTTGCATGCCGTTCGGACTGCGCAACGCAGGAGCAACCTTCTAGCGGCTGATGCACGTCGCCTTGGGGAGGAAGCTCGGGAGAAACACTGAGGCTTACATCAACGACATCGTAGTGAAGTCTCGAGAGGCGAGAACTTTGATCAGGACCTGGAGGAGACCTTCGCGAGCCTGCGCCAGGTGGATTTACAGCTCAACCCGGAGAAGTGTGTGTTTGGTGTCCCTTCAGGCAAGCTGCTGGGTTTCCTCGTGTCACACAGGGGGATCGAGGCCAACCCGGAGAAGATCAAGACTATTGAAGACATGAGCCCACCGCAAACCCTTAAGGAGATGCAGAAGCTAGCCGGCTGCGTGACCTCGCTGGGGCGCTTCATCTCCAAGTTGGGAGAGCGCGCCCTGCCATTCTTCAAGCTGATGAAGATGAAAGACCCGTTCGAATGGACCCCTGAGGCCGACCTGGCATTTCAAGACCTCAAGAGATACTTGACCAGCCCGCCGGTGATGGTAGCACCTCGCCCTCTCGAGCCTTTGGTGCTCTACCTGTCTGCTCCACTCTGCCAGCGCAGCGCTGGTGGCCATCAGAGAGGAGCGTCAAGTCAGGAGCCTGCCAAATGGAGCCACCAAGCCAAGTAAGGCGGCGCAACACCAAGGCGACACACCTGAGGCAGTGGTTGCTCCGGCAGATTGTCAAGCTCCTGAGGCCGGAGATCCGCAAGAAACACCTCAGTTCCCCGAGGCCAAAGACTCCATCAGCTCCCCCGCCCTTGTTGAGCACCCGGTATACTTCGTCAGCACGGTGCCACGAGACACGAGAGCACGATACCCCATGCCTCAGAAACTCTTGCTCGCGCTCCTGGTGGCCTCGCGCAAGCTGCGCCATTACTTCCAGGGTCACCCCATCAAAGTCATCTCGGCTTTCCTGCTGGAAAGAGTGCTCAGGAGTCCCAACGCCGTGGGACGAGTTGCTGAATGGAACATCGAGCTGCAAGCATTTGATTTGGAGTTCAGCACGACCAGGGTCATCAAGGGGGCTGCGCTCGCAGATTTTGTGGCAGAATGGACCGACGCCCCGGGGGCTGACGCAGGCGAGAGCCAATCCCTCTCACCCGGGAGTGAAGCGCCGGACGGCTGGGTCATGTACTTCGACGGCGTGTTCTCGCGCCAGGGCGCGGGGGCTGGAGCAGTGCTTATTTCGCCCACCCAGGACAAGCTCTACTACGACGTGCAGCTCTGCTTTCAGCAGGGCGAGAAGGTCTCCAACAACATTGCTGAGTATGAGGGGTTGATCGTTGGCATCAAGGCAGCTGTGGCCTTAGGAGTGAAGCGCCTCACCGTCAAGGGGGACTCTCAGCTCCTCGTCAACTTCTCCAACAAGGTGTACGGGCCAAGGGACGAGCACATGGAGGCATACCTCGCGGAGGTACGCAAAATGGAGAAGCAGTTCCTGGGACTGGAGTTGCATCATGTGCCCCGCTGCACAAACAAGGAAGCCGACGAGATCGCCAAGAGGGCATCAAAGCGTTAGCCCCAGGAACCAGGAGTCTTCGAGGAGCGTCTCTTCAAGCCCTCAGCAGCCCCACCGACCGCTAAACCCGCGCCACCTCAGGAGGAGCTCCCCTCACCACCAACTTCAGGAGCCCCCGCCTGCGGCCCGACCTTGGGAGCACGTCTGGTCTTGGCGCTCGAGTCTCAGGAGGGGTGCTGGACCAGGGAATTCAAGGAATACCTGATGCAAGGGACGCTGCTAGAGAAGGAGGAGGACGCGCTGCGTGTGGCCCGGCAGGCCACAGCGTACTACATCCAGGACGGTGAGTTATACAGGAGACGCCAGAATGGCGTTTCCCTGCGTTGCATCTCCAGGGAGCAGGGGAAAGATCTGCTTGCCGACATACACGGCGGGGACTCCGGGCACCACTTGTCATCACGAACCCTCGTGGGCAAGGTGTTTCGCAGCAGATTCTACAGGCCCACGGCACTCAACTACGCGGCCGAGCTGGTGAAGTCCTGCGAGGCCTGCCAATTCCACGCCAAGCAGATCCATCAGCCAGCTCAGGGCCTCCAGACCATTCTGCTCTCGTGGCCATTTGTGGTCTGGGGACTTGATATCTTAGGCCCATTCCCTCTAGCACTAGGGGGCTACTGCTACCTCTAGGTCGCCATCGACAAGTTCACCAAATGGGCGGAAGTGGAAGCAGTCCGCACCATCCCAGCCGGGTCAGCAGTTAAGTTCATCAAGGGCCTTGTAAGCCGCTTTGGAGTCCCCAACTGCATCATCACCGACAAAGGCTCACAGTTCACTAGCAATCTCTTCAAAACATATTGTACTAACCTTGGAACGCAGATCTGCTACGCTTCCGTGGTGCACCCCAGGAGCAATGGCCAAGCCGAACGCGCCAACGCGGAAGTCTTGAGGGGCCTCAAGACCAGGACCTTCAAGAAGAAGCTCGAGGCCTGCGGCAGGGGCTGGCATGACGAGCTCCAGTCCGTGTTGTGGTCCATCCGCATCACCGCCACCAAGCCTATAGGTGAGACACCGTTCTTCCTCGTCTACGGAGTAGAAGCGGTTCTCCCAGACGAGGTCAGGCATCGCTCTGCGCGGGTCCTGGCGTTCGATGAAACGCAGCAGGACGCCATGCGGGGGATGGATCTCGTGCTGGGGGAGGAACGCCGCCGTGAAGCCTCGCTCCGAGCTGCGAGGTACCAACAGGCTCTGCGGCGGTACCACTGCCGCAGCTTCCGCTCCAGGACGCTCCAGGTGGGTGATCTTGTCTTGAGGTGGGTGCTCTCCAGGGAAGGGCTGCACAAGCTCTCACCCATGTGGGAGGGCCCGTTTCGGGTCGCCCATGTCTCCAGGCCTGGCGCCGCGCGCCTGGAGACGCGGGACGGGATCCCCATCCAGAACGCCTGGAACATCCAGCACCTCCGGAAGTTCTACCCATGAAGAAAGGCTCAGCGCCTGTGAAGAAGGCCCAGTGCCTGTGAAGGTCTTCGCTCGTGACACTCTCACGTAATAATGAGTGGGGCTGTACACGCCCCGGAGTCTCAGGAGTGCCGCCCTCGGGCCTCTGGGGCTCCCTCCCACGTCCTAGTGGCAGCACTTAGCTCTGCGCTGGTGAGAAGACAAGAAGACTAGACTAGGTGCCGGACGCGGCTTTTCATTTGCTTTCCATAGTTGGCTTGATCTTCTTTAGTCGAAATTTGCCTTCAGGCGTTGCTTGCCGTTCTAGTTCTATTGCCTTGCGCCTCCTTTTTCCGCCCTCGGTTCCTCGTTTTGGCCCGTACTCTTCCTTGCATGCCTCGCGAGGGGGCTGGACGGGTGCCCTCGTGAGCGTTTTTCCTGTTCTTCGCGAGGCACCCTCGTTCGAGCCCGCAAGCTGGCGCACCTCTCTCAATCCGTGCCCCACGGGTACCGCGATACGAAGCGCTGGGCCATGGCCAGTGGCGCCGGTGACCAGGGCTTGGATCTCCTAACAAATTTTTGCAGTCCCTCCTCGTCAGGTACTGAGAAACGCGTGCCTCGCGAGGCGGAAACTACTTCAAGCGCGTCAAGCTAAGTTTTTCCTATGTGCCTATATAAAACATGGATATTGCAACACGGCGTGGGAATGATAAACACAACATAACAATTTGGAAATCATAGTTTGTTGCACACGCCCACGGGGCTCCTTACTTGTCTCTCTCAATGCAGGAAGGAAAAGAGGAATGAAACAAAAGCGGCGCGTGCCCCTGCAGCAGCTCGCGGGAGTGGGCCCATGGCGCTCTCCTGAGCTCAGTCGGATCCTTCCTCGCGCTTCACTGGAGCGCGGCGGCGAGTCGACCCGCTACCACCTTCGAAGTGAGCGCAGCGGCGTGGCGGCTGGTCATAGCCGCCGCTGCTAGAGCTGTAGCCGGAGGAAGAGCCGCCGTAGCTGGACGAGGCACGGTCGGCACCAGGGGCGGGCTCGCCTTCATCCTCATCACGACCATCGCCAAGGCCGAGCACCTCGTTGCCATCGTTGATCTCGGGGCAGCACCCAGCGCGGCGACTGTCTTCCCAAAACACCCTCACGTAGAGGGTCGCGTCACCGTCATACTTGAAGTGGAGGGTGCACCGCCAGCCCAGGCCTCGCGCGCGGGCAAACGTCTTCCAGCCGCGAGCGAGGGCTATGTTGCCCGCGACGGAGACCTCAACCGCAACCCAGGAAGCCCTGCTACAGCAGCCAACCGCCTCCAGCCAGAACCTGCCTAGACTCACGGCCGGCAGCTCGTCGGCGAAGAAGCGCGGGAGCTGAAGCCAGCTGCCGGCCGGGTTCTCCGACCACACGACGAACTCCGGCAGCACCTCCGCTGAGTGGAAGCGTGGTCGGGGAGGCCGCGCGACCACGGCGCGCCTTCCTTCACCAACGGGGCTGCCACGACCAGGGCGACCCCCACCGCGTGAAGCGACGCCGCCGCGGCCGCGGGGGGCAGGGGTCACGGTGTGCTTGCGGGGACGGCCGCATCCGCGCTTGGTCGCCGGAGAGCCGGGCCCCTCCTGGCGAGCCTTCCCCTTCTCCGCGGCCGAAAACCTCTTCGCAGGCACCATTGGTGTCGCTACTGGCAATGGAGCAAGGGAGAAGAAGCGAGCGGAGCAGGAAGAGATGGGCAACGGGGGCTCCGCCCCCTCCCCTCATTTATAGCAAGAGAAGGCCAACCGGCGACCCCCACGATCGCAGGTAATGATAACCCTTTTTTTGCATGTAGCAGGGACTCGACAAGTCGGGCAGTTGTCGAGGCAGCGTGGGGAAGCGGAGACGCCCATGTCCAATCAATCGCCACGCGTCGACCAAGGCCGCAAGCTATTGGGGCCCGCGGCGCTCCGTACTTGCCCTTTGACTTCGCCTCGAAGCCAAGTCCGAGCGGGCCTTGGGCCCGGGGGCTACTGTCGGCGTTCCGGGAACGGGGGTCCCCAGACTTGCCTGCCTGCGGCCCATGGCGTGGCTCTACTCGCGGCCCCGTATGTCCCATCTTCACCAGCAAACACTCAAGACCCTCGCGAGGGGCCAAGCCTCGCGAGGCAGACGACACAAGACTTCCTCGGGAGAGGCCTCACCTGGCTGGCTCGCGAGGGGCGGAGAGATCAAGGCAAGGCGAACCTCACGAGGTTCTTGTGACGCAAGCCGTGATGACCGCAACTAGGCGGGCGCCAGGCGAGCGCCCGCACGCGGAGTGTCCTCATTTCCTCTTTGGTGCTAAAGGGGGGAAGCGCAGGCGCGGAGTCCCGAGGTATCAGGCAAAGGTTTCCATATCGGTGCAAGAGACCAAGGCCAGTAGGACGGCAGGACGGAGGTCACTGTGGAGCCCAAGACGGCGTCACCACCAGAGCCTTTGGCAGGAGAAGACCACCTTTAGTCAGGATAAGCTGTACTAGCTGTCCCCCTTCAAACTTGGCCGTTGTGGGATCCCTTCCCGCTCAATATTTGGGAAGAGGACCCGGGCCTCTATAAATAGGACTAGCCACCACAGTAGGAGGCAACTGATTCAGATGATCCTCAGAGGCAACTGATTCAGATCATCCTCAACCACACAAGTTCACCCAGCACAAGGACACCTCTCCTCAGGAGGCTGTTCTTCCCCTTGTACTGTTCATCCCCAGCCCAAGAGGCAATCCACCACACCACACTGGAGTAGGGTATTACACCGCATCGGTGGCCCGAACCAGTATAAATATCATGTCTCTGTGTTCTTTGGGTTCGGCGAGCTAGTCCGTGATATCGTGTAGTGCGAGAGCTTGGGAGAGGAGAGATCTTCGTGCGCACCCCAGTGTTCGAACCTTGAGGGTTTTGCCGGAACCCATGATCCGACATTACCCTTGCCTTTCTTGAGACTCGTGGTCTTATTCACCATCAACACTTGATGTTCCTTTTTGATTTCCACCTCCGCTGGTTTCAACGTTGAATATAACTTAGGAATGGACTTCTCCGTCCCTTGCATATTTTAGTTCATCACAAAGCTCTTGTAGCTAGGTGGGAGCTACTAGAGGATCCTGTCAATGACCGAGTCATCTGGAAGATTAACTCCGAGCTGAGACAAATGGTTGTGCAACCCAGACATTTTCAGTATATGCTCGCTGACAGAACTATTTTCCTCCAACTTACAACTGTAGAAATTGTCGGAGACTTCATATCTCTCGACCCGGGCATGAGCTTGGAAAACCATTTTCAGCTCTTGGAACATCTCATATGCTCCGTGCTGCTCAAAACGCTTTTGGAGCCCCGGTTCTAAGCTGTAAAGCATGCCGCACTGAACCAGGGAGTAATCAGCACTACGCGACTGCCAGGCGTTCATAACGTCTTGAGTTGCTGGGAAAATGGGTGCTTCACCAAGTGGTGCTTCAAGGACATATGCTTTCTTGGCAGCTATGAGGATGATCCTCAAGTTAGGGACCCAGTCCGTATAGTTGCTAACATCGTCTTTCAGCTTGGTTTTCTCTACGAACGTGTTGAAGTTGAGGGCAACATTAGCATGGACCATTTGATCCTTGAACACATATTGTAAAGATATTTAGACTATGTTCATGACAATTAAGTTCATCTAATAAAATTATCTAATGAACTCCCACTCAGATAGACATCCCTCTAGTCATCTAAGTGATACATGATTCAAATCGACTAGGCCGTGTCCGATCATCACGTGAGACGGACTAGTCATCAACGGTGAATATCTCCATGTTGATCGTATCTACTATATGACTCATGTTCGACCTTTCGGTCTCTCGTGTTCCGAGGCCATGTCGTACATGCTAGGCTCGTCAAGTCAACCTAAGTGTTTTGCATGTGTAAATCTAGATTACACCCGTTGTATGCGAACGTTAGAATCTATCACACCCGATCATCACGTGGTGCTTCGAAACAACGAACCTTCGCAACGGTGCACAGTTAGGGGGAACACATCTCTTCAAATTTTAGTGAGGGATCATCTTATTTATGCTACCGTCGGTCTAAGCAAATAAGATGCAAACATGACAAACATCACATGCAAATCATAAAGTGACATGATATGGCCAATATCATCTTGCGCCTTTTGATCTCCATCTTCGAGGCGCGGCATGATCACCTTCGTCACCAGCATGACACCATGATCTCCATCATCGTGTCTTCATGAAGTTGTCTCGCCAACTATTACTTATACTACTATGGCTAACGGTTAGCAATAAGGTAAAGTAATTACATGGCGTTTTCAATGACACGTAGGTCATACAATAAATTAAGACAACTCCTATGGCTCCTGCCGGTTGTCATTCGCATCGACATGCAAGTCGTGATTCCTATTACAAGAACATGATCAATCTCATACATCACATATATCATTCATCACATCCTTTTGGCCATATCACATCACATAGCATACCTTGCAAAAACAAGTTAGACGTCCTCTAATTGTTGTTGCATGTTTTATGTGGCTGCTATGGGTTTCTAGCAAGAACATTTCTTACCTACGTAAAAGCCACAACGGTGATATGCCAATTGCTATTTACCCTTCATAAGGACCCTTTTCATCGAATCCGATCCGACTAAAGTGGGAGAGACAGACACCCGCTAGCCACCTTATGCATCAAGTGCATGTCAGTCGGTGGAACCAGTCTCACGTAAGCGTACGTGTAAGGTTGGACCGGGCCGCTTCATCCCACAATGCCGCCGAATCAAGATAAGACTAGTAACGGTAAGCAAATTGAACAAATCATCGCCCGCAACTACTGTTGTTCTACTCATGCACAGAATCTACACATAGACCTAGCTCATGATGCCACTGTTGGGGAACGTAGTAATAATTCAAAATTTTCCTACGTGTCAACAAGATCAATCTAGGAGATACTAGCAACGAGAAAGAGGGAGTGCATCTTCATACCCTTGAAGATCGCTAAGCGGAAGCATTACAAGGAACGCGGATGATGGAGTTGTACTTGCGGCGATTCAAATCGCGGAAGGTCCGGTCTAGCATCGAACGGACGGCGCCTCCGCGTTCAACACATGTACAGCCCGGGGACGTCTCCTCCTTCTTGATCTAGCAAGGGGAGAGGAGAAGTTGAGGGAGAGCTCTGGCAGCACGACGGCATGGTGGTGGAGCTTGCAGTTCTCCGACAGGGCTTCGCCAAGCACTACGGAGGAGGAGGAGGTGTTGGAGAGCGGGGAGGGCTGCGCCAGGGGAAGGGTATGGCAGCCCTCCCACCCCCCACTATTTATAGGGGAAGGGGAGAGGGGGCCGGCCCCCCTAGATCCCATCTAAAAGGGGGCGGCGGCCAAGGGGGGAACTTGCCCCCCAAGTTTTGTGGGAGGCGCCCCCACCCCCTAGGGTTTCCAACCCTAGGCGCCTTGGGCCCTTGGGGGGGCGCACCAGCCCACTAGGGGCTGGTTCTCACCCTTGTTCAGCCCATTAAGTCCCCGGAGGCAGGTGGCCCCACCCGGTGGACCCCGAGACACCTTTCGGTGGTCCCGGTATAATATCGATAACCCCCGAAACCATTCCGGTGAGTGAAACTGGACTTCCCATATATAAATCTTTACCTCCGGACCATTTCGGAACTCCTCGTGACGTTCGGCATCTCATCTGGGACTCCGTACAACCTTCGGTAACCACATACAATTTCCCATAACAACTCTAGCGTCACCGAACCTTAAGTGTGTAGACCCTACGGGTTCGGGAACCATGCAGACATGACCGAGACATCTCTCCGGCCAATAACCAACAGCGGGATCTGGATACTCATGTTGGCTCCCACATGTTCCACAATGATCTCATCGGATGAACCACGATGTCAGGGATTCAATCAATCCCGTATACAATTCCCTTTGTCCATCGGTATGTTACTTACCCGAGATTCGATCGTCGGTATCCCCATGCCTCGTTCAATCTCGTTACCGGCAAGTCTCTTTACTCGTTCCGTAACGCATGATCCCGTGACTAACTCCTTAGTCACATTGAGCTCATTATGATGATGCATTACCGAGTGGGCCCAGAGATACCTCTCCGTCATACGGAGTGACAAATCCCAGTATAGATTCGTGCCAACCCAACAGACCCTTTCAGAAATACCTGTAGTGCATGTTTATAGCCACCCAGTTACGTTGTGACGTTTAGTACACCAAAGCATTCCTACGGTATCCGGAGTTGCACAACCTCATGGTCTAAGGAAACGATACTTGACATTAGAAAAGCTCTAGCAAAACGAACTACACGATCTTGTGCTATGCTTAGGATTGGGTCTCGTCCATCACAGCATTCTCCTAATGATGTGATCCCGTTATCAATGACATCCAATGTCCATGGTCAGGAAACCACAACCATCTATTGATCAACGATCTAGTCAACTAGAGGCTTACTAGGGACATATCACGGTCTATGTAATCACACATGTATTACGGTTTCCGGTTAATACAATTATAGCATGAACAACAGACAATTATAATAAACAAGGAAATATAATAATAACCACTTTATTATTGCCTCTAGGGCATATTTCCAACAGTCTCCCACTTTCACTAGATTCAATAATCTAGTTACATTGTGATGAATCGAACACCCATAGAGTTCTGGTGTTGATCATGTTTTGCTCGTGGAAGAGGTTTAGTCAATGGATCTGCGACATTCAGATTCGTATGCACTTTACAAATATCTATGTATCCATCTTGAATATATTCATAAATGGTGTTGAAGCGACGCTTGATACGCCTGGTCTTCTTGTGAAACCTGGGCTCCTTGGCAAGGGCAATAGCTCTAGTGTTGTCACACAAGAGAGTCATCGGGCCCGACACATTGGGAATAACTCCTAGGTCGGCGATGAACTCCTTCATCCAGACTGCTTCCTATGCTGCCTCCGAGGCTGCTATGTACTCCGCTTCACATGGTGATCCCGCCACGACACTTTGCTTGCAACTGCACCAGCTGACTGCCCCACCATTCAAAATGTACATGTATCCGGTTTGTGACTTGGAGTCATCCAGATCTGTGTCGAAGCTAGCATCGACGTAACCCTTTACGACGAGCTCTTCGTCACCTCCATAAATGAGAAACATATCCTTAGTCCTTTTCAGGTACTTTAGGATATTCTTGACCGCTGTCCAGTGTTCCATACCGGGATTACTTTGGTACCTGCCTACCAAACTTACGGCAAGGTTCTATCAGGTCCGGTACACAGCATGGCATACATAATAGAGCCGATGGCTGAAGCATAGGGGATGACACTCATCTTTTCTCTATCTTCTGCCGAGGTGACACATCCCTAGATTTACCTTGCACTAGGCTAGCACTTGTCTTTTGCATCATGTCTAAATTTTATTGGAAAGTTAAAACGGGGACTGATAAACCTTAGCAGCAAATAAAATTCAACTAAGTTCAAACTTAAATCCTTTCAATGAACCCAAAATGCCCTTTAGAAATGTTGATCATTTTTGAATTGGTCCAGCACCTCTGACAAAAATGGTGCACATTTTTATAGATCAATTTGGATTTTTGAATGAATTCATAAAGTATTTGAATTTGGGCATTTAATTGCTATAAATAATTTAAATGCCCAAATAATTCTGGAAGTGGTTGAGGGCTGTTGGAAATAATTCTAAAAGTGCCCACAATTTATTTCAGGAATATATTAAATGATTTAGTATTTTTACTAAATCCAGAAAACAAAGACAAAAATAGAAAAACAGAAGCAAACCAGTAATAGGAGAGAGAGAGAGTTACCTGGCCTTAACTGGCTGGCCCAGGTCCTGTGCAGCCCAGCCGGACGGCCGAGCCCACCTCCTCGCGCGTCGTCTTCCCCGCGCCTACTGGCACTATGCATAGCGCGCGCACAGCCGAGCCGCGGCCACCTCCTGCTAGCCACATAGCTGCTCCCCTCGACCTGCTCCGCCGCCCTGGACGGCCTCGACCCCCTGCACCTCTCGCCTCTCTCTGGACCCCTTCCCCTCCCTCTGCTCTCTCCGCGCGGCACCACCGAACACACCCGCCGCCGTTGACGAGCACCACCGCAGCCACCGCGCAAGACTCGCCTCGTCATCTGGTCCTTTAGCTCCACCTCGACGCCATGGAGCTTCACTCCAAAGCACGTGGCAGCGGGAGGCCTGCAACGTCGTCATCACCGCCGTCTTCAACCTCGGTTGCCGCCGTTCTGCGTCGTCGATTCGTCGCCGTCAAGTCGCCCCCGAGCCCGACGACCAGCTCCTGCGACTCCCAGTGAGCACCTGCTCCAAATCCCTCTCCTTCCCGCATCGATTTCAAGCTCTAACTAACCCCACCACCGAGCCCGAGAACTCATCACCGCCGGCCGTGTCACCGCCGCCATTGCAGCCACCAGAGCTTGCTTCTGAGCGCGTATTCGTGCTCAGAGCATCTCTAGAAACCCGTAGCACTCCTCGGTTCGCCCCTCCATGCGTCGTAGCCTCGCCCCCGAGATCGGCCGAACTCCGGCCGCCGCAGCCGTTGTCACCGCCGTCGCTCTGGTACGTCTCCGGCGATGCCGCTTGCACCTTTGGATGCGTACGACATCCAGCTACGCGTAGAGCCCTTCCGCGCATTGTTTGGCCGCCCATAGCTCAAATCCAAGCCGCGCCGCCGTCGTTTTGGTCGCCGCCGGCCAGGCTCCGGCGACTGCCGACGTGGCCATCATTAACGCTAATGACGCCTTAACTAACCCCCTAGCTCACTGACACCTGGGGCCCACGCCCTAATTAACCTGGGTTTTATTTCTGTTTAGATTAAACTAACACCACCGGCCCCACAGGTCAGTTTGACCTGGCCACGTCACCTGTTGGCCGACCCCACACGTCAGCGTTGACTTTCCGACGTGGCTGTTGACCTGACCCCACCTGTCGGTGACCCAAAGAGCACTGTGTGACTGACCAGTGGACCCCACTAGTCAGGTTTGACCTGGTCAGCCGCAGTTGACTTGCTGACATCACAGTGATGCAATGCTGACGCAGTTAATAATTTTCTGGATTTAAAATAATTCAGAAAATTCCGGAAAATGCCCAAAACTTCTAAAATTCATAGAAAATTATCTATAACTCCAAATAAGATAAATTATATATGAAAAATGATCAGAAAAATCCAATCTATCCATCTGTACCATTTTCATGCATGTTAGAACAACTTATAGCCATTGTTTAGGACAAATCATGTAAATGGCATTTGAATTTCCACATATGGTGTTTGAATTTGAATCTTGGATTCAAACCAACCTCATTTAACCTATTGCTAGTTGCATTAGCTCAAATCACAGCATATTGACATGTCATGATCATGCATCATGTTCTGCATTGCATTGATTGTGTTCTTCCTTGTTTGTCGGTGTTTGTCCCCTCTTGATAGACGTGGTTTTGACGATGAGATCGATGACACCGATGAAGAACTATTCTATCTTTAGAAGTGACAGGCAAGGAAAACCCCCTTGTTCGTTCCCATACAATCCCACTCTCTCGCTCCTGCTCTATTTTACTGCATTAGGACAACAACGATTCAACAGTTACATGCTGCGGTAGTTGAACCCCTTTCCTTTGCATGACCTGTCATTTGCCACAGTAAATAGATGAAACCCACTAGCATGAGTAGGAGTTGTTTGAGCCCTGATGTGCCTACTCATTCATGCTTGTTTGTCATGCCTACTACTGCTTAGAGTTGAGTCAGGTCTGATTCATCGGGGATGAATTGGAATGGTGATGATCATGTCGTACTGTGTGTGAGCTAAGTGTGTGAACATGATTTGGTAAAGGTAGCGGTGAGAGGCCATGTAGGAGTACATGGTGGGTTGTCTCACTGAAACCGTCCTCAGGAACTGAGTTCTGTGTTTGTGATCCATGATACAGCTACTACCACACGTTGGGCCCTGAAATATGACCCCGCTCGACTTATTAACCGCCCTTGTCCTCTGTCCAGGAGTTACAATTAATTTCTGGTGTTTGTAGGATATGTGTTGGAGGCCGTGCGTAGCGCTGACCCTAGGGGTGGGCTATGATGCGGTAGATACACCGTGGCCCGGTGTACCGGGCACCCGTTTGGTGTCTCGAGAGCTATGCACACATCATTTGGGGATGTGAGCGAAACCCCGGCCGGATCTCCTCGCAGATGGAACCCGAATAGGCGATAAACCTGGACTAGAGACTTGTGTGGCAAGTTAGGTCATGGTCTACACCCACGTCGGCTTTCGCTTGAAGTCTGCCGAGCACATGTCGTGTGCAGACGCTAAGTGGTGGAAACATGTGTGAAGAAGTACACCCCTGCAGGGTTATAAATGATCTATTCGAATAGCCGTGTCCATGGTAAAGGACTTCTGGGTTGCCTGTACAGTTCATAGACAAGTGAAAGTGGATACTCTAAAATGTGCAAGATAAGCATGAGTGCTATGGATGGCGTTCTCGTAGGGAGATGGGAGCGGATCCATAGTGGTGTATTGATGTGGTGAATATGTGGACTCGTGTACGCCACCTCAAAAGAGTTACTTGCAGTAGTAGTTCAGGTTAGCCACTGAGTCAAAGCTGGCTTGCTGCAGTTAAACCCCACCATCCCTTTGTTGATAATGATGCATATGTAGTTAGTTCTGATGTAAGTCTTGCTGGGTACATTTGTACACACGTTTGCTTAATTTATGTTTTTGCAGAGAGACTTCAGTCTCTCTAGTAGTTCTGTGTGGACTTCGACGTTTAGCTTGTTACCTCAGCTACGATCTTGTGCCCTCGGCAGGATCTGGTAGATAGTCAGGCTTCTCAGCCTTTTTCATTTGTAGATGTCTGTACTCAGACATGTTAAGCTTCCGCATGTGCTTTGACTTGTATGCTCTGAATGTTTGGTCATGAGACCCATGTTTGTAATATCTCGCTCCTTGGAGCCTATTGAATAAATACTTGAGTCGTAGAGTTATGTTGTGATGCCATGTTGTATTTACACATATCGAGCATATTGTGTGTATGATTGAAATGCTTGGTATGTGTGGGATCCGACAACCTAGTTGTTGTTTATCCTTGGTAGCCTCTCTTATGGGGAAATGTAGTCTTGTGCTTCCATGAGCCATAGTAGTCCGCTACAGCCCGGTTCACCGGAGTCCTGGTAGCCCAGCACTACTGCTCCGGAACACTTGACTGGCCGACATGTGATTCACTTCGTTCCTGTATCTGTCCCTTCGGGGAAATGTCACGCGGTGACATCCGGAGTCCTGCCTAGCGTGCTACAGCCCGGTTCCCCGGAGTCCTGTTAGCCCAGTGCTACAGCCCGAATTCGCACGCTGCTGACCGACATGCTCGATGTTGATTCATGTATGCCTATCCCCGTAAGTTAGTGCCACTTTGGGTTCACGACTAGTCATGTCGGCCCGGGTTCTCTGTCATATGGATGCTAGCGACACTATCATATACGTGAGCCAAAAGGTGCAAATGGTCCCGGGCCATGGTAAGGCGACACCTGTGGGAATACCATGCGTGAGGCCGCAAAGTGATATGAGGTGTTACTCGCTAGATCGATGTGACTTGGAATCGGGGTCCTGACAGCTTTGGTATCAGAGCCTGACTGCCTGTAGGATTACCAAGCCAAACTGGTCAAAGTTGAGTCTATAAATTCTTTACTTATGTAAGGGAATTGATTGTGGAAGGGAACGTAAGGCTCTTTTTACTCCTTTACCTTATGCCCTTCTGATCTGAGTCATCCTCTTCTTTCCTACGTGGGTTAAGGACTAGGATCTCATCTCTCTATCAGGTTCACGCGTTACTAATCCGTAGAATCTTAGGATTGTTGGTTCCAGGCCTTAGTTCAGTTTCTATTACTTTTAGTATGTTGTCAGCTGAACCAGAATCTTGATATGATGATGCTAAGTGGTTATGCCACCATTTTTGTAGAATGACCCAAATCTTTTGAGCATTTACAGCCGTTATGCTGTCCGATTCATCCCAGGTTTCTAAATAGTCGGATGCATTTGCAAATCCCTTTCTCCTGTTTCCGATGTCTTTTTCGGCCAGTTTGACCACACTAATCGGTGAGTTGAGGTACTCTGTTGCCTTGACATATATGTTGGAGTTATTATTATGACCCTAGGTGTTTTAGAGGATCACCTAGTAATCTAGCCATGTTTTGTGTCCTAGTGTGATGATTCTGGCCATCATTCTCGAAAGCATCCCGTGATGCCACTTAGTAGTATGTATTCTACTCCTGGGTTTTTTAGCCCAAGATTCACCCTACTTACTTCATGTTGATAGTGCTTGCTCGTTCCTTTAGGTTATTAGTAACCTCTGCATTAGTCCTCGGGGTCCGTGGTATTTCCTTCTTCCAAATACCATGAACCATTAAGGCAGAAGTTCTTTGAACCAAAAGATCACAATCAGAGTACTCTTGAGGAGTTCTCCATTCATAATTGTGATTCCGCCAGTTCTACCTTTCTGCATGGGTTATCTGGAAGAAACCTGTTGAACTTGGTTCGACATATTAATCTATGCATCCACAACTCAGAAAGATATATATCCCATTGAGTTGTCCCTCTTCCTTTGTATTCCGACCATCGTCTATCAATTGATAGTTAGGATTAGTAGTGCACTCATGTTCATCGATGCCTATTATTCTTGTGGTTCGTCGAGCCATCCTATTCTGGAATGACTAGGAGAAACAAACTCCAGTACCTTGTCCATTTCTAGGATTGGGTCAAAGCATTTGTATTCCTCATATCAAAATGCCAATCCAGCTTTTGTTCTGTTCTACCCTGGAGTATTACCCTCTTTTGTCAATAATACCATAGGAATTGCACACCATCTTATGAATTCTTGATGTAGTGATACTTCTCGCCATCGTTCTTCATTTGTCGGTCCCCGTGTTGTTGCAACCGGAATGCCGATAGGTGAACTATGATGTGTGAAATCAATACTCCTAGCAACCCCGTTGCTTGGTAGTTAAAGGACAATAATTTCATCCTTAGCGTGTTGGTTATTGAATCTCCATCCTAGAACTGATCGTGCTACCTTGTCCTTAATTCTGGTGCACTCTTCGATCAATGAGTTAGGATTATTCAATCCCTTGCTTATTTGATCATATCGTCTTGCTCCGAAAAGCAAGATTGTTCTCGAGCTTAGTAACATATCGGTGGTTCATGATGTTCCGAATATCTTCTCGGAAGTATTACCAGGTTGTCACCTGACCGCTATGTTGAGTTCGTGATCATGTTGGTTTTCCTCCAAACCACCCATTCTCCTAGAATCTGTGTTGGATACCCCCGAGCTAGTTGGTTAAGCCAAACAACAACTTGGAGAGTTGGAAGATAAAAGCTTGTCTGACTTAGTTCATGTTAAGGGATATCTTTGTGTGTGTGTGTGTGTGTGTGTGTGTGTTGAAGAAAGATGATATCTCCATCGATTGGTCCTTGTGATCAGTTGTTGGATCTATTGCCTTGTCAAAACTTTGACTTGAGTACGGGCTATCGTCAGTCAAATCAGAACCAACGATGTTCGTAATGTTGTCTTATTTGTGGTTGATCCCTCGAGCATACACCATTACATCTTTTGGTCTAACCAATGCTATCACCGTGTTCACATGATGGTGGAAGTCCAGTGATGTGGAAATCCCGATGAGTTGTTGTTGAGCCCATCAGCAGCATTTTGTCTCCCCCATGATTCATGTTGAACATCAACCTAGTGTTGAAAACTTTGTAAGCAATGCCTTCGTGTTCCGTTCATGAAGCTTATGCTTGGATGGAAGAAGTGACTTCCTCGAATTCATGTGCATTCGGTGCAAGTTGCCGCCGTGAGTTCGAGAAAGATTGTTTTTGTTTCCTCTGGTACCATCCCAAGTCAGTTATGCATGTGCGAATGTATTCTATGGTTTGGTAGATTAATTACCTCCACTCCATATGTATTCCCTAGCACACCAAGCCACTGATTGATTTTTTTCAAGGAAAATGAGTTTGTTGTGCTAATACTAGTCGATGCACAAGATTTTGTTATCCTCAATGATGGTTCCCTACCAGAACTCGGTAGTATTTTTATTATAAGACTACTATGTGGTCATGCTTGTCTGGGACAGCGTGTCCACATGTTGTAGAAAAAACCCGCTCATGTTTTGGAGCTTGCTATCGTAGTTCATTTCCTGAGAATCTGCAACGTCATCTCGTCGATTTGTATTGCAATCCTTCCTTTCAGACATGATGAGTTTGGAATATCCTGACACCAACCAGATCTGAATCTCAGGCAGATATGATGGTTGGAACATTTCCCAAGAACTATAATATTGGTCTCTCTGTAACCCGGTGAAGTGGATGTCGTGGCCGACACACCCAGCCGGAAGATCTATTATTATAGTATATCTTGATTGAGGAAGTTGGCCACCTCCCCATAAGGATTCCGTGATTTACCTCCGTAGTTATTCCTTATGGATTCTTGTGCTCCCGAAGTCCGACATTTTACTTGATGTTAGATACCAAACCATATCTATAAATGGGTTACGCTAGCACATCAAGGAGAACATTAGAAGCGAAGTGCTAAATGTCTCTCGGTCGATCATCCAGATTTTGTTTCCTTGGCCTCGCTAAGGCGAAATCTGAGAAGGTGTTATCTTGCTTTGCATCTGCATCGTCCATCACTATTCATCATGGTAGCATGTTGTGTTGCCAGGATCCTTGACACGGATGTTGGTAGAACCTTGATGAATATGGAAATGCTCAAGTTCTTGAGAGCACGCGCAGGCAAAATCATCCCTTGCGTTGTCTTCAACAAGGTAGCCCACATCATCCATTCTAGTCTAGGTATGCCATCCCTTCTTACTCCGCCAAACGATTGTTGTGATTTGCCTTAGGCTGGTATAAAGAGTTTCAATGATCTATGAATCAAAAGAATTCTTTTTGCCACTTAAGGGCAATTTATCTACTCGCTACCCTGAAACTAGTGCACCATCTTATTCAAGCGTGGAATTGTTGCCTACCAAGATCCACTCCATCCCTCTGGATGTATATTTTGTGTCTCAACTCGAGAGATGTTCCAATGTCTAACTCCATGAGTTGATCCTGAGTCTTGATCTTTGAGAAGACCGATTCTTCTAGAGTTTTCCCTTTCTTCTCGTTGTCATGTTGGATATCGATGGAGTTCTCAGAGCAAGACGTCGAGACAAAGATAATGATCGAATAACGTTCTTATGAAGTGCAACCTGGATCGTGAAGATTGTGTTAGCTTTGTGTCCCCTCTTTCTTCTTACCTCACGTCTTGAATCTCGGGACGAGATTCTTGTTTAGTGGGGGTGAGTTGCAACATCCCTAGATTTACCTTGCACTAGGCTAGCACTTGTCTGTTGCGTCATGTCTAAATTTTATTGGAAAGTTGAAATGGGGACTGATAAACCCTAGCAGCAAATAAAATTCAACTAAGTTCAAACTTAAATCCTTTCAATGAACCCGAAATGCCCTTTAGAAATGTTCATCATTTTTGAATTGGTCCAGCACCTCTGACAAAAATGGTGCACATTTTTATAGATCAATTTGGATTTTTGAATGAATTCATAAAGTATTTGAATTTGGGCATTTAATTGCTATAAATAATTTAAATGCCCAAATAATTCTGGAAGTGGTTGAGGGCTGTTGGAAATAATTCTAAAAGTGCCCACAATTTATTTCAGGAATATATTAAATGATTTAGTATTTTTACTAAATCCAGAAAACAAAGACAAAAATAGAAAAACAGAAGCAAATCAGTAATAGGAGAGAGAGAGAGTTACCTGGCCTTAACTGGCTGGCCCAAGTCCTGTGCAGCCCAGCCGGACGGCCCATCCCACCTCCTCGCGCGTCGTCTTCCCCGCGCCTACTGGCACTGTGCGTGGCGCGCACACAGCCGAGCCGCGGCCACCTCCTGCTAGCCACGCAGCTGCTCCCCTCGACCTGCTCCGCCGCCCTAGACCGCCTCGACCTCCCTGCACCTCTCCCCTCTCTCTCTGGACCCCTTCCCCCTCCCTCTTCTATCTCCGCGTGGCACCACCGAACACACCCGCCGCCGCCGACGAGCACCACCGCAGCCACCGCGCAAGACTCGCCTCGTCATCCGGTCCTTTAGCTCCGCCTCGACGCCGTGGAGCTTCACCCCAAAGCACGTGGCAGCAGGAGGCCTGCAACGTCGTCATCACCACCGTCTTCAACCTCGGTTGCCGCCGTTCTTCATCGTCGTTTCGTCGCCGTCAAGTCACCCCCGAGCCCGATGACCAGCTCCTGCGACTCCCAGTGAGCACCTGCTCCAAATCCCTCTCCTTCCCGCATCGATTTCAAGCTCTAACTAACCCCACCACCAAGCCCGAGAACTCATCACCGCCGGCCATGTCACCGCCGCCATTGCAGCCACCAGAGCTTGCTTCTGAGCGCGTATTCGTGCTCAGAGCATCTCCAGAAACCCGTAGCACTCGTCGGTTCGCCCCTCCATGCGCCGTAGCCTGGCCCCCGAGGTCGGCCGAACTCCGGCTGCCGCAGCCGTTGTCACCGCCGTCGCTCTGGTACGTCTCCGGCGATGCCGCTTGCACCTTTGGATGCGCACGACCTCCAGCTATGCGTAGAGCCCTTCCGCGCGTTGTTTGGCCGCCCATAGCTCAAATCCGAGCCGCGCCGCCGTTGTTTTGGTCGCCGCCGGCAAGGCTCCGGCGACTGCCGACGTGGCCATCATTAACGCTAATGACGGCCTAACTAACCCCCTAGCTCACTGACACCTGGGGCCCATGCCCTAATTAACCTGGGTTTTATTTCTGTTTAGATTAAACTAACACCACGGGCCCCACAGGTCAGTTTGACCTGGCCACGTCACCTGTTGACCGACCCCACACGTCAGCGTTGACTTGCCGACGTGGCTGTTGACCTGACGCCACCTGTCGGTGACCCAGACAGCACTGTGTGACTGACCAGTGGACCCCACTGGTCAGGTTTGACCTGGTCAGCCGCAGTTGACTTGCTGATGTCACAGTGACGCAATGCTGACGCAGTTAATAATTTTCTGGATTTAAAATAATTCAGAAAATTCCAGAAAATGCCCAAAACTTCTAAAATTCATAGAAAATTATCTACAACTCCAAATAAGATAAATTATATATGAAAAATGATCAGAAAAATCCAATCTATCCATCTGTACCATTTTCTTGCATGTTAGAACAACTTATAGCCACTGTTTAGGATAAATCATGTAAATGGCATTTGAATTTCCACATATGGAGTTTGAATTTGAATCTTGGATTCAAACCAACCTCATTTAACCTGTTGATAGTTGCATTAGCTCAAATCACAGCATATTGACATGTCATGATCATGCATCATGTTGTGCATTGCATTGATTGTGTTCTTCCTTGTTTGCTGCTGTTTGTCCCCTCTCGATAGACGTGGTTTCGACGATGAGATCGATGACACCGATGAAGAACTATTCTATCTTCAGAAGTGCCAGGCAAGCAAAACCCCCTTGTTCATTCCGATACAATCCCACTCTCTCGCTCCTGCTCTATTTTACTGCATTAGGACAACAACGATTCAACTGTTACATGTTGCGGTAGTTGAACCCCTTTCCTTTGCATGACCTGTCGTTTGCCACAGTAAATAGATGAAACCCACTAGCATGAGTAGGAGTTGTTTGAGCCCTGATGTGCCTACTCATTCATGCTTGTTTGTCATGCCTGCTACTGCTTAGAGTTGAGTCAGGTCTGATTCATCGGGGATGAATTGGAATGGTGATGATCATTTCCTACTGTGTGTGAGCTAAGTGTGTGAACATGAGTTGGTAAAGGTAGCGGTGAGAGGCCATGTAGGAGTACATGGTGGGTTGTCTCACTGAAACCGTCCTCAGGAACTGAGTTCTGTGTTTGTGATCCATGATACAACTACTACCACACGTTGGGCCCTGAAATATGACCCCGCTCGACTTATTAACCGCCCTTGTCCTCTGTCCAGGAGTTGCAATTAGTTTCTGGTGTTTGTAGGATATGTGTTGGAGGCCGTGCGTAGCGCTGACCCTAGGGGTGGGCTATGATGCGGTAGATACACCGTGGCCCGGTGTACCGGGCGCCCGTTTGGTGTCTCGGGAACCCTGCACACATCGTTTGGGGCTGTGAGCGAAGCCCCGGCCGGATCTCCTCGCGGATGGAACCCGAATAGGCGATAAACCTGGACTAGAGACTTGTGTGGTTAGTTAGGTCGTGGTCTACACCCACGTCGGCTTTCGCTTGAAGTCTGGCGAGCACATGTCGTGTGCAGACGCTAAGTGGTGGAAACATGTGTGAAGAAGTACACCCCTGCAGGGTTATAAATGATCTATTCGAATAGCCGCGTCCACGGTAAAGGACTTCTGGTTTGCCTGTACAGTTCATAGACAAGTGAAAGTGGATACTCTAAAATGCGCAAGATAAGCGTGAGTGCTATGGTGGCGTTCTCGTAGGGAGACGGGAGCGGATCCATAGTGGTGTATTGATGGGGTGAATATGTGGACTCGTGTACGCCACCTCAAAAGAGTTACTTGCGGTAGTAGTTCAGATTAGCCACTGAGTCAAAGCTGGCTTGCTGCAGTTAAACCCCACCATCCCTTTGTTGATAATGATGCATATGTAGTTAGTTCTGATGTAAGTCTTGCTGGGTACATTTGTGCTCACGTTTGCTTAATTTATGTTTTTGCAGGGAGACTTCAGTCTCGCTAGTAGTTCTGTGTGGACTTCGACGTTTAGCTTGTTACCTCAGCTACGATCTTGTGCCCTCGGCAGGATCTAGTAGATAGACAGGCTTCTCAGCCTTTTCATTTGTAGATGTCTGTACTCAGACATGTTAAGCTTCCGCATGTGCTTTGACTTGTATGCTCTGAATGTTGGGTCATGAGACCCATGTTTGTAATATCTCGCTCCTCGGAGCCTATTGAATAAATACTTGAGTCGTAGAGTTATGTTGTGATGTCATGTTGTATTTACACATATCGAGCATATTGTGTGTATGATTGAAATGCTTGGTATGTGTGGGATCCGACAACCTAGTTGTTTATCCTTGGTAGCCTCTCTTATGGGGAAATGTAGTCTTGTGCTTCCATGAGCCATAGTAGTCCGCTACTACCCGGTTCACCGGAGTCCTGCTAGCCCAGCACTACTGCTCCGGAACACTTGACTGGCCTGCATGTGATTCACTTCATTCCTGTGTCTGTCCCTTCGGGGAAATGTCACGCGGTGGCATCCGGAGTCCTGCCTACCCTGCTACAGCCCGGTTCACCGGAGTCCTGTTAGCCCAGTGCTATAGCCCGGATTCGCACGCTGCTGACCGACATGCGCGATGTTGATTCATGTATGCCTGTCCCCGTAAGTTAGTGCCACTTTGGGTTCACGACTAGTCATGTCGGCCCGGGTTCTCTGTCATATGGATGCTAGCGACACTATCATATACGTGAGCCAAAAGTGATACCGTGGGAATACTGTGCGTGAGGCCACAAAGTGATATAAGGTGTTACTGGCTAGATCGATGTGACTTGGAATCGGGGTCCTGACACGAGGTCGGGCATTGAGCCGTGCTTAATCTCATACCTTGCAATACAGGCAAGAACCCCTTCTTGGAGTGATCCATATTGAACTTCTTCAATATCTTTTCAAGGTATGTGCTTTGTGAAAGACCAATGAGGCGTCTCGATCTATCTCTATAGATCTTGATGCCTAATATGTAAGCAGCTTCTCCAAGGTCCTTCATTTAAAAACACTTATTCAAGTAGGCCTTTATGCTTTCCAAGAGTTCTATATTATTTCCCATCAACAGTATGTCATCCACATATAATATGAGAAATGCTACAGAGCTCCCACTCACTTTCTTGTAAACACAGACTTCTCCATAAGTCTGCATAAACCCAAACGCTTTGATCATCACATTAAAGCGAATATTCCAACTCCGAGATGCTTGCACCAGCCCATAGATGGAGCGCTAGAGCTTGCATACCTTGTCAGCATTCCTAGGATGGACAAAACCTTCTGGCTGCATCATATACAATTCTTCCTTGAGGAAACCATTAAGGAATGCCGTTTTGACGTCCATTTGCCATATCTCATAATCATAGAATGCGTCAGTTGCTAACATGATTCGGATAGACTTCAGCTTCGCTACAGGTGAGAAGGTCTCATCGTAGTCAACCCCTTGAACTTGTCGACAACCCTTAGCGACAAGTCGTGCCTTATAGACGGTCACATTACCATCCGCGTCTGTCTTCTTCTTAAAGATCCACTTATTTTCTATGGCTTGCCGATCATCGGGCAAGTCTGTCAAAGTCCAAACTTTGTTTTCATATATGGATCCTATCTTGGATTTCATGGCTTCAAGCCATTTGTTGGAATCCGGGCCCGCCATCGCTTCTTCATAGTTCGAAGGTTCACCGTTGTCTAACAACATTATTTCCAGGACAGGGTAGCCGTACCACTTTGGTGCGGAACGTGTCCTCGCGGACCTATGAAGTTCAGTAACTTGATCCAAAGTTTCATGATCATTATCAGTAACTTCCTCTCTAGTCGGTGCAGGCACCACAGAAACATGTTCCTGAGCTGCGCTACTCTCCCGTTCAAGAGGGAGTACCTCATCAAGTTCTACTTTCCTCCCACTTACTTCTTTCGAGAGAAACTCTTTCTCCAGAAAGGATCCGTTCTTGGCAACAAAGATCTTGCCTTCGGATATGAGGTAGAAGGTATACCCAATGGTTTCCTTAGGGTATCCTATGAAGACGCATTTTTCCGACTTGGGTTCGAGCTTTTCAGGTTGAAGTTTCTTGACATAAGAATCGCATCCCCGAACTTTCAGAAATGATAGCTTAGGTTTCTTCCCAAACCATAATTCATATGGTGTCTTCTCAACGGATTTTAACGGAGCCCTATTTAAAGTGAATGCGGCAGTCTCTAAAGCATAACCCCAAAATCATAGCGGTAGATCAGTAAGAGACATCACAGATCGCACCATATCCAATAGAGTGCGATTACGACGTTCGGACACACCATTACGCTGAGGTGTTCCAGGCGGCGTGAGTTGTGAAAAAATTCCACATTTCCTTAAGTGTGTGCCAAACTCGTGACTCAAATATTCTCCTCCACGAGCTGATCGTAAGAACTTTATTTTCCTATCATGTTGCTTCTCTACCTCACTCTGAAATTCCTTGAACTATTCAGAGGTCTCAGTCTTGTGTTTCATTAAGTAGACATACCCATATCTACTTAAGTCATCAGTGAGGGTGAGAACATAACGATAGCCACCGCGAGCCTCAACGCTCATTGGACCGCATACATAGTATGTATTATTTCCAACAAGTTGGTTGCTCGCTCCATTGTTCCGGAGAACGGAGTCTTGGTCATTTTGCCCATGAGCCATGGTTCGCACGTGTCAAATGATTTCGTAATCAAGAGACTCCAAAAGTCCATCTACATGGAGTTTATTCAAGCGTTTGACACCAATGTGACAAAGGCGGCAATGCCACAAGTATGTGGGACTATCATTATCAACCTTACATCTTTTGGCATTCACACTATGAATATGTGTAACATCACGTTCGAGATTCAATAAAAATAAACCATTGACCAGTGGGGCATGACCACAAAACATATCTCTCATATAAATAGAACAACCATTATTCTCAGATTTAAATGAGTAGCCATCTCGCATTAAACGAGATCCAGATACAATGTTCATGCTCAATGCTGGCACTAAATAACAATTATTGAGGTTTAAAACTAATCCCGTAGGTAAATGTAGAGGTAGCGTGCCGACGGCGATCACATCGACCTTGGAACCATTCCCGACGCGCATCGTCACCTCGTCCTTCGCCAGTCTTTGCTTATTCCGCACTTCCTGTTTTGAGTTACAAATATGAGCAACCGCACTGGTATCAAATACCTAGGAGCTACTATGAGCGCTGGTAAGGTACACATCAATAACATGTATATCACATATACCTTTGGCGTTTCCGGCCTTCTTATCCGCCAAGTACTTGGGGCAGTTCCGCTTCCAGTGACCATTTCCCTTGCAATAAAAGCACTGAGTCTTGGGCTTGGGTCCATTCTTTGGCTTCTTCCCGGCAACTGATTTACCGGGCGCGGCAACTCCCTTGCCGTCCTTCTTGAAGTTCTTTTTACCCTTGCCTTTCTTGAAACTCGTGGTCTTATTCACCATCAACACTTGATGTTCCTTTTTGATTTCCACCTCCACTGATTTCAACATTGAATATAACTCAAGAATGGACTTCTCCATCCCTTCATATTGTAGTTCATCACAAAGCTCTTGTAGCTAGGTGGGAGCGACTGGAGGATCCTGTCAATGACCGAGTCATCTGGAAGATTCACTCCGAGCTGACACAAACGGTTGTGCAACCCAGACATTTTGAGTATATGCTCGCTGACAGAACTATTTTCCTCCATCTTACAACTGTAGAACTTGTCGAAGACTTCATATCTCTCGACCCGGGCATGAGCTTGGAAAACCATTTTCAGCTCTTGGAACATCGCATATGCTCCGTGCTACTCAAAACGCTTTTGGAGCCCCGGTTCTAAGCTGTAAAGCATGCCGCACTGAACCAGGGAGTAATCATCACTATGCGACTGCCAGGCGTTCATAACGTCTTGAGTTGATGGGAAAATGGGTGCTTCACCTAGCGGTGCTTCAAGGACATATGCTTTCTTGGTAGCTATGAGGATGATCCTCAAGTTACGGACCCAGTCCGTATAGTTGCTACCATCGTCTTTCAGCTTGGTTTTCTCTACGAACGTGTTGAAGTTGAGGGCAACATTAGCATGGACCATTTGATCCTTGAAGACATATTGTAAAGATATTTAGACTATGTTCATGACAATTAAGTTCATCTAATCAAATTATTAATGAACTCCCACTTAGATAGACATCCCTCTAGTCATCTAAGTGATACATGATTCGAATCGAATAGGCTGTGTCCGATCATCACGTGAGACGGACTAGTCATCAACGGTGAACATCTCCATGTTGATCGTATCTACTATATGACTCATGTTCGACCTTTCGGTCTCTCGTGTTCCAAGGCCATGTCTGTACATGCTAGGCTCGTCAAGTCAACCTAAGTGTTTTGCATGTGTAAATCTAGCTTACACCCGTTGTATGCGAACGTTAGAATCTATCACACCCAATCATCACGTGGTGCTTCGAAACAACGAACCTTCACAACGGTGCACAGTTAGGGGGTAGTGAGGGATCATCTTATTTATGCTACCTTCGTTCTAAGAAAATAAGATGCAAACATGACAAACATCACATGCAAATCATAAAGTGACATGATAGGGCCAATATCATCTTGCGCCTTTTGATCTCTCTGCGCGGCGCGGCATAATCACCTTCGTCATGAGCATGCCACCATGATCTCCATCATCGTGTCTTCATGAAGTTGTCTCGCCAACTATTACTTCTACTACTATGGCTAACGGTTAGCAATAAGGTAAAGTAATTACATGGCGTTTTCAATGACACGCAGGTCATATAATAAATTAAGACAACTCCTATGGCTCCTGCCAGTTGTCATTCTCATCGACGTGCAAGTCGTGATTCCTATTACAAGAACATGATCAATCTCATACATCACATATATCATTCATCACGTCCTTTTGGCCATTTCACATCACATAGCATACCCTGCAAAAACAAGATAAACGTCCTCTAATTGTTGTTGCATGTTTTACGTGGCTGCTATGGGTTTCTAGCAAGAACATTTCTTACCTACGTAAAAGCCACAACGGTGATATGCCAATTGCTATTTACCCTTCATAAGGACCCTTTTCATCGAATCCGATCCGACTAAAGTGGGAGAGACAGACACCCGCTAGCCACCTTATGCATCAAGTGCATGTCAGTCGGTGGATCCAGTCTCACGTAAGCGTACGTGTAAGGTCGCCCCGGGCCGCTTCATTCCACAATGCCGCCAAATCAAGATAAGACTAGTAACGGTAAGCAAATTGAACAAATCTTCGCCCACAACTACTTGTGTTCTACTCGTGCACAGAATCTACGCATAGACCTAGCTCATGATGCCACTGTTGGGAACGTAGTAATAATTCAAAATTTTCCTACATGTCACCAAGATCAATCTAGGATATACTAGCAACGAGAGAGAGGGAGTGCATCTTCATACCCTTGAAGATCGCTAAGCGGAAGCGTTACAAGGAACGCGGATAATGGAGTCGTACTCGCGGCGATTCAAATCGCGGAAGGTCCGATCTAGCGTCGAACGGACGGCGCCTCCGTGTTCAACGCACGTACATCCCGGGGACGTCTCCTCCTTCTAGATCCAGCAAGGGGAGAGGGGAACTTGAGGGAGAGCTTCAGCAGCACGACGGCGTGGTGGTGGAGCTTGCAGTTCTCCGGCAGGGCTTCGCCAAGCACTACGGAGGAGGAGGTGTTGGAGAGGGGGGAGGGCTGCGCCAGGGGAAGGGTATGGCAGCCCACCCACCCCCCCCCCACTATTTATAGAGGAAGGGGAGAGGGGGCCGGCCCCCCTAGATCCCATCTACAAGGGGGGGCGGCCAAGGGGGGAACTTGCCCCCCAAGTTTGGTGGGAGGCGCCCCCACCCCCTAGGGCGCCTTGGGCCCTTGGGGGCGCACCAGCCCACTAGGGGCTGGTTCCCACCCTTGTTCAGCCCATTAAGTCCCCCGGGGCAGGTGGCCCCACCCGGTGGACCCCCGGACACCTTTCGGTGGTCCCGGTACAATACCGATAACCCCCAAAACCATTCCGGTGACTGAAACCGGACTTCCCATATATAAATCTTTACCTCCGGACCATTTCGGAACTCCTCGTGACGTCCGGGATCTCATCCGGGACTGCGTACAACCTTGGTAACCACATACAATTTCCCATAACAACTCTAGCGTCACCAAACCTTAAGTGTGTAGACCCTACGGGTTCGGGAACCATGCAGACATGACCAAGACATCTCTCCGGCCAATAACCAACAGCGGGATCTGGATACTCATGTTGGCTCCCACAGGTTCCACGATGATCTCATCGGATGAACCACGATGTAAGGGATTCAATCAATCCCGTATACAATTCCCATTGTCCATCGGTATGTTACTTGCCCGAGATTCGGTCGTCGGTATCCCCATACCTCGTTCAATCTCGTTACCGGCAAATCTCTTTACTCGTTCCGTAATGCATGATCCCGTGACTAAATCCTTAGTCACATTGAGCTCATTATGATGATGCATTACCGAGTGGGCCCAGAGATACCTCTCCGTCATACAGAGTGACAAATCCCAGTCTCGATTCGTGCCAACCCAACAGACACTTTCGGAGATACCTGTAGTGCACCTTTATAGCCACCCACTTACGTTGTGACGTTTGGTACACCCAAAGCATTCCTACAGTATCTGGGAGTTGCACAATCTCATGGTCTAAGGAAACGATACTTGACATTAGAAAAGCTCTAGCAAAACGAACTACACGATCTTATGCTTTGCTTAGGACTGGGTCTCATCCATCACATCAATCTCCTAATGATGTGATCCCGTTATCAATGACATCCAATGTCCATGGTAAGGAAACCACAACCATCTATTGATCAACGAGCTAATCAACTAGAGGCCTACTAGGGACATATCACGGTCTATGTATTCACACATGTATTACGGTTTCCGGTTAATACAATTATAGCATGAACAACAGACAATTATCATGAACAACAGACAATTATCATGAACAAGGAAATATAATAATAACGACTTTATTATTGCCTCTAGGGCATATTTCCAACACCTTTTACCTCAAGGGTAATGTCAACAATAATACTTTATGATAACCTACATCCGAGTGGATATATATATCTAGATCTCTCCAACACATAGTACTTGCCAAAAGGAAAAAGAAGTGTAAAAAAGGAAAGGTGAAGATCACCATGACTCTTTTATAAGGGTAGAAGATAAAAGTAAAAGATAGGCCCTTCGCAGAGGGAAGCAGAGGTTGTCATGCGCTTTTATGGTTGGATGCACAATATCCTAGTGCAAAAGAACGTCACTTTATAGTGCCGCTTGTGATAAAGACCTTTATTATGCAGTCTGTCGCTTTTATTTATTTCATATCACAATTTCCTATAAAGCTTATTTTCTTCACACTAATAGATCATACATATTTAGAGAGCAATTTTTATTGCTTGCACCGATGACAACTTACTTGAAGGAT
Organism: Triticum aestivum; assembly: GCF_018294505.1. Classification (NCBI taxonomy): domain Eukaryota; kingdom Viridiplantae; phylum Streptophyta; class Magnoliopsida; order Poales; family Poaceae; genus Triticum; species Triticum aestivum. Next base: position 451,885,329 of record NC_057802.1, on the reverse strand, counting down.
CTTGCTCAATCCATAGGTAGGTATGGTGGACTCTCATGGCAAAACCGGTTTAAGGGATGTTTGGAAGCACAAGTAGTATCTCTACTTGGTGCAAAGAATTTGTCTAGAATGAGAGGGAAAGGCAAGCTCAACATGTTGGATGATCCATGACAATATAACTTCTATTCAAATATAAGGAAACATAACCCATTATGTTGTCTTCCTTGTCCAACATCAACTTTTTAGCATGTCATATTTTAATGAGTGCTCACAATCACAAAAGATGTCCAAGATAGCATATTTATATGTGAAACCTCTCTTTCTTTATTACTTCCTATTAATTGCAACAATGACCGAAACTATGTTTGTCAACTCTCAACAACTTTTATTCATCATACTTTTTATATGTGAAGTCATCACTCTCCATAAGATCATTATATGATATTTTTTATTCTTTCTTTAATTCCCTCAAGATCATAGCAAGATAGCAAAGCCCTCAACTCAAAACTACTCTTTATTATATATAACTCATGGACTCAATTAGATAGATAGAGATCAAAACAAAACTCAAAGCTAGATCAAACTAAAAACTTTATTCTTCTACATCAGGATATAACCAAAAGGATCGAACTAAGAAAAACGATAAAGGTAAAGGTGTGATGGTGATACGATACCAGGGTACCTCCCCCAAGCTTGGCAGTTGCCAAGGGGAGTGCCCATACCCACGTATTTATGTCTCTTTCTTCGGAGGTGGTGATGATGGAGTTGTTGATGAAGTAGGCTTGTCATCCATCTTCCAAGGCATAGGCTCACCATCATAGAAAGATGGACGAGTCTCCGGGATCCTCAAATCTGCAGTCAAACTCATCCTCTTAAATATGTATTCATACTCATGGTTTTGGTTTTGCAGGTCATAGATCCGGGCTTGGAGATGCTTGATTTTCTCATGAAGCTTGAAGATGGCCTCCCCGATGTTCTTGGCATCTAGCTTGTGATTGTTGGTGAACTCCGCGATGATCATGTGATTGGTTTTGGGTCCACGTTCCACCATCCCTTGGCACTTGAAAACTTGTTGCTCCATTTCTTGGAGTCTTGTCTCCACGCTTCCGGTCTTCTTCGGCCCCTCAACATCGCAGATGTGCAGCACCCCCTCACGCATCTCAATGGTTTGAGGGTGTTGCAGCACCTCCGCGAGGTAAGGGTTGATCACCTTCTCGAAAAACTTGTCCTTGGGGGTGCTTGGAGACGTCATGGTGATCTAGATCTGTCAGAAAAACAGCTCGAAACAAGAACAGAGGATTTTGTCGTGGTACGGTGGTCAAAACCTTCGGGAGATTATATAATGATTTCTTATCGACGAAAAGAAGTATTGTGCAAGAAAACAGAGTCCGGAGGGCACACGTGGTGGCCACAAGGCAGGGGGCGCGCCCAGGTGGTGGGGCGCGCCCTCCACCCTTGTGGTCTCCTCATGCATCTTTCGGAGTACTTCTAATTTTCCTAATTTTTGAATATTCCAAAACGGATAAAAATTGCCATTGGAAACGTTTTGGAGTCGGTTTACTTACCGTACCACATCCTATTCCTTTTCGGAGTCTGAAACGTTCTGGAAAGTATCCCTTATGTACTCCTTCGGTGTTATGGTATTAATTATGTTGGTCTCAACATTTATGGGAGTACCTGAGATATAATGTTTGGTTCTTTGACCGTTTACCACCTTCAGATTTGTGCCTTCGGTATTGTTGATCTTGATGGCACTAGAACGATACACCTCCTTGATAATGTAAGGACCTTCCCATTGAGAGAGAAGCTTTCCTGCAAAAAATCTTAAACGAGAGTTGTATAGCAAAACATGATCACCTACAATAAACTCACGCTTTTGTATCCTCTTGTCATGCCATCTTTTAACCTTTTCTTTAAACAACTTGGCATTCTCGTAGGCTTGGGTCCTCCATTCATCAAGTGAGCTAATGTCAAATAACCTCTTCTCACCGGCAAGTTTGAAATCATAGTTGAGCTCTTTGATTGCCCAATAAACTTTATGTTCTAGTTCGAGAGGTAAGTGACATGCTTTTTGGTAAACCATTTTATACGGAGACATACCCATAGGGTACTTATAAGCAGTTCTATAAGCCCATAATGCGTCATCAAGTTTCTTAGACCAACTCTTTCTAGATCTATTAATAGTCTTTTGCAAAATCAATTTAATCTCTCTATTGCTCAATTCTACTTGACCACTAGACTGAGGATGATATGGAGATGCAATTCTATGGCTAACATCATATTTAGCAAGCAATTTACGGAAAGCACCATGAATAAAATGTGAACCACCATCAGTCATTAAATATCTAGGGACTCCAAACCTCGAAAAAATAACTTCTTACAGCATCTTAACATATAGAAGTGTTATGATCAGCACTACTAGTTGGAATAGCTTCTACCCACTTAGTAATGTAATCAACAACAACTAAAATACGTGTATACCCATTGGAGGAAGGAAAAGGTCCCATATAATAAAAACCCCAAACAACCAATGGTTCAATAACAAGTGAATAATTCATAGGCATTTCTCGACGTCTACTAATATTGCCAATTCTCTGACATTCATCACAAGACAAGACAAACTTACGAGCATCCTTGAAGAGAGTAGGCCAATAAAAACCAGATTGCAATACCTTATGTGCAGTTCTATCTCCAGCATGGTGTCCTCCGTAAGATTCAGAGTGGCACTTGCGTAGGATCTGTTCCTGTTCATGCTCAGGTACACAACATCTAATAACACCATCTACTCCTTCTTTATAAAGGTGTGGGTCATCCCGAAAGTAATGTCTTAAATCATAGAAAAAACTTTTTCTTTTGTTGGTATGTGAAATTAGGTGGTATAAATTAGCAACAATGTAATTAGCATAATCAGCATACCATGGAGTACTACGAGAAGCATTTATGATAGCTAATTGCTCATCAGGAAAGCTATCATGAATAGGTAGTGGGTCATCAAGAACATTTTCTAACCTAGACAAGTTGTCTGCAACGGGGTTCTTAGCTCCCTTTCTATCAATAATATGCAAATCAAATTCTTGCAGCAAGAGAACCCATCTAATAAGTCTAGGTTTAGCATCTTTCTTTTCCATAAGACATTTAATAGCAGCATGATTAGTGTGAACAGTTACTTTGGAATCAATAATATAAGATCTGAACTTCTCGCAAGCAAAAACAACTGCAATTTTTCAGTAGTAGCATAATTTCTCTCGGCACTTTCTAGAGTTCTACTAGCATAATGAATGGCATTCAATCTCTTATCAACTCTTTGTCCTAGAACAGCACCAACAGTGTAATCACTAGCATCACACATAATTTCAAATGGTAAATTCCAATCAGGTGGCTGAACAATAGGTGCAGAAATCGAGGCTTTCTTAAGTATTTCAAATGCTTCTACACAATCATCATCAAAAACAAAAGGAACATCTTTTTGCAAGAGATTAGTGAGAGGCCTAGAAATTTTAGAGAAGTCTTTAATAAACCTCCTATAGAAACCAGCATGACCAAGGTAACTTCTTATACCTTTGATATCTTTAGGGCACGACATCTTTTCAATAGCATCTACTTTAGGTTTATCAACTTCAATACCTCTTTCAGAAATTTTATGCCCCAAGACAATACCTTCATTAAACATAAAGTGGCACTTCTCTTAATTCAAGACGAGATTAGTTTCTTCACATCTCTGCAAAACTTGATCAAGGTTGCTTAAGCAATCTTCAAAAGAAGTTCCGTAAACGGTGAAATCATCCATGAAAACCTCAACAATCTTTTCAAAAAAGTCAGAGAACATAGCAGTCATACATCTTTGAAAGGTAGCAAGTGCATTGCATAAACCAAAAGGCATGCATCTATAAGCAAAGATAGTGAAAGGGCAAGTAAAAGTGGTCTTTTCCTGATCATCTTTTGACACAGGTATTTGAGAAAAACCAGAATAACCATCTAGAAAGCAAAAATGTGTATGTTTGGATAGTCTTTCTAGCATTTGATCAATAAAAGGTAGAGGTAATGATCTTTTCTAGTAGCTTTGTTTAATTTGCGAAAATCAATTACCATTCTATAACCTGTAACAATTCTTTGTGGAATCAATTCATTCTTATCATTAGGAACAACAATAATACCTCCCTTCTTAGGGACACCATGAACATGACTTACCCATCTACTATCTGCAATAGGATAAATTATACCTGCCACCAGAAACTTTAATATTTCATTTCTTACAACTTCTTTCATCTTAGGATTTAACCGTCGTTGATGATCAACAACTGGTTTAGCATCAGGCTCCAAATTAATTTTGTGCTGGCATAGAGTGGGACTAATGCCCTTAAGATCATCAAGAGTATATCCAATAGCGGCACGGTGCTTCTTCAGAGTTTTCAATAATTTCTTTTCTTCATGCTCTGAAAGGTTAGCACTAATAATAACATGATATATCTTTTTTTCATCGAGATAAGCATATTTCAGAGTATCAGGTAATTGTTTATGCTCAAACACGGGATCACCCTTGGGTGGAGGAGGATCCCCAAGGATTTCTACAGGCAAATTGTGTTTCAAAACAGGCCCTCGATTAAAGAATATTTCATTTATTTCCCTTCTTTCATTCATAAACATATCATTTTCATGGTCTAGCAAATATTGTTCTAAAGGATCAGGAGGAGGCACGACAATAGAAGCAAGACCAATAATTTCATTCTTACTAGGCAATTCTTTATCATGGGGTTGCCTACGAAATTTAGAGAAATTAAAATCATGAGACATATCCCCTAAATCAACAGTAACACTAACTTTCTCGCAGTGTATCTTAGCATTAACAGTATTCAAGAAAGGTCTACCAAATAAAATGGGACAAAAATCATCTTGTGGGGAAGCAAGAACAAGAAAATAAGTAGGGTATTTTATTTTCCCACAAGACTTCAACATCTCTAACAATCCCAATTGGCGAAATAGTATCTCTATTGGCAAGCTTAATGGTAACATCAATTTCTTCTATCTCAGCAAGTGCAATATCATTCATAATTTCTTGGTATAAGGTATAAGGTATTGCACTCACACTAGCACCCACATCACATAAGCAATGATAACAATGATCTCCTATTTTAACAGAAACAACAGGCATGCCACCAACATGTCTATGTTTATCTTTATCATTGGGTTTAGCAATCCTAGCATCTTCATCACAGAAATAAATAACATGCCCATCAATATTATCAACCAAGAGATCTTTAACCATAGCAATACTAGGTTCGACTTTAATTAGTTCAGGGGGTGTAGGTGTTCTAGTATAACTCTTACGAACCATAGTTGAAGCTTTAGTATGATCCTTTATTCTAACAGGAAAAGGTGGTTTCTCAATATAAGCAGTAGGAACAATAGGATCAACATTATAAGTAATAGTTTCTTCTTCAACTTTAATAGGTTCTACTACTTTAACTTCAATGGGAGGATGATATTTAAACCACTTCTCCTTAGGGAGATCAACATGAGTAGCAAAAGATTCACAGCAAGAAGCTACTATCCCAGAGTCAAGTCCATATTTAGTGCTATAATCACGAAAAGCATCGGTATCCGTAAAAGATTTAACACAATCAAACTTAAGGTTTATACCTGACTCCCTACCTTCGTCGAGTTTCCAATCTTCAAAGTTGTGTTTAATTCTTTCCAATAAATTCCATTTGAATTCAATATCCTTCTTCATAGAAGAACCAGTACAAGAAGTATCGAGCATGGATCGATCATTATGAGAAAGCCGAGCATAAAAATTCTGAATAATAATTTCTCTTGAGAGCTCATGATTGGGGCATGAATATAACATTGACTTAAGACTCCCCCAAGCTTGAGCGATACTTTCTCCTTCACGAGGCCAAAAATTATATATATAATTCCGATCACGATGAACTAGATGCATAGGATAAAACTTCTGATGAAATTCCACTTTCAATCGGTTGTAGTTCCATGATCCAATATCATCAGATAGCCTATACCATGTCAATGCATTTCCCTTCAAAGATAAAGGGAAGACCTTCTTCTTGAAAACATCCTCGGGCAAACCTTCAAGCTTAAATAATCCACAAACTTCATCCACATAGATTAGGTGCATATCAGGATGTAATGTTCCATCTCCTGCATAAGGATTAGCTAGCAGTTTCTCTATCATACCCGAAGGAATTTCATAATAAATATTTTCAGTAGGTGCAGTAGGTTGAGGAGCAACTCTTTGCTCTTCCGGTCAAGGTGAAGATACCCCGAACAAGCCCCTCAAAGGATTATTTTCCATAGTAACAAGTGATAGTAAATTTCAGCACGCTATATAAATGTTTCCTTACAAAATTCCACTTACCAAAGGTGCTTCACTCCCCGGCAATGGCACCATAAAAGAGTGTTGATGACCCACAAGTATACGGGATCTATCGTAGTCCTTTCAATAAGTAAGAGTGTCGAACCCAACGAGGAGCAGAAGGAAATGACAAGCCGTTTTCAGTAAGGTATTATCAGCAAGCACTGAAATTATTGATAACGGATAGTATTGTGATAAGATAATTCGTAACGGGTAACAAGTAACAAAAGTAACTAAGGTGCAGCAAGGTGGCCCAATCCTTTTTGTAGCAAAGGACGAGACTGGACGAACTCTTATATAAAGCAAAGCGCTCCCGAGGACACATGGGAATTGTTGTCAAGTTAGTTTTGATCATGCTCATATGATTCGCGTTTGTTACTTTGATAATTTGATATGTGGGTGGACTGGTGCTTGGGTGCTGCCCTTCCTCGGAAAAGCCTCCCACTTATGATTAACCCCTCTCGCAAGCATCCGCAACTATGAAAGAAGAATTAAGATAAATCTAACCATAGCATGAAACATATGGATCCAAATCAGCCCCTTACGAAGCAACTCATAAACTAGGGTTTAAACTTTTGTCACTCTAGCAACCCATCATCTACTTATTACTTCCCAATGCCTTCCCCTAGGCCCAAATCATGGTGAAGTGTCATGTAGTCGACGTTCACATAACACCACTAGAGGAAAGACAACATACATCTCATCAAAATATCGAACGAATACCAAATTCTCATGATTACTTATAACAAGACTTCTCCCATGTCCCCAGGAAGAAACGTAACTACTCACAAAGCATATTCATGTTCAAAATCAGAGGAGTATTAATTATCATTAAGGATCTGAACATATGATCTTCCACTGAATAAACCAACTAGCATCAACCATAAAGAGTAATCAACACTACTAGCAACCCCCAGGTACCAATATGAGGTTTTGAGAAAAAGATCGGATACAAGAGATGAACTAGGGTTTGAGAGGAGATGGTGCTGGTGAAGATGTTGATGGAGATTGACCCCCTATCGATGAGAGGATCGTTGGTGATGACAATGGCTTCGATTTCCCCCTCCCGGAGGGAAGTTTCCCCGGCAAAACAGGCCCGCCGGAGCCCTAGCTTGGTTATGCCATGTTCCGCCTCGAGACGGCGGCGCTTCGTCCCGAAAGCTTCCTTCTCACTTTTCCAGGTCAAAACACACCATATAGCAGAAGATGGGCATCGGGGGCCTGCCAGGTGGCCCACAAGGTAGGGGGTGCGCCCAGGGGGTAGGGCGCGGCCTCCACCCGTGTGGATGGCAGGTGGCCCCCCTCTGGTGCTTTCTTCACCCAATATTTTTTATTTATTCTAAAATGATTCTCCATGAAGTTTCAGGACTTTTGAAGTTGTGCAGAATAGGTCTCTAATATTTGCTCCTTTTCCAGTCCAGAATTCCAGCTGCCGGCATTCTCCCTCTTCATGTAAACCTTGTAAAATAAGAGAGAAAAGGCATAAGTATTGTGCCATAATGTGTAATAACAGCCCATAATGCAATAAATATCAATATAAAAGCATGATGCAGAATGGACGTATCAACTCCCCCAAGCTTAGACCTCGCTTGTCCTCAAGCGAAAGCCGATTTCGAAAAATATGTCCACATGTTTAGAGATAGAGGTGTCGGTATAATAAAATACGGACATGAGGGCATCATGATCATCTTTAGACAACAACATATATTGTCATATAGTTTCTTATGCTAGAGTAACAATTCATTCACAAGGTAAAGTATGAATCAAAAGCTTCATTGAAAACTAGCAAATTATGATCTCAGTCATTGAGGCAATTGCAATTTATCATTAACATCGGAAAGAGTCAATTAAAGAGCTTTTCAGCAAGTCCACATACTCAATTATCATTTAGTCTTTCACAATTGCTAATACTCACATGATAGTTATGGGTTCAAAGCTTCAATCAGACACAAAGAAAGATAGGGGCTTATAGTTTCGCCTCCCAACCTTTTACCTCAAGGGTAATGTCAACAATAATACTTTATGATAACCTACATCCGAGTGGATATATATATATATATATATATATATATATATATATATATATATATATATATATATATATATATATATATATATATATATATATATAGATCTCTCCAACACATAGTGCTTGCCAAAAGGAAAATGAAGTGTAAAAAGGAAAGGTGAAGATCACCATGACTCTTGTATAAGGGTAGAAGACAAAAGTAAAAGATAGGCCCTTCGTAGAGGGAAGCAGAGGTTGTCATGCGCTTTTATGGTTGATGCACAAAATCTTAGTGCAAAAGAACGTCACTTTATATTGCCACTTGTGATAAAGACCTTTATTATGCAGTCTGTCGCTTTTATTTCTTCCATATCACAAGTTCATATAAAGCTTATTTTCTTCACACTAATAGATCATACATATTTAGAGAGTAATTTTTATTGCTTGTCTACTTGAAGGATCTTGCTCAATCCATAGGTAGGTATGGTGGACTCTCATGGCAAAACTGGTTTAAGGGATGTTTGGCAGCACAAGTAGTATCTCTACTTGGTGCAAAGAATTTGTCTAGCATGAGAGGGAAAGGCAAGCTCAACATGTTGGATGATCCATGACGATATAACTTCTATTCAGATATAAGGAAACATAACCCATTATGTTGTCTTCCTTGTCCAACATCAACTTTTTAGCATGTCATATTTTAATGAGTGGGCCCAGAGATACCTCTCCGTCATACAGAGTGACAAATCCCAGTCTCGATTCGTGCCAACCCAACAGACACTTTCGGAGATACCTGTAGTGCACCTTTATAGCCACCCACTTACGTTGTGACGTTTGGTACACCCAAAGCATTCCTACAGTATCTGGGAGTTGCACAATCTCATGGTCTAAGGAAACGATACTTGACATTAGAAAAGCTCTAGCAAAACGAACTACACGATCTTATGCTTTGCTTAGGACTGGGTCTCATCCATCACATCAATCTCCTAATGATGTGATCCCGTTATCAATGACATCCAATGTCCATGGTAAGGAAACCACAACCATCTATTGATCAACGAGCTAATCAACTAGAGGCCTACTAGGGACATATCACGGTCTATGTATTCACACATGTATTACGGTTTCCGGTTAATACAATTATAGCATGAACAACAGACAATTATCATGAACAACAGACAATTATCATGAACAAGGAAATATAATAATAACGACTTTATTATTGCCTCTAGGGCATATTTCCAACACCTTTTACCTCAAGGGTAATGTCAACAATAATACTTTATGATAACCTACATCCGAGTGGATATATATATCTAGATCTCTCCAACACATAGTACTTGCCAAAAGGAAAAAGAAGTGTAAAAAAGGAAAGGTGAAGATCACCATGACTCTTTTATAAGGGTAGAAGATAAAAGTAAAAGATAGGCCCTTCGCAGAGGGAAGCAGAGGTTGTCATGCGCTTTTATGGTTGGATGCACAATATCCTAGTGCAAAAGAACGTCACTTTATAGTGCCGCTTGTGATAAAGACCTTTATTATGCAGTCTGTCGCTTTTATTTATTTCATATCACAATTTCCTATAAAGCTTATTTTCTTCACACTAATAGATCATACATATTTAGAGAGCAATTTTTATTGCTTGCACCGATGACAACTTACTTGAAGGATCTTGCTCAATCCATAGGTAGGTATGGTGGACTCTCATGGCAAAACCGGTTTAAGGGATGTTTGGAAGCACAAGTAGTATCTCTACTTGGTGCAAAGAATTTGTCTAGAATGAGAGGGAAAGGCAAGCTCAACATGTTGGATGATCCATGACAATATAACTTCTATTCAAATATAAGGAAACATAACCCATTATGTTGTCTTCCTTGTCCAACATCAACTTTTTAGCATGTCATATTTTAATGAGTGCTCACAATCACAAAAGATGTCCAAGATAGCATATTTATATGTGAAACCTCTCTTTCTTTATTACTTCCTATTAATTGCAACAATGACCGAAACTATGTTTGTCAACTCTCAACAACTTTTATTCATCATACTTTTTATATGTGAAGTCATCACTCTCCATAAGATCATTATATGATATTTTTTATTCTCTCTTTAATTCCCTCAAGATCATAGCAAGATAGCAAAGCCCTCAACTCAAAACTACTCTTTATTATATATAACTCATGGACTCAATTAGATAGATAGAGATCAAAATAAAACCAAAGCTAGATCAAACTAAAAACTTTATTTTTCTAGATCAGGATATAACCAAAAGGATCGAACTAAGAAAAAGATAAAGGTAAAGGTGTGATGGTGATACGATACCGGGCACCTCCCCCAAGCTTGGCAGTTGCCAAGGGGAGTGCCCATACCCATGTATTTATGTCTCTTTCTTCGAAGGTGGTGATGATGGAGTTTTTGATGAAGTAGGTTTGTCATCCATCTTCCAAGGCATAGGCTCACCATCATAGAAAGATGAACAAGTCTCCGGGATCTCAAATCTGCAGCCAAACTCATCATCTTACATCTATATTCATACTCATAGTTTTGGTATTGCGGGTCATAGATCTGGGCTTGTAGATGCTCGATTTTCTCATGAAGCTTTAAGATCGCCTCCCCGATGTTCTTGGCATCCAGCTTGTGATTTTTGGTGAACTCCGCGATCATCATGTGGTTGGCATTGATTCCACATTCCACCATCCCTCGGCACTTGAAAACTTGCTGCTCCATTGCTTCGAGTCTTGTCTCCATGCTTCCGGTCTTCTTCGGCCCCTCAACATCGCGGATGTCCAGCACCCCCTCACGCATCTCAATCGTTTGAGGGTGTTGCAGCACCTCCGCGAGGTAAGGGTTGATGACCTTCTCGAAAAACTAGTCCTTGGGGGCGCTTGAAGACGTCATGGTGATCTAGATCTGTCAGAAAAATAGCTCGAAACAAGAACAGAGGATTTTGTCGTGGTACGGTGGTCAAAACCTTCGAGATATTAAATAATATTTTTTACCGACCAAAACAAGTATTGTGCAAGAAAACGGAGTCTAGAGGGCACACGTGGTGGCCATAAGGCAGGGGGCGCACCCAGGGGGTAGGGCGCGCCCTCCACCCTTGTGGTCTCCTCATGCATCTTTCGGACTACTTTTAATTTTTCTAACTTTTTAAATATTCCAAAACGGAGAAAAATTGCCATTGGAAATGTTTTGGAGTCGGTTTACTTACCGTACCACATACCTAATCCTTTTCCTAGTCTTAAACGTTCTGGAAAGTATCCCTTATGTACTCCTCCGGTGTTATGGTATTAATTATATTGGTCTCAACATTTATGGGAGTACCTGATATATAATGTTTGGTTCTTTGACCGTTTACCACCTTCAGATTTGTGCCTTTGGCGTTGTTGATCTTGATGGCACCAGAACGATACACCTCCTCGATAATGTAAGGACCTTCCCTTTTAGAGAGAAGCATTCCTGCAATTAATCTTAAATGAGAGTTGTACAGCAAAACATGATCACCTACATTACACTCACGCTTTTGTATCCTCTTGTCATGCCATCTTTTAACCTTTTCTTTAAACAACTTGGCATTCCAGTAGGCTTGGGTCGTCCATTCATCAAGTGAGCTAATGTCGAATAACCTCTTCCCACCGGCAAGTTCGAAATCATAGTTGGGTTGTTTGATTGCCCAATAAGCTTTATGTTCTAGTTCGAGAGGTATGCTATTCCATAAACCATTTTATACGGAGACATAACCATAGGGTTCTTATAAGCAGTTCTATAAGCCCATAATGCATCATCAAGTTTCTTAGACCAATTCTTTCTAGATCTATTAACAGTCTTTTGCAAAATCAATTTAATCTCTCTATTGCTCAATTCTACTTGACCACTAGACTGAGGATGATATGGTGATGCAATTCTATGGTTAACATCATATTTAGCAAGCAATTTACGGAAAGCACCATGAATAAAATGTGAACCACCATCAGTCATTAAATATCTAGGGACTCCAAACATCAGAAAAATAACTTCTTTAAGCATCTTAATAGAAGTGTTATGATCAGCACTACTAGTGGAATAGCTTTTACCCACTTAGTAACATAATCAAGAGCAACTAAAATATGTGTATACCCATTAGAGGAAGGAAAATGCCCCATATAATCAAAACCCCAAACATCAAATGGTTCAATAACAAGTGAATAATTCATAGGCATTTCCCGACGTCTACTAATATTGCCAATTCTTTGACATTCATCACAAGACAAGACAAACTTACGAGCATCCTTGAAGAGACTAGGCCAATAAAAACCAGATTGCAATACCTTATGTGCAGTTCTATCTCCAGCATGGTGTCCTCCGTAAGACTCAGTGTGGCACTTGCGTAGCATCTTTTCATGTTCATGCTCAGGTACACAACGTCTAATAACACCATCTACTCCTTCTTTATAAAGGTGTGGGTCATCCCAAATGTAATGTCTTAAATCATAGAAAAACTTATTCTTTTGCTGGTATGTGAAACTAGGTGGTATAAATTTAGCAACAATGTAATTAGCATAATCAGCATACCATGGAGTACTACGAGAAGCATTTATGATAGCTAATTGCTCATCAGGAAAGCTATCATCAATAGGTAGTGGGTCATCTAGAACATTTTCTAACCCAGATGAGTTGTCTGCAACGGGGTTCTCAGCTCCCTTTATGTCAACAATATGCAAATCAAATTTTTGCAGCAAGAGAACCCATCTAATAAGTCTAGGTTTAGCATTTTTCTTTTCCATAAGATATTTAATAGCAGCATGATTAGTGTGAACAGTTACTTTGGAATCAACAATATAAGATCTGAACTTCTCACAAGCAAAAACAACTACTAAAAATACTTTTTCAGTAGTAGCGTAATTTCTCTGGGCACTTTCTAGAGTTTTACTAGCATAATGAATAGCATTCAATTTCTTATCAACTATTTGTCCTAGAACAACACCAACAGCATAATCACTAGCATCACACATAATTTCAAAGGGTAAATTCAATCAGGTGGCTGAACAGTAGGTGCAGAAATCAAGGCTTTCTTAAGTATTTCAAATGCTTCTACACAATCATCATCAAAAACAAAAGGAACATCTTTTTGCTAGAGATTAGTGAGAGGCCTAGAAATTTCAGAGAAGACTTTAATAAACCTCCTATATAGAAACCAGCATGACCAAAGAAACTTCTGATGCCTTTGATATCTTTAGGAAACGACATCTTTTCAATAGCATCTACTTTAGGTTTATCAACTTCAATACCTCTTTCAGAAATTTTATGACCCAAGACAATACCTTCATTAACCATAAAGTGGCACTTCTCCCAATTCAAGACGAGATTAGTTTCTTCACAACTCCGCAAAACTCGATCAAGGTTGCTTAAGCAATCATCAAAAGAAGTTCCATAAAAGGTGAAATCATCCATGAAAACCTCAACAATCTTTTCACAAAAGTCAGAGAATATAACAGTCATACATCTTTGAATGGTAGCAAGTGCATTGCATAAACCAAAAGGCATGCGTCTATAAGCAAAGGTACCGAAAGGGCAAGTAAAAGTGGTCTTTTCCTGATCATCTTTTGACACACGTATTTGAGAAAAACCAGAATAACCATCAAAAAAGCAAAAATGTGTATGTTTGGATAGTCTTTCTAGCATTTGATCAATGAAAGGTAGAGGGTAATGATCTTTTCTAGTAGCTTTGTTTAATTTGCGAAAATCAATTACCATTCTATAACCTGTAACAATTCTTTATGGGATCAATTCATTCTTATCATTAGGAACAATAGTAATACCTCCCTTCTTAGGGACACAATGAACATGACTTACCCATCTACTATCCGCAATAGGATAAATTATACCTACCACCAGAAGCTTTAATATTTCATTTCTTACCACTTCTTTCATCTTAGGATTTAACTGTCGTTGATGATCAACAACTGGTTTAGCATCAGGCTCCAAATTAATTTTGTGCTGGCATAGAGTGGGACTAATGCCCTTAAGATCATCAAGAGTATATCCATTAGCGGCACGGTGCTTCTTCAGAGTTTTCAATAATTTCTTTTCTTCATGCTCTGAAAGGTTAGCACTAATAATAATAGGATATATCTTCTTTTCATCGAGATAAGCATATCTCAGAGTATCGGATAATTGTTTAAGCTCAAACACGGGATCACCCTTGGGTGGAGGAGGATCCCCAAGGATTTATACAGGCAAGTTGTGTTTCAAAACAGGCCCTTGATTAAAGAATATTTCATCTATTTCCCTTATTTCAATCATAAACATATCATTTTCATGGTCTAGCAAATATTGTTCTAAAGGATCAGGAGGAGGCACGACAATAGAAGCAAGAAAAATAATTTCATCCTTACTAGGCAATTCTTTATCATGGGGTTGTCTACGAAATTTAGAGAAATTAAAATCATGAGGCATATCCCCTAAACCGACAGTAACAATATCTTTCTCGCAGTCTATCTTAGCATTAACAGTATTCAAGAAAGGTCTACCAAATATAATGGGACAAAAATCATGTTGTGGGGAAGGAAGAACAAGAAAATCATTAGGGTATTTTATTTTCCCACACAAGACTTCAACTTCTCTAGCAATCCCAATTGGAAATAGTATCTCTATTGGCAAGCTTAATGGTAACATCAATATCTTCCATCTCAGCAGGTGCAATATCATTCATAATTTCTTGGTATAAGTGAAGGAAATATGCCCTAGAGGCAATAATAAATTTGTTATTTTATTTCCTTATATCATGATAAATGTTTATTATTCATGCTAGAATTGTATTAACCAGAAACTTGATACATGTGTGGGTACATAGACAAAACACCGTGTCCCTAGTAAACCTCTACTAGACTAGCTCGTTAATAAAATATGGTTAAGTTTCCTAACCATAGACTTGTGTTGTCATTTGATGAATCAGATCACATCATTAGGAGAATGATGTGATGGACAAGACCCATCCGTTAGCTTAGCATATTGATCGTTCAGTTTTATTGCTATTGCTTTCTTCATGTCAAATACATATTCCTTCGACTATGAGATTATGCAACTCCTTGATACCGGAGGAATGCCTTGTGTCCTATCAAACGTCACAACGTAACTGGGTGATTATAAAGATGCTCTACAAGTATCTCCGAAGGTGTTTGTTGGGTTGGCATAGATCAAGATTAGGACTTGTCACTCCGAGTATCGGAGAGGTATCTCTGGGCCCTCTCGGTAATGCACATCATAAGAAGCCTTGCAAGCAATGGGACTAATGAGTTAGTTGCAGGATGATGTATTATAGAATGAGTAAAGAGACTTGTCGGTAACGAGATTGAACTAGGTAGGAAGATACCGACGATCGAATCTCGGGCAAGTAACATACCGATGACAAAAGGAATAACGTATGTTGTCATTGCGGTTCAACCGATAAAGATCTTCATAGAATATGTAGGATCCAATATGAGCATACATGTTCCGTTGTTGGTTATTGACCGGAGATGTGTCTCAGTCATGACTACATAGTTCTCGAACCCGTAGGGTCCGCACGCTTAACGTTCGAGGACGATTTAGTATTATATGAGTTATGTGTTTTGGTGACCGAATGTTCTTCGGAGTCCCGGATGAGATCACGAACATGACGAGGAGTCTCGAAATGGTCGAGAGGTAAATATTGATATATAGGACGATGATATTCGGACACCGGAAGTGTTCCGGAGTGTATCGGGTAGTTATCGGAGTACCGGGGGGGTTACCGGAACCCCCCGGGGGAATAATGGGCCTTATGGGCCATAGGAGGGGAGCACACCAGCCCACAAGAGGTGGCGCCCCCCTAAGGAAGGAGGACGAGTGGGAGAAGGAAGAGGGGGTTCTGCCCCCATTTCCTTCCTCCCTTCCGTCTTCCCTTTCCCCCCTTCCGGTAATAAGGAAAGGGGGGGCCGAATTGGACTAGGGCCCCAAGTAGGATACCTCCTACTTGGGGCGCCCCAAGGCTGCTCTCCTCCCCCTCTCACCTATATATACATGGGGACGGGGTGCCTAGAACACAGACCAACAATTGTTAGCCGTGTGTGGCGCCCCCCTCCACAGATTACACCCTTGGTCATATTCTCACGGTACTTAGGCGAAGCCCTGCGCGGATCACTTCACCATCACCATCACCACGCCGTCGTGCAGACGGAACTCATCCACTCCCTTAACACTTTGCTGGATCAAGAGTTCGAGGGACGTCATCGAGCTGAACGTGTGCAGAAGTCGGAGGTGCCGTACGTTCGGTGCTTGGTCGGTCGGAACAAGAAGAAGTTCAACTACAACAACCGAGTTGTCAAACGCTTCCGCTTTCGGTCTACATGGGTACGTAGACACACTCTCCCCCTCTCGTTTCTATGCATCTCCTAGATAGATCTTGCGTGAGCGTAGGAATTTTTTTGAAATTGCATGCTACGTTTCCCAAAAGTGGCATCTGAAGCCAGGTCTATGCGTAGATGATATGCACGAGTAGAACACAAAGAGTTGTGGGCGGTGATAGTCATACTGCTTACCACCAACGTCTTATTTTGATTCAGAGGTATTGTTGGATGAAGTGTCCCGGACCAACCTTACATGACCACGTTCATGAGACTGGTTCCACCGACAGACATGCAACTAGTTTTGCATAAAGGTGGCTGGCGGGTGTCTGTTTCTACAACTTTAGTTGAATCGAATTTGACTGCGGCCGGTCCTTGTTGAAGGTTAAAACAGCAAACTTGACAAAACACCGTTGTGGTTTTGATGCGTAGGTAAGAACGGTTCTTGCTAAAAGCCCGTAGAAGCCACGTAAAACTTGCAACAACAAAGTAGAGGATGTCTAACTTATTTTTGCAGGGCATGTTGTGATGTGATATAGTCAAGACATGATGTGATATACGTTGTTGTATGAGATGATCATGTTTTGTAAAAGTTATCGGCAACTGGCAGGAGCCTTATGGTTGTCACTTTATTGTATGAAATGCAAATGCTATGTAATTGCTTTACTTTATCACTATGTGTTTGTTGTAGAAGCAATAGTTGGCAAGACGACCACGACGCAACGATGGAGATCAAGGTGTTGAGCCGGTGACGATGCAGATCATGACGATGCTTTGGAGATGGAGCTCAAAAGCACAAGATGATGATGGCAATATCATGTCACATATTTTGATTGCATGTGATGTTTATCTTTTATATGCATCTTATTTTTCTTAGTACGGCGGTAGCATTATAAGATGATCCCTTAACTAAATCTCAATGTATAAGTGTTCTCCGTGAGTATGCACCATTGCGAAAGTTCTTCGCGCTGAAACACCACGTGATGATCGGGTGTGATAGGCTCTACATTCACATACAACGGGTGCAAGACAGTTTTGCACATGAGGAATACTCGGGTTAAACTTGACGAGCCTGGCATGTATAGACATGGCCTCGGACACTGGGGACCGAAATGTCGAACGTGAATCATATAGTAGATATGATCAACATAGAGATGTTCACTATTGAAGACTACTCCATCTCACGTGATGATCGGGCATGGTTTAGTTGATTTGGATCACGTATCATTTAGAAGACTTGAGGGATGTCTATCTAAGTGGGAGTTCTTAAGTAATATGATTAATTGAACTTAATTTATCATGAACTTAGTCCTGATAGTTTTTGCATATCTATGTTGTAGATCAATGGCCGTGCTACCGTTCCCTTGAATTTTAATGCATTCCTAGAGAAAGCTAAGTTGAAAGATGATGGTAGCAACTACACGGAATGGGTCCGTAACTTGATGATTATCCTCATTGCTGCATAGAAGAATTATGTCCTTGATGCACCGCTAGGTGAATGGCCTGCTACAGGAGCAGATGCTGATGTTATGAACGTCTGGCAAGCTCGATCTGATGACTACTCAATAGTTCAGTGTGCCATGCTTTAGATCTTAGAATAGGGACTTCAAAGACATTTTGAACGTCATGGAGGATATGAGATGTTCCAAGAGTTGAAGTTAATATTTCAAGCAAATGCCCGAGTTGAAAGATACGAAATCTCCAAGAAGCTCTATAGATGCAAGATGGAGGAGAACAGTTCTATCAGTGAACACATACTTAGAATGTATGGATATCATAATCACTTGACTCAGCTGGGAGTTAATCTTCCAGATGATAGTGTTATTGACAGAGTTCTCCAATCACTGCCACCAAGCTATAAAGGCTTCGCTATGAACTATAACATGCAACGGATGGAGAAGACAATTCCCGAGCTCTTCGCAATGCTCAAAGCTGCAGAGGTAGAAATCAAGAAGGAGCATCAAGTGTTGATGGTTAACAAGACCACTAGTTTCAAGAAAAAGGGCAAGGGAAAGAAGGGAAACTTCAAGAAGAATGGAAAGCAAGTTGCCACTCCCGGGAAGAAGCCCAAACCTGGACCCAAGCCTAAAACCGAGTGCTTCTACTGCAAAGGGACTGGTCACTCGAAGCAGAACTGCCCCAAGAATTTGGCAGATAATTAAGAAGGATGGCAAAGTGAACAAAGGTATATTTGATATACATGTTATTGATGTGTACCTTACTAATGCTCGCGGAAGCGCCTGGGTATTTGATACTGGTTCGCTTGCTCATATTTGGAACTCGAAACAGGGGCTACGGATTAAACGAAGATTGGCTAAGGACGAGGTGATGATGCGCGTCGGGAATGGTTCCAAGGTCGATGTGATCGCCGTCGGCACGCTACCTCTACATCTACCTTTTGGATTAGTTTTAGACCTAAATAATTGTTATTTGGTGCCAGCGTTGAGCATGAACATTATACCTAGATCTTGTTTAGTGCGAGACGGTTATTCATTTAAATCAAAGAATAATGGTTGTTCTATTTATATGAGTAATATCTTTTATGGTCATGCACCCTTGAAGAGTGGTCCATTTTTGTTGAATCTCGATTGTGGTGATACACATATTCATAATATCTATGCCAAAAGATACAAAGTTGATAATGATAGTGCAACATATTTGTGGCACTGCCGTTTAGGTCATATTGGTGTAAAGCGCATGAAGAAACTCCATACAGATGGGTTTTTGGAATCACTTGATTATGAATCATTTGATACTTGCGAAC
The DNA here is from genome assembly GCF_018294505.1 of Triticum aestivum. Lineage (NCBI taxonomy): Eukaryota > Viridiplantae > Streptophyta > Magnoliopsida > Poales > Poaceae > Triticum > Triticum aestivum. Next base: position 451,865,872 of record NC_057802.1, on the reverse strand, counting down.
CATGCCTCATGGGCAAGATGACTAAAACTCCGTTCTCCGAAACAATGGAGCGAGCTAATGACTTATTGGAAATAATACATACCGATGTATGCGGTCCGATGAGTGTTGAAGCTCGCGGCGGGTATCGTTATTTTCTGACCTTCACAGATGATTGGGCAGATATGGGCATTTCTACTTGATGAAACACAAGTCTGAAACATTTGAAAAGTTCAAAGAATTTCAGAGTGAAGTGGAGAATCATCGTAACAAGACAATAAAGTTTCTACGATCTGATCGCGGAGGTGAATATTTGAGTTACGAGTTTGGCCTTCATTTAAAACAATGTGCAATAGTTTCACAACTCACTCCACCTGGAACACCACAGTGTAATGGTGTGTCCGAGCGTCGTAATTGTACTTTATTAGATATGGTGCGATCTATGATGTCTCTTACCGATTTACCACTATCGTTTTGGGGTTATGCATTAGAGACAGCTGCATTCACGTTAAATAGGGCACCGTCAAAATCGGTTGAGATGACACCGTATGAACTATGGTTTGGCAAGAAACCTAAGCTGTCGTTTCTAAAAGATTGGCATTGCGATGCTTATGTGAAAAATCTTCAGCCTGATAAGCTCGAACCCAAATCGGAGAAGTGCGTCTTCATAGGATACCCAAAAGAAACTGTTGGGTACACCTTCTACCATAGATCCGAAGGCAAGATCATTGTTGCTAAGAATGGATCCTTTCTAGAGAAGGAGTTTCTCTCGAAAGAAGTGAGTGGGAGGAAAGTAGAACTTGATGAGGTAATTGTACCATCTCTCGAATTGAAAAGTAGCTCATCACAAAAAACTGTTCCCGTGATGCCTACACCAACTAGAGAGGAGGCTAATGGTAATGATCATGAAACTTCAGATCAAGTTACTACCAAACCTCATAGCTCAAACAGAGCACGATTCGCACCAGAGTGGTATGGTAATCTTGTCTGGAAGTCATGTAACTAGACCATGGCGAACCTACGAACTATGAAGAAGCTATGATGATCCCAGATTCCGATAAATGGCTTGAGGCCATGAAATTCGAGATAGGATCCATGTACGAGAACAAAGTATGGACTTTGGTGGACTTTCCCGATGATCGGCGAGCCATAGAGAATAAATGGATCTGCAAGAAGAAGACTGACGTTGATGGTAATGTTAGTGTCTACAAAGCTCGACTTGTCACTAACGGTTTTCGACAAGTTCAAGGAGTTGACTAAGATGAGACCTTCTCACCTGTAGCGATGCTTAAGTCTGTCCAAATCATGTTAGCAATTGCCGCATTTTATGATTATGAAATCTAGCAAATGGACATCAAAATTGCATTCCTTAATGGAATTCTTAAAGAAGAGTTGTATATGATGCAACCAGAAGGTTTTGTCGATCCTAAAGGTGCTAACAAAGTGTGCAAGCTCCAGCGATCCATCTATGGACTGGTGCAAGCATCTCGGAGCTGGAATATACGCTTTGATGAGGTGATCAAAGCATATGGTTTTATACAGACTTTCGGAGAAGCCTGTATTTACAAGAAAGTGAGTGGGAGCTCTATAGCATTTCTAATATTATATGTGGATGACATATTATTGATTGGAAATGATGTAGAATTTCTGGATAGCATAAAAGGATACTTGAATAAAAAAATCAATGAAAGACCTCGGTGAAGCTGCTTATATATTTGGCATCAAGATCTATAGAGATAGATCAACATGCTTAATTGGACTTTCACAAAGCACATACCTTGATAAAGTTTTGAAGAAGTTCAAAATGGATCAGACAAAGAAAGGGTTCTTGCCTGTGTTACAAGGTGTGAAGTAGAGTCAGACTCAATGCCCGACCACTTCAGAAGATAGAGAGAAAATGAAAGTCATTCCCTATGCCTCAACCTTAGGTTCTATCATGTATGGTATGCTGTGTACCAGACCTGATGTGTGCCTTGCTATAAGTTTAGAAGGGAGGTACCAAAGTAATCCAGGAGTGGATCACTGGACAGCGGTCAAGAACATCCTGAAGTACCTGAAAAGGACTGAGGATATGTTTCTCGTTTATGGAGGTGACAAAGAGCTCGTCGTAAATGATTACGTTGATGCTAGCTTTGACACTGATCCGGATGACTCTAAGTCACAAACCGGATACGTATTTATATTGAATGGTGGAGCTATCAGTTGGTGCAGTTCCAAGTAGAGCGTCATGGCGGGATCTACGTGTGAAGCGGAGTACATAGTGCTACCTCTTGAGCACTGCGTTGGTTTTCCCTTGAAGAGGAATGGGTGATGCAGTAAAGTAGCGTAAGTATTTCCCTCATTTTTTGAGAACCAAGGTATCAATCCAGTAGGAGACCACGCGCGAGTCCCACGCACCTACACAAACAAATAAGAACCTTGCAACCAATGTGATAAAGGGGTTGGCAATCCCTTCAGGGTCACTTACGAGAGTGAGATCTGATAGATATGATAAGATAATTTTTTTGGTATTTTTATGATAAAGAGTAATAAAGATGCAAAGTAAAATAAACGGCAATAGAAATAGCTAAGTGTTGGAAGATTAATATGATGGAAAATAGACCCGGGGGCCATAGGTTTCACTAGTGGCTTCTCTCAAGAGCATAAGTATTACGGTGGGTGAACAAATTACTGTCGAGCAATTGATAGAATTGAGCATAGTTATGAGAATATCTAGGTATGATCATGTATATAGGCATCACGTCCGCGACAAGTAGACCGAAACAATTCTGCATCTACTACTATTACTCCACACATCGACCGCTATCCAGCATGCATCTAGAGTATTAAGTTCATAAGAATAGAGTAATGCTTTAAGTAAGATGACATGAGTAGAGGGATAAACTCATGCAATATGATATAAACCCCATCTTTTTATCCTCGATGGCAACAATACAATACATGCCTTGCTGCCCCTGCTGTCACTGGGAAAGGACACCGCAAGATTGAACCCAAAGCTAAGCACTTCTCCCATTGCAAGAAAGATCAATCTAGTAGGCCAAACCAAACTGATAATTCGAAGAGACTTGCAAAGATAACCAATCATACATAAAAGAATTCAGAGGAGATTCAAATATTGTTCATAGATAAACTTGATCATAGACCCACAATTCATCGGATCTCAATAAACACACCGCAAAAGAAGATTACATCGAATAGATCTCCAAGAAGATCGAGGAGAACTTTGTATTGAGATCCAAAGAGAGAGAAGAAGCCATCTAGCTAATAACTATGGACCCGAAGGTCTGAGGTAAACTACTCACACATCATCGGAGAGGCTATGGTGTTGATGTAGAAGCCCTCCGTGATCAATGCCCCCTCCGGTGGAGCGCCAGAAAAGTCCCCAAGATGGGATCTCACGGGTACAGAAGGTTGCGGCGGTGGAAATAGGGTTTTGGCTCTGTATCTGATGTTTCCAGGGTACATGGGTATATATAGGAGGAAAAAGTACGTCGGTGGAGCAACGTGGGCCCCATGAGGGTGGAGGGCGCGCCTGGGGGGTAGGCGCGCCCCCTGCCTCGTGCTCTCCTCGTTGATTGCTTTACGTAGACTCCAAGTCCTCTGGATCACGTTTGTTCCGAAAATCACGTTCCCAAAGGTTTCATTCCGTTTGGACTCCATTTGATATTCTTTTTCTGCGAAACACTGAAATAGGCCAAAAAAGCAATTCGGGTTGGGCCTCCGGTTAATAGGTTAGTCCCAAAAATAATATAAAAGTGTATAATAAAGCCCATTAAACATCCAAAACATAATATAATATAGCATGGAACAATCAAAAATTATAGATACGTTGGAGACGTATCAAGCATCCCCAAGCTTAATTCCTGCTCGTCCTCGAGTAGGTAAATGATAAAAACATAATTTTTGATGTGGAATGCTACTTGGCATAATTTTCAATGTAATTCTCTTATTTGTGGTATGAATATTCAGATCCGAAAGATTCAAGACAAAAGTTTAATATTGACATAAAAATAATAATACTTCAAGCACACTAACTAGGCAATTATGTCTTCTCAAAATAACATGGCCAAAGAAAGTTATCCCTACAAAATCATACAGTCTGGCTATGCTCTATCTTCATCACACAAAGTATTTAATCATGCACAACCCCGATGACAAGCCACGCAATTGTTTCATACTTTTGGTGTTCTCAAACTTTTCAATCTTCACGCAATACATGAGCGTGAGCCATGGACATAGCACTATATGTGGAATAGAATGGTGGTTGTGGAGAAGACAAAAAAGGAGAAGATAGTCTCACATCAACTAGGCGTATCAACGGGCTATGGAGATGCCCATTAATAGATATCAATGCGAGTGAGTAGGGATTTTCATGCAACAGATGCACTAAAGCTATAAGTATATGAAAGCTCGACAAAAGAAACTAAGTGGGCGTGCATCCAACTCTCTTGCTCACGAAGACCTAGGGCATTTTGAGGAAGCCCATCATTGGAATATACAAGCCAAGTTCTATAATGAAAATTTCCCACTAGTATATGAAAGTGATATCATAGGAGACTCTCTATCATGAAGATCATGGTGCTACTTTGGAGCACAAGTGTGAAAAAAGGATAGTAGCATTGTCCCTTCTCTCTTTTTCTCTCATTTTTTAGTCCGGAGTCTCATCCCAACTTATGGGGGAATCATAGTCTCCATCATCCTTTCCTCACTTGGGACAATGCTCTAATAATGATGATCAACACACTTTTATTTTCTTTACAACTCAAAACTTAGAACAAAATATGACTCTATGTGGGTGCCTCCGGCGGTGTACCGGGATATGCAACGAATCAAGAGTGACATGTATGAAAGAATTATGAACGGTGGCTTTGCCACAAATACAATGTCAACTACATGATCATGCAAAGCAATATCACAATGATGAAGCATGTCATAGTAAACGGAACGGTGGTAAGTTGCATGGCAATATATCTCGGAATGGCTATGGAAATGCCATGATAGGTAGGTATGGTGGCTGTTCTGAGGAAGGTATATGGTGGGTGTATGATACCGGCGGAAAGTGCGCGGTATTAGAGAGGCTAGTAATGGTGGAAGGATGAGAGTGCGTATAATCCATGGACTCAACATTAGTCATAAAGAACTCATATACTTGTTGCAAAAATCTACAAGTTATCAAAACAAAGTATTACGCGCATGCTCCTAGGGGGATAGATTGGTAGGAAAAGACCATCGCTCGTCCCCGACCGCCACTCATAAGGAAGACAATCAATAAATAAATCATGCTCCGACTTCATCACATAATGGTTCACCATACGTGCATGCTACGGGAATCACAAACTTCAACACAAGTATTTCTCAAATTCACAACTACTCAACTAGCATGACTCTAATATCACCATCTTCATATCTCAAAACAATTATCAAGCATCAAACTTCTCATAGTATTCAACACACTAATAAGAATTTTTTTACTAATCTTGAATGCCTATCATAATTAAAGCAAATTACCATGCTGTTCTGTAGGACTCTCAAAATAATATATGTGAAGCATGAGAGAACAATAGTTTATATAAAACAAATCCACCACCATGCTCTAAAAGATATAAGTGAAGCACTAGAGCAAAAACTATATAGCTCAAAAGATATAAGTGAAGCACATAGAGTATTCTAATAAATTCTGAATCATGTGCGTCTCTCCCAAAAGGTGTGTACAACAAGGATGAATGTGGTAAAATAAAAAGCAAAGACTCAAATCATACAAGACGCTCCAAGCAAAACACATATCATGTGGTGAATAAAAATATAGCTCCAAGTAAAGTTACCGATGGACGAAGACGAAAGAGGGGATGCCTTCCGGGGCATCCCCAAGCTTTGGCTTTTGGTGTCCTTAGATTATCTTGGGGTGCCATGGGCATCCCCAAGCTTAGGCTCTTGCCACTCCTTGTTCCATAATCCATCAAATCTTTACCCAAAACTTGAAAATTTCGCAACACAAAACTCAACAGAAAATCTCGTAAGCTCCGTTAGCGAAAGAAAACAAAACACCACATCAAGGTACTGTAATGAACTCATTCTTTATTTATATTGGTGTTAAACCTACTGTATTCCAACTTCTCTATGGTTTATAAACTCTTTTACTAGCCATAGATTCATCAAAATAAGCAAACAACACACGAAAAATAGAATCTGTCAAAAACAGAACAGTCTGTAGTAATCTGTAACTAACGCAAACTTCTGGAACTCAGAAAAATCTACCAAAATAGGACGACCTAGACAATTTGTTTATTGATCTACTGCAATTGGAATCAGTATTTTATCATGTTCTGGTGATTTTTAACAATTGTTTTCGTGAACAGAAAGTTTCTGGAGTTTTCAGCAAGATCAAATAACTATCATCCAAGAACATCCTATAGGTTTAACTTGGCACAAACACTAATTAAAATATAAAAACAAATCTAACCAGAGGCTAGATCAAATATTTATTCTTAAACAGAAGCAAAAGGCAAAAAAAACTAAAATAAAATCAGGTTGCCTCCCAACACGCGCTATCGTTTAACGCCCCTAGCTAGGCATAAAAACAAGTATAGATCTAAGTATTGCCATCTTTGGTAGGCAATCCATAAGTAGCTCTCATAATAGATTCATAAGGTAATTTTATTTTCTTTCTAGGGAAGTGTTCCATGCCTTTCCTTAACGGAAATTGGAATCTAATATTCCCTTCCTTCATATCAATAATTGCACCAATCGTTCTAAGGAAAGGTCTACCAAGAATAATAGGACATGAAGGATTGCAATCTATGGCAAGAACAATAAAATCTACGGGCACATAGTTTCTATTTGCAACAATAAGAACATCATTAATCTCTACTCCTAATGTCTGAGTTGGTGAATAGTCTCCACGGTTTTTTCGCCGGTTTTTTTCGCTAGTTTTTTTCCGTCTCTCCTCCCACCACCCCTCCCACCCTGGTCCATCGGTTTATTTTTCTCTCCACTCTTTATTACAACCAGAACTTTCCTAACGTATAACAAATCACGGATCTAACTTTCTTAAGTTATGCAAATCAATCAATCCCTTTTATTGGTGCAATTTGTTTTAGGAAACAAATAACAGATTTTCAGGAAACAAATAATAAATTTTAATCTAACTTCCCTAACTTATCCAAATCAATCGATTTATCTCATTAGTGAAATTTGTTTTAGGAAACAAATAATAGATTTTCAGGAAACAAAGAACTGATTTTAAGGAAATAAACAAATAACATATTTGTGCTCCTAGGCTGACCTCTAAGACTGCCGGCGTCGGCGCCATCACGAAGAGAAAACGGACGATCCCATCACAAAGAGAAAACGGACGATCCCGTCGACGACCACACAGCGAGGCCCACTCGTGCGGAAAAAAAACGGACCACGACCATGTAGCGACGCCCCCTTGCACGAAAAAAGATCAGACGAACTAGGCAAACGAGGCCACCCCGCACGAAAAAATATCAGGTGAACGAGGCTCCCTCTGTCCATCCCTCGATCTCGTCCTCCTGTCGCTCGACCATATTTTCTCTAGGGTTCCCACCTTCGCCGCCCACCGTCTTAGCCCGCCCGCTGCCGCCCCTCCCCTCGACCTGCCTCAGCCGGTGAGGCCTAACCAAACCTCGGGGTTCGCCTCCACTGCTGTCACGAGTGGTCAAGGTCGACAAGGAGGTGATGAATCTGCACGCCGGCCTTCTTCCACTCCCATCCCCATCTTCCTCGGTACTCGATTTGGAACAGCACCTGTGGAGTGCGGACGTGGCGAAGGGGACCTAGCGAGGTGTGCGTGTAAGAGGACCTGGTGTTCCCAGGCAGCGCAGTCCATGATAGGGCAACACCTACCGGTGGCCTTCTTCAGCAACTTCTTGGGCTCCGTTGGCCCCGACCCCCGCTTCGTCATCGACGACAGGTACGGCCATGACCCCTCCGCTGTTGACGTCAGATGGCACCTCAAAACGCAAATTAAATTCATGTCATCTATTTGTCATCGTTGTATGTCAGGTAGAGCAGCTCTGCGAAAGCCGCCGGCCACCAGGATCAGGTACGTGAGCAGCTGCATTCATCCATCTTGTGAGTTAATTAGCATAAATAAATGCCCAACTGATTCCATTACTTTGCAGATTCTGTAGTGCAGCCTTATGTGTGAAGCAAGAAAGTTATGATCTGGTGACAGTAGTCCTTTGAACGTGTACAGATCAGTACCAAAACTGATTTGGTTCTTCCAATCTGTGTGTACAATGTTTTTTCTGAGGAGCAAGTAGGTGGAGCACATGAGTGACGTGATACCCCAAACTCTCACTAACTCTTAGCATCTCATAATGTGATGTCTATAGGAGATGGAGCAGCGCCTCGTTGATGCATGAGCCGATGCAGTCTGAATCAAGCATGTGCGCATCTTGGTAAGAATCGTTGGTCTGGTTTGACCATATTTTTGGACTGCATTTTGTGGTTGTGTGGGAAATTGTGTGCGGTGTAGGATCTGTACTGTACATGGATTGCAATTGCAGGACTAATGGTAAGGTTTGATCAATGAACATCGACATAATTTACAGTTTGATCTTGATTAAGCACGTGCGATGGCATAGTCTCTCGCTGTGTTGCTGAAAGGCACTTGGTGGCGAGGGCGCACACAGAGATGGGTTTAGCAGGGGCCTGACGGGTGGGTAAGGGCGGGCATGGAGATCACTATTCCTGTGTCAGCGAACATACTGCAAGCATGTGTGACGAGGACAAACTTGGCACATGCAATGGTGGGGAGTGGCGATGATGGTCAGGTGGAGGAGAACACAAGAAACGAAGCCATGCGACTGCACCAGGCATGTATAGCTGATCAATGACTATGCATATTTTTGTCCGAATGGTTTAGATGGTCTTAACTGGAGGTATGTATGTGCTTTCTTTGGATGCATGTATTCTCTTTTGATTATTGGAGAGAAGAGACCTAACTAGGTTTGCAATGGCACAAACGAAATATTTGAGTCTCAGTTTCTCATGTTCATGTAGTTAATAACACAGCATATGGATTAAAGTAAAGATCGCCTACATTAATTCATCACTATGTATTTGCTGTAAGAGGAAATAAGTGAGTACAACGACATTGACTTTCAGAGTACAGTGTTATGTATTGTATTCGTCAGTATATGGTCCTCCGACATGCATGTGCTGCCTTAAATTGTTTATTACACAGAACCCTTCAGAATTATCTTATAATCTGCTTATGCAAAACATGATTCAGTTTGGTGCATTTTCTTGCTTTGTTAGGCTGCATGGTGTATCAGATTTAGGTCGGATCAGAGGAAATCTACGGGAGATTTGCATGAGATAGCAATAGTGTGGCCCATGAAACAGCAAAAAATCATCAACGTGGTGTATCAGATGTACATTGACTTTCAGAGCACCATCAACTAGCTTGATCTGGTATCCACTCGAATAGAATAGAAGATGAAGTGCGTGACCATTGTAGCTACTGTTTAATTCAGGTATATACATTGATTGTTCATGCAATTTTTTCCATCATTTAACCAAATGACGAATGTGTGCATCTGAAGAAGGACTGAGGGTGAGAAGAACAGTTTGTGTGGCTTGGAGTGGGTGAGAATTTTCTAGCCGGTAATTAGGGATTTCCAGCAAACGCCGCAGAGCAAAATCCATGTGATCAAGGTATCTCTGTTTCCTCAATCCTACCAGGGAAGTTTTCATACTATACTGGTTCCAAGTTGAGATTGTTTGTAGAGAAATCCAGATAGTTGGATATTTAGTACCATACTCAGTTTTATATATTTAACTGGATTGTAAGTTCAGAAAGATTCAAGGTGGATGGGTCGGCTCTGTATCAATAGTGTGTGTACGGTTTGTATAAAACGCATGTGGTTTAGTTTTTCTTAACCGGCTTCCTGTGTGTTCTCTTATCAGTGCATCAGGTCAAAAATATTGGTTCTAGCTGAAATATCTTTCCCCCCTGCAGTTTACACCAAGTGCAGCATTATGGTTTTCTTAGTGGACCAACTGCGGCAAGATCGATCTGCCCAACAAGCATGTTGATCTTTCCGCGTTTCCAACGTGTGCCGGAGTCAATAGGTGCGATTTTTTTAAACCCTTATGCTAATTTAAGTAATTAGTGGACTTGTATTGAGGGTTTTATGGTTTGATTAGTGTCTCAAGGAAAATTTAATTGGTTAAGTAATTAGCTCCAATGTTTCTAATTCTAGCTGACTTCTATGTAACTAAGACCGTTTGTGTTCAGGTTTAATATTACGATGGTAATTCTCCTCGTCATGTGTTTTTTTATTTCATGGAGTGATGATAAAGGAGTTTCTTTTTTCTAGGGTTTGTTTCCAATATATAAAATGTGTACCCCAACAATATGTGGTAACATATGCGCCATAGATTTGATGTGGGAACTGTCTTTGCGCAATATAACATCTTTCTTAACACCACGGACTTTTGGATAAATAATCCATATATATTTACGGTCACAAGCTTGTGAGCATAGCTAGCTGTTTATTGTAGTATTTGGTTCTGTGTATATGTTTCGTTTGCCATACAAATAAATGAACGTTAGTTTTAATTAAGATAACATCTCAATTTGGTTTGTACATCGCGAAGCAAGTCGGAAAATATCTACTAGGGGGAATGTTTTTGGGGAGGATTCTTGTGGTTTCGAATGAGGAGGTAGCACCCTGTTTTGTAATGCTCAAATATATTCTACTTAACCACCTAGATTCCCATTTGTAGAAATTTTACTTCCATGTGTACAAGGTTACTTTGGTTGTTGTTCAGGTCCAGGCTGTTTATCATGCCATGAGAAGAGATGTGAGGATGAAATAGATCTTATGAATTACGATTACTTATTCCTATATAGTTCCTTCCATTTTGTAGCACCGAATTCCTATTGTCATCACATTGATATGCTTACAATTTGCTTAAATTGTATGCTTTAGAATGAACATTATTGCTTTACATCATTGCCTACAGGTACAAATCTCAAGATTTGAAAAACAAATGGATACATATATAAAAAACATGTGAGAAGTGGGGAGGACAACGATTTGGTGGCGCAAGTGTTCGAGGTGGCTAGGAAACACAACATTCATCGCTAAGGATGGGGGAATATATGGGGCTCACATCAACAACAATGGTAGGAGGCAGTGAGGATAGGCATTAGACGCATGATCAATGTTTATCTATATAATTGTTCAAAAATATGATTCTATATATAAATTAATCTGAACATAGAATAAGATCTGAAAGAGTGAACTTCTGATTTTATTTGATCCTCTTAATTTGTAGTTGGGATAGTTGTTTTTCACTTTTTTGTTTTGGAACTTATATACTAGCAGGAGAATATTAGGACAATTTAGGTGGCACCAGATCAAGCCCGTGGTAGAAAATGATGCCTTTGTTAATTAATTCATTTACCTCCGCTAGGCCCGTAGCAACGCACGGGCGTTCTACTAGTTCTTCCCATAGGATTTTTGATAGTGGAATCCACAAGATGCAAGTTTAAAGAACAATCATCAAATTCACGGAATCCTAGCAAATCACACAAAGTTTTTGGAATCGTGGAAACACTAGCACCCAAATCACACAAAGCATAGCATTCATGATCTTTAATTTTAATTTTAATAGTAGGTTCCCACCCATCATAAAGTTTTCTAGGGATAGAAACTTCCAACTCAAGTTTTTCTTCATAAGATTGCATTAAAGCATCAACGATATGTTTGGTAAAAGCTTTATTTTGACTATAAGCATGAGGAGAATTTAGCACGGATTGCAACAAGGAAATACAATCTATCAAAGAGCAATTATCATAATTAAATTCCTTGAAATCCAAAATAGTGGGTTCATTAATATCTAAAGTTTTGACTTCTTCAATCCCACTTTTACCAATTTTTGCATCAAGATCTAAAAACTCCGAATTTTTCGGACGCCTTCTAGGTAAAGGTGACTCGTCTCCAGTCCCATCATTATCAAGATTCATATTGCAAAACAAAGATTTAATAGGAGACACATCAATAACCTTTAGATCTTCATCTTTATTCTCATAAAAACTAGAAGAACACGCTTTCACAAAGCAATCTTTCTTAGCACGCATCCTAGCGGTTCTTTCTTTGCACTCATCAATGCAAATTCTCATGGCTTTGAGAGACTCATTGATATCATGCTTAGGTGGAATAGATCTAAGTTTCAAAGAATCAAAATCAAGAGAAATTCTATCAACGTTCCTAGCTAATTCATTAACCTTAAGCAATTTTTCTTCAAGCAAAGCATTGAAATTCTTTTGCAAATTCATAAACTCCTTAACACTAGTCTCAAATTCAGAGGGCATCTTATCAAAATTTCCATAAGAATTGTTGTAGGAATTACCATAATTATTAGAGGAATTACTAGGGAACGGCCTAGGATTAAAGTTTCCTCTATACGCGTTGTTACTAAAATAATTACTACCAACAAAATTCACATCCATAGATTCATTATTATTCTCAATCAAAGTAGACAAAGGCATATCATTAGGATCAGAACAAAATCTTTTAGTAGAAAATAATTTCATAAGTTCATCCATCTTTCCACTCAAAACATTAATTTCTTCTATCGCATGCACTTTTTTATTAGTAGATCTTTCGGTGTGCCGTTGAGAATAATTAACCATAATATTATCTAGGAGTTTAGTAGCTTCTCCTAAAGTGATTTCCATAAAAGTGCCTCCCGCGGCCGAATCTAAAAGATTTCTAGAAGCAAAATTCAATCCGGCATAAATTTTTTGTATAATCATCCAAAGATTCAAACCATGTGTAGGGCAATTGTGTATCATTAGTTTCATCCTCTCCCAAGCTTGTGCAACATGTTCATGATCAAGTTGCTTAAAATTCATGATATCGTTTCTAAGAGAGATGATTTTAGCGGGAGGAAAATACTTAGAGATAAAAGCATCTTTGCACTTATTCCATGAATCAATACTATTCTTAGGCAAAGACGAAAACCAAGCTTTAGCATGATCTCTAAGCGAAAAAGGAAATAGCTTCAATTTAACAATATCATTGTCCACATCTTTCTTCTTTTGCATATCACACAAATGAATGAAGCTATTTAGATGGGTAGCGGCATCTTCACTAGGAAGGCCGGCGAATTGATCTTTCATGACAAGATTCAACAAAGCAGCATTAATTTCACAAGATTTAGCATCGGTAAGAGGAGCAATCGGAGTACTAAGAAAATCATTGTTGTTGGTATTGGTAAAGTCATACAATTTAGTATTATCTTGAGCCATCGTGACAAGCAAGCAATCCAACATACGAGCAAACAAGAAGCAAGCGAAAAAGAGGCGAACGGAAAAGAGAGGGCGAATAAAACGGCAAGGGTGAAGTGGGGGAGAGGAAAACAAGAGGCAAATGGCAAATAATGTAATGCGAGGGATAAAAGTTTGTGATGGGTACTTGGTATGTCTTGACTTATGCGTAGACTCCCCGGCAACGGCGCCAGAAATCCTTCTAGATACCTCTTGAGCACTGCGTTGGTTTTCCCTTGAAGAGGAAAGGGTGATGCAGTAAAGTAGCGTAAGTATTTCCCTCAGTTTTTGAGAACCAAGATATCAATCCAGTAGGAGACCACATGCGAGTCCCACGCACATACACAAACAAATAAGAACCTCGCAACCAACGCGATAAAGGGGTTGTCAATCCCTTCACGGTCACTTACAAGAGTGAGATCTGATAGATATGATAAGATAATTTTTTGGTATTTTTATGATAAAGAGTAATAAAGATGCAAAGTAAAAAAAACGGCAATAGAAATAGCTAAGTGTTGGAAGATTAATATGATGGAAAATAGACCCGGGGGCCATAGGTTTCACTAGTGGCTTCTCTCAAGAGCATAAGTATTACGGTGGGTGAACAAATTACTGTCGAGCAATTGATAGAATTGAGCATAGTTATGAGAATATCTAGGTATGATCATGTATATAGGCATCACGTCCGCGACAAGTAGACCGAAACGATTCTGCATCTACTACTATTACTCCACACATCGACTGCTATCCAGCATGCATCTAGAGTATTAAGTTCATAATAACAGAGTAATGCTTTAAGTAAGATGACATGATGTAGAGGGATAAACTCATGCAATATGATATAAACCCCATCTTTTTATCCTCGATGGCAACAATACAATACGTGCCTTGCTGCCCCTGCTGTCACTGGGAAAGGACACCGCAAGATTGAACCCAAAGCTAAGCACTTCTCCCATTGCAAGAAAGATCAATCTAGTAGGCCAAACCAAACTGATAATTCGAAGAGACTTGCAAAGATACCAATCATACATAAAAGAATTCAGAGGAGATTCAAATATTGTTCATAGATAAACTTGATCATAAACCCACAATTCATCGGATCTCGACAAACACACCGCAAAAGAAGATTACATCGAATAGATCTCCAAGAAGTCGAGGAGAACTTTGTATTGAGATCCAAAGAGAGAGAAGAAGCCATGTAGCTAATAACTATGGACCCGAAGGTCTGAGGTAAACTACTCACACATCATCGGAGAGGCTATGGTGTCGATGTAGAAGCCCTCCGTGATCAATGCCCCCTCCGGCGGAGTGCTGGAAAAGGCCCCAAGATGGGATCTCACGGGTACAGAAGGTTGCGGCGGTGGAAATAGGGTTTTGGCTCCGTATCTGATGTTTCCAGGGTACATGGGTATATATAGGAGGAAGAAGTACGTCGGTGGAGCAACATGGGCCCCACAAGGGTGGAGGGCGCGCCCCCCTGCCTCATGCTCTCCTCGTTGATTGCTTTACGTAGACTCCAAGTCCTCTGGATCACGTTTGTTCTGAAAATCACGTTCCCGAAGGTTTCATTCTGTTTGGACTCCGTTTGATATTCTTTTTCTGCGAAACACTGAAATAGGCAAAAAAACAGCAATTCGGGCTGGGCCTCCGGTTAATAGGTTAGTCCCAAAAATAATATAAAAGTGTATAATAAAGCCCATTAAACATCCAAAACAGAATATAATATAGCATGGAACAATAAAACATTATAG
Source organism: Triticum aestivum (assembly GCF_018294505.1). NCBI lineage: Eukaryota > Viridiplantae > Streptophyta > Magnoliopsida > Poales > Poaceae > Triticum > Triticum aestivum. Next base: position 451,850,836 of record NC_057802.1, on the reverse strand, counting down.
AGACGTTGGAGACGTATCACATAGCTGCTTCAGAAGCAGCAAATGAAGGAGTCTGGATGAAGGAGTTCATATCCGATCTAGGTGTAATACCTAGTGCATCGGGTCCAATGAAAATCTTTTGTGACAATACTGGAGCAATTGCCTTGGCGAAGGAATCCAGATTTCACAAAGGAACCAAACACATCAAGAGACGCTTCAACTCCAACCATGATCAAGTCAAGGAGGGAGACATAGAGATTTGCAAAATACATACGGATCTGAATGTTGCAGACCCATTGACTAAGCCTCTTCCACAAGCAAAACATGATCAGCACCAAGACTCCATGGGTGTTCCATTTCTCAAGTTCATGTTCTATTCTTTCCTTGTTCAGCCAGAGTGCTGCATAAATTCATTTGTTACTATTCCTTTTCTATCTTGTCCTAACTGGAGTGGTTTCAAATTCAGCCTTATTCTTTGAGCTTTTGCTTCTTGTCTCATTCAACATTCCTCTTTCCTACTTGAGTGCTCTCACTTTGTTCATCCTCACTTGTTGAGGATATAAACCTTAGAGTCGCCCGCCCGGAGGGGCCGGGTTACTCATAATGGTCATTGCCTGAAGCCCGGCGCCAAGCTTGAAGACGGCGGGCCAAAGATGGGCTTAAGACCCGGAGATGGCTTAAGGCCCGTAGTTACAACCGCCATTATGGTAGAACTTGTAGTGTAAGGCAAGAATAGTTGAGAGTCCGAGCCGGACACTCTTATGAGCCGGCCGGGACTCTGATAGCCGCTGGGCGTCAACCTCTCTATATAAAGAGACGACCCGGCGGAGGTTTAGGGGCAAGAGAGATCTGATCGAGAGCCAGGCATAGCAATTAAGCTCCCTGGTCATCGAAACCCTAATCAATACCACCTCAACTGGACGTAGGCTTTTACCTTCATAGTAAGGGGCCGAACCAGTATAACCCTCGTGTTCCTTGTCCCGTTTAACCCCTTCAAGCTTCCTAGCTGCGATGGCTCCACGATTAAGTCCTAGCTCGAGGACATCTGCCGTGACAATTCCACGACAGTTGGCGCCCACCGTGGGGCCAGCGCACGGTGGATTTGAGTTCTTGAAGGGCAGCTTCGAAGGGCTCAAGGGATACACTGTGGTCCGGATGACCAAGAGTCGTCGTGGCAAGTTCTACATCGACGATGCAAACTGGGGCCCCGACGCCGGCTCAATTGAGTACGGGTACTGGGTCCCCTTCGGCGGAATTCATGTCTTCATTGGCAAGATTGGTGAGCCGGGCCCTGAGCCGGATCTCTGCGCCGATCTCATCGAGATGGCTCAGCGTGCACGATCCGCCCGGGCCCTACCTGCCTTGAAGCATGCTTTTGTGGGATGTATCCATGGAGGGCTCTCTAATGGATCTAGATCTGGTGATGAGACGGCCGCCGGCTCTGATGGCGAGTCGTCCACAGATGAGTCAAACTCGTTGTATCAACTTCAAGATGGCAGGCTCATGAGTTTTTCCGATGGTGACAGTATTCCGGACCCGTTTGAGCCGCCGAGACGGGTTGGAATCTTCATGGCCGGTGCACAGCCTGTTCAGAACCCTACCGTTGGGTCGGGAAACCCGGTGCCCTCGCCGGCTCAGGTGCTGATGGATCTCACGGACAAGATGACGGCCCTGTTGACCGCCACGGTTGACCCGGCGGATCAAGCTCAGCATGACGCGGAGGTGGCGCAGTTAAAGTTAGATCTAGTGAAAGCCAAGGAGGATCTGGCAGCGGAAGGGATCAGGATGGCTGCGGAGAGGGCGGCTCTCGACGCCCAGACTCAGTTGATTCAGGCGCAGTCCTTCCGGCTCACGATGGATCAGAACGCGTCCAATGAGGTCATGAGAAGGAGGCATCAAAAGGCACAATCTCGACTCCCTCCGGTCTACGATCCTCGAAACCTCTTCAACACGCCAGGTGCAGGGTCTAGTAACCCGTCGGGGATCATAGTGCCCGGGTCTGGGACCCCTGTTCAGCCACAAGTGATGGGGCCTCCCCGGGTGAACCCTGCCCCGCCTTAGTATGTGCCAATACCACCGGGTCATTATGCTAACCCGCTGGAGAACATGGTCGCCGCAGCAGCACGGCCGGCGGCTCTCCCAATTGACGTCGACTCTCCAACGGCTATTGAAACCCGCCGGGTCAGAGAACTCCTTCAGACAGCGCTGGCGCAGCAAGAGGCGTACTCTTACAGCCGGGACAGGATCCACTAAACCCCTCGTCCAGGCCGGAGCCCGAGTTATAGCAGACACATGGTCTCAGCGACCGGCTCAAGTAATGTCTGACGCCATGACCCGCCCCCTGGCCATGGCCCGGCTCATAACGGAGCCTTTCACGCAACAGACCAAGACAGAGCGCGGCAAGAGGCGGAGCAGGTGCCTCAGTTGACGGCTTACCAGACACCCCCGGCTTATCCGACGACTTCCGTCGACGTAGGTATCCCTACGAAGACTGGAGGTGTCCCTTGTTTAGTGCCGGCTCTCCACAATGAACGTCTACCCAAGGACTTCAAAGGGCCTAGGAAGGTGCCTAATTACACGGCTGATTTACAACCCGGAGCCTGGATCGAGAGTTACGAGATGGCCATGGAATTGCTGGAGGTCAGTGAAGTAGCGATGGCCAAGTACTTCACCATGATGTTAGATGGGACTGCCCGCACTTGGTTGAAAGGGCTACCACCGAATTCCATCGGGTCTTGGGCCGAGCTGAAAGCCCGGTTCATCCAAAACTTCAAGGATACCTGTAGGCAGTCTATGTCAATTGTGGATTTGACTAACTGTAAACAGCAGGAGGGTGAGTCTACGACGCATTGGGTTCGCCGGGTCAAAGAGATCATACATTCATCCGATAAAATGGATGTCGGCTCTACAGTCTTAATGTTGGAGTAGAACTGTCGTTTCCTGCCCCTGAAGATGAAACTCGGACGGCTTAAGCGCGACTGCAATGATATGGGTACGCTGATGGCGGCTCTCGTCAAGTATGCCGACTCTGATAGTACCAAGGACCCCGCTTCAGATGATGAAAGGACAGGGAAGGGAAAGAAGAACGGCAATGGCAAGGGTCCTCAGCATAACCCGGGGAACCAAGGAGGTGGCAAGCGTAAGGCCGACGGCAGCCTAGAGTTCGTGGCCAACGCCAGCTCACAGGGTAATAACCAGCGACGCAAGGGAAGGCCACCTCCCCGAGCCGGCGGGTCAGGCCCGACGCTGGAGCAGCTGTTGAATGAGCCTTGTCCAAGGCACGGCTCTAGGGAGAAGCCAGCTACTCATTTATGGAAGGATTGCGCGATCATGAAAGCCTTTAAGAATTCCAATGCCTTTAATAGCAACAATGGCCCGGGCGGCGGCTCAGGCGCTGGCGGCTTTCATGGCCCGGGCGGCGGATCAAATTCTAATCCACAGAACGGTCAAGGGGGCTTTAATCAGCAGTCTGGCCAGGGTCATCAATAGCAGCAGGGGGGTTATCAGACCAATCCAAAGCAGCTTAATGGTGGACAATATCATGTATTTACCACCAGTCTGTGTAAGCGAGATCAGAAGCTTCATAAGAGGGCTGTGAATGCTGTTGAGCCGGCGGTTCCACGCTATTTAAGATGGTCTGAGCAGCCTATCGTGTGGAGTAGGGAGGATCACCCTCCCCGGTTGATAATCCAGGTCACTTGGCCTTGGTGGTGGCTCCTCGGGTGGGAGGATATAAGTTCACTACGGTGCTCATGGATGGAGGCAGCAGCATCAACATCCTCTATTATGAGACTTTCCGTCGTATGGGGTTGATTGATAAGAACCTCAGCCAGTCAAACACTATTTTCCATGGTGTGGTGCCTGGTAAGTCGGCTTATCCAGTTGGCAAGATCGAGTTGGAAGTGGCCTTTGGAGACGAGTACAACTACAGGGTGGAAAAATTGACCTTTGAGGTGGTCAAGATAAGAAGTCCGTATCATGCTATATTTGGGCGGCCAGATTACGCCAAGTTCATGGCACGGCCGTGTTACGTGTATCTACAGCTCAAGATGACGGGTCACAATGGGACCATTACGGTTCACGGCAGCCGGAAGGTGGCCTTGGAGTGTGAGGAAGGCGATGCAGCTTATGCAGAATCTGTTTGTGCAACAGAGGAGTTGAAATTTTACAAAGACAATGTTGACCCAACAGATACAACCTCTCTGAAAAAGCCGACTACGGAGCATGAGCCGGCAATGAAGTTTAAGTCGGCTGATGAGACTAAACTTGTTGATTTCGTTCCAGGCGATTCATCTCAGCAGTTTAGCATCAGTGCCAATCTGGATCCAAAATAGGAAAGCGCGCTCATCGAGTTCATCCGTGAGAATAGGGACATTTTTGCATGGAAACCTTCTGACATGCCAGGTGTACCTAGAGAAATCGCTGAGCACACTCTCAATGTTGATCCGAAATTTAAGCCGGTCAGGCAATTCCTTCGGCGGTTTAATGAAGAGAGGCGGAAAGCTATTGGTGAAGAGGTGGCCCGGCTCTTGGCGGCCGGGTTTATTGTTGAAGTCTTTCACCCAGAGTGGTTAGCTAACCCGGTGCTCGTGCTCAAGAAAAACGGCACCTGGCGGATGTGTGTGGACTATACGGACTTAAACAAGGCATGTCCGGCTGATCCTTTTGCTCTTCCCCGTATTGATCAAATCATTGATGCTACGGCGGGTTGCGAGCGCTTAAGTTTCTTGGATGCTTATTCTGGATACCATCAAATCAAAATGGCAGTTAAGGACCAGGAGAAGACGGCGTTCATTACTCCCTTTGGAGCCTTCTGCTATGTGTCTATGCCCTTTGGACTCAAGAGTGCACAGGCGACTTATCAGCGTTGCGTGCAGAACTGTCTTCATAACCAGATTGGGCGCAATGTTCATGCTTATGTGGATGATATTGTGGTTAAGTCCAGGGAGAAGGAAACCTTGATAGATGATCTGAGGGAAACCTTTGATAATCTCCGGGTCTACAAGATGATGCTTAACCCGGCCAAGTGTGTTTTTGGTGTTCCTGCAGGCAAGCTCTTGGGTTTCTTGGTTTCTAACAGAGGCATTGAAGCTAACCCGGAGAAGATCAAGGCAATCACCTCTCTGGCTAAGCCGGTGTGCATAAACGACGTCCAGCGCCTGGCGGGTCGTATTGCTGCTTTAAGCCGGTTTATAAGCCGTTTGGGTGAGAAGGCCATGCCATTGTACCAGTTGATGAAGAAAACTGATGACTTTGTCTGGAATGATGCTACTAATACTGCTTTTGAGGATTTGAAGAGACAGCTGGCGGAGCCCCCAGTCCTTGCTGCTCCGGTTGACAAAGAACCTTTATTGCTGTATGTAGCTGCCAACACACGAGCCGTCAGTGTGGCTGTGGTGGTGGAGCGCAAGGAAGAGGGTAAGGAGCATCCGGTGCAGCGGCCGGTTTACTACGTCAGTGAAGTGCTCATCGAGTCCAAGCAGCGGTATCCTCATTGGCAGAAGCTTGTTTATGGTGTGTTCATGGCAAGCCGGAAGCTTAAGCACTATTTTCAGGGTCACCCTATCACTGTGGTTAGTTCTGCCCCCCTTGGAGATATCATCCAAAACAGAGAGGCTACAGGGAGAGTGGCTAAGTGGGCTATAGAACTTGGGCCTCATGGTCTAAAATATGTGCCGCGCACTGCTGTTAAATCTCAAGCTTTGGTGGATTTCATCAACGATTGGACAGAGCTACAAGTGCCCGAGGAAAAGCCGGATAATACATATTGGACTATTCACTTCGATGGGTCCAGGCAATTGGAGGGCTCGGGGGCTGGAGTTGTATTGGCTTCCCCTAAAGGTGACAAGTTTCATTATGTGCTACGGTTGATGTTTCCTTGCACTAACAATGCGGCTGAGTATGAAGCCTTGCTCCATGGTCTTCGGATGGCTAAGGAGATGAGCCTGAGCCGGGTAAGGTGCTTCGGCGACTCAGATTTAGTGGCTCAACAAGTATCAGGCAAGTGGGATTCCAAGGACCCCCTCATGGCGGCTTATCGCCGTAAAGTTGATGCCATTGCTAGACACTTTCAGGGTTACCAAGTAGAGCACATCGATCGCAGGAAGAACAAGGCGGCTGATGCTTTAAGCCGGCTGGGCTCTCAGCGAAAACCGGTGCCGCCTAATACTTTCCTGGACGTCTTGCATAACCCTTCTGTTAAGTTGCCTACAGAGGAAGACTTGGCCGTCCCTGACCCGGAGGCACAATTGGTGGCGGCTCTCCACATCATCCCGGACTGGACAGTGCCCTATCTGGCTTACATGACCCGGGGAGACTTGCCTGAGGATGAAACTTTGGCCAGACAAATAACCCGGCGATCTAAGTCAATGGTTGTTATCAATGGTGAGCTGCATCGCCGCAGTGTTACGGGAGCGTTCCAGCGTTGTGTTTCCCCTGAGGAAGGTCAAGAAATCTTGCGTGAGATTCACGAAGGGGATTGTGGCCATCATGCCGGCTCAAAATCCCTTGTGGCCAAGGCTTTTCGTCATGGTTTTTATTGGCTGACAGCTCATGCTGATGCGGAGGACTTGGTCAGTAAATGTGATGGTTGCCAGAGGTTCTTGCGACGGGCTCATGTGCCGGCTCAGGAGCTGAGGATGATACCAATCACTTGGCCATTTGCGGTCTGGGGGCTTGATATGGTTGGGCCTTTTAAAAGGTCCAAGGACAAGAAGACCCACCTTTTGGTGGCAGTTGACAAGTTCACAAAATGGGTTGAGGCGGAGCCCGTTAGCAAGTGTGACGCAGCCACGACGGTTCAGTTCATGAAAAAGGTGATATTTCGCTTTGGCTTTCCACACAGCATTATAACTGACAACGGTACCAATCTATCTAAGGGTGCTATGGAGGAGTTTTGTCAACGAGAGCATATTCGACTTGATGTTTCATCAGTGGCTCATCCTCAATCGAATGGTCAAGCTGGGAGAGCTAATCAGGAGATTCTGAAAGGCATCAAGCCCCGGCTTTTGGTCCCTTTGCAACGGACGCCGGGTTGTTGGGTGGAGGAGTTACCCTCCGTGTTATGGAGCATCAATACTACTCCTAACAGGTCTACGGGTTTCACGCCTTTCTTCATGGTTTACGGAGCGGAAGCAGTCCTCCCCAGTGACATCCGTCATGACTCGCCTCGAGTGGCGGCTTATGTTGAGGCGGATAATGAACAGGCGCGCCAAGATGCCCTTGACTTGTTGGACGAACAGCGTGATATGGCAGCAGCTCGATCAGCGATTTACCAACAAGACCTGCGTCGTTATCACAGTCGCCGGGTTAAGTCCCGGGTCTTCCAGGAAGGTGATCTGGTGCTCCGGCTCATCCAAGATCAAACAGATGCGCACAAGCTATCCCCGCCTTGGGAAGGACCCTTTGTGGTCAGCAAGAACTTGCACAACGGGTCATATTACCTCATTGACATTCGGGAGCACAAAGATTCACGCAAGTCGGAGGAGGAGACCCGTCGGCCGTGGAACATAGCTCAGCTTCGGCCTTATTACACTTGAGCCACCGGCTCTCATAATGTACATATTTCTATAAGCCATGTATATATTATGATAAGCAATAAAGCAGGACCTCTGTCCTTTTTTCTCCTCCAAAGGTAAAAGTGTTGTTTCCATTATAAGATCACATGGTAACTTGGAGGTGGATCCGGCTTATGATCGTATTCGAATCTAGCCGTACACAATATAATCACTTGGGGGCTTCCTGTTCAAACATAGGTCATATTCGAACCAAAGAGAACATAGCCGTCGATACCCATTTGATTGGCAAAGTACCGAGCTCATTGGGGAGTTTTCTTTGATCATATTTGAATCATGGCTCAACCCCCTTTGGGAACCGACGTGGATCGTATTCGAATCAGCGTCGTTAAACAACTCTTAAGGTCATTTGGGGGCTTCCTGTTCAAACATGGGTCGTATTCGAACTGAAGAGAACATAGCTGTCGGTACCCTCTTGATCGGCATCGCCAAACCCACTGGGGGCTATATGATCGCATTCGAATCTTAGCTTAACCCCTTTGGGACGGGTCTCTGGTCGTATTCGAACCGGAAGCCCCTGAGTTTTGATTTTCTGATTTACAACAAGTTCTTCTGGTGGTATCAACAGTGTACACGGCGGTTCTCGTTCCGCCGGCTTAACTTTGATTCACAGTGCTAGTCGCACACAATCAGCATTATCAAGACTGGTAAACCGGAGTTGAGGTACCAACCTTATTATCCGGGTTATATAAACCGGAAGTGTACTTGAAGGTCTGTAAGCGTGTTATTACGATTATATCAAGGACATAATTGAGGACCAGTCTTTCGTGACTTGGATTCATATTCCGGGTTATATGTATGAGACTATGATTCTCAGTGCGGTAAGCCGCCTAGAGACTTGTGATTTGTTTTTCTATGCAGGATAGTTAAAGACAACTATTTGAGCTTAAGGAAAATGAATGATCAATTATGACCCGGAAAAATATAAGGAAGCAACTTCAATGGAGTTACGCATTCAACACGTGCACGATGGCACGACAAAGTTAAAATGTTGGTCCTAATCTATTACAAGACTCTCAGAGTCCAAAAGGATGAAGCATTGTTTAACAAGCCGCGTAAAGAATCAAGATGCTTGCCGGGTCGACGCTTCCGGCTCATCCCTCTCCGCTCCTCCGGCTGTTCCCAAGACCTAGAAGGTTGATGATTTCCAGTCAATGCCGCTCAAAGCTTCAAATTGAGCTTCCTCGTCAATTAACCCGGCCGGGTCAATTTCCGGGGCAAAGGTGTGCTTACGAGTCGGCGGGACTAAGCTGATGGCTTCGTAACGCGGAGTGGGGATCCTCTGATTCTCTGCATTGTAGCCCGGCTGGTACTTGGTCAGATCAGTGTCATTCCCAATCAGGGTGGCCACCGGGCGCACGATCTTCACACAGGCAGCAAAGTCCTTTTGGTCGAAAGGAGTGTTCTCACTTTGTTCATCCTCACTGTTTTGTTCTTATTTCACCTCATCCCTTTTTCCTTCTGTCTCGGTCCTAAGATCTCGGGACGAGATCTCTTGTTAGTGGAGTAGTGTTGTAACGCCCCGGATTCGAAGCGCCAGGTGTCTTCCAGTTATTCGTCGTCGTTGCCATGTCATTTGCTTGCGTCTTGCATTTTGCCATGTCATCATTTGCATCGCATCATCATGTTTTTCAAAACTTGCATCCGGTCTTTTTTCCCCGTTGCCCGTTTCACGATCCGACACTCTCGCACGCGCCCGTCACCCCTCTCAGACCTTATTTCGTGAGCGGGAGAAAAACGTTCTCGGAATGGGGTGAAAGTTGGCGTGCGGTCTTATTATAGTGTAGGTAGGCCGCCTGTCAAGTTTCGTCGCATTCGGAGCTCGTTTGGTAGCCCAACCGTAAAACATATAGCGGTACCGCTGCCGGTACTTTCGTCGGACGTTTCGGTCTCCGAAACCGTGCCGGGCTGCACTTCTCTTCCCTCCCCTCGGCCCAAGCCCTCTCTTCACAGCCCACTAATCCCTCCTAGCCCACCTACCTAACCCCCTCCGCTCCGGACCGTCCGATCGAGATCGAACGGCTCCGAAACGGAGCTAATCCTCTAACCCTAGCCCCCCTTTCTATATATAGACCCCTCCCCCTGCCAGAAATGGCCTAAACTACCCCCTAATCTCCCCCTCCTCCTCAATTTCCACACCCCCAATCATCAGCCGCCGCCAACTCCCACCCTCTCCATCGTTTTCCGCGCCGGCCGGCTCCCCCGTCGCCACTTGTCGCGCCCCCATCGGCCAGCGCCGCCGCCAGCCACCGCCTCCACCAACCACCGGGCGCCACGTGGCCTCCCCAGTCCTCCCGCGCCTCCCACCGCGCAGGGCCCGCCCCGGGCCGATCTGGGCCCGAGGCGCCCACGCCGCGCCGCCGCCCGCCCCTGGCGCTCGCCCCTTCTCGAGCCACCAGCGCCCCGCCGCCTCTCCGCCCGCCGGCGACCAAGGCCGCCGGAGCAAGCCCTTCGCCGGTCACCTCGACCCAGGCCAGTGCCGCCCCGCCCCGCTCTCCCTTCCTCTCCTTTCCTTCATCCTCTAACCTCCCACTGCCCCGCAGGATCCCGCCGCCGCCATGGGAGCCGAGCTCCTCTGCGCCCCGACCCGCGGCTCCCCGTCAACGCCTTCCCCGGCTCCGACCAGATCGGGTCCAGCCGGACTCAGACCCGCCGCCTCCTCCTCTCCCAGGTGCGCGCCTCGCCAACCCTGCCGGCGGCCGCGCCATCTGCTGCTGCGCCGCCGTGCATCGTCCTCGTCGGAAGGACACCGACGACCCCGCGTGGGCCGACGCCCCCCCCCCCAAGGCCCACAGCTCCACCGCCCGGCCCACTTCCTTCCCGGGCCAAGCCCATGGGTGAGCCACCCCCTAAATCCCGCCTGAGCATCTTTTAGCTATTCTACGCCCGTCCATTTTTTCAGAAAAACTACCAAGTCCCCAGTAATTCATAATATGTATGCATGTTTGACCTATCATAACTCTCTGACCGTAGATCCGTTTTGCATGTGTAATATATCAGAATGTTCATCATGAGATGGTCTTCATTTTCTTCCATTGTGCCATACTTGTTTGAGTTCATCTTGATGCCCTAATCATCGTTGCAAGAGTGCTATACGATGTTAACTGTTGTCTGTTAACAGAACTTGATGATTTGTCTTTTTCATTGCATTTTGTGTGTACATCCTATGAGCATGAGCTCTCCATGTGTTTTGAACTACAACATGCCATATTTACAATGGTGTTTGTCTTGTATTTGTGTGATCTATGTGGTGACTAGCACAAGCATGTAAATTAGCCTCCGTGGTGTTGCTGATTTCTGTGACTTGGTCATTTCTGCTAAGACTGAGTTTGTTATATTTTGTTGCCATGTAAACCTGCTTCTACAAGTCATTCTATGCATAATCTGGAGATGTTCACTACGGATGTTTTGTTATACATGTTATGCCCTATCCATCCATGCCCATGTTTGCAATTATGGAGTACTTTAGCATGTCTTAATCTGGCTCTACTTTTGTTATAAAATGTTCCTGACAGATTGTTTACATGTTAATCAATTTTGCCATGGTTGTTACTAGTGATCCATGCACCCTATGACTATGCTATTGCCATTCTTAGCTTCATAATTATGCCTTATTACTGCTGGTTACCTTTCCATGCCATGTAATGCTCCGTAGTGAGTGGTTCAAGCTCACCAACATGCCTACATATCGTTATTTCTGCCATGCTCTGTTTTTCTTCCAAGTCCGAAGCTGTTAATAAAACTTGCTATGTTTACCTGGGTGCCATCATATCTTCTGTGCCTTTTTAGCTCATGTTCAGTAAGGGATTTTTGTTCTATGCCATTAGTAGATTCATGCCATACCTTTGGTTGCCATGATATATTCCTGTAGCATGTTGTTTTCTTGCTCTAAAAATTGCAACCTGATGTAATTTCTGCCATGTCCAGTAATCTTGCCATGTCCTTTTGAGCATGTTCTAGTGATTTCTGGAGATAGCTCAATGTTCATGTTTTGTTATGCTTTACCTGTACATCATGTCCATGACTTTTGTTTTCACGTTGAGTTGTTGTACCATATTGTTTTGATGCTTGCTAGATGCCTGGTTGCTGTTTTGGACGGATTGTTGCTATATGTTGTTTGGAGTGTATGTGTTGAACCGTTGCTCCGTTTTGAGTGTGCTCTACATGAAACTTGCTTAGTTTTGCATGTAGTTTCATGTCACCTTGTTACATCCTTGTTTTGAGGTGTTTGCTTGATGTTTGTATGCATTTTGCATTAATGCCATGTTTAACTTGTGTTGCTCATATCTTCTTGGCCGTAGCTCCGAATCTAATGATCTTTATATGTAACTTGACTAGAATTTCGTGTAGATAATCTTGGTGCATTTTAACTTGCTGTTTAACAACTTTAACATAAGGTTTATTCAGATCTGGACCAATTTCGAAATTTGCATATGGGGACTTACCGGAATTGTCATATGTTGTTTCCGGCCTCATTTAAACTTGCTTTGATGTGTTTTTCTTGTATGCATCATCTCTTGTCATGAGTAGCTTCATGTAGCCTTGTCATTCATCATACTTGGTTGAGCATCATGCCTTGTTCATGTGCGATGTGTTTACCATGTTGTGTGCTTCTTCTCGATAGTTCCCGTGTCGTTGCGATCGTGAGGATTCGTTCGTCTTCGTGGCTTCATCTTCTTCATGGACTCGTTCTTCTTCCTAGCGGGATTTCAGGCAAGATGACCGTCACCTTGGATCTCACTACTATCATTGCTATGCTAGTTGCTTCGCTCTATCGCTATGCTGCGCTACCTATCACTTGCTCTTCAAGCCTCCCAAATTGCCATGAACCTCTAACCTTTGTCACCCTTCCTAACAAACCGTTGTTTGGCTATGTTACCGCTTTGCCCAGCCCCTCTTGTAGTGTTGCTAGTTGCAGGTGAAGATGAAGATTGCTCCTTGTTGGATTATGTTTATGTTGGGATATCACAATATCTCTTATATTATGAATGCATCTATATACTTGGTAAAGGGTGGAAGGCTCGGCCTTATGCCTGGTGTTTTGTTCCACTCTTGCAGCCCTAGTTTCCGTCATACCGGTGTTATGTTCCTTGATTTTGCGTCCCTTACGCGGTTGGGTGATTTATGGGACCCCCTTGACAGTTTGCTTTGAATAAAACTCTTCCAGCAAGGCCCAACCTTGGTTTTACATTTGCCTCACCTAGCCTTTTTCCCTTGGGAGTCGCGCATCCCGAGGGTCATCTTTTTTTTTCCCCCCCCCCCCCCCCGGCCAGTGCTTGTCTAAGTGTTGGTCCAAACTAGAGCACCGTGCGGGACCATCCCTTGGCAACTTGGGTTACGTCGGTACCTGTACGCTTAGCTTATCCGGTGTGTCCTGAGAACGAGATACGTGCGACTCCTATCGGGATTGTCGACACATCGGGCGGCTTTGCTGGTCTTGTTTTACCATTGTCGAAATGTCTTGTAACCGGGATTCCAAGACTGATTGGGTCTTCCCGGGAGAAGGAATATCCTTCGTTGACTGTGAGAGCTTATAATGGGCTAAGTTGGGACACCCCTGCAGGGTATAAACTTTCGAGAGCCGTGCCCGCGGTTATGTGGCAGATGGGAATTTGTTAATATCCGGTTGTAGAGAACTTGACACTTGACTTAATTAAAACGCATCAACCGCGTGTGTAGCCGTGATGGTCTCTTCTCGGCGGAGTCAGGGAAGTGAACACGTTGTTTGGGTTATGTTTGACGTAAGTAGGAGTTCAGGATCACTTCTTGATCATTGTTAGTTTCACGACCGTTCCATTGCTTCTCTTCTCGCTCTTATTTGCGTAAGTTAGCCACCATATCTTGCTTAGTCGCTGCTGCAACCTCACCACTTTACCCCTTCCTTACCCTTTAAGCTTTGCTGGTAATGGGATTGCTGAGTCCTCGTGGCTCACAGATTATTACAACACCAGTTGCAGGTACTGGTTTGCGATGATCATGACACGAGAGCGATGTTATTTGTTTGGAGTTCTTTTGCTTCTTCTTCGATCAGGGGATAGGTTCCAGGTCGGCAGCCTGGGCTAGTAGGGTGGATGTCATTTGAGCTTCTGTTTGTGTTTCATCCGTAGTCGGATGTTGATCTTATGTATGATGAATTGATGTATTCTTGCGGCATGTGTATGCCTTGTATGTATCCCCATCTATTATGTAATGTTGATGTAATGATATCCACCTTGCAAAAGCGTCTTCAAGATGCGCTTCTATCCTTGGTGGGACCTTCGAGTTCCTTTAGGATAGGGTCGCATCTTGGGCGTGACAAAGAACTTCTTCTTGAAAACATCCTCGGGCAAACCTGCAAGCTTAAATAATCCACAAACTTCATCCACATAGATTAGGTGCATATCAGGATGTAATGTTCCATCTCCTGCATAAGGATTAGCTAGCAGTTTCTCTATCATACCCGAAGGAATTTCATAATAACTATTTTCAGTAGGTGTAGTTGGTTGAGGAGCAACTCTTTGCTCTTCCGGCCGAGGTGAAGATACCCCGAACAAGCCCCTCAAAGGATTATTTTCCATAGTAACAAGTGACATTAAATTTTAGCACACTATATAAATGTTTCCTTACCAAAGGCGCTTCACTCCACGGCAATGGCGCCAGAAAAGAGTGTTGATGACCCACAAGAATAGGGGATCTATCGTAGTCCTTTCGATAAGTAAGAGTGTCGAACCCAACGAGGAGCAGAAGGAAATGACAAGCGGTTTTCAGCAAGGTATTATATGCAAGTACTGAAATTATCGGTAACAGATAGTTTTGTGATAAGATAATCCGTAACGGCTAACTAGTAACAAAAGTAACTAAGGTGTAGCAAGGTGGCCCAATCCTTTTTGTAGGAAAGGACAAGCCTGGACAAACTCTTATATAAAGCAAAGCGCTCCCGATGACACATGGGAGTTATTGTCAAGTTAGTTTTCATCATGCTCATATGATTCGCATTCGTTACTTTGATAATTTGATATGTGGGTGGACCGGTGCTTGGGTGCTGCCCTTCCAAGGACAAGCCTCCCACTTATGATTAACCCCTCTCGCAAGCATCCGCAACTACGAAAGAAGAATTAAGATAAATCTAACCATAGCATGAAACATATGGATCGAAATCAGCCCCTTACGAAGCAACTCATAAACTAGGGTTTAAGCTTCTGTCACTCTAGCAACCCATCATCTACTTATTACTTCCCAATGCCTTCCCCTAGGCCCAAATCATGGTGAAGTGTCATGACGTTCACAGAACACCACTAGAGGAAAGACAACATACATCTCATCAAAATATCGAACGAATACCAAATTCACATGATTACTTATAACAAGACTTCTCCCATGTCCTCATGAACAAATGTAACTACTCACAAAGCATATTCATGTTCAAAATTAGAGGAGTATTAATTATCATTAAGGATCTGAACATATGATCTTCCACTGAATAAACCAACTAGCATCAACTACGAGGAGTAATCAACACGACACTAGCAACCCACAAGTACCAATCTGAGGTTTTGAGACAAAGATCGAATACAAGAGATGAACTAGGGTTTGAGAGGAGATGGTGTTGGTGAAGATGTTGATGGAGATTGACCCCCTCTTGATGAGAGGATCATTGGTGATGACGATGGCTTCGATTTCCCCCTCCGGGAGGGAAGTTTCCCCAGCAGAACATCTCCGCCGGAGCCCTAGATTGGTTCTGCCCAGGTTCCGCCTCAAGACGGCGGCACTTCGTCCGAAAAGCTTCATTCTCATTTTTTCTAGGTCAAAACACACCATATAGCAGAAGATGGGTGTCGGGGGCCTGCCAGGTGGCCCACAAGGTAGGGGCGCGCCCAGGGGGGTAGGGCGCGCCCTCCACCCTTGTGGATGGCAGGTGGCCCCCCTCTGGTGCTTTCTTCGCCCAATATTTTTTATTTATTCCTAAATGATTCTCCGTGAAGTTTCAGGACTTTTGGAGGTGTGTAGAATAGGTCTCTAATATTTGCTCCTTTTCCAGTCCAGAATTCCAGCTGCCGGCATTCTCCCTCTTCATGTAAACCTTATAAAATAAGAGAGAAAAGGCATAAGTATTGTGTCGTAATGTGTAATAACAGCCCATAATGCAATAAATATCAATATAAAAGCATGATGCAAAATGGACGTATCACAAGCCGACGCCCTAGCATGGAAAAATTCAGTGTTGCGGTCTCCAGCCTTTAGCCAATCAATACTGGAGCGTTGTCGCTCCATTATTTCCTCCCTTTCAAACAGCTCGCAGAGCTGTCCCTCTATTGAACGTTCCTCCGGCATCAAGGATGGAGAGGGAGGCGAAGCCCACATGGTGGCAATACGACATTCCAGTCTTCCAATTCTCCTTCGAATACAACCAAACGCCTCCTTGCTCCAAGATCGCAAAGAGCCCGCCACATGCTTCAGGTTGGTCCATGTTGACTGCAAAGAAGGACAACCGTCCCTTCCACTGGCCCATGCCTGTTCAATAGTTTCTCTGTAATCGTCAGCACGCAGCCACATCTCCTCAAAACGAAATCCCTGTTGAACCGGAGGCCGCCGGTCCTGCTGGACCCGGCCGCCCAACTGGACAAGCACGGGGTAGTGATCCGAGGTAGTGGCGATGAGATTCTCTACCCCGCAATCATCGAACAAGGCAGTAAAGGCACCATTGGCCATAGCACGGTCCAGCTGACATTTAACATGACAGTCCGGGTCTTGTTTGTTGCACCACGTAAACTTTGGCCCGGAGTAGCCCAAGTTAGTTAAACTGCAATCCATTAAGCAATCCCTGAATGCGGAGATCTGAGCCTCATACCAGTCCCGAGGGCCACAATGTTCATCCTGAGCCAAGACCTCATTGAAGTCCCCACAACAGAGCCACGGTCCATCCCACAAAGGTTGAAGACGCCAAAGAAGCTCAGAACTGAGATCTATCTTCTCTCCTGGGCTCCCCATAAACGAAGGAGGCACACCAAACTACCCCGTCGTTGATGTTCACATGAGTATCAATGCAGCGCTTGTTAGCAGCCTTCATTGTTACATCCGTCGTGGAGGTCCAGAACAAAGCCGGGCCCCCACTCAGCCCTTCACAACCGACAACATAGCAACCAGAAAAACCCATAGACCACATAAAGTTCCTCACCCGATTATTCCTCATCTTCGTCTCCGACAAAAAGAGGAGGGAGGGTCGGTAAAGCTTCACAAGCCAGCGAAGCTCGCCCACTGTCGAGTCCGACCCCAAGCCTCGACAGTTCCAGCATAAGATACTCATTGCGTCTGGCGGGGCTGCACCGCAGCCTCCGCCTGATCCGCCGATCGGTTGTTTGATACACGTTGCTTCTTATTGGCATCCACATCAGAATTCTGCACATCATCCACAACACCCGCAGGCCCACCCGGCACAAGAACAAGAGCTAAAGCATTGTCATCCCCGTGTCCTTGGAGAGTGGACGTTGCCGGAGACTTGGCCGATTTCCTCTTCTGACCAGCAGTCCCGGTCCTCTTCTTCTAAAGTGTAGGAAACAACTCACGACCAGTGTCGCCATTACGTCCTCTTCCTCTACCACGGGTAGACCTCCCACGTCCACGAGAAGCAACTAACGGGCCGGTCTAATGTAGTTCTGTTGAAGCAGCTTCTCAAAGCTTATATGCACAAGTTGTAGAACCTTCTACGTTGTTTTTTTCTTTTTTCTATGAGTTCTTTTTTTGCATTTATTTTTCTTCATGGGGTTTTCGTCTTTTTTTGCAAATACTTGTCAAATTTTCTACGATATATTGGGTATTTTTTGTATAGACGTGGAATATTTGTTTGATATGCCTTGAACAATTTTTGAATACAAGTTGAACATTTGAACTATACAAAAGATTTTTATGCATTGTTAAACAATTTTTGAAAATATCATGAACATATTTTTGAAACACGTGAACATTTCTTTAAATGCCGCGAACATTTTCTGAATGGTATGGGACATTTTTTAAATTATGCAAACACTTTTATATTTCATAAACATTTTTTTAAATGTCACAATTATTTTTTTGAATGGAGTTAACTTTTTTAGGAATGGTACAAACTGTTGATTTAAATTTCACAAACAAAACTTTTGCACTGCATTAACTGTTTTAAAAATGCACAATGAAAGTTTTTGACCAATTAATTTCACAAACTGGTTTAAAGTATATATGTAAATATTTGTAAATCTAAGCAAAATAAAAGAAAAGAACGAAAAATAGCATGCTTGCCTACGTGTGTAGTTATTTTTTGAGGCAAGGTGCGTAGTGTGTGGATCGCATCCTCTTGCGTGCGTATTTCGGCCTTGTACAATGCAAGGTACTTAGTGGAGGTGTTTAGATAAATAAACCGGTATTTTTTTTAAACATCGATGCTTATTTGTAGAGGGTAAACGTTTAATTAGGCGTCTCTCCTATAAAAATAGGCACTAGTGCTTCAGGAAAAACTGATTTATTTTTTTACGCACCTTTCTAAGCACCTTGCATTGTCCAAAGCCTTATGTGCCTGACCAATTTAGGGAGCGTAAGTGACGACGTTACGTTACGTCTAGCTAAAGGCGAGATAAAGACGGCCCATGTCTCGCTTGTAGCGAGACACTAGCTCACGTCGCCTAACGGACAGCATGCTGTGGGCCGGCCTAGTAGCGACATCCTGATGTCACTTGAATTTATTTTTCTTCCTCTCTTTTTTATGTTTATATATATTAAATGCATATATTTTATAAACTTACACTTACTTAATAAATTTGAAAAAAAATAACATAATATAAAAGAATGTTAGCTCAGTTTTTAAAAATGTTGATAACTTTTAAAAAGGCTAGCCCAAGTGAGCACAAATAAAGAATAACTAAAGGTGTGTGCCAGACTGCCAGTCGTGTCTGAACTAACGCTAAACAATGGTAGATTGCGCCACTTTCAGATATGCCAACAACAAACGGATGACCTGTTGGAGGATCGCTGACTCATGGATGGGTGCCGACTGCCGACCACCGAGAGTGTTGGACGCAGAAGCTGGGTCAGATGCCGAAGAAAAGTCCGGTAGCTGCGTGCAGCCAAAACTATTGAAACCACGAAGAAGTTCCTTCGCAGGCACTTGTGATGGTCAGTCGGTCCGTCCGTCAATTTTACAATTCCACGCACAAGCAGTGGAAAAGATTCTACACCGTTGTCCCAGACTTGTCCTGTACTCCTCTGTGCTCCAACCGGACAAGTCCCAGAGAGCATTCCAAGTGTGCTTACAATTTCACAACGAAGCGCAGCCTGAAGAGCATTCTAAGTGACCGAACTGAACTCCACATCGTCTGGGACTCGTCGAGAAACACGGGCATACAAGAAGTAACAGCTCGGCAGGCGGAATGCAGAGAAACCCTAAGCTTGGGAGAGGAGGTGACGCCCCACTCCTCCTCACCTTATCTCTCCTCTTTCTCAAGATATCATTAGTTTTTACACATAGGATTACTTCCGCACGGATCAATTACAACAGGTGTTTTATAAAAAAAAAATGCATCTTAATGTTCCGTGCAATGCACGACCATCTTGCTAGTATGTGTACAATAGAGAAGTACAGAGAAGTGGGGTGAGAGGTTACATCGGCATGCCTGCCATGCAGGACGTGTGAGCGCACGTAGGGCGTGAGAGTAGCGTGGGCCGTTGGGCTCAGCAGGAGACCCGGTGAGGTGGGTTACCCACCTGAGGCTGATGTGTGTACACGCTCGAACACCACCCCCACCCCCACCCCCCACCCCCACGCGCCCGCAGCCTGAACGTGTGGTTCGCCAACATTGAGGCTGGACCAAAAATCAGCGAAGACGCGTGTTGGCAGCCCCTTGGTGAATATGTTCACGAACCAAGAGCTCGTGGGCACATGGAGGGCTCGGACCTCACCCAGTGCAACTCGCTCACACACAAAATGGAGATCGATCTCGATGTGTTTTTGTGCATTGGTGTTGGGGTTGCTTGACATGTAGACGGCGTTGACGTTGTCGCAGTAGACCACTGTAGCTCGCGTGGGAGGTTCGTGAAGTTCACCGAGAAGTTGGCGCAGCCACACCGCCTCAGCGACGGTGTTGGCAACCGCACGGTACTCGGCCTCGGCACTGGACCGAGAGACAGTGCTCGATCGCTTCGACGACAATGTGAGAAGGTTGTAGTCCACCCCTTTTTTTACCGAAGACACACGCGAGGCACACTGTAAAGCCGGGCCCGCGAGCAAAGAAGCCCCACATGTCATCCATTGCAGCACGAAACAACAATGCACAGATAAACGGGTGGCTGGATTTTTGAGAGCGGGGTGAAAAATCGCCAGCGAGATGAATCGGTCTAGCCAGATCGAACGAGTGACGCAGATAGCCCAGGATGGAGGGAAACATGCCTTGGCTTATAGGAGAAATCTCACCCCTCCCCCGACCAAACCCTGACAACTCCCTCACCATACCTGATGATTCTCTGTCACTCGTATTTTTCTACAGTTCTTACGGAGATACTTTGTAACATCATGGCAATGAAGATCAGTGCTACCTCTTGAGCATGCGTTGGTTTTCCCTTGAAAAGGAAAGGGTGATGCAGCAAAGTAGCGTAAGTATTTCCCTCAGTTTTTGAGAACCAGGGTATCAATCCAGTAGGAGACTAGACGCAAGTCGCCTAGTACCTGCACAAACAATCAAGAACCTTGCAACCAACGCGATAAAGGGGTTGTCAATCCCTTCACGTCCTTGCAAAAGTGAGATCTAAAGATAATAAGATAAATATTTTTGGTATTTTTGTTGTATAGATTGGAAAATAAAGATTGCAAAATAAATAAATAGTAAACGAGAATTATAGATCGGAAACTTATATGATGTAAAGTAGACCCGGGGGCCATAGATTTCACTAGTGGCTTCTCTCATGATAGCATATATTACGGTGGGTGAACAAATTACTGCCGAACAATTGATAGAAAAGTGCATAGTTATGAGAATATCTAGGCATGATCATGAATATAAGCATCACGTCCGTGTTAAGTAGACCGAAACGATTCTGCATCTACTACTATTACTCCACACATCGACCGCTATCCAGTATGCATCAAGAGTATTAAGTTCATAAGAACAGAGTAACGCATTAGGCAAGATGACATGATGTAGAGGGATAAACTCAAGCAATATGATATAAACCCCATCTTTTTATCCTCGATGGCAACAATACAATATGTGCCTTGCTGCCCCTACTGTCACTGGGAAAGGACACCGCAAGATTGAACCCAAAGCTAAGCACTTCTCCCATTGCAAGAAAGATCAATCTAGTAGGCCAAACTAAACCAATAATTCGAAGAGACTTGCAAAGATATCAAATCATGCATATAAGAATTAAGAGAAGAACCAAATATTGTTCATAGATAATCTTGATCATAAACCCACAATTCATCGGATCTCGGCAAACACACCGCTAAAAGTATTACATCGAATAGAGGGGCCCACGAGGGTGGGGGGCGCACCTACCCCCCTGGGCGCGCCCTCCTGCCTCGTGGCCGCCTCGTTGCGTCTCTGACTTCCACTCCAGGTCTCCTGGATTGCGTTTGTTCCAAGAAAGATCCTCGCGAAGGTTTCGTTCCGTTTGGATTCCGTTTGATATTCTTTTTCTGCGAAACACTGAAATAGGCAAAAAAACAGCAACTGGCACTGGGCCTCCGGTTAATCGGTTAGTCCCAAAAATAATATAAAAGAGCATATTAAAGCCCATTAAACATCTAAAACAGATAATATAATAGCATGGAACAATCAAACATTATAGATACATTGGAGATGTATCAACATCACCAAGCTTAATTCCTGCTCGTCCTCGAGTAGGTAAATGATAAAAACAGAATTTTTGATGTGGAATGCTACCTAACATAATTTTCAATGTAATTTTCTTTATTGTGGCATGAATGTTCAGATCCGAAAGATTCAAGACAAAAGTTTAATATTGACATAAAAATAATAATACTTCAAGCATACTAACCAAGCAATTATGTCCTCTCAAAATAACATAGCCAAAGAAAGCTCATCCCTACAAAATCATATAGTTTCACCCTGCTTCATTTTCGTCACACAAAATGCTCTCATCATGCACAGCCCCGATGACAAGCCAAGCAATTGTTTCATACTTTAGTATTCTCAAACTTTTTCAACTTTCACGCAATACATGAGCGCGAGCCATGGACATAGCACTATGGGTGGAATAGAGTATGATGATGGAGGTTTGTGGAGAAGACAAAAAGGGAGAAAGACTCACATCGACCCGGCTAATCAACGGGCTATGGAGATGCCCATCAATTGATGTCAATGCGAGGAGTAGGGATTGCCATGCAACAGATGCACTAGAGCTATAAATGTATGAAAGCTTAACAAAAGAAACTAAGTGGGTGTGCATCCAACTTGCTTGCTCACGAAGACCTAGGGCATTTGAGGAAGCCCATTATTGGAATATACAAGCCAAGTTCTATAATGAAAAATTCCCATTAGTATATGAAAGTGACAAAATAAGAGACTCTCTATCATGAACATCATGGTGCTACTTTGAAGCACAAGTGTGGAAAAAGGATAGTAACATTGCCCCTTCTCTCTTTTTCTCTCATTTTTTTGGGCCTTCTCTCTTTTTTTGGCCTTTCTCTTTTTTTTTAGGCCTTCAATTTTTTTATTTGGACTTTCTCTTTTTTTCCTCACACGGGACAATGCTCTAATAATGATGATCATCACACTCTATTTATTTACAACTCAAGGATTACAACTCGATACTAGAACAAAATATGACACTATATGAGTGCCTCCGGCGGTGTACCGAGATGTGCAATGAATCAAGAGTGACATGTATGAAAAATTATGCATGGTGGCCTTGCCACAAATACGATGTCAACTACATGATTATGCAAGGCAATATGACAATGATGAAGCGTGTCATAATAAACAGAACGGTGGAAAGTTGCATGGCAATATATTTCGGAATGGCTATGGAAATGCCATAATAGGTAGGTATGGTGGCTGTTTTGAGGAAGATATAAGGAGGCTTATGTGTGATAGGGCATTTCATATCACGGGGTTTGGATGCACCGGTGAAGTTTGCACCAACTCTCGAGGTGAGAAAGGGCAATGCACGGTACCGAAGAGGCTAGCAATGATGGAAGGGTGAGAGTGCGTATAATCCATGGACTCAACATTAGTCATAAAGAACTCACATACTTACTGCAAAAATCTACAAGTCATCGAAACCAAGCACTATACTCATGCTCCTAGGGGGATAGATTGGTAGGAAAAGACCATCGCTCGTCCCCGACCGCCACTCATAAGGAAGGCAATCAAAGAACACCTCATGCTTCAAATTTGTCACACAACGGTTACCATACGTGCATGCTACGGGACTTGCAAACCTCAACACAAGTATTTCTGAATTTCACAATTACTCAACTAGCACGACTCTAATATCACCACCTTCATATCTCAAAACAATCATCAAGTATCAAACTTCTCATAGTATTCAATGCACTCTATATGGAAGTTTTTATTATACCCATCTTGGATGCCTATTATATTAGGACTAATTTTACAGCCAAAGCAAATTACCATGCTGTTCTAAGAGACTCTCAAAATAATATAAGTGAAGCATGAGAGATCAATAATTTCTATAAAATAAAACCACCACCGTGCTCTAAAAAGACATAAGTGAAGCACTAGAGCCAAATTATCTAGCTCAAAAGATATACGTGAAGCACATAGAGTATTCTAATAAATTCCGATTCATGTGTGTCTCTCCTAAAGGTGTGTACAGCAAGGATGATTGTGGTAAACTAAAAAGCAAAGGCTCAAAGCATACAAGAAGCTGCAAGCAAAACATATATCATGTGGTGAATAAAAATATAGCCTCAAGTAAAGTTACCGATAGACGAAGACGAAAGAGGGGATGCCTTCCGGGGCATCCCCAAGCTTAGGCTTTTGGTTGTCCTTGAATTTTACCTTGGGGTGCCTTGGGAATCCCCAAGCTTAGGCTCTTGCCACTCCTTATTCCAAAATCCATTAAATCTTTACTCAAAACTTGAAAACTTCACAACACAAAACTTAAACAGAAAATCTCATGAGCTCCGTTAGTGTAAGAAAACAAACCACCACTTTAAGGTACTGTAATGAACTCATTCTTTATTTATATTGGTGTTAACCCTACTGTATTCCAACTTCTCTATGGTTCATACCCCCCGATACTAGCCATAGATTCATCAAAATAAGCAAACAACACACGAAAAACAGAATCTGTCAAAAACAGAACAGTTTGTAGTAATCTGTATCAAATAAATACTTCTGGAACTCCAAAAATTCTGAAATAAATTGGTGGACGTGAGGAATTTGTCTATTAATCATATTCAAAAATAATAAACCTAAAATCACTCTCCAGTAAAAAATGGCATCTAATCTCGTGAGCGCTAAAGTTTCTGTTTTTTACAGCAAGATTGCAAAGACTTCACCCAAGTCTTCCCAAAGGTTCTACTTGGCACAAACACTAATTAAAACATAAAAACACATCTAAACAGAGGCTAGATGAATTATTTATTACTAAACAGGAACAAAAAGCAAAAAATAAAAAATAAAATTGGGTTGCCTCCCAACAAGCGCCATCGTTTAACGCCCCTAGCTAGGCATTGATAATTTTGATGATGCTCATATGAAAGACAAAAATTGAAGCACAAAGAGAGCATCATATAGCATGTGAAAAACACATATAAGTCTAACATACTTCCTATGCATAGGCATCTTATAGGAAAACAAATTAGCAAGGCAAGCAAGATCTAGCATATGCAAGGAATAAGAAAGAAACAATAGCAATCTCAACATAACGAGAGGTAATTTAGTAACATGAAAATTTCTACAACCATATTTTCCTCTCCCATAATAATTACATGTGGGATCATACTCAAATTCAACAATATATCTATCACATAAAATTTTATCTACATGATCCACATGCATGCAAAGTTGACACTCTTCCAAAATAGTGGGAATATCATTAACTAAAGTCATGACCTCTCCAAACCCACTTTTATCAAAAAAAATAAGATTGAACATACTCCAAATATGTGGGATCTAAAGTTGACACTCTTCCAAACCCACTTTCAATATTATTGCAAACACTATTATCAATCTCATATTCATCATGGGGCTTAAATAAATTTTCAAGATCATAAGAAGAATCACCCCAATCATGATCATTGCAACAAGTAGTAGACATAGCAAAACTAGCATCCCCAAGCTTAGGGTTTCGCATATTATTAGCACAATTGACATCAAGAGAATTTATAGTAAAATCATTGCAATCATGCTTTTTATCCAAGGAGCTATCAAGTATGGGTGCAATAGCAATAATCTCATGTTTAACATAAGGAACTATAGCAAATTCATTTCCATAAATATTGGCATCATGGCCATAAGAATAGCAAGCATCATGTTCATCAAGGAATATTTCAATCAAATAATCGGAATCATAATTATCTATAGATTCGTGCATATTATTATTTTCTTCCAAAGAAACGGTCATTCTCTCAATAAATTCCTTAACATAGGTATTACGCGCATAGTTTCATAGCAATATTTAATTATGTTGGAATTTTCAGATTTGTAGAGATTAATATCATACTTTTCAATCAAAGAAGCAACTTCATGAGCACCCTTAAAAATGACCAATTCTTCAATTTGTTTGATATCATAGTAACTATAAACACCATTTTCATAAGAAGATAAGATTCCATTACCATTAAACTCACATAGGTAGGGAAGGTGTTTTTTAGGGTTCTTAGAGCAACAAGTAAAATCATAAATTTCACAAAGATTCCAAGCATAGCATAGCAAACTATTTATTTGATACCATAAGAGCTTCCCCTTTTCAGACAAACGATGACGCACAAAATGAGCATGCTCATCTAAAGATTTTCCCTCAACTAAACTAGTTGGGGTTTCAGCACGAGCACATATAGATCGAAGATGATCCAAGTAGGACACTTTAAATGGATCCATATCAATAGATTTTTAGCAAGCAAAGATGCAAGCAAATAGAACGCACATGGTAACACAAGCAACCAAAAGATCAGACGAAAGAGGGGTGAAGGAAAGGCAAAGGTTTTCGAAACTCGTTTTAGAAGTGGGGGAGAGGAAAACGAGAGGCGAATGGCAAATAATGTAATGCAAGGGAGAAGAGTTTATGATGGGTACTTGGTATGTCTTGACTTGGGCATAGATCTCCCCGGCAACGGCGCCAGAAATCCTTCTTGCTACCTCTTGAGCATGCGTTGGTTTTCCCTTGAAGAGGAAAGGGTGATGCAGCAATGTAGCATAAGTATTTCCCTCAGTTTTTGAGAACCAAGATATCAATCCAGTAGGAGACTACACGCAAGTCGCCTAGTACCTACACAAACAATCAAGAACCTTGCAACCAACGCGATAAAGGGGTTGTCAATCCCTTCACGTCCACTTGCAAAAGTGAGATCTGATAAAGATAATAAGATAAATATTTTTGGTATTTTTGTTGTATAGATTGGAAAATAAAATTGCAAAATAAATAAATAGTAAACGAGAATTATAGATCAGAAACTTATATGATGTAAAGTAGACCCGGGGGCCATAGGTTTGACTAGTGGCTTCTCTCATGATAGCATATATTACGGCGGGTGAACAAATTCTTGACGAGCAATTGATAGAAAAGTGCATAGTTATGAGAATATCTAGGCATGATCATGAATATAGGCATCACGTCCGTGTCAAGTAGACCGAAACGATTCTGCATCTACTAATATTACTCCACACATCGACCGCTATCTAGCATGCATCTAGAGTATTAAGTTCATAAGAACAGAGTAACGCATTAGGAAAGATGACATGATGTAGAGGAATAAACTCAAGCAATATGATATAAACCCCATCTGTTTATCCTCGATGGCAACAATACAATACGTGCCTTGCTGCCCCTACTGTCACTGGGAAAGGACACCGCAAGATTGAACCAAAAGCTAAGCACTTCTCCCATTGCAAGAAAGATCAATCTAGTAGGCCAAACTAAACCGATAATTCGAAGAGACTTGCAAAGATATCAAATCATGCATATAAGAATTAAGAGAAGAACCAAATATTGTTCATAGATAATCTTGATCATAAACCCACAATTCATCGGATCTCGGCAAACACACCGCAAAAAGTATTACATCGAATAGATCTCCAAGAATATCGAGGAGAACTTTGTATTGAGAACCAAAGAGAGAGAAAAAGCCATCTAGCTAATAACTATGGACCCGAAGGTGTGTGGTAAACTACTCACACATCATCGGAGAGGCTATGGTGTTGATGTAGAAGCCCTCCGTGATCGAATCCCCCTCCGGCAGATCGCCAGAATAGGCCCCAAGATGGGATCTCACAGGTACAGAAGGTTGCGGCGGTGGAAAAGTGGTTTCGTGGCTCTCCTAGATGTTTTAGGGTACAAGGGTATATATAGGCGAAAGAAGTACGTCGGTGGAGCTACGAGGGGCCCACGAGGGTGGGGGCGCACCTACCCCCCTGGGCGCGCCCTCCTGCCTCGTGGCCACTTTGTTGCGTCTCTGACTTCCACTCCAAGTCTCTTGGATTGCGTTTGTTCCAAGAAAGATCCTCGCGAAGGTTTCATTCCGTTTGGATTCCGTTTGATATTCCTTTTCTGCGAAACACTGAAATAGGCAAAAAAACAGCAACTGGCACTGGGCCTCCGGTTAATAGGTTAGTCCGAAAAAAATATAAAAGAGCATATTAATGCCCATTAAGCATCCAAAACAGATAATATAATAGCATGGAACAATCAAAAATTATAGATACGTAGGGGACGTATCAATCAGCAACGACCATTCCGTTTCCCCATAAAAAAATCTAAGGTATTATAATGACCAGCCGGCGCTAGGGTTCAAGAGGGGAATTAGGGGCGAGATCAGAGAAGGGAGTAGGTGAGGGAGAGAGCTCAGGGAGAGGGGATTGATCTATTTCACATTCATCGTATCCTGCCCAGAGAGAGCAACATCCCTTAAGTAGTTCTGGCCTCGGGCCACACTCACTCACGCACGCTTACATGGGTCGTGGCCCAACAACTCTTGCTGCACCATCGTGCACTCGTTGTACGCTTCAGGGTTCAGTTGCCTGATGAACCTGAACCTGTAGGCGTTAGAGTCGCCCCATCTTGAGCAGCTGCTTCTTCTTCCGCCCAGAGCTCCGCTTCAGGGAAACGCTTTCGGAGGACATCATAGTTTTCCCACGTAGTTGCATCAACAGGCAGGGTAGACCATTGCACTCATATCTGAACGAGAACTGCATCCCCTTTCTTCAACATGCGTCATTCCTGGATGGCGATCGGCTTCAGTGGTGTCGTCGTCAAGTTAGGTACCTTGGGTAGCTCGGAGAAGACCAGAGTGTAGCTGGGGATGAAAGGCTTGAGCTGGAAAATGTGAAACACCTGGTGGATGCGCCCGTCCGGTGGCAGCTCCAGACGATAGGCGAGTTTGCCAATGCGTTCCAGGAGGTGAATGGTTCGAAGAACTTGTACATCAGCTTCCAGCAGGGGCGGCTGGCGACGGGGACTTGGATGTAGGGTTGGAGCTTGAGGAGGACCTGTTCCCGGACGGCGAAGGTACGGTCGGAGCGATGCTTATCTGCCTGTTTCTTAAAATGGTCTTGTGCGCGGTTGAGATGGCTGCGCAGCATCTCCGTGTGCGCCGCTGTGCAGCCCAATCGAGGTCACCGGGCACTACGTCGGCGGGCAGTTCGTCGGTGAAGGCTGGAAGGCCCCCCAGATTGAGGTCGCCTTGAAAGGAGAGCAGAGAAGCGAGGAGTGATGTGTTGAATTGTACCAGAACTCCGTGGCCGATAGCCAGTTGCGCCATTGCTTGGGACGGTCATGAATGGCGCACCGGAGGAACATCTTGAGGCATTGGTTCACCCGCTCACTCTGCCCGTCGGTCTGGGGGTGATACGCCGTGGAGTACAGAAGTTTGGTGTCGGCTGCTGCGAGAATTTCCCTCCACATAGCACTGGTGAAGATCTTGTCGCGGTCGGAGACGATCGTATGCGGAACGCCGTGCAGCTTAATGATGGAGTCCTTGAACGCTCGTGCCACTTGTCCTGCATCGAAAGGATGACGCAGGGGCACAAAATGAGCATACTTCGTCATCCGATCGACCACCACCATTATCGTGTCGCACCCATCCAATGTGGGTAATCCTTCGACAAAGACCATGGTCAAGTCATGCCATGGTTCCGCCAGAATTGGTAGTGGCTGAAGCATGCCGACTGGGTGGCAGAGCTCGTGCTTGGCCTACTGACACGTGTGACACTGATGAACGTAGTCCTCGACAGCACGCTTGAGACCCGGCCATGCGAAGAGCTTGCGCACGCGCTGATAGGTGGCAGCAATGCCTGAGTGTCCCCCCACGGCGCTGTCGTGGAGTGCCGCAATCAGCTTGGTCAACAACGTCGTGTTGGCGCCGATCCATAGGTAGTCGCCTTTCCTGATGATGCCCTGCCGAAGCGCGCGGCCTTGGTCGTAGGGGCTCTAGATCGCAAGCTGCGTCAAAAGCTCTTGTGTTGCTGCGTCTGTCTCGTACGAGTTGGCCACTTCTTGCAGCCATTGGGGGTGGCAAACAGACAACACGTCGAGAGCGTGCCGGTGACCCACGCGTGAGAGCGCATCGGCGGCACCGTTGTCAGCTCCCTTCTTGTATCAGAAGAAGAATTGGAGGCCGACGAGCTTGGACATGGCCTTGCACTGCAGCTCGGTGTCGAGTTGTTGTTCCCCCAATGCACACAAGCTCTTGTGGTCAGTGATAATCTCGAACGGCCCTCGCTGCAAGTACAGTCGCCACTTGTCCACGGCCATCATCACGGCAATGAACTCCTTCTCGTACGTGGAAAGTGTCTGATTCTTGACGCTCAAGGCCTTGCTCATGTATGCCACCGGATGACCGCATTGCACCAGGACGACACTGACGCCCATGTCACAAGCATCCATTTCGATGGCAAACGGCTTGGTAAAGTCCGGCAGTGCGAGCACCAGTGTACTGGTCATGGCTTGCTTGAGCAGCTCGAATGCCGTCTGGGTGCGCTCGTCCCAGTGGAACCCTTTCTTGGTGAGGAGCTAGGTGAATGGCTAGGCGAGCACCCCATAGTTTGCAACGAACTTCCGGTAGTAGCCGGTGAGCCCCAGAAACCCACACAGCTCGGTAGAGTTTCTGGGCACGGGCTACGCTTGTATCACGCTGGTCTTGCTCGCATCCATAGCGATGCCCTCCTTGGAGATGATGTGGCCAAGGTACTCGATGTTGGGCTATGTGAACATGCACTTAGACTCCTTGGCGAAGAGCTCATGCTGACGCAGGGTGTCGAGCACTAGCCGTAGGTGTTCTTCGTGCTCCTGCAAGTCAATACTGAAGACAAGGATATCATCAAGGAAGATGATGACAAACTTATGACTGTAGCTCGCAAAGATGGAGTTCATAAGGCACTGGAATGTTTCCGGTGCGTTGCACAGGCCGAACGGCATCACTCTGAACTGGAAATGGTTGTGGTGGGTTTTCAAAGCCGTCTTCTCTTCGTCCTCAGGGCCCATGTGAATCTGGTGGTAGCCCACGTGCAAGTCGATCTTGGAGAAGTAGGCCGCGCCAGCTAGCTCGTCGACTAGTTCGTCCACGACCGGGAGAGGGAATTTGTTCTCCATTGTAACTTGATTGAGTCGGCGGAAGTCAATACAAAACCGCCAGCTGTCGTCCTTCTTCTTCACCAATAGGACATGAGCTGCATAGGGACTCATGTTATGCACGATGACGCCAGGTCGAGCATGTCACGGACCTGCTTCTCGATTTTGTCCTTCTGAGCTAGGGAGTAATGGTACGGGTGAGTGTTGATTGGTGGTGCACCTGGTTCTAGATTGATCCCGTGGTCATACAGACGACGCCGTGCAAATCCTTGGGTTCAGCAAACACATTTGCATATTCCTACAACACCTTCTGAATCTTGGTTGGCACAGGGGCTGGTGGTGCCTTGTTCAGTGATTCCACACTCACCAATGCTGCAGTCCAAATGTCATTGGTGACCTCCATGCGATGCAACCCATACACATCGAGCTCAGAGATTGGTGTCAGGTCTGTGGTTTTAACCCCTTGTAGCTGAACCTGCTTACCCTCTGTCTCAAATGCGACCATCTTCTCAAGCCAGTGACAATTCATCGGACTGTGCGCGCTCAACCAATCCATGCCCAGCACACCATCATAAGCACTGAGTTGCAGCACTCGTAGATCTGTGCGGAAGGTATGCCCCGGTAATTTGCCAGGCGAGCTTGCGGACGACGCCATCGCAGTGCAGGCGCTAGCCATTCACGACCCGTAGAGAGACTGGGGGAAGGGTTGCAGTTGTTGAACCCAGACGGTCGACATACACTTCACTGACGACGCTATGTGTGCTTTTGGAATCGACCAGGAGCAGCATTACTTGATCACCCACCTATGCGCGGAGGCGAATGGTGGAAGGGGCTTCACCGCCGGTATCTGCATGTTGTGACAGCAACAACACTCTGCATCTTGGGCGGCTAGCGGCTCCAACAGCTGGAGAGCATGAACTGTGTCATCGGATAGAATCTCCCCATAATTACCAACCTCGATCATCATCACGACTCCGGTCCGCTTGCACTCATTTCCCGGGAGTACTTGTCGCCGCAGCGAAAATAGAGGCCATTGGCGCGTCTGAAATCACACAGCTGACGCTCACGGCCGAAATCGTCGCCTCCTTGACGAGGTGGTACTACTCTGCGAGCCTGAATCAGTGCCGGCACGGCTGGTGGTGGACGTCCCACTGGTGCTAGGCAGTGGTGCGGAACGCGTTGCTTCTCCAGTTGTTCCTCCTGTATGCGTGCAAACACAGGTGCACGAGTGATACTTGTTTGCAACTGCAAACGAACACCCAGGCAGTGCTCATCCTTCAGACTCAACTCAAACTGAGACACAAAAAACTTGGGGCTCAGCGATGAATCGAGGGACAACATGAAGGAAATATGCCCTAGAGGCAATAATAAAGTTGTTATTTATATTTCCTTATATCATGATAAATGTTTATTATTCATGCTAGAATTGTATTAACCGAAAACTTGATACATGTGTGGATACATAGACAAAACACAGTGTCCCTAGTAACCCTCTACTAGATTAGCTCGTTAATCAAAGATGGTTCAGTTTCCTAACCATAGACATGTGTTGTCATTTGGTGAACGGGATCACATCTTAGGAGAATGATGTGATGGACAAGACCCATCCGTTAGCTTAGCATAATGATCGTTAAGTTTTATTGCTATTGCTTTCTTCATGACTTATACATATTCCTTTGACTATGAGATTATGCAACTCCCGAATACCGGAGGAATACCTTGTGTGCTATCAAACGTCACAACGTAAATGGGTGATTATAAAGATGCTCTACAGGTGTCTCCGAAGGTGTTTGTTGGGTTGGCATAGATCGAGATTAGAATTTGTCACTCCGAGTATCGGAGAGGTATCTCTGGGCCCTCTCGATAATGCACATCATGATAAGACTTGCAAGCAATGTGACTAATGAGTTAGTTGCGGGATGATGCATTACGGAACGAGTAAAGAGACTTGCCGGTAACGAGATTGAACTAGGTATGAAGATACCAACGATCGAATCTCGGGCAAGTAACCGATAAAGATCTTCGTAGAATATGTAGGAACCAATATGAGCATCCAGGTCCCGCTATTGGTTATTGACCGGAGAGGTGTCTCGGTCATGTCTACATAGTTCTCGAACCCGTAGGGTCTGCACGCTTAACGTTCGATGACGATTTGTATTATGAGTTATGTGATTTGGTGACCGAAGATTGTTCGGAGTCCCATATAAGATCACGGAAATGACGAGGAGTCTCGAAATGGTCGAGAGGTAAAAATTGATATATAGGACGATAGTATTCGGACACCGGAAATGTTTCGGAATGTATCGGGTATATATCGGAGTACCGGGGGGTACTGGAACCCCCCGAGCGAAGATATGGGCCATATGGGCCATAGGAGGGAGGCAAGCCAGCCCACAAGGGGTGCCCCCCCAAGGGAAGGAGGCCGAATAGGACAAGGACAGGGGCGGCGCCCCCCTTTCCTTCTCCCTCTCCCTCTCCTTCCCCCTTTCCCCTTCCGGTATAAGGAAAGGGGGGCCAAATTGGACTAGGAGCCCAAGTGGGACTCCTCCCACTTGGGGCGTGCCTAGGCCGGCCTGAAGGAAATATGCCCTAGAGGCAATAATAAAGTTATTATTTATTTCCTTATATCATGATAAATGTTTATTATTCATGCTAGAATTGTATTAACCGGAAACATGATACATGTGTGAATACATAGACAAACAGAGTGTCACTAGTATGCCTCTACTTGACTAGCTCGTTGATCAAAGATGGTTATGTTTCCTAGCCATAGACATGAGTTTTCATTTGATTAACGGGATCACATCATTAGGAGAATGATGTGATTGACTTGACCCATTCCGTTAGCTTAGCACTCGATCGTTTAGTATGTTGCTATTGCTTTCTTCATGACTTATACATGTTCCTATGACTATGACATTATGCAACTCCCGTTTACCGGAGGAACACTTTGTGTGCTACCAAACTTCACAACGTAACTGGGTGATTATAAAGGTGCTCTACAGGTGTCTCCAAAAGTACTTGTTGGGTTGGCGTATTTCGAGATTAGGATTTGTCACTCCGATTGTCGGAGAGGTATCTCTGGGCCCACTCGGTAATGCACATCACTATAAGCCTTGCAAGCATTGCAACTAATGAGTTAGTTGCGGGATAATGTATTACGAAACGAGTAAAGAGACTTGCCGGTAACGAGATTGAACTAGGTATTGAGATACCGACGATCGAATCTCGGGCAAGTAACATACCGATGGCAAAGGGAACAAACGTATGTTGGTATGCGGTTTGACCGATAAAGGTCTTCGTAGAATATGTAGGAACCAATATGGGCATCCAGGTCCCGCTATTGATTATTGACCGGAGACGTGTCTCGGTCATGTCTACATAGTTCTCGAACCCGTAGGGTCCGCACGCTTAACGTTACGATGACAGTTATATTATGAGTTTATATGTTTTGATGTACCGAAGGTTATTCGGAGTCCCGGATGTCATCACGGACATGACGAGGACTCTCGAAATGGTCGAGACATAAAGATTGATATATTGGAAGCCTATGTTTGGACATCGGAAGTGTTCTGGGTGAAATCGGGATTTTTCCGGAGTACCGGGAGGTTACCGGAACCCCCC